>NC_134116.1:70531444-71161217 GCF_040939455.1 Microcebus murinus | reverse complement strand
CAAAACCAGTATTTAACCTTTTTTAGCAACATTTTCCAGCATAACAAAATGTATTCAGTTATCTGACAAATTGGGTCAGTAAATCTTTTTTCCCTTTGCTTAAATCAGCCTGAGGAAGGGTATATCTTCTAGATATCACCTCTTATTGAAGTAAGGCATTACTTTGGAAAATTGATTTATATTGTTGCTATTAATGTTTATTATTAATATTTTAAATAATCACATAATGGATTACATTTGGGGATTTTATTATATTTTTAGAGCTATAGGTATGAAAACAACTCAGGAAAATCTCTACTTTTTTATATTCAGCATTCATACACATTTTCAGGAATGAATTATGTACAAAAGTAAGGAACTGATTGTGATGTTGCAAAAGGTCTCTTGTCTTTGAAGGATTAATTACTATACCCTTGGGTTCTGACTTAATAGAGTGCAATGTTCTGATTTAGTAGAGTACAATGATCAAGGAAAAGCAAACAAGGTGCATAGATAGAAAACTGCCCCATTAGCTTCTGCAAGGTCATACGTTGTTAAAGGCACTGATTGACTTACCAGCCTCCTACTTCCATTTCCTCTTCCATAAGCATATGCATTATTCAAGCTTTGCATGAAGCATCATTAACAGAAATTGTAGCTGTGTCATTCTATGAGAGTTTCATATAAAAAATCCTCAAGGCTACAGATGCTGGAGGTGGTTTCATTGATCATGCCATATTTCTGAAGCAAAGCGATAATGGGCTGCGTTCCTGAGCTCTAATGAGCAACATTCTTTAGGTATGAGAGCTGAGGGGTGGCTGGACTCCATGGCTCAGCTACCCAACTCTGTCTTTGTCAAAGAAAGTGATATTGTGCTCCTCTTCCATAGATAAGAAAACCTTCCCTTTACATCAGCCCTTACTCCTCTTTCCAGGATCATACTAAAGTGAGAGACCAGAAGGAAATACTGACACTGCAATGCCTTTTGATACTCAAAGACCATTCTCCCACTACTATACAAAGAACCTGTGTGGAACTAAGGAGCTGTGTTCACAGGAGCACAGGGCTGAAAGGAACATTATGGTTCATTTGCTTTGCTTTCTAGATGGTGAAATGAAAACCTACAGAGGCAGAGTGACTTGCTCCTTCATGAGTGCCTTGTTTAGTGTAAAGTGCCTTGGTACTCAGTATAGTACTTGACTACTTTTTTTCCTAGTGGAAGAAGTGACCACTTAGGTGAACTATCCGGGCCTAATTTTCTTTTCTCCCTTCAGTTCTTTCATGTGATAAGAGTTATTCTACCCTAAGACACACATAACACTCAGAGAGGCTTCACTTACAGAAGTTCACTTAGATTGTCAATACCAAAGTTGAGATTTCAATCTAGGTTTACCTGATGTCAAAGTCCATGGTCTTTCAATGGTACCTATTAGTTCTAAGAATAATAGTTGTCATAGTAACCTGTTTGCAAGTACCTCAGGGTGGGTTGGCAATCATGACAATCTATAATGTTGGGTGACAGGTGCTTCCTACCCGTCCTCACCATGTACACAGGCAGGACTTGCTTTCTTTTCCAGACTTCCCTGGGGTATTCCTTACCTCATTTCAGCAGAAAAGACATTTCTTCCTCTACCTGGGTATGTTTCCAATGGCCCTGCAAAAAATTTTAAGGTTTGAAATTCCAGCTTCACTCTCTGTTACAGCTTGGGATAGAGGCAAGAACGTGGCAGGGCCACCGTCTGAGAACAAAGACCCCAGCCTTTGCCCTGGATCACCAGAGGATTTCCTGCAAAGCGTGCCCTGAACATTGGCTTTGGGCAGAACTCAGGGGATTTTTTACATCACATAATTCTATACACATAAAATTATAGCTCTTGCTAAGGAATCAATATGTGAGTAAAGGCAAATATATTTTGGAAATACCATTCCCAAGTATATGAAAATCATTTCAATATTCTTTTTATAGGTTTACTTCTCTGAAATTCTTCAGAAAGAGATAGGATCAGACAAAGAAAAATAAAATAGATCAAAAGGTTTAGTGACTTCTGGGACAATATGGCCAATGGGGGTGGGGAAGGGGCATAAAGCAGCCCCTTTCATTAATTCTGTCCTGTGTAGTAGCCTGCAGTCACTGAAACATCCACAGGTTCTCTAACCCAATATAAAAAGACAGAGTTAAGTTAGAGTTAGCTGAGTTCTAACTGAACTCAGGATTTATAGCCTGGAAACCAAGCAAAAATTCTTGGCCAGTGTGGAATTAATTTAATCAGGCCTCTTGGCTTTTGGGGTAGATCCTAATGGAGCCAGCAGTAAGTGATCCTACATGAGGGGCTGAAGAATGCATCCTGGTGCGTCTGTGTGTGTGTGCCCGTGCGTGCAAACACGTGTGTCAAAGGGGAGGTAGAGGAAGAGGGAGGCCAATGGCAGCAATGGGCTTGGCACCTTCCCAGGTCCTGCCTGCTGTCCTGCTCCCCTTTGTCTGGCCATGTCCATTTTGTGCTGGGAGAACCGGCCCAAGGCACTGGCCTAGGATTCAATAATCAAAATGGGGAGGGAATCAGAGCCTGCAGTGTGGTTGGAGGAAAGGGGATAGGTACAGGGAACAAACCACGATGATAAAATGTTTTCTTAGGTTTCCCTACATTTTGCAGAAACAGGGCACACTTCTAAGTTCCTTAAGGGCACACTTAGCATAATAAAACACAAATCATTGGATTTATTTTCCTTTCTTTCAACCTCCATCAGCAAAACTATTTGAATTGAGGTGCACATGAGAAATACCTCACTGTCAGTCTGCCGTGAGCCCTCTCAGGACTCACTGGCCACCTGACTGTATTGCTTACGTTTCCCACGAGGCCAGTGATTTGCACAACGTGTCCTTCCCCAGACCCCACAGCCAGACGTTGACATGTTCCGGCAATCAGTTCACATTGCCTTCATCCAGGAAGCCTTCTTTGTGCACTGAACTCGAAGAATCACTGAGTGCCCTCAGATAAACTTGTGCTACTCATCTTTCTCAGTTTAAGATGTGTGCTGTGGAACGGAAGTGTTTTGTTAATGCTTAGCATGACACGAAAGCTGTTTCTGCATTTTCCCATCGTACATTTCTACTGTCTGTAGCTCAGCATCTTTATGCTATGGGGAGAGATCCCACACAATGCACAGATGGGCTGGGAACGGAGGCAAATTTCTATGGGGCTCAAAACTCATTCTGCCATATGCTGTTCTCTCTCCTTCCGAATTCTGTCAAGCACACCGCCACTGGCTGGCACAGAGTGACAAAGATGGAGAGGCTTTAATCAGTTGAAAGTCTTCAATTTATAACCATTTAAATAACTTCTCTAAGTAAAAAAAGGCAAGTGTCAGTTCAAGTTATTTGTTTGGGGAAAAAAAATCCTATTTCTCACCTCTGTAAATTAATTTTTCCAGGAACTCTGTGTGATCTCAGAAACGTGAGCACTTTGAATTAGCCTGTTTCATGGAATACAAAAATGATTTTAAGACTCGGATAGATTAAGATATAGTTTTATTACCTGTCATTCAGTCTTTCATTCCTAGAATGTCCCAGTAAGCAATAACATTCTTTATGTCTCTGCACAACTTAAATTACAGGCCTGCTTATTTTTTATTTTAAAAATAAATAAAATTTATTACCACCAGAGTAGTAGTGAATCCCAGATTTTTATGTTATCAGACTTGTATAGAGTGAAAGAAATTTTGATCTCATGCTTCTTGGAGCTTTTCAAATCCTTTTATGCTAGCTTTGGTCTTTTGTTCATTCCTATTTCTTCCTATGATATTTTTTCTTTTTCAGTTTGTGTTAAAATGTAATAAAATGGCCCAAATTATTTTAACTCTATATTTCTAGATCCGTTTTCTCCATATCCATATCTTTACTTTGATAGTTTCTTTCAGATGAATTTTAAAGGATTGACTCTTTAAGTTTCAAATGGGGCCCCCACTCTTATCAGGCTAACATAGTTAAAAGAACATTGTTAAGGGTCTCTGATATCCTTAAAAGATGTTTCTAGGCAAGAGAGACAACTAATCAAAGTAACCCTTACCAGATGTTTTCAGATTTGTCACCAGTGCCTGAGTTTATCCCTACAATCATCAGTAGGCATTTTGGTTAAGAATAGTGACTAATACTATGTTAATTCATTTTTCTACTTCTATAACAGAATACTACAAACTGAGTACATTTATAAAGAATAGAAGTTTATTTGGCTCATGGTTCTAGAAGCTGTGAAGTCCAAGAGCATGGTGCCAGCATCTGGCAAGTGTCACTTCATGGTGGGAGGCATCACATGGCAAGTGAACGTACAATACAGAAAGAAAATGGGGGTCAAACTATCCTTTTAGTGCAATAACTAATTTACAATTCCTTCATGAGGGTAGAGCCCTCATGACCTAATTACCTATTAAAGGCTGTATGTCTTAATACTGTAACAATGGCAAGTAACTTTCCAGCACACAAAATTTGGGGGGACACATTCAAACCATGGCAATTCCCATGACTAAAAGTGGACCAAGAGGTATTTTGTGGGAAGAGGTAGTTGTCTTCACAACTTTTAAGAGATAAGTGAAATTTAAGAGATAAGTGAAATCTTTAAGAGGTAAAGTGAAAGCTTCAAAAGATAAGTGAAATATCCCAGATCATCTTAATTTATAGCATCTAAAAATATTACCTGAAGCTTAGACATTGACAGAAGAAATTTCTGTGTGTTCTTTCTGGGCTTGATTTTCTATAGCTGGATTATTTTATTAATATAATTCATAGCAACAAGGGTCAACTGATAGATTTTTGTCCAGTAGAGATGCAAATAATTTCTATCTAATGGAGTAAATATCTTTAAAATTAAAGTTTCTGAAACATTAATATTTTTGTACCAACCACAGTGGTAATCTTATCCTAGAAATTTTAGCTTCTACAATGCTTTTTCAACTAGGTTTTACAGCTTACTGGTTCCCTCTTTATCTAATGAGTTAAATAAAATGTTTACCACATTCATTTTATATCTGAATGAGAGTCATGATTTTACCTTTTTGAAACTTATGCTTTAATAATTATCTCATCTCACATTATGAATTCAACATCCATCAATTTATTTTGGCATTTACAAAACATATTTGCATTTCTTTGTCTGGTGTGTTATCTAAATTCATATATTTCTGTGTGAATTTTGCATATTTTGTGTATTCTTGCATTATCTCCTGAAAGTGCAAAGGCATGCTTCAAAGTTCAGTTTTTTCTCATATTATGCTATTGAGTCTGTATCATAATCCATTCCAGACTTAATCATTAATGTCAGAAAAATGTTCTAGTTTGAGCCCATCAAGAACTCTCTCTTCCCCTAGCTGTTTTTCTCTGATCTTCCCTAGTTTTGTTACCTCTTTCTGGAGGGTAGGTGAATAGAATGTTTTCTGGGCATGGCCAAGAGCAAAATTATCACAAAGGGAAAAAAATGGAAGAATCATTATGCTGTGTAGGTACTTTAACACTCTAAATTTTATCAAATCTTCATAGTACCCTGGTAGACTATACACACTATCACCATTTATAGATGAAGTAATTGAGACCACAAAGGATTAAGTGACTTGCCCAGTCCTATACATCTGGCAAGTGGTAGAAACTAGATCTAATCCTAGTTTCTCCCAAAGCTTGTGTGCTTTCTGTTATGCAATATCACTTGAAATACATTTACATTTTTGTTGCAATTAACCTGCAGCAGATGCCATAGGATGATGAGTGCCTTTGTCTAATGAACAGGTGCTGCACATCATGACCCTGTGCCAGAGTCACATAAGGTACAGGACTATATTTTCAAGCTTAACAGGTTTTGGTATGCAGCAAGCTTTGCCTTTCCTTTTTCTTGTTTTCAATTTGACACCATTTGATATATGCCCAGCTTTCACTGTCACATACATGGGCTGGAGTATTAAAGCAATAGGAAGGACCCTGCAGTGGTAGGAAATTGGGCATTCGTGGACCAGGTGGTTTCCACAAATAAGCTGGTTTGTACATGGCACAGGTATTGAGGAAAAGAAAGAAGTGAGTCAGGTTTGTTAAATGTAGCCATATATAAGAAACAGTAATTAAAAATAGCCCCAGCTGCAGCCATTATTCACAGGTGCTCTTAATTTGTCAATCCAATTAGGTATTTTTATATTCTAATTTCCCTTTCATTTCTCTTTTACATGATGTAATCTTGACTTGCTGAAAGATCAAATGGTGATCAATTGATTTGGTTACTTCAGCACCATCCATAATTAAAGGGATCACCTGGAAAATAGAGGTAATGGGATTAAAGAATAAAAAAATTCACTTTATATACTTTAGTATCTATGTTTTAAAGAATTCAAATGAAAATTTTAAACCAAATGCCCTTTAAAACTCATACTTTTTGCATCTCAATTTTCTTTGCTGGCTAAAAAGGAAAAATAAAAAGGATTTCTGTGTTAAGGACAATAAAGTACAGATAATGTGCAAATTTCCTTCTTTCAGGAAATGTGAATGGATAAAGATATGTTTCTAATTTTCAGAACAAATGTGCTTCATTTCCAAGACTTTTAGTCATTACTAACCCTGCAACTTTACTTAGAGAAGATATTCAGGGCAAAATCTTTCTATGAGATTCATGGAAGAGGAAAATGATGAATCATTTCAATTCCAATGTGGAAATGATTTTTCTCTAGCCTTACTTGTACTGCAAAGAGAACTTTACACCTGCTGCGCAGTATATTTTATCTCGTGTTTAAGAGAATAGAAAAGATGCTGCTATTTATTCCTCCAAATAGCACTTTTGTATCCACATTCCCCTCCCTAACAGAATTTCAGCCCAGCCTGAAATGAAGGTCACATCAAATACCAAAGATATTTCAATTCCAAAGATGGATAATCACATCAGCTATTCCAGTTTCAAAAAAAGTATTGCATGAAATCATGCACTTGCATCTTATACTAGAGAGGAAACTCAATAGTTGCCATCAGGTATTTAGGATATATTTTATTGCTACCTTAAGAGGATGACTGTCTTAAGATATTATTATCTTAAAATCTTCAGCTAATTAATAAAAATGCGATGATGTTAAGTTACTTAGTACTAGCAAAAAATAAGACTTCCAGTATAAGACACAAAGAATTATTTGATCCTGTTACTTGCCACTGGGTAAAAATGTAAAGGTTTTAACTAGAACGAAGACCACAGGAAGCTATTAGCCATGATTTTTTGTGTATGTTCTTATGTAGACTCATTCATCCAAGTTACCAGAATAGTCAAATCCCAGGCAGGCTTAGTTTAATTCATGTTTGAAGACATTTAGTGAACACCTACCCCATCTAAGAGGTGCTTCTCATGACATGAAGAACACAGCTCAGCATCCTTGCTGGGGCCCTCCAGGACCTAGTTGTCTCCTGCTAAATTTTGTCTCTGTCTTTCTCACTTGCTCTGCTCCAGTTACGTCATTTCGGTCCTTAAACGTACCAAGCTTTTTCCCACCTCAGGATAGTCACACCTGCTGCTTCTTTGTTTGAAACACTCTTCCCCATCTTTATGAAGCTGATGTTTCCTACCATTCAAGATTCAGCTTGAAATTCATCTCTTAGGAGAGCTCTTTCATGGGCAAGTCAACTGGACCCCAGCTTCTTTATTCCTTTCCTCCAATTTATTTTCTTCTTCCAAGTTGCTACTATTCAAAATAATCTAGTTGACTGACTTATGTATTGTTTATTTTCAAACTAGAGCAAATATTCCAGAGAGAAGGGATCTTATGTGTCTGTTCACATTGGCATCTAGGACTATGCCTCACTCAGAGTGTGCAGTCAAAAAGACATGGGGGATAAAGTTGGGAGCTTAAAAATTTTAGAACAAGAGACATAAAATATGCATTTATTCTAAAAAGTAGAAGTAGAATGTCTTGCAAAAGAATGGAAATGTTAATGGTGAGTTCCATGAGGGAAGAATTATTTCCAACTGCAGAATCCAACAGCTTTATCAAAAAAAGTGTCATCATTTCAACTGTGCCATGAAATGGGTACATTTTTACACACAGATAGAATAGTCTGTGTCTCAGACAGGCCAAGATTAGAGGAAAGCAGTGAGCAAAGGCTAGGAAGAGATGATAACTGAGATTTGCTCAGGTGAGTAGATGACTTCTGAAGGAATCCAAAATGTTTTATATCCTGGCCCAACACTCTACATCTGAGTTATTGTCATGGGCTGAATTGTGTCACCCTTCCTCAAATTCATATTTTAAGTCCTAATACCCAGCCTTTCACTACTATATACTTCCTTTTGTAATAAATGGAGAATGTAATGCAAATATTTCAGTGGCATTCACTCAACCATTGATTGAGTGCCAACTTTGAGCCAAGCACGGATGTTGGTTATATGAATAGATCTTCCTTAGGAGGTTCACAGTCCAGACAGGAGGACAGACGGAAAGGACAGACGCTGTGTCATCAGGGCAGTGCTGTGTCTGTGGTAAGGACCTCACATATGGAAGGTGTTAGAAAAGAAACAGAAAGTGAGCGTATTTGGAGACAGGGCCTTTACAAAGGTGGTTAAGTTAAAATGGTGCTATTGGGGAGTGGCCCTAATCACAACTGGTATATTTATAAGAAGAGGAGATTAGGATGCAGGGAGAGGCACCAGGATGCAGAGGAATAGAAGAGAAGCGATGTGAGGACTCAGTGGGAAGGCGGCCATCTACAAGCCAAAGAGAGAGGCCTCAGGAGAAAACAACCCTGCCAACACCTTGATCTTGGACTTCGAGCTTCCAGAATTGCAAGAAAATAGCTTTTTGCTATTTAAGCCAATTAATATGGTATTTTATTATGATAGTTCTAGAAAACGAATAGAGATTTAACCTATGTTTTTTTTCTCATCTGCAAAGTATTGATAACATCATGAGATAGTAAAAGAACCAAATGAGACAGGGGTCATTAAAGTACTTTTAAAACTATAATAAATTAAGAACTAAAAGATATCTTAAAGGTAGCCCAAGTGGCTGATTTTAGTTTCCCTTGCCTCTTTCTCCCAGGTTTTTTTTTTTTTTTTTTTTTTTTTTTTGAGACAGAGTCTTGCTTTGTTGCCTAGGCTAGAGTGAGTGCCGTGGCATCAGCCTAGCTCACAGCAACCTCAAACTCCTGGGCTCAAGCAATCCTTCTGCCTCAGTCTCCCAAGTAGCTGGGACTACAGGCATGTGCCACCATGCCCGGCTAATTTTTTCTATACATATTAGTTGGCCAATTAATTTCTTTCTATTTATAGTAGAGACAGGGTCTCACTCTTGCTCAGGCTGGTTTCGAACTCCTGACCTCAAGCAATCCGCCCGCCTCGGCCTCCCAGAGAGCTAGGATTACAGGCGTGAGCCACCGCGCCCGGCCCTCTCTCAGTTTTAACAGCAGAAAGAACTGTGGGGTTGGTCTTGTTTAATGCATTTGTCACATGGTTGACAATCCCGGGCCTTTCCCTGGAGGAAGATGTTATGTCTGTGTTGAAGAAAGGGCTGGAAGAAGTAACCAAGGCAGAAGTCGGAAGTAAAAACAAACCCTTCGGTCTATAATACTCTTTGTTTCTTTTCTAACACCTTCCATGTGAGAAGCCCCCACCACAGACACAGCACTGCCCTGATCACACAGCGTCTGTCCTTTCTGTCTGTCCTACTGTCTGGAGTGGGAACCTCTTAAAGTAGGTTCTGTTCATGTAACCAACATCCATGCTTGGCTCAAAATCGGCACTCAATCAATGGTTGAGTGAATGCCACTGAAATATTTCCTTTGCATTCTCTATGTATTACAAAAGGAAGTATATCGTAGTGAAAGGCTTAGAGACAGCCTTGTGTTTGGGGACCAGGACACCAACTTTTTCACCTCTGACATTGTGCATTTACAGATCCTATCAGAGAACTACTTTTTCCCCCTTGGCAATTAGAGATGGTAATAACCATTTTATCACTGGCTTTAAGGAATAAACTAAATAATATATGTAAAGTGCCTAGTGCAGCCCTAGTATCTAGTCAATGTTGAATATTGCATTTTTTTCCTGTTTTTGGTATTATACCTGTCTGCTCTCTTTTTTTATACCAATGGGATGTGCTTACTTGTCAGCTCTTCAAGGGCAAAGCCTGTATTGTTCTATTTTATCTCTACCATACCATGTGAAACCAGCACTGTTCATTGATTAGTTGATCTTTTTATCTATAAAGGTAGTAATGAGACTAATAAGAGCTCATTTCTCCCTGTAAATAAATCCATAGGTAATCGGGAGCTCAGAGCCTGTTTGGTAAGAAAGCTTTCCTTGATCAAAGTCACTTATCAGATTTATAATGGCAACCCATGCTTCTGCTTTGCTTATGGTTCTTTGATTACTTATATGTAATTTGAGTGAACTAAACCAGACAGCCAGATCACAGTGAATTTTGTTTAATTGCATTCAACTTTTTCACTTATACATTTTCATCTGTTGAGACAATCCAGAAACTACCACAGGGTACCTATTTGCTTATTCTTCTAATTAAGTAAAGCTGTCTATAGCTTAGAAAGCTCATCTCAAGCTATACATATATATATATTTTTTTTTTACAGCAGTGACCTCTGTCCAACCCCACAGCAAATTCTGGCATTTGCATTGTGCCGTGGAAGCTGCTGCACTGTGCATGCTCCAGGCTGTGTTTGTGGACAGTCACGTCGCCAGGGAAGTCAAGCTCATTTATCATCCTTGCCAGGCACTGGCAGGGCTGCCTGAAGAGAAAAATATCTCAAAGCAGGCAGTGACGAAGCTACAGGAGAGACTCAGTGAGGAGCAGAGAGGTGGAAAGGGAGGTGTGGGGGTGGCAGCGTGGAGCCAGGCACATGTGAATGCCTGGAAGGACAGGCGCCTGAGTCATAGCACTGTTGCTGATGAGAAGCCTTCACAGTGACAAAGCTGGGCCTTCTGGCTCCCCATATGTCGTAGACCACATTTAAAAGCATAGGGTGTTGCAGTAATGGCCCCCGATTTGCTCATACCTCCCCATATCCATGCGTAATCCTTTCCACAGTGACTCTGAGCTGGTCCACGGATGGTACCAAATATGATACAAACAGAGATTTGAAATGCTCTTGTGTAATGGGACTAACTCTATTGCTGCTCGTGGAACCCCATGACTCTGATGTGCATAAGCCTGGAATAGACTAGAATGAGAGACCACATGGAGACAGGCGCTCATCGCCCCAGCTAACTCATCAGTCACATCAATGAGCCCCGTTAGGAAGCCAAGCTGGGCCCAGTTCAGAAGAACTGCCCGGCTGAGCTCAGTTCAAAGTACTGACCTGCACACTTATGTACCAAATAAGAGGCCACACAGAGATGGTTTGTTACACAGCAAAAAATAACTGATAAATGCTCTACAGGTTGACTTATCTGCCCATTTCAGGAATAATTACGATTTAGTGTTTCTTGAGTGTTTTCAAGGTTCCATTTGGAAAATTCTGCTCTAAAAATAAGAAAGTGATTAAAAAATAAGGTAACCTAGTAATGATTGCCATTTGGTAAGGACATTTTCTAAAACAGCCTCTTCTTGTGACTTTCCGAGGTATTTGTGAGGTGAGAGGTGGGGGTAGGGAGAAGACTCTTAAAATAACAGTGCCAAAAGGAAGTGGCATCACTTAAGAACACTAGCATTTTGGAACCAGGGAATCTTGAAATGCTATAGCTTAGTGTATCACAAATATGACATGATGGACATTTTCA
This sequence comes from Microcebus murinus, assembly GCF_040939455.1. NCBI lineage: Eukaryota > Metazoa > Chordata > Mammalia > Primates > Cheirogaleidae > Microcebus > Microcebus murinus. The sequence continues at coordinate 71,149,503 of NC_134116.1, read as the reverse complement.
CTGTTGCAGGAAAATCAACCCTGATTCTGTTGTCTCTGTAGTTGAATATAATGCTCAAAGGACCTGCATTTCAAACTCCTGGATCCTTTCTCAAGCTCCAAGTGCCTTAAGTTTGAGTTGAGGTGGTTTGTACAGAAGAAAATAAGGAAAATTAAATATTTGCTATTTACATTTTGGGATTTTCTGTAATTCAGCTCATTCATTTTTTCAGCAAATGCTTTGTGAACATTTGGTCTCTACCAGGTCATGTGCTGCTCTGAAAGCCTGCCCTGACTGCACAGGGAGGGCAGAGCACTTTGCTCTTAAATCCTGTGACTTCCAGGAGGCTGGCCACTACTGCTGCAGACATCTTCATAATGTGGTCCTCCTCTCTTCCCAGCCACCTCGACCAGGCAGCCACCTCAAATGAGGACATGTTACATGTCTTCTGACAGTTGTCAAGCCTCCCTAGAGAAAAGTAGATCCTGGATAAAAACCTTTTTTCCTCTGCCTAATATTTGTAAGTAATAACGATAGTAAGATTAAGAAATTAGAGAGTGTTGTCTATGTGGTCTGGTGCTATTCCCATACTTTACATTTATTAATGGATCACTGAGGCCAGTTTTGATCAATGCAACCATGTGAGTAGCACAGTCACTAGGTAGTGCTATAAGAAGGAGGTCCATGTGGTACCCCGTGGCCACCTGAGGAATTACGTTGGAGAAAGGTGACAACTGATGCTATGAACTTCTGGTCTGTGTGAAATGGCCCCAAGCTCTTCTCGAAGGTGTCTAAACAAATATTTCATTAACTTCTGAGACAGTTTGACCCCAAAAGCTATATTAAAGCTGCTCAATTTTTGTAGCTATCAAAACTTCATATGAGAGTTAACAGTGGTATCAGTGAATCTTCCCTCATAATATGGAATTGGATGCTTAGTTATGCATATCTAGAAGTTAGATGATATTTATACATCTTATTTGTTGGGGAAGTGAACAGTTCATTTTGTTAGTGTACTTCATAATTTGTATGTGTTAAAAATCTTAGTTTATATAAATTACAGACTTATTAATAGAAAAAGAACCATATAGGCCCAGGAGACATGACTTCAAATTCTTCTCTTTTTCTCATTTGAGGACAAGGGTACAAGAATCCCAGAAACTTTCCTCCTTATGATGATTAATTTTCTGTGTCAACTTGACTTGGCCACAGAGTGCCCAGATATTTGGTCAAACATTACTCTGAGTGTGTTTGTGAGGGTGTTTTGGAGGAGATTAATATTTGAATCAGTAGACTGAGTAAAGCTAATTGCCCTTCTTATGTGGGTGAGCCTTATCTAATTAGTTGAAGTCTTGAACAGAACAAAAAGGCTGAGTAAGAGGGAACACCTTCTGCTGACTGAGCTGGGATGTTTTTCTTTTCCTACCTTTGGACTGGAACTGACATGTGCTCTTCTTGGTTCTCAAGACTTCTTGGCTTTGAGTTGGAACTACACCATCAGCTCTCCTGGGTCTCCAGCTTGCTGACTGCATATCTTGGGATTTCTCAACCTCTATAATCAAGTGAACCAATTCCCTATAATCAATTTCTCTCTACATATATACATACATGGAATTGGATATTGTTTTTGTTTCCCTAGAGAACCCCAACTAGTAGATTTCCCTTCTTCCCCTTCCCCAGAGGAATCTGACTCCTGAACAATCTCACTTCCTCCCTGTACTTTCAGGTATTCTGTTGCTCACTTTTCTTTCTGCCCCTTCCCTTGGACAGCCCACTTTGGACTTTCCCTTGCAGCCCACCCAGCCCTCATGTGCACGAACGAGAGTGCTCTTAGCCATATACTTGCTTCTTTGAAGATTATGGCTTGGCTGTATCCCAAAGTCTTTCTGAACACAGAAGGGGAGATTGCATAGCTACAGCAGTGACTTAAAGGCTATGACAAAATTGGAGCCAGAACCCCAAGGAACAGTGGCAAAGCCCAGAGTGAGTGGCTCTAGTACCTGCGCAGCAATGTCTCAGTGTTCCAGCAATAGGAAACCAAAGTGGCCGCTGAATCGTTTACTAATCATTCTAACAAAACACTTTCTTCACAATTATTGCAAGAGTATGTAGCATTGTATCTTAGCCAGTGTCAGATTCTGAATAGGTAGAATTGAAATTTTTATACATATACACATATGTTCCTTGGTTTACTATGGGATTACATGTTGATAAACCCATCATAAGCTGAAAATATCATAAGTCAAAAATGCATTTAATAGACTGACATAACCTGCCAAACATCATAGCTTAGTATAGCCAACCTTAAACATACTCAGAACACTTACATTATCCTGAAGTTAGGCAAAAATCATCTAACACAAAGCCTATTTTATAAGAAATTGTGGAATATATCATGTAATTTATTGAATACAGTACTGAAAGTGAAAAACAGAATGCTTGTATGGGTACTCAAAATATGGTTTCTACTAAATGCATATCATTTCTGGAACATTGTAAAGTAGAAAAATCATAAATTGAACCATCATTAAGTCAGGACTGTATATATGTAAGCACACACACATATATATACACACCCACACAGGTATATAGTACATTCTGAAATATATTAATATATACCTAATGCTTTATTTTTTTATTATGAAACTCAAGCCAAATCTTTTTCCTGGGGTAAGAATCACCATGCCTAGTATTTTTCCTTTTGTGAGATATCAAGCACCATAGGGACAGCTTGGCAGTAATTATTCTTTTCTTTATCATCATCCTTCTCCTCATCATCACCATAATCCATTATGAACATCACATTCGGAATAAGTTAGCAGTGTAAATTCAGACATTGTGATTCCTAGGTTTGAATCCTGACTGCCTTTAAAGCTATAACAGTGGAAAAATGACTAAACTCAGTCTGAGTTTTTGTATGTACAAAATGTGAATACACATGATACTTAGACCACAGGGTTCTTGCGAGGATTAAGCAAGACAGAGCATTTAATTGCATTAGCAGAATGCCTGTCATGTGATAAACATTCCATAAATATTAGCTGCTATTTTCATCACCACTGAGCTTTATATTTGTGTAATGCCTTGCAGTTTAATCCATTCACATTTAATGTAATTATCGATATAATTGGTACATTTGATTTCCATTTGCTCCATCTGTTCTTTATTCCTTGATTCCCTCTTTTCTGCCTTCTTTTGGGTCAAAGATTTTTAGTATCCCATTTTGTATCTTCTATGAAAGTTCCAGATATTACACTTTATATTTCTTTATTTACTTATTTGCTGGTTGCTCTAGAGACTACAATGTACAACTTTAGCTTTTCACAGTCTATCTCCAAATAATATACTATTTCATAAACAATGTAGAATCTTATTGCAGTTCAGTTCTATAAATATTTCCCTCACTTCCCCTTTCTGGATTTTGTTTTATAATTTACTTCTACATATACTACAAAACTCAAGCTATCACTAAATTTCCTTTAAATTGCTAATAATCTTTTAAAAATATGTATCTGTGTATATATGTGTGCATGTATATAAGATTTTTAAAAGATTTTAAAGATTTTATTGGACAATTTTTTATGTTTTTATCATATTTACTCTTTTTGGTGTTCTGTATTTCTTCTTATAGATTTGGACTTGCTTTTGGCATTACTTTTTGTCTTCCTAGAAAACTTCTTTGAACACTTCTTTAGTGCAGTTTTTTTGGCAATATATTCTTTCATTGTTTGAATGAAATTATTTATTTTGCCTTAACATTTCAACGTAATTTCATTAGATATAGAATTCTACAGATTCTCTTCTTTTTTAAGTTTTATTGAGACCTATTGACAAATGAAAATTGTATACATTTACAATGTACAGTGTGATGTTTTGATATATGACACATTGTGAAATGACTAACACAATCAAGCTAATTACTAGAGCCATCAACTCCCATATGTATCTGTGTGTGTATGTGTGTGTGTGGTGGGAACATTTAAGATCTTTTCTCTCAGCAAGTTTCAAGCATACAATCTAGTATTATTCATTGTAGCTATGATGTTGTACATCCTGCATGACTTAAATTTTGTGCCCTTTGACCACCATCTCTTCTTTGCCCCCACTTCCTAGCCCCTGGCAACTACCATTGTACTACTCTCTGCTTCTCTGAGTTTGACTTTTTCAGACTTCATGGATAAGTGAGATCCTCCTGAATTTGTCTTTGTTTCTGGCTTATTTCACTTAGCATGATATCCTTCCGGTTTATCCACATTATTGCAAATGACAAGATTTCCTTCTTTTTTTAAGGCAGTAATATTCCATTTTGTGTGCGTATGTGTGACATTTTCTTTATCCATTTATATGTCATTAGACACTTAGGTTGACTTCATACCTTGGCTATTGTGAATAATGCTGCGATAGATATGGGAATGCAGATATTTCTCCAACAACATACTGAATTCATTTCCTTTGAATATATACCTAGAAGTGGAGTTGCTGGATCATACGGTAGTTCTAGTTTTAAATTTTTGAGGAACCTTCATATTGCTTTCCATAATGGCAGTACCAATTTACATTTCTACCAAGAGTATATAAAGGTTAACTTTCTTCTATCCTTACCAACACTTGTTGTTATCTTTTGTCTTTTTGATAGTAGCCATCCTAACAGGTGTGAGGTGATTTCTCATTGTGGTTTTGATTTGTATTTCTCGGATAATTAGTGATAGTAGGAATTTTTCATATACCTGTTGGCCATTTGTATGTATTCTTTGAGAAAGATCTATTCAAATCTTTTGTCTATTTTTTAAATTGGGTTATTTGTGTTTTTGCTATTGAGTTATATGAGTTCCTTATGAATTTTGGATATTAACGCCTTATCAGATAATGTTCTACAAATATTTCCTTCCATTCCATAGCTTGTCTCTTCACTCTGTTGATTGTTTCCCTTGCTGTGCAGAGTTTTCTAGTCTGATACAATCCCAAATGTCTATTTTCACTTTTGTTGCCTATAAACAGGTTTTTTTTTATTTATTTGTTTCAGCGCTTTGGGGATGTTGTTCTATAGTCTTCAAGCCTCTGTTGTTTCTGAGAAATTGGCTTTAAATCTTATTTTTATTCCTTTGTAAATGGTGTGTCTTCTTTTTCTGACTGCTTTTAAGACATTTTTCTTTATCTTTGATTTTCACCAAAACATCATTGTTGGATTTTTTACTGTTTAACTGTGATGCACACAGCTGTGGTTTTCTCTTTATTTTTCTCACTTGGAGTTCACTGAACTTCTTGGACCTGTGGGTTTATGGCTTATGTCAATTTTTAAAAATAATTCTTGGCCATTATCTCTTAAAATTTGTTTTCACCCCATTTTTTCTCTCATCTACTTCTAGGGCTCAAATTACACATATGATACATCATTTGATATTATCCCACACATCTCAGATGCTATGCTCTGTTTCCTTATTTTTTATTTCACCTTTGTATGTTCCTGTTTGGTTAGTTTTACTCACCAATCTTTGAGTTGCTAAAATGTACCTTTGTTTTAGCAGCATGTTGTTAAGCCCATCTGCATTTATGATACATTTTATAGCTTTTTTTCCATAATCTCTTTTATTTAGTACTTCATCTCTGCTGAAATTCCCCTCAGTTCAGTATGTTAACTTTTTCACTATGTCTTTAACATTTTTATTATAGTTGTTAAAAGTCCCTGTCTAATGATTACAACATACTGGCAATCTCTGAGTCTACTTCTTTTGGCTGTTTGCTCTCTTGACTATGGTTCACATTTTCTTGTTTCCACATGTGTCTTAAAGTTTTTTTTATTGTGTATCTGAATTTCTGTGTAAAGAAAAGTCGTGAATAACATTTACCCCTGGAAAAGAGTAGAAAAAGTCCTGATAGGCTACTAGTGTATGTTAGAAGTGTGCTATGTCAATTTCATCTGTGGTTGAACTGGGTCTGGGCCCTGCTGTATCTTTAGTTGAGTGTAGTTTACCACATCTTCAAAGATTTACCTGATATATGTGTGGTAGCAAAGATTGCAGTGATCATTTTATGCTTTACAGCCTAGCTGTCAGCTTTTTGAGTTGCTGATAATTCTCTTTTCTCTCTTCAGCACCTTGCAAGACCTCTCCACCCTATTGTCCTCTCTTATTTTTGGAGAACCACTGCAATGTGCTTAGTGAAGACCTAGAATGCCTGAGAAGGCTTCTCTCAGTTCTCTTTCCCTGTGCCTTTGGCATACTACTCCCATTCGCTCAGTGAAAGCCCAGGAGAAAGAGTTTGGGTATATCTGCAAACAGTGGTTAGGGCTTTTTGGAATTTTGATCTTTATGCTAGTCTACATGTAGCCATTAAAAATTCATTCAGGCTGACTTCTTCATATCCCCTTTACTAATATTAAGTATTCCTCCTGCTTCCATCATTCTTCCAACAAGGAAAGCAGCCATGTATCTCTTTTCCTCTAGAAAGAATTTGTCACCTTATGGAATGCACTTCATTGGATTTTTTTTTTTGCATACTCAGCCATCTGGTGACTTTTAAAAAGCTCTGTTTTTGTAAGTTAACTCACTTGTTCTAGTTGTTAGCCTAATTTTTTTTTAATATACCCACAACCTCCTAGTAGATGTAAAGAGAATATTCTTCATAGGAAAGACAAAGGCTTGCAATAAATTTTTGAATGAATAATAAATGAATGAGTGGATGAATACATGAATTAAATGAGTCAACAGATGAATTAAGAAAGGAGCAAATTAGTTCCCCAAACCAAAGATTTTAAAACAAAAAGTATATATCCATTGTCTATTCCCCTAAAACACAAGCCAAGTATCATTAAGGGTGTAGAGATCACCTTCTTACCCCACAGAGTCATCTTTTCAGTTTAATTTATCTTGACTGCTCCAGAATCTTTGCCTGAGAATTTTTTCTCCCCCCACTCTCTCCCAAGCAAGTCCTAAACCTGTAATGATGCATGAGAAGGAACACCTTTCATACAACAGAAAAAAATGTTACGTGGTCAACTCTATGATATTTATGCATTTATTTGGTAAATGTGGGCCTGTGAACTAACTAGTCTCATTCTATATTTCTAATATCCACCAAAAGCTTTATAGGACAGTGATTATTATCCCCATTCTAAAAGTGAAGAAAGTGAGATTCAGAGAGTTCACACAGCTAGTTAGTTGCAAAGCTGGGATTTAAATCTGTGCTCCTTTTACTAAACCATGAATTCTAAATTATTGTAAGTGTAATTCTTTATAGGTAGTTTATACAGCAAGTATTTAAGCAAGCATTGTCTAGTTTGATCCAAATAGATAATCCTGTGAGATAATCTGAATAAGTATTATTACTTTATCTTAGAGAGGAGAAAACTGAGGCTCAGACAGATTAAGTCCATGCTGATATAAATTGTATATTCAGCCCTAGACCCTGAGAGTTCTGACTCCTTGTCCATTATACATCTCACCATTTCTCATGCTCTCCTGTTTAAGGCTTTTAGTAATGACAGAAAGCTAATAAATTTACCCTATCATAACTCTGATCTACTGATAAAGCAAAGGTGATGGATGATGCCCTTTCACAAGCCATTTTCATAGTCTAGAACCATTTACCAACTAGATATCTGCACCATAGTAGAAATCAAACAGCCAAAGTATAATCTTAATTTTTATATTATTCAGACAGAGGGAATCTAGTTTTTGTGAGGGGAAGCTTATTAACCTCAACATTTTTTCTAAAAATTTGTTATTTTACCATGTGCAAGGTTAAAAAATGCCAAACGTCATATTAAGATAGCTGCAGCAATTAGAATTCAAAGGTCACCATCTCATGCAGATTTAGAGCATAGTTCCAGCATTTTCCTCTTCTGTTTCACTGGGACTTTTATTCAGCACTGAAAAATCCATTCATTTTGTAAAGGTTAATTCACAACTCTGGATTTGATGAAGTGCTTTGCCTGTATCATCTGCATTTTAACACTGCATCAGTGTCAGTCAAACCATCTTCCCTGGTCGGAAATGGTCTCCCTCCGTCAGAGAAAGAAAATTCACCTTCCGTGCCTCAGTTCCGTCCCCCCACAGGCTCTCACTAGTGGTTACATTGCCTGGATTACCCCTTCTCCCTTCCTAGTCAGTGAGTAGACAGAATTGTTGCATTTCACTTTGCTTTTTAGTGGTTACCTTTCAAATCCTCACAATTTAATGATTATGACACTCTGTTTATAAATTCTGGTGGGCAAAAAAAAGAAAAAAGGAAATTCAATTTTCTTTCTTTCTTTTTGTTTTTTGTGAACTAGAGGTAATTTTTATTTTGGTTTCTTGTTCCACTGGGAAACAAAAACATCTCAGTCATTCCAGATCCTCTCTCCTTTCCTTAGCGTCACTTCTAGGTCCCCAGGGTAGAACTTAGTGGTGCTGAGGTGCTGCAGTAGGGAATGCCTCTTGGATCCAAGTCATTACCAGGATTTGATAAGATGCCTACATTCTTATCCATTTCTTAGCCCCCTGTCTATGCAGGTCGCTGGTATTGCCTTCTTGCCCCATTCAAGGCTTTTAGATGGCCACCAGGTACCTGTGTCATATCCCCACTGTTCTTTTAACCAATAATGATGCTCCTCACTTTTGTGCAAGGGTTTGTGCAGGTTCTTCTTTTGAAGCCCATACAAGCTTCTTCTGCCCTCAAGTGAATGGCCTGAGAGCCAGGGCCTGAGGCTTAATGCCTGGGTGGAATCATTTGGACCCTGGAGCTACCCCCCCACCAGCATGGTGTATAAAATGGATGTTTACCACATTTTGCCTGTCCAACATTTAAACACCTTTCTGATTTGGGAGGATGTCATTATTGTGTGCATATTTGGAGAGTGGTAGTTCCTTCCTTCTTTTTATGGAAGATAAAGAGGTAGATAACCCCACTTTGCCACTAATACAAGAGCACATGGCATAGCCTTAGCCGGTCAGATCCTTCCACAGTGAGTCTCCAGTGTTGTGATGCCTGCTATCTTACCTCTCCTGATCTTGGCCAGTTTCATGCATGTAATTCATCATGTTGTCCACTAACTCTGTGCACCTCCTGCTAAACTTCTGATACATGTTGAGTACTTCTTATCTAAAATGCTTGGGACCAGAAGCGTTTCAGATTTTGGATTTTTTTTTAGGGGGGGGAGGATTTTGTAATATTTGCATATACATAATGAGATATGTTGGGGATGGAACACAAGTCTAAACACAAAATTCATTTTCGTTTATATAGACATTATACATGTAGCCTGTAGGTAATTTTATATAGTATTTTTAATAATTTTGTGCATGAAACAAAGTTTGTGTTAAGTACTTATGTATGGAATTTTCCACTTGTGATATCATGTCTGTGCTCAAAAAGTTTAGGATTTTACAGCATTTTGGAATTTGGATTTTCAGATTCGGGATGCTCAACCTGTACATTCATTTTTCTGTTTAAAGAACCACAGTCAGTTATTGTTACTTAATCTGTAACCCAGACTATTATAGGATAGGGTGAAAGATGTCTGCTGAATGAGGTGCCTAGGCAGATGGGCTGCAGTCAGACTCAGGGACTCCTCACCCGGGCACGTGGGGAGCAGGAGCATATTTATAAAGACAGACATTCATGGCGCAAATTCCCAGCACACCTGAAGGGCTTTGCTACTGGGACAAGGACCAGCATAAGTCAATGCTTGAAGAGCAGACAAGAATAAAGATGCCTCAGAGGTTGCCAGTGTGGAGCGGTGACCACATCTGATAAGCAGACACTCCTCCCAATATGTCACCACTATTATAGGCACCTCATCATTTAGAAGAAACTCTAGGGAAAAAAGTTTAGCAGGAGACCTTGAAAGAATGTGGGCTCAAAATAGAAATTAAGTTGAGTTACAGAAAACATTCAGTTAGATTTCTTGTGTACTTGAACTTGGTACTAAATGACACATAGAAAGAGTAAAACCAATTTCATTCAGAGAAAGGAGAAGAGTTAGTTTACATATACTAACCTTTGGCTATTATATTTATTTATAATTTCAACCTGCCTACTTACACAGGGGACTTGAGGCAGCTGAGCTTTGGTTGACATTCTAATGAGGCAGGAGCCCCGTGAATCACCGGCGCCTGCCCGCAGCGCTGTTCATTAGAGGCTGGAGGGAGGCGGCAGGGCTGATCCGGGCATGCCCGGCCTGACATGGCCATTAAGCAGCTCTGCAGCTGTCTCCCAGTCATTAGAGCCGAGCTGCAGTCGCAGAGGGTTTGATCTCCCAGGACCTTCTCCTCCTGGCTTCGTGTCAACGGAATGAAGTTCATTACCATTCAAAAACACCAGCTTGGTCTGTTAGTGATGATATGGGCTTTCAGTCATCCAAGGGGGACGTGGAGGTACATGAGACACTTTACATAAACAAGCAGATTTTACATATGACTCCTTCCTGTTAAAGTGACTTCAGAACTCACTGGGACAGGAAATCTATTGGATATGATGCTAAGGAGTGGCCCGGAGATGGTACGTGGTGTAAATATATGTACACGAGCAGACTACTGTGTAGCAATGAGCACAGTTATGGCAATAACCTGTGGCTGACACCATACAAGGAACTCACATATTCACTCATATGTCAGCTGAGCTGAGTATGCCGCTTAAGCATGATTTAGAAATGTCTTTGCTATCCCATCCACTTTAAGTCCATGGCTTAAGCATAGTCAATATCCTCCCAAGATTTGGGGAACTCTTGTAGCCTAACAGTCTCAGGGGCCCCTCTGCCCACACTCATGCAGGTGTGTGTACTGTCTTTGGTTCACCATCCTCCCTCCCCCCGCCCCACACACATCAACCAAGACACATAAATCAGCCTGTTTACCACTTTTCACAGACATCCACTTGCATCAGGCACCTTGGGATTCTGCAGATGTTACTAAGATTTGTTTCCTACCCAGGGTACAACATCTTTCTATCGTCCCTCCCTCTACTTCTCTCTTCACCCACTCATTCCTGGATTCTTTTTCCTTTCTCTTCCTTATAAAGGCATTTCTAAAACAAGATAGGTCTCTTTTTAATAGGGAATATTTGTTATCTGTCAATAGAATAAAATTTTCCCCATCTTGGTACATGGAGATGACCTCACTTAATCTATCTGATAAGTCTATGCAGGAGTTGCTATCATTCTTATTTTACATTAAAAGCAATGATGACAACCACCACCCAAAGCTCAGAAAGTTAAGTAACTTGCCCCAACTCACAGAGTCATATAGGGAGTACCAAGGAATTCTCAAATGATAATATTAATATAATTTTGTGTTTGTTTTTAGGGACAAGGTTTAGCTATGATGCTCAGGTTGGCCTCGAACTCCTGGGCTCATGTGATTCTTTCATCTCAACCTCCTGAGTAGCTGGGACTATAGTATTTATTTGATGAAAGAGTGTTTATTGGATGGCACTCATGTTTACTACTGTATTAGTAGTCTATTGCTGCTGTAACAAATGATCACAAACCAAATATTATGTAACCACGAGATTTACTTCCCAAACTTATTTGACTATTGAATTTTTAAAATAAAATATCTATTAAAACTCTCATTCTGGAAATGCTTCCTTATATCAAGGTCTTAGCAGAAAACCAAGCTGGAAAAATGGAAAGATGTCTCCCATGAAGAGAGAGGGTCCCTGACGTAAGCAATGCATAAAGACAAACACGGCATCAGGTGAAAATAAGTTAAGAAATGACTTAAGGAATTTATGGATTTCAAAAACAAAAAATTAAAAACTTGCCAAAGTAATCGATGGTAGCACTCTGGCTAAAGAATCAAGATCATCTCTTAATACTCATTTTATAGAAGTGAACTCCAGGAGAAAAGGTGATGAGGAGGGTTAATGTTTTATTTGCTTTCTAGTAGGGTCAATTTTGGGGACATTCCTGCTAAATAAACAGCATACTCTAGACCTGATTGATGAACTGGGTTAGAATCACCAGGGCCAGCTACCCACATCCCAAGAACTGGAAGGCACTCAAGGTCAAAGTGAGGACCTCAATCCAACGGGAAAACCTCTCCATTACAGGCCAGGGGGATTGGCCAGTATGAGTCTCATCACCAGAAATGTTCCAGGGGACCTCTTTGGCCATTCTAGACTGGTGAGCTGACAGCTTGTCTGACATGGAGACAAAAAAAGGCAAAATAATTTAAGGAGAAATGATAAATGATGACTGGTTAACCCATTATAGTGCTGTGAAGGAAGAGGGGGCAGATTAATATGTGGACAAGAAGGATTTGACAGATAAAAGTTTTAAAATTTCATTATGAGCCTTTTTCAAGGTTGTATTGTAAAAGGTCTTTAAATTTGTCCTTTATGAGTTTTAGAAAGACATGGTTTATAAATAAGACAAAGATTAGGGATAAATAGATATATCTTAGGAGAGAGATTCGTTGACAGTGAGGCCTCCCGGGATTTGTGCAGGACATATCATGTGTTCTCTTGCTATAAATGATACAGAAAAAAGCACACAGTGAAATCTTCAACCTTTCATTTGACACTAAAACTTTCAAGGTGAAATGCTGATTTCAAGTAATATACAACAAAATTCTTCCAATTTTGGATGGGCAAAAGGAAACATTAAAATAAAGGTATTTAGAAAATACTTATTGAGTGCCTACTGTGTATGATATACTGCTATAGTTCATTTGAGAGCATTCTGAGATGATATATGATCCCTGATCTCATAGAGGGTCACAGTCTGGCAGTGGACGTAAAGCTGTACATAAGAAATTGTGGGAGTGAATGAAGAGTTGGGTGATGTTGCTGGGGGTTTGGACTGATTTTCAATGTAAACTGCATATAGAGAGAGCCAATGGAAATTTTCTGACGGGATTTTAGTGCTGTGACTATAGGGTCTGATATAAAATCCCATTCTAGGTTTCCATTTCCTGAAAGGAAAGACCTTAGTATTATTAATAATCCATTTCTTTGGCCAACTTCTTGGGAAGTTACTGGGACCCACAGAGGGTTTGTAATCCTGTAACAGTGATTCACAACTTTAATGCACGTCAGACCCACCTGGGTGCTTGTACAAACAAGTGGGGCATAGATACTGGAACCCACTCCCAGAGATTTTTGTTTCATTCACCTGGGGTGGGGACTGGGAATGAGTGAATTTTACAAAGCTCTTCAGGCCATTCTAGTGTACAACCAGTGCACAGAAGTAGTGTCCTAGAGAATCAGACGAACTAGATGCCCAACATTAGTTCAGTTACATAATTGCTCTAAATCTTAGTCTCCTTTTTTATAAACATAGTGTATAGTGCCGTCTTGTGGGGTTGTCTTCAGATTAAATAATCCACCAAATATGAAAGCCACAAAGAGAGGTTCTGGCACATAATACACATTAAGTACAGTATAATTCCAGGTCTTCCCACATGAGAGACTAAGGGTGGAATAGTCAAGACCCTGGACTCTAGGGCCAGTGCCCAACATGTGAGTCTTGGTTCTGTCACTTACAAGCTGTGTCACCTTGAGGAAGCTGCCTCCCTGTGCCTGAGAGTCCTCATCTGTAAAATGACAGCAACAGTTATTACAAGGATAAAATAAAATGAGGATTAAATGTGTCTGGCCCAAAAGCACATAGCCCTAATCTAATCATAAAGACACATCAGGCAAAATACCCTACAAAATACCTGATGTATACGCTTCATAAGTGTCAATGTCATGAAATAAAAAAGAAATATATGGGAAATATTCTAGATTAAAGGGAACTAAAGAGACATAACAACTGAATGCAATAAATGTTCTTGAATTTTCTTTTGCTATTAAAGACATTATTGTGATGCTTGACAATATCTAAATATTAAGGTCTGTGTATTAGAGCACAGTGCTGTAATGATGTTAATTTCCTAATTTTGATAATTGTACTGTGCTCATGTGCATGAATATCTTGGTTTTAGGAAATATGCATTGAAATACTTAGGAATGAAGGAGCATTCTATATGAGAGAGACAGACACAGAGAAAATAAAGCAAATATAGTAAAATATTAACATTTGGGGATTCTGGGAGAGGGATAACTAGGAATTTTTTGCCCTATTCTTAACACTTTCCTGTAGGTCAGAAATTATGTCAACATAAGAAATTTTTAAAATAAAGTTCCTGGTCCTGGCACATATTAAATGCTATATGAGAGATGGATAAATATACATGTGCCAAGTAGAAGTAGCATGAAGCAGATGCATCCAGGAGAGACAAGCTCGGGTGAGTCAAGCCCGCTGGGGCACAGCCGCGTCCTGCAGGCGCCTTTCTATGCACTCCACAGAAACTGTGTCCTGGATTCCACTCCTGTGTCTTTAAGGAGACAGCAAGTCAGGATGCCCTCTCCTCACCTTGCACTCCGAGGCCCCTGGTTAATGCTCTATTAGCTCCTGGGAAGTAAACTTGGGGGCCCACTGGGGTTTGAAGCCCAGGGAGGAAGCTGGTTCTGGGGCACCAGAGATTGTCAAGTGCACAGGGTTAGCCAGCTGGTGTGACCGGCCCAAGAGGCAAATGGAGGAGATTCCAGAGGGACATCTGATGGCCTGGGGAGAGAACCAGAGCAGAGAGAGTAAGGTGGGGAGGAAACACGCACAACGAAACAGAGCTCGGCCTGCTCAGCTTCCCGAACACATGCTAATTATTTGTTTTTTCTTTCTTTGTGGTAGTATAATTTTATTCTTAAAAATAGTGTTGTAAGAACAACACTACTCATTTTTAAACATTCAAACAGTCCAGAAAAACCTTTTAGATAAGGTTAAATCACTCAAAATACCATGACTCAGAAATATTTTCTCTTTCCCTATGAGTGGACAGACAGACAACCTTGCAGCTCTCACTTCATGCACATGCACATGCACAGATTTCTGTGTACAACGCTATACATTTGACTGATTTCATACATACTGGACAGCACCTCTCACTGGACTGCGTGTCATGGACTCACCTCCTCAGCAAGAACATAGACTAATCTCATGACTTACACCAGCTGTGTGGTTCCATCGTGTGGACGTGCCAATCCCACACTGATGGCTATTTAGGTTGCTTTGGCTGTTCTATAATTTCTAAGAACCCCAGGGATCAATGTGCTTGGCATATATCTTTTGGTCCTCAGGTGAAAATCTGATTTGGAAAGTTTCTGCAGCTAGCTAAAGGGCTGGAACATATTGAAAGCTTTTCTGTTACCTAGCATCAGCCTGCCTGCTGTATACATATTCCCACCGAGTGTTCATGTCCTCAAGCCTGTGATAAAACATTTTCCCTCATCTTTTGATTCTGTGCCAACCTAATAAGGAAATAAAATGGAATCTCACAGATTTAATTTGCATTTCTTTTCTTATATTCAGGATAAACATATCTGGCAGCATTTAGTATCCCTGGTCCTTCGAGCACTCACTGTTTTGAAGGCAGGAGTCTTACTCAAAATGATATCCCTTTAAACTTTAAAAAGTTTATAAACTTTACACTTTCCAGGTTTCAGAATTCCTTTTTTTTTTTTTTTTTTGCATGTATGAATGTGTGTGGGGGTTTGGGGAAAATCTAGAACGCTGTGTGAAAGCACAGATTTTGGAGCCAGACTATCCAACTTTAAATACTGTCTCTGGAATCTACCAGTTGCAAAATTTGCCTCTGTTTTCTTATCTAGTAGGCATCATAGTACTTACCTCCTGGGATCCTTGTGAGGATTAGAGTTAATTTATGTAAAGTACTAGGAACATTGTCTCACAGATAGTAAGTCCCTTAAACATGTTAACTCTAATATTTTCCCTCAGTGGCTTTACAGGTAAGATTTGTTCTTGTGTCTCAGAATAGTAGAGAATGTGCTAATACAATATTGGGTTTTACTACTTAAAATGTTTTTCATTCCAGTATTAAAAAACAAACCATGATGTTTTTTTGTTTTGTTTTGTTTTGTTTTTAGAATTCTGAGAAAGTAGGATTGGGCAAAATCTCTGATAAATCTGTGCAAAGATACACCACACCAGTAAGAGCCTAGTTTTTTTTTTTTTTTTTCAATTCTAGAAGGATAAAACATAAAACCCTTATTACACCCACAAATATACTGTGACACTTTCATTATTAAAGATATAATCCTCATTGGCTTATTGCGAGAAAGTTATATTGAGTTGTCATTTCTTGGAGTACAAATAAGAAGGAAAAAAATTAATATGCTACCGATTGGTGAGGATTATTCTTATACTAAACTCTTTTTTTTCTATTTAAAGTTATGTACATTTCTTTGACTTTTCATGCCAAAGCAATACTGCAGCTTACAACCATGCTCGTATTGATAAAAATATTTTCATGTGAAGGTTTACACAAAAGTGGAATCCTTGAGGCCCAGAGAAGATAAAGTTCTCGTTGATCAAGCTTAACTCATAAATGGAGGCCTGTGGGGAAAAAATGGACTTGCCCTCATTCCAGAAGCGAGTTCTGCCCTCTGATAATGTGCAGAGCTGACATGCACCAGTGTCATCTATTGGAAGGTGGCCACTCTGGCCAGGTGGGGTCCCTGCACATCCCAGTAAGCACGAGAGCCTCGGAGAGAGGAGTCAGAGTGCAACAAGAAAAGTAAAACGGAAAGGAGGTGGGAGGAAAGGTGGATTAAAAATGAGGCCAAAGGTGCATCCAGCTTTTCTTGGACAGCAGAAGAGATGAAAGGAGGAAGGAGGTGGACACACAGAGAAAACATCTGAGAGAAGCCAGAGTCGTTGCAAAAATGTACCAGCAGCAGAAGGCAGAGCAGACTCAGGGATCACGTTTCTGTGCTTGGTGCTGTGTATTCGCCTCTGGTCTCATGGAAGATCCATCTGTCCCCTGCTGAGATCGCGGGACTCACCCTCGTAAGTAGACTTCTTTTTAAACTTCAGAAATATGTTAAACTTAACTAAAATGAAGTGAACTTTTTGTTTGCCTTCTTAACATAAAAATGCATTTTATTGAAATAAAATGCAAATTTCGTATGATAAAAAATACGTTTGATGGAATATTTTAATTAAGAATCCTCAGAAATGGCCTCTTTGCATGTATCAGTAGTGAATCTAAGTCTAAATGGGTTTCCCAGGCAATGCATTTAGTGAGCACCAGTCAGGTATTAAATTACATTCAGAATCAATAATTCCTTTCATATAGTCTTTTAAAGAATTTATTCACCTTAAGGCAATTTAGATATCAAAAATGTAAACAATATACACAGAGTAAGTTTTAAGGAAAATTTACAATATTTACTTGTAGAGATCATAGGAAATATGTTATCATTTCACAATTAAGACTGTGAAACATGGTTATTCTCTCCATTTAGCTTTGCCTGTGAAAACTTAGAAGGCAGGATTTTGTCTTTATTTAGCAAACACTGAACTGAGAATAATACTTTGTGTTATATACTGAATTCCCCTCAAATCTTGTGTTAAATCCCCAACCCCCAAAGTGACTGCATTTGGAGATAGAGCCTTTAGGAGGTAATTAAGGTCACACAAGGACAGAAGGGTGGGGCCCTAATCCAGTAGAGCGGAAGTCTTTATAGAAGAAGAGGCACCAGAAGGGCCTGAGTGCACACAGGGGAGGCTGGGTGAGGACTCAGTGACAGTGGCCATTTGCAGGCTCACCAGAGACCAACCCTCTCAGCATCTTGATCTTGGACTTTCAGTGTCTGTCATTTACCCACCCTACATAATTGGCATTTTGTTACTGCAGCCCTAGCTGACGAATACGCTTTGGTTTAACCAAAACACACAGCCACTCCTTTCAGGAACTTATGATGCTAGATAAAGTCATTATTCTTTGGTGTAACAGGAAGAAATTTACATATGCAAACACATAAAAAGTTTGTATTCATTTTCTAACTGTTGATGTGGGTGGGAATTGGTTTGCTTTCATTTCGAAAGACAGCATAAAGAATGACAGAGGAAAATCAGAGGAGGTATCAACAGAAAAGGATGACCGGATGGCTGGAGAGAAAGGAGAGGCAGATGGAGCAAAAGAGAATGTTGCCAAGAGGCTGCAGAAGACGAGAAGTAAAGAGAAGAAAATTTGCTGTGCTCCCGGGGCTCCTCTGGACTGGCTTGTTCTAGATGAAGTTTCCATTGTGGTCCCCATGGAGGTGCAGAGGGAGGGCCCAGCCAACTGGCATGCAGTCAGAGGAAACAGACTTTAAAGACTTTCTAATACAAGCCACTCATCTTACTGAAAAGAAACCCACAGCCATGAAGAGTTTCTGGGCATGAGACTCAGGCAGCGCTGAGATGGGCTCGTAGTTATTGACTGGAAGCTGTTTAACTCTCTGAGCCTCAGTTGACTCATCTGTGAGAACCCATACTAGTAAATAACTTATAATGTTATTGTCGAGATTTACCGTCATTAAATGCGTAAAGTATCCAGCATATAAATGTTATGATACATTTTAATTCTTGCACAAGGTCACCCAGTTAGTTGAAGATAGTGTGATGTAAAAGGATGATACACATTTTAAGAAAAGGAATTTTGAAGAAATGAATACATAAAAATAACTCATGGTACAATGGCCCAGACTATCTTGGAAGAATGAGACATATAATCTCCTCTTCCCTCATCGAGTCAGAATGAGCAGAGGCCTTCATGGAGGAGCATTGGGGTGGAATTGCTGGGGAATAAGGAAGAATCTATGTCACTGAGCAGTTTATCTAGTACCTACAGGAGATGTTCTGCATGTTGGAGGGGGAGGCAAAAAAGGGGGCTCAGAACAAGGCTGATTGAATAGTTACCTTATGGTAAAAGTTAAGGAGCTATAGAAAGTCAAAGGTCACTTCAGGTTCAATTTTGATTAACTTGCATAAGGAATCTGCTTTCTATCCGGAGCTAACAAGTGGGCTATAGTGCTTGTTCTTATAGAATCCTCCCATCTTAAAGCCACTTGCCCAGTGCAGTAATAAACAGAATTGAGACCCAGGCTTCATAGGCAAGAGGGTCTATTACTGATTCCTTTGTTTATGCATTCATTCCCAAAATATTTATTAGTCAACTACTACTTGCCAAACAAGGTGCTAAGGAATGAGAACACAGCAGCGCACAAGACATAGTCTTCTTCCTCAAGGACAGAGGATGCCAACATGTGTAACCCATTCTCAATTTTCCATCCCTCAACATCCAGGCTGTTTTGGGAGAGGGCGTATTGGTGAGGGTGAAGGTTCACACGTAAGCAGATCAGAAGCTTACTTATCTTTCATGCAACAGTTGCAGTTAGACAATCTAGGGTTGGAATGACAGTCCTGCTCCATGAGTCATCTGTGAAGCTAGAATCCCCTCTATGTTGACATTCTACCATGACTTAGAGGGTAAATTATGTCACATTCTAAACAGTCAGATGGGAAAAGAAGGAAAGAGAGACACAGTGTTCTCCACTGAAGGATTCATCTAGGAAACTGTACACATAACTTGCGCTCACAATTTACTGACCATAATTTAATCCCATGGTCGTGCCTAGTTGCCAGAGACACTGAAGAACATAGACATCATGTGCCCAACCGAAGATGAGAGATCCATTACTGACCCGGAGAGGAGCCAGGAGCAGTCCCTAAGCAGGGAGTGGGTGACGCTGTGAACTGCCTGGGACCACCCTTACCACTCGGAGCCCCTTCCCTTACATGTCTTCACAACCCCTCAGCACGCTATATTCTGCCAGCCTTCCCAGAAGTTTTAGAGCAAAGACAAAAGAGGTCAGAAAAATATATTAAACTGCCTACTAAATCTGACTTTTTCTAAAGCTCAGGAAAAAAAAGAAAAAAACCACCCAAGACTTTATGCACTCCAGCTGCTAAACTTGTCCTGCTGCCCCCGGAGCACGTCCCTTCCCTGCCTCCACAGAGACAATCTCTTGATGGTCTGGGAGGCCCCTCCGTCCCCACAGGGATTGATCTGGTCGTAACATTACTCTCTGGGGTTATCACTCTCCCCCAACAATAGATACTCTAATCCAAGAATCACATTTCACCGAGTTTGAGTTATAAAGGGTATAAATGGGGGTGGTGCTCAAAAATGAGACTCAAAGTGACTTTGGCACACCTAGGGGGTGTCCCTGACAAAGTCAATCTTCTGAGTGTCCACTGGCTCATGACTCATCCCCCGCACACACACATACTCACCCCACTTCCAAGAGCAAACCTGAAATCTCACAGACTAAACAACCTACACCAGGCATCCCCAAATGCAAGTGCTTTTTGAGGGAAGCACACAATGACTGAAGCAGGGTAGGAGGTGAGCGTCACACCCTGTCCTAATAGGACAGCCGGCACTCAGCTCCAGTAGATTTTGATCATGTGGGCTCCATGATTTTATCTCCTAATTTTTTTATTATTAAAGAAGCTAGAAATGCGAGTTTTATTTAAATAAAAAGTCCAGATTTTCAAAATGTTGGCACCCATTTTAAAAAGGTAAACACTGCATAACAGATCTAATGGGGTGTATTCAGCTTAAATCCAACTGAGGAGCCCCCAGTTTGAAACTTCCTCTGATAAGCACTGAAGGGGAGAAACGTTTCCCTAGCTGCACTTCACGTCACCAAATAGTATTAGCATTTCCGTGAGTATCTAGCATGATCTTCCAGAGCAATGTGCATTCCTCCCTTCATTTCCTCACTTTCATCTTGCACCTGCTTGAGTTAAAACCATCAATAGGATAAGGACCCATCTCTAGCTATATACCGATATGGCTGCCCCTTCCATGGCAATGACTCTAGCAGAAGCTGGGAACTCACCACCTGCCAAAGCCTGATTAAATGTCTGGACAAGACACCACACTCGTCCTCAGTGTCTGTCTAGGGAGGAGTCAGTTCCATTTTTCTCACCAGCTCAGATCATGACAGCACAGGGTGGAGAGCCAGCTGGCGGCCCTGTGTCCCCAGCCTTCTGCGCTGGCCCCAGGAGTGCCCTTCGCCTTTTCTATGGCTCTCACCTTGCTCTTGGCTTTTCTCTGGAACCCATATTTCTGGACGTGCCCTGGAAGCCCTGACATGCTGTTCTGAGTGTGACTTTATTCTAAGGCAGTAGGAAACAGTTGGAGGTTTTTAAGCAAGGGGAGGCGACACGTAAATAAAAATGAGCCTGGGAATTGTCAGAGTTGACCTGGGAAGGAGAGAAACTGCAGTCAGGGAGACCAAGTAGGGGTGTTTTCAACAGGACAGGTGTCCACACACTGAAGTAGGCAAGTGGCAGTGAGGAAGAAGAGAGCAGAGGCAAAATAATAATAATAATAATAATAATAATAATAATAATAATAATGTGGGGACTGAATCTACAATTTGTACAACTGTTTTTAAAAGGAGTCCAAGTTTCAAGCCTGGGTGACTAGGATGATGGTTGTCACAGAAACAAACCAAATTATTAGCAAGATGTGTTTGCTTCCTTATTAAATTCTTATGTCGGGTTTTCTTCCCTTAAAAATAGCAGTACTGCCAATTGATATTAACAACATTTTCTATTGGTTTATAATTTTCATTCCTCTAGATTTCAAGGCCCCTGTAAACACTGTCTCATTAATCCTCCTGAAAGCCTGTGAGATGGGCAGCTGTGGTTTGCAAGACCAAATATACAGAGATGGCTTTTTTAAAAAGTTCATTTATTTTTTTATATTTGAGCATCTCTCACATTCCCACTAAAATCTCTTAGACTCTCAATAGCAATTAGCAGAGACCAGGCTTGGCATGTCCTGTGTTCCCAATTGTTATCAATAGGTTCTAATTGAGAACATGTGTTCACTTCAGCTGGGATTATTGTCTGGCTGATTACAATGGAGAATCTGAAAGCCGGCATCTGGCAGAGTTATTTTCTGACATCCACCTCTCAGGCCTGTCTCCCTTCATAACTGCTTTCATTTAGTATGTGACCCACCAGGAGAGAGGGATGTGGGCCCTATAAACAGCATCAGCTTTAATGTTTCTATGGCCTTATCCATACAATCGTTGCATTGTTACCCAAGCACCATGTGCAGTTTCTTAAAGTAGGCACTAGTTTTATTTTCTATTGCCACGTGAAAAATCATCCCCCAAACCAGTAGCTTAAATCATTCATCTAGAGCGTGGGCAGGGGTTGGGAGATATGGTGTATATCCGCTCCAGGCAGTGTTAACTGGGACGGCTTGGCTGGGACTAGAGGATCGACTTCCAAAATGACTGTCTCACATGGTTGGCAAGTAGGGTCTGGCTGTCAGATGGGAGCTCAGCTGGAGCTGTCGGCCAAGGGCTTTGGTTTGTCCTCTGATTGGTCTCTTCATGAGCAGTTGGCTTGGGCTTCCTTATAACAGGGGCACTTGTTTCCAAAAGCGAAAGTTCCAGGCGACAGAAAGTGGAAGTCACAAGTCTCCTGAGGCTCAGGCCAGTGAGTTGTTATAGGGTCACTTCCTGCTGCATTTGTTGGCCAAAGCAATCACAGAGCCTGCCCAGATTCAAAGGGCTGGGATGTAGACCACACTCTTCCAATGGGAGGAATGTCAAAGACTGCGTGGCCAAATTTAATCTGCCATAGTGCACTAGAACACATGAATTTACACATTTTGAAGGAAGGATAGTTTAGTTTGGCATCTTTGAGTTCGAGAGTGATATATTAAAATTGCACCAGTAGCCAATAATTCTGGATTCTAAATACATTTTAAATAGATATTTTCTTTAGTTTCCATATATCCTCTCCAAATATCAATTCTGTCATTTACCTCTGATCTTTCTTTCCCCTCAGGTGCCATGCTCTTTTACCTCTGGTTATGTATCCTGTCCCTACTCCTGTAGCCTGGCTGCCAGCACTTCTGGAAAGTTCTCTTGAACTCCCATGCTGGACAAGGTGTCCCTTCTGGATGCCTCTGTAGTTTCTGGGGTGCTACTTATCAAACGAGTTACTGCAGCATGTTGGAATCTGCCTGTTGGCCTGGCTTCCTCTCTAAATTGCAGGGTCCCTGAGGACAGGAAATTCATCTTGTTCATTTGGTGTCCCCAGCACAGAATATTTTCCTTGGATAGTAGATACTCAAAACATATTTGTTGAATGCCTGATTCACATTCTCCCTGGTATTTTTGTATTCTTGAAATGCTCTGAAATTATCATTGACTTTTGTATGTCATTTGTTACTGTCAGAACTCACCCTCAGCCTCTCCATTTCTGGAATTTCAGTGGTGGCAAAGTTGAAACAAGGAAGCAAATGTCACTAACGTCCTGTGAGAGGTGGCAATGAAGGAAGCCAGACTGTGTTAAAGATGATTCTTTCCATGATGGTTGTGCTAAGACTGTACTTAGCAGAGCATTTCTCTGTGGCTTTCTATGTAAAGAGAAGCTGTACAAAGCAGCAAGGACATTAACCATGCCTCATTCATCTCCATTGGCCCACTGGACATTTTGAAGCAGGATATATAAGCCACTCTCCAAATTGATAACAGGTGTCTGATTCCAAACAAATGTCACCAATCTTGCCCTTAATGTGTTATGGCAGAACATGATGGAGCATTAGTAGAGTGCAGTAGTGCACATTTGAAAAAAGAGTGAACATGAGATTTAGTAATGCTGTCTTAGTTGAATTTAAAATGGATATTAATCTTATTTCTTAGGCCCAGGAACAGATGAATCAATGGAATCTTGTATTAGAAGCTGTGAGTGGGGCAGATTGTCTTCTCTTTTAGACAGTGAGGGAGACATAGAGCACTCCTGGAGGAACCCTTGCTCAGTATGAAGAGACCCTGAGTGGGAGATTGAGGCCTTTAGGGGGTGATGTCACTAGGCCTTTTACTTCTCCTCAGTTTAACCTCAAACCACGTGATGAGCTGTGAAGACACTACTCACTGTGCTGGGTGGTGTGTGGGCTTCAGAGAAGCATACAACACAATCCCTACTCTCAAGGATTTGTGGTCAGTGAATGGGCATGAGAAGAAGGGTGAAGAAGCAAGTTTGAAAAGGGCAGAGTAGATGGCATGAGGTCTAGCAGCTGCACCTACTATCTCTAAGTCCTTCTCAGCCTCAGTTTCCTCACCTGTAAAATAATGTTGATTATGGTAATACCTACCTTCAGAAGAGTATGGCAAGGGTTAAAGCAGATAAAAGTGTGAAGCTGCAAGCACCATGAGTGTGGGGGGCAAATCCCCATCTATTTTATTGTGCTACCCTGCCGTAGCACAAGGCACCTTGCAAGTGGTCAGTGAGCATTTGGTGACTGCCCTGAATGAAAGTTCTCGGCACACATTAAGCATTCAATAAATGTCCACCATTAAGATACATGGTGGTATTGTGGTAGGGGTGGTAACATCAGAGATAAATAACAACAGAAGCATTGTTAGTGATAACAGTAATAGCAGTCATGGAATTAGTCATGTTTCACTGAAAGAATAGAAAATAAACAGAGGAAGAGCAAGAGAAATCTAAATGGTACGTTCACTGTGTCATGAGGGGCCTAGAATAGAACTGCGAGGATTCAGACCTTCATCCAAAGGTAAAGCTGTTATTGAAAGTTTGTGAGTGAGGAGTACACCATGAGGCTATGGGAAAGATGGCTTAGGAAGTAGAGATTTTTAAAGGAGTTCTTGATTTGAGTCTATTCCAAAATCTATGATTCCTAGGACTTGGTGTTGAGCTAGGGTGGAGGCAGAGAAGATGGAGAGGAGAAAAGAAGTGATGGAGGGAATTCAGAGGTAGAATTGACAGCAATTAATTTTACAGATGGAATATGGCAGCAGGAAGGGCCAAATAACTTAAAAGCTGAGAGGCTGGAGTGTGATATTAACATTATCAGAAATGGAGATGTCAGGTTTTGCAGGGAAGATGATTTTGATTCAGCATATGTTTGTGTTTGTACTGCTGGTAGAAAACCCAGTGAGAAATGGGCTGTGAACAATTGAAACTCCAAGTCTGGAGTGCAAAGGAAAGTCAGAGTCAAACTCAGATTTGAAGGGCTGTTTTTCAAAGCCAAGAGTTAAAGCTTGGGAAACATACGAAGTTGCTAAGGGACAGGGGACAGAGAGGAAGATCACTTATAAGGGCTAATGTATCACTTGAGGTTTTATTGTCTTAAAAGAATTAAGAGTTTGACAAACCAAATATTGATTAGCAATTTTAGAACAGTCACCTATTTTTTTCATAATTTATATAATTTTTCTACTCCATGATAAGTTATAGAGTGCAGAGCTTTTAATAATGGAAGCTTTAAGGACTCAGAAAGGCCCAGTTAGCCATCCAGGTTCTCCTCAGTCCACATTAAACACTGGATTTATATCCTTTTAAATACCAGCGTAGTTTCTCTAATTCATGTAGATAACATTGTTTATTAAATAGGTTGTCATGATAATATTATGTACCTGAATGTGCCATGTGCCAGGTATAATGATATAAGCATTTTGTATGCTTGGATTCAGCATGGATACTTCTATCCTTGCTTTATGATCAGAGACTGATTCATCCTTTTTTTTTGTTTTCAAGATTAAATGACAGCCCAATCTTTTTTTTTTCCAAAAAAAAATAGGGGTATAGCAAAGATCATGATGACAAAAAAGAGACAGACAGAGTAGGCCGAGCATATAGTCAGTAGGGGATTGAGAAGAGGGGTTTCAGTCAGCTGAGAGTTTCCCATGGAAGAAACAGGATCAAATAGAGAAAACAGAGATGACTAATTCTGACAAAGATTTTTATGAGAGTGTCCAAGTGTCAGTTAGAAAGGTTCAGACATGGGGACCTTTTGGACTTGATTTGAAACACCCATCACAGAAATATTCTTCTTCTCTTTGAGAGATTGGTTGACTGTCCCAGGAGTGAAGCCCTTGAGGGCTTCTTCTAATGGGGAAACAGTCAAAGGGAGGCCAAAGGGAGTGGGTCCATATGATGGCCGGTGTAAAAGTAGAAAAATTATTTTCCAATGGCCTGGCTATTTACAATAAAGGTAGACATCTCAGGGCACAGGGCTCTTAAGTTTGGGACTACTTGGTTTTGGCTTAAAATAGGTACTATACAAAGAGGTCCTCTTTGTCCTTATAGCTGTTTTAGCTGTAAAGACACATGCCTGTTTACCTTTTGTAAGTTTTCCCACCGTAAAACTAAGTTACTTTTAGTAAGGTTCGGCCAGGTTCTAGGTCCATAGATAAATTCATGAAAATGGCTGGAGTTCCCGATGGAGGACTTCTAGTCTTCTTTAATCCAAATGAACTTGTGATTGCCTGTCTTTTAGTAACCTTACCTATCTAATAAACTCAGCCAGTTTCTGTCTGACCTAGTCAGACACCTGAGATCTCCCTATAGGACTCAGACCTATTTCTGTTGAAACTTATGGACCCAGTCAAGATCAAAAATGCTCAAGTAAATAAAGACAGCTCAAAACACAAGTTTGTAAATCTCAAATCCTAAAGAGAACTTACCTCTGACCCCAGTTTCTGCATGAGAACAATTGGCACAATAAGCCTGGAGAGTACTTTGCTTGGTTACTTGGTGCTCCTAGGGGTTGCTGAAGGTCTACTTTGGATCCCAATTCTGAAGACAAACTGTTAAAAGAAAAACTCTAGACAAACTAAATGTAGAAGGGTTTATTTAGCACATTAACAGCTGTGTAAGTTGTATTTAACTCATGCTAGATTTGAGCCTGGGGCCTTATGAAGCATATGTAACTCACACATCTCTTCACCTTGGGAACTGCGCAAACTATTTTCAAGTTGCATATAACTTGCACACAGAAAACAAGAAAACAAAATTTTCATTAAATTAGAAAGGATAATTTTAGTTTTGAAGTTTTTATTCTATTTTCATATTAAAACAGCATGGCTCCAAGGGGGGAAAATAATTTTTTTTCCAGTGTGGCAGTCAATTTGTTAAGCAAAGATCAATTCATGAATTGGACAGCCTTCAGAACCAGAAGAGGTTCAGAGAGTCCCCCCCCCCCCACAATGTTGGCAGGCAGTATTTATAAATAGAAAAAGGAAGTGGCATCTTGATTGGTTAGGGCTCACCATTTGCCTGATTTGGGCCTATGTGATGTGACATTTGTCTTATTTTGATAGGGTCTGATCAGCTGGGAGCCTGTGACTGGCTGTAACTCAGCTCTTACAAGAATATACTCTTAAGTTAGTCTGCATACTTTACATACTAAATTAGGTTGCAGTTTACTATGTATGGAGCCAGCTTTAGGACAACTTTACTATAATTTAACAGCCATAAGGAAGTATTACTAGCAAGTGTGGGACTATCCCGGATGTTATGCACTAAATTACAAGTGAAAGGGCGTTAGAAGGCAAAATGGAAAAAGAGAAATACAGTTTCACAGATTTATCCCAGTTTATATCTAAATAGTAATTTATATCGTGAATAGCTGTTTTATAGCAATAAGAATTAAAGCACGTTAAAGCATAAATAACTGGCAAAAGTAGAATTTCACCCTTATTAACCAAGAATGCTTTAGCATGAGTTAGTTTGTCAAGTTATCAAGTAAATCATTTAGTTAGTGTAGAGAAAGAGAAGCTAAAGAAGAATAAAAAAGTGAATTTCATCTGTTTTACAGTTAGGCTTGAGTTGGGCCTGAGATTACAGAGTAGTGAGCAAAAAGCCAATGAATATTATCCTCATGTGCTCTATCTGGATGAAGTCAAATGCTATGCATTCCTCATGGCCCAGATCAAAAGCCCTTCTATGATTATTTCCTCTACACCCAATAGATAATCCTCCTTCTAGAATCTTAAGAGATATTATTTACATCTCTCTGATGGCATTTATAACCATCTGCTTTGTGTGATGATTATTTGTTTATGTGCATTGTTATCTGCACATATGCAAACATTATTTTTTATATGCATTATGTGCCCTATGAGAATAAGAACCATAAACAGAATCCACATGTGATTTCTCTTTATCATCTTCACAGTGTTTTACATAGTCCATTCATATAAGTGTGCTCAAAATCTATCTAATCAATAAATCTATTTATTGATTGACTAAATAAATTATATTTTAGAACTCTACTCACCTATCAATTTTAATTTTCCTTGCTTTATTTCTTTTACAATTTCTTTAGCAGCCAACTTTAAGGTCATATTCCAAAGATGGTTTAGATTGTAGGGCATAACAAATAGAAAGATTATGAACATCCTTTCCCATTCATTTCATATTGTGATATGAAACACACACACACACATCCTATGACATCATAAAACATGAAAATGCTCTTGGCTTCATTTTCCTTATTCCTGAACACCTGTGTTAATCTATTCATGAAATAAAGGATGCAAGTGAAAATTTACAAAGCACCTCTACACACTCACACCAAATTCAGAGTGTAGACCCTGGGAATCACAAACTACAAGTCAGTCTTGCCTTTCAGGAAAAGCATGAACTGCTCACCCAGTTAATCAGAGAAGCTGGACTTGTCCTTTCTTTCTCTATTATAGTTTGAGGTTGCTGCAGAGTCGGAAATGGTAAAATTCAGGAGAAGACTCTCTTGTTAAATGATATGACTATTTTCTCAGATTCACTCTGAGGCAAAATTTCAAAATTCTTTTTGGGATCAAAATTTGAATTTCGATTATTACTCAGAGAGTCTAAAGAATGATTTTCCCTAGATAGCATTCATGTTGTGATTCCAGTTCATAGATAGAGCTCTGTTTTTAATGCAGTCTATGTTTCTCAGCCCCGTACTCCAAGGCAAACAGCAAGCTTCGTTTCAGAGGTATAAATGCTCCTCCGGGCTCTAATCCCTTCTGTGTAATGGGGCATTTGTTTCTCTTCAGTGAGCAGCAAACCTGTAATTCCCTTTAATCCTAAGTGAGGTTTAAAGAGCGGGGATTTCAGTTATTCGCTCTCCCACCTACCTTCTATGGGCTTTTCATAGTCACAGAAGACCCTTCAGAGTTTCTACAAATCCCAGAATATCTCTCTAGTTAGTGCCTAAAAAAAGATGGCCAAATGGAGTTCAAAGTCTAAGTCAACTCCATCAACGAGGGACTTCTGAACTAAGGTCAGATTTGGCTGGTATTTGTGACTAGCTGATAGCCGATCCCACTCAACCCAATTCTAAAGCATTTATGGTTATAACTGATTAAAAATTATGTATACCATGAAATATATAGATATAGGTGTGGATATAGCTATAGCAAGTATATGTAATGAGGAAAAGCTTTTTTGATAAGATGCCCTCCTCCACTCTAAGCTGACATAGAAGTCCTAATACAATGAAACGTGGGAATCTACTAGCAGAATTTTCTTATTGAATGCAGCAATAGCAGGGAAATAGGACAAAGAAAGAAAACAAGTGCTTAAAAAGGTCCTTTGCCCTTGACAAACTTTATAAGCAAAATGTCACTTTGTTTTTAAGTAACATTTCTAGACCAAACACATTTTTTACAAGTGTCTTCCAAGTATGTTTTAATTCAGTACTAGAGAATTTTGAATCCTAGAACAATCCAAATTTCCCATTCTTCTGGGAGCCAGGAGACTTAGATATTTGGAAACCCTGTGGTTTCCTATCTAGTGTATCAAATAGAGGCCTTTGTGTGACTTTTGATTTGATCCCTGCACAAATTTACCTTTTCAATTATGATGCTGGAGAAGTTAAATAACGTGTGAAACTTCTTCTTCCCCGGTGGCTTTATGTTATAGATCTCAAGTGATTCTTCTACTGAGTTACTCAATGGAGCCAATGCTTCATTCTAATGTAATAGTGATTGTTGGAAAGTGATTTTTTAAAAAAAGATTTTAGTCCAATGTAATTCATTAGTAATGTCAGTGAAGAATTATGAGGAAAATATATTTTATCAATGATAAATTGCTCTCTTTTTCTTTTATAGCTATGAATTAAATACTTATTGCTTGTAGCTACTAAAATTTAATTTTAGTGAGGCACAACTCACAGAGAGACAAGGAGTTAGTATAACTGGAGAAGGAGACGGAGTTTGGTTTCAGACTGATCCTTCTGACTTCCTGCACTAACCACTGATTGATTTCTCTTAGCACAGAACTAGACATGCAGAAGATTTCTACTTGGGTGTTAATTAGAATCTTTACCTCGAGTGTGCTTCTGACAGTGCTTGCATATAACCCTTTCTGAATAGAAACTGTCTGAAATTGTTAAGCATCCTTACCTATTATACATAAAGAGGGAAAGGGGAGGTGGAAGAGAGGGTCCACGATGCACAAGTGCAACAGAAGGCAGTTAGGATGATTAGGAGGAGAGTGTCTATGAATAGAACCAAGTCAGGAATTAGGGAGTAAAAATAAGAGAAGTCATTTTTGGTCCAGGATGAGAATGATGACCTGTGATTTAATTACTCAGCTCTTACAAATGCCAATTGAAGTGACCAAAATAATAGCAGAGAAGGAGAAGTGCAAATGGACCCTGGCAACAGTGAAAGAGTGCCATCTACACTCAGGGACATTGAGCAAGTCATGTAAGATGTGGTGCAAGAAAGACAGAAGTTAGAGGATAACCAATAAGCTGGTAATCTGATACTTGCCAGGGAAATGGCCACTTGGGTGTAGGGAAGGGACTCCTATCTTGGCAAAACCATCCCAACAAATTTTGGTTGGAACAAAATAAACTGGATAAAAGAATGAACAAAAGAATAATATGAGATGGAACATTTTTGATCATGAAGAAAGAAGACTGAGAAATGTATTGGATGCTGAATCACAGCAAGAATACAATAATAACACCAAATAAACAACAGCAGCTAACACTTATATAGTGTTTACTATGTGCTGGGCTCCGATTTTGGTGGAGTATAGATATAAACTCACTATCATTACAACAAACCTGTGGGTGGGTCTTTCAATTTCCCATCTTTAAAGATTAGGAGAAACTGAGTTGTAAGGAGGTTAAATGATCATGATAGGCTACAAGGAGATGATGTGATTATCTCCTTTGACAAACTGATTCAACCAAAAATAATTAGAACTTAAAAGAGCTCTAATTATATAACAATTATTTAATAGATTTACTGTAGTAAGTGAACTAGTGAACTATTAGAATATCATGGGGAATAGAGATCCTTAGCAATATAATTGACATTTAACATATATAAGAATAAACTTAATAAGAATATACAGGAGTATTATAAAATTAAAAGCACACAAATTTACTGAAGGACATAAAGAAACCCATACATAAATTGAGAGAAATAACACATTCCTGAATGGAAGTACTTAACATTATAATAATATCTGTTCTTCTTGTCTAGTTAGCCTTTAAATCAAATGTACTATCAATCAATATTTTATTACAATTTTGAAGGGAAAGACAGAATTTAATAAAAAGTATTTATTTTTATTTTTAATTATAGAAATGATACACAAATATGTAATCTAATGATTAAAAACCATATGTTATGGAAATTGGCCTTATTCTTGATCATCAAGGGGAGGATCACACTCCTCTTGCCAGAGATAATCATCAATTTATTGTGAAGCCTTCCAGATATTTTCCATGCTTATGAATATGTAGATATTGATAGAGAGGTAGAGATAAATATATATGTGTAGACTTGTCATTACCAGTAATGGTTCCACCTCCAACATCTCATTTTCAATTCACTCAATCTCTCATTATCACCTTCCATCCTATCTATCCATAGGGAAATGATCAAAACAAAAAAATAAAATAAAACAAAGCCCAGTATATTATATGTTTACTATAGAGTGTACTACAAATGTTAAATAACAGCTATTTGTACACCAATATGGGAATTTCTCCAAGATATATTATTACATGAAAATATGAAGTGACCATAAAATGCATATAATATAAATAGCTTAATTTTTTGTCAGTTGGTAATTGTTTATTATTATTATTTTTGATATATAATAATTATACATATTTATGGGGAATGTGACTTTTTTAGGAGAAAATTTACAGTATAAACTATAATATACTTAGATATACATAGATACAGAAGATATAGGGATACAGCTACAGATAGCTACAGGTAGCTATCTATGTCTATCTCTGTCTAGAAATTTTTATGCTGTATATTTTTATAGTATACTATTCTATACCATAGATATAGTGAGCTGTGAACATATAGATATAGAGACAGAGATCATGTATATGATTATATCTAGACATATATTGACATAGTTTTATGTTATGAATTTTCTACTTTTTTCATAGATAGTTTCATACTGTGCCTATTTTCTGGTCACTCCATACTTTTACTCAATAGTATGCCTGGAGATGTTCTTCATTTTTGGTCTAGTAATATATATGTAAATCTTTTTGGAGTTTGGTGTACACACTACAGTAGGATGTAAGGTACCAGGTTTTTTTGTTTGTATGTTTGTTTTGATCATTTACCTATTGATAGACATTATAGGAGGTGATGATGAGAGTTAAGTGACTTGACAATGCAATTTTGGAGTTGGTACCATTATCGGTAATGGCAAAGTCTAGGCTGTAACCATGGAAGTGTGTGGCTGAGTTAGAATGGAGGACTTGATAGGAGACATCAAAGAATTGGAAGTCCAGAGCATATGAACGTTATCTGTTTAGGTACTGCAATTATTAAGAATGTTGTGAGGTAGAGTGGTGGAGAGAAAGACAATACTCAAGGTGCTAAAATCACTGATAGAGGAATGACTTGAGATTATTTGATAATTCTATCAAGGAAGTAGAACAGGTAGGTGGTAGAATCCAAATATATGGGTTTCGAAATAACTGGTATAAGGGGGATGGACAAAGACTTAAAAATTGCTAAAGGAGTTGGTGGTATTTAACTCTAGCAGGAATGGAGGCTAGAATATGGAAACATTATTCATATTTTAGGCTACTTACTGCTATTTGATTTTGGAACTATATATTCCTATTACTTTGAGGAAAATAAAAATTAATTAAAATAAGATAAAGATAAAAATAATATCACTAGTGAAAAGATGGATCCAGTTGTCAACAGAAAGTATTGTTATAATAATATCAGAAGGCAAAATGTGAATGGATTGTTAAACAAATAAACAACTAATCACTTAGGGAAACAAAATTAAATATTTACTTCAAATTAAATCCCAAAGATCATTTCATACTGACCAAAGGTTTAAACAACAAAAATGAAACTATTAGAAGCAAATATATTAATAGCTAAATATTTACATGATCTTGGAATGAGAAAGACCTTCTTCTACTTATCCCTGTAGGAAGCAATCCAAAAGAAATAAAATCAAAATTCAAAAGCAAACAATAAATAGGACATATAAATACTATTTATAGACCTAGAATTGTTATAAATCAATAAGAAAAACATGGGCATTCCAATTAAATGTGGGCATTTCTGCTAGAGATAAATACCACCAACTCCTTTAGCAATTTTTAAGTCTTTTTCCATCCCTCCCTTATCCCAGGTATTTTGAAGCCTATATATTTGGATTCTACCACCTACCTGTTCTACTTTCTTGATAGAATTATCAATTAAATTAATTATCCAATTAAAAATTGATAAAGAATGTGAATAGGCGATTCATAAAGGAAGGAATAGAAATAGTCAATAAGCATAATTTAGAGAGGATTCAATGTCACCAGGACTCAAAGATACACAAATTACAACCACTATAGTCTACAATTTTCCTCCATAAATTTTCAAAATGTTTTCAAATAATATTTTCTAGTGCTAGTAAGTGTGGGAAAATGGACAATCTCATACATTTATGGTTATAGTAATGGACACAAGAAGAAAGGGTGATTTTCTTCCACAACTACTTTACATAGGCTTTAAATAGTCACTGAATAAAGGAATTCATTAATTAAAATGTTGTTAAAGAATGTGTGAGGATACAAAAATTAATCTGAGTTTTATAAAAATTCATTCATAACAGACCCACTGTGTGAATCAGTGTACAGGATTCTGGATATATTTTGTATCATCTTTGTGATGAGGGGGAGACAATGATTTTCTACCTGCTGGAATTCCTCTCAGAGAAAGCATAATCCACTTTTTTATTTATTTCTTACTTACTTTTAACTTAAATATTCACATAACTTGCCACAAAATATAATCACTAACCTCATCTGATGAGGGATTTTCTCATTTTCAATCCTGAAGTGAACAGCCAGCACAGAGAAAGTGAGAGATGAAGGGGCATTGAGAAAGTCATTAGGGTTTGACAAGGGTCCTCTGATATCAACCAGTCTCACCAAATGATTGACCTGAGATTATGTTGCCAACGGTGACAGAACTGAGCTTCCCAGGAGATGACATAAGAACACAATATCAGAGTGTGGGGTCTGAAGCAGAAAGACCGTGTGGACGTTACCTCCTGGGAATTCTCAGAAACTGTGGGACGGGGTTTGGGATTTTTGAGTCCCTGGATAATTATCCAGCTCTCCAATGCCATGATAACTCAGACTGTGTTTTCAAATCTTAGTATTTTTATTATTCTTGTCTTTCATTTGCTGTGCACTTTCTTTGTATGGAGATAATATCCTTTATTTTGAAAAGTATAATTCAGTAAGGGAAAGATTTACACCGGAAATATTTCCTACAGGGCATGTTACAAGCCACTCATCTTATTAGATGCATTTTCTATATAAAGATTTCATTTAGCACCCTACACCTACTTCCATTTCTTAATATTCCCCTATGTTTAATACTTGGCCCTCTTGGTTCACTGGTTGGTGGTGGTTTGTTTTGTTTTGTTTTAACAAATTGAAGCCTGAGTCCTAGCTCTTAGTGCTTTTAGTTTGATACTATAAGTGGCCTCATACCGTGGGGTGGAATGGGAGCTTTATTTGCCTTTCTGTCAGGCTGCAATTACCCAACAATCCATACACACCCTGACTGATTACCTAGGAGCATGGAAACTCTGAGGTTAGACACCATTCACATAGGAAAAATTAACAATTCAGGTGATCAATTATCCATAACTCTAATTTATTGGTTGGATTTAAAAAGCACTATTTGGTTTCCCATGGGTTAATTCAGGCCCTTGATTCTCAAAATCTTTCATGGTTAGTTTGGAAATTAATCAGACTTTAAGGTCAGTTTTCACTTATCTTTGCTGATCCAATAAATTATTTGGTTACTTGAAGATGCTCAAAGACCTAAAAAGACTTGTAAATACTAGGTGTGTTGAAGAAAATAATAATGATAATGAAAAGTTCAATCCCTATTGAAAAAAGCCACAGTCATTCATTTTTTTTTTTTTGAGAAAATAAAATCCTTTTTTTTTTTTAATTAAAGGAAAAAGCATGACTGTCAGAGAGAAATACTTGGAAGGGGCCAACCAAGCCTGAATTGGCAGAGTCATTCTCAAATAGATTTTGTTTAATTTATAAGTTTATAAATTATAGTCTACTCACTATCCCCTTTTTGTCCCCTTTTTTTTCAAGGCCATTGTCAATGCCTCTATGATAAGGATAATAAATTTCCACACAGAACCACAAGTAATTAAATATCTTTGAGGGTCTCTTTCTTTTCTGAGACCAGAGTCCCTGGTGACAAGGAGGTAACAAGAAGGGATAAGAAGGGAGCCTCCGGAAGGAGACTCTTGCTCGCTTTATTTCACCTTGACCTGTTGTAGACATAAAACCACAGCAGCTACTCCTGCACCAAGACAGACAATCCCGTTGGTTTCTAGCAAATATATTTCCCCACTCTCTAGCATTTATCAAGCTTACTCCACAGTGTTTTATCATAATTGCACCCCAGCCTATACAGATAATCTGAATAAAATGTGTTGGT
The DNA here is from genome assembly GCF_040939455.1 of Microcebus murinus. NCBI lineage: Eukaryota > Metazoa > Chordata > Mammalia > Primates > Cheirogaleidae > Microcebus > Microcebus murinus. Next base: position 71,113,911 of record NC_134116.1, on the reverse strand, counting down.
TTGACTATCTTTAAAATTATGACTTTCAAGTGGCATGTGTGCACATATCCTAGTTATCTTACAGAAAGTAGACCTATACACAGAAAAGTGTTTAAATGGGGCAAAAATGGAACCAAATATCAGTACCTTGACTTTATTTTCCTCTTACACTGGTTCTTGCCCGGAATGCTGCCTGTGTACAAGTAGGTCACTGGGGAACAATGAATTCACCTTAGGTCTACAGACATAATCAAGCACGCCTGAATTCCAGCGTGAACACAGCTATGAACACGTTTGCCCATTCATTTAGTTTTTCATTTGGTTCTTCATGGCAAATTTACTGAGCACTAACTATGTGTCAGGCATGATGGAAAGTGCAGGCGACATGGCCAAAATCAAGGAAAATAAAATACCTGTTCCAACAGAGCTTGCATGTCTTCACCGGAAACAGACAATTCAAAAGTATGCAAAGGAACAACCAAAACCAATTAAACTTTTGGTGAGGGATAGGAAGGCAATAAAGAGAGTTATAAGGGAAAGGACACCTTGGGTGGGGAGAGAACCAGAAAAAGCCTTTCCAAAGAGATGACACTCAAGTTGAGACCTGAAAGACTAAAGGAAAAAGAACTGATCACACTACCGGAACATATGTTAATAACTCTTTTTAAAATTGGAATCAGTGAATATCACTCAAAAGCAAATAAGATAGACTTGATCTGTTAGAAGAAATTAGTTAGAGCCAGAGCCCTGTTCACTCAGCCTCTCTCTGACCTCCTTCTAGGACCAGGGACCAGGATGAGTTACTGAATTATCTCCATAAATAATCCTCATTTGGGGCTTTGTGGAACATGGTTTGAAAAACACCGGCCTGGGTGGAGACGATAGGTAATTGATTCATGTTGTCCTACCCTGACAATCGGACATAAAGATGCTCGCCTTCTCCTCAGCGAGGAGCCTGTGTTCAGCCCTGACACAGATCTTCACCTTTCCTCTTCATGTTCTTCAACTTTAGATGCACAAAGCACTGCAAGCCTCGTCAGCTATGTCCTCTGTTTAAAGCTTCAGTGAGCTGTACCCTAGCTAGAATGTTTTGGATACTTGAATTAACATTAGATCATTAACGATAATAATGAATGCCTCCTAATTGTATCTGAATATAGTTTGCTTTAATTAAACATTGAGAGGCTAAGCACTCCCCTTGGACATAAAGGAGGAGGGCTTCACGTCCATGTCCTCTCCCTTTTGTCCATTCATTCCTGGTCTGTACTGCAGGGGACAAACATAAGCAAGTTATGCTTTTGACTAGTCAACATGTTTTTTTCTTTTCTTATTTTAATTCCATTAAAATATTGCAGAGAAGAAAATACTTCATAAAAGTAAAGTACTTAATTTGGGCTGGTCATTGTTGTTGTTAATTAGTCATACTAGGAGTATCCAAGCATAGCGAGAGAATAATTTAATCAAATCACTCCCAGCAGATGCAGAAAGCAGTATTTGCATATGTGACATTTCTAGCCATTTACTCTACACTGCCATTTAAATAGTGACTCGAACGAACTTCCAGATTTTTTTTTTTTTTTTTTTGAGACAGAGTCTCGCTTTGTTGCCCAGGCTAGAATGAGTGCCATGGCATCAGCCTAGCTCACAGCAACCTCAAACTCCTGGGCTCAAGCGATCCTTCTGCCTCAGCCTCCCAAGTGGCTGGGACTACAGGCATGCGCCACCATGCCCGGCTAATTTTTTCTATATATATTATTTGGCCAATTAATTTCTTTCTATTTATAGTAGAGACGGGGTCTCACTCTTGCTCAGGCTGGTTTCGAACTCCTGACCTCGAGCAATCCGCCCGCCTCGGCCTCCCAGAGAGCTAGGATTACAGGCGTGAGCCACCGCGCCCGGCCAAACTTCCAGATTTTTCTTATAGAATCCAGTCAAACTATTAATATATTTCATTTCTACTGAACAAATTTTTAGAGTCATGAATGATTAAAGTCCATCAACTGCAAGAGAACTTATGATGCATATTTTTTTTCTTTAGGATCATTGGAATTTAAATAAGACAGAGTGCTTTGGTAAACCTATTATAGAAAGATCATAAAAAGCATCATCTTTCAAATGTCATAAAGAGCTAATGCTCCCCTGGTGAAATCCAAATAAACGTAAGCTATTTCCAGCTTTGATCTCTGGTTTTATTTTACAAGAACTCCATTTTAACAGTTTGTGCCTAGCATTTTAAGGACCAAGTTTCAAGTCACTATATCACACATGCAACATAAAAGAGAATGCAATGAATTGAGGCACTACCCCACCTGACAAATACTCAAGGTCAACCAGACTTGAGCAGGAAGAATAGTATATAGTGGGTTGTTAGAAAGCAATGGAAGAAAAAAACCAGATTATTAATAAGCAGGAGATTCAGGAATATAGATTTATCCCAGGTCATCTCATGGTTTATATGTCTATCTTCCTGGTCGATTAAATTCAACAATTAGAGGAAGTCGAAGTCCCTGAATTCATATCCTGACTTCACCATTTAGAAGTTCTGCAACCCTGGGAAAATTCCCTTAATTTTTCTAAGCCTCTTTGTTACCATCTACAAAATAGGGATTAAACAATCTACTTCACAACATTTTAGTAAGAATTAAATTAAATACTTCTACCTAAAGAACTTAGCACCACATAATAAGCTAGCTTAATAAATGCTTACTATTAGTATAAAACAGTCAATCATGGATGGTTATCATTTGCCGTAAGAGAAATTCTGGTAATATAAATAAGTAAGAGAGTCTGTGTTTTCAAGGGGCTGCCAATTTCAAGCATCCAGACTACTCCGTGGGATGGGTTAACAGATCTCCTCACCCAGACCAAACCCTGGTGGGGAATTTAAATGCTTCCCACCATCCCAGCGGCCAGGAAGCCAGAACCGCCTGCCATTTACTACCTCCAATGGATGTGCCCCCCACCTTGGGCTGCTTTGTGGATCACAGAAATGACCTGGCAGCTGAATAGCGGCTCACTGGCGACATTCTCTGCCTTGTCATGCAGGCTGCTGCACCTTTCACCTGGAGTTTACTCTTCTCTAGGTATTTAGATGTTTTTGTTATGGTGGATGCTTGCAGGGTAGCAAATTTAGCATTTTGTTTTTGCCTGGGTGTGTGTTGGGTTGATGTGGGAGACAAACAGACACAGGGGGTGTGACAGCATCTTTTCTATTCTCCTTTGGATTTATTCGCTCCCATTTCCTTCTAAGGAAGAAAACACAGACACCCTGAAAACCTTAACCACGTCATTAGTGGCTGCACGTTGATTTTGAGCAGCTGCAGGAGCCCCGGAGCTTGGCTCATGCTTCACAGCGCACAGTTTGAGACCAGCCCCCCTTTCAGTCTTTCTGAAGTTTCTGAGAAAGAGCCCACCCAAGAGTTTTTCACTGCTTTGGGGACATCATCACAGGTATTGATTCATCTAAATAAACAATCCTCGAAAATGACTTCAATAGGTTTGATTAAGCAAGTGGAAAGTGACTGATGGTGACCAAAACTCTTCCATGCTGTCCCCTTCCATTGGGGGCTGCCCGGTAAAGGCCAGGAGTTAAGTGACGCTCCCTCCCCAGAGCTCCCATTCTCCTGTGGTTTCTGGCAGTGGACTTCTGCTCCTGCAGGGGACTGGACCTCCTCACATCTCCCTTCTCATGGTCCCCATTTCTCTTCTTATGACAACACAGACATGGAAATTAGTCCTTTCCTCGGTTACCCACCCCCAAAAAATTACTTACCCAAGATATTTTGTATACAGATTTTACTAAAGATTTAGGACAAAAATCACTTTTTGAGCTACAGAAATGCAAAAAAAATAAAAAATAAAAAATAAGTCTTAGCCTTCCCTTTTAAAAAATGTTTCTAGACCCTTTAAACTAAATAGGCTGTAGGCTATGGCCATAGCTCGCTCTCTCCTCTCCTCTTCTCTGTCCTACTCCCTAGAGCTGAAGGATATAGACTGCTCATGCCACTTACTATTTAGCAACTTTCTCAAATTCTGCCAGCAAAGTGGTCTTTTGCCCTTTGTATATTTAAGCCTCACTGTTGTGTTCTGCTAAACAATAGACCATCTATACTAGGTTGGGGAGAGAGCAATAGAATTGAATAAAGATTCAATCAAATAAAGATTCAATTCTCATTTGATATGCATTATGCCATCCTTTCCTTGGAAAGCAGAAGCAGCTCTAGTCAGCTTAGGTTTTTAATTTTTTTCTCCTTCTTTAATATTTATTATTGAGTTGCTATTGTTTTAATCTCAAGCCTCAAGAAATTATTAATCAATTTATGGATTTTAAAATTGATTGTCTACAGTATGGGGTAGTTGAAAAGCAAGCTATGTTTATTCCCAAATAAATCTGTCTTCAGCTCAACGTTCTTCTGTTTTAGTAGACTAGTGAGAGTCACATCCTAGAGCCCCTGCACACTGGTTGTCTGACCTGGGATAATATGTCCATCCTCCAGGAGCTTCATTTTTCTTATCATTGATGAACATATTAATAGCCCCTATGTTTGTTGTGAGGATTAAAGGAAGTCCAACAGGCAGGTGGTAGAGATGTGCAAAGAGATGAATGGCACACCAGTCTTCAGATTTGTGGTCCAACTTATGCTCGTGAAGGCACCTTGGTGTCTCTCAGCCTCCAAAGCACTAACAGTGATATCAACAGTGTACGTATAAGCAGAAGAGCCTTAGGAATCTTCTGGAAAAAAATTCCCACTCATTAATTTGAGCCCACAACTCCCTACTATTCAAAGACACAATTCAATGGGGCATTCACTTCACCTAGAAGCTGAGTCTTAATCGCAGGCTTTCCACCATCCCTGGCTCATGCTTCACAGCGCACAGTTTGAGACCAGCCCCCCTTTCAGTCTTTCTGAAGTTTCTGAGAAAGAGCCCACCCAAGAGTTTTTCACTGCTTTGGATTAATCAGACTGCCTGAGAATCCCTCACAGTGACTCAATTCATAGAAACCAAGAACAAAACCCAGAAATCTTTCCCTCATCCTCATACTGTACCCACTTCGCAGCAGGGGGTGGTGACCCTTTCTAAGTCGCTGTTTGAGTGTTGTCCTCTAATTCCCACTCTCCCAGTAAGAAACCTGTCACACTTCTCACCAACCCCTGACTCAAACTTAGGTAGCATGTTATTCTCAGAAGTTCCAGAAGAAACTTTGGGGGGTGGGTCTTCAGTGCCCATGTCAGGACAGATGCCCTATTAGGGCAGAGCTTGGAATTCCTGTTCTAGCTAAATAAAATTACATAATCTTCCATTAATTCACCAGGAAAATGTCTCAGCAGAGCTCATTAATTTCTCAAATTAAATTCACAGGGGAACAAATTTAAGGCACAGTTTGTTCATGAATTTCTAATAGCCTCTATTATTTATTTCAGAAGACAAGTTGGATCAGGTGGCAAGTAAGCATCTTCGTAGAAACAACAGGATTGGAATATGATTCCCTGTAAATCCAACTGGAAATTCCAAAGATATAAAACTCCTGGAGTTAACAACTATTACTGTCTATTCTTTGTTGGAGTTTGACAATACTTGACGTAACACCTGCATATACGACTTCTCTCTCTCTCTCTCTTTTTTTGTTTTCATTAAAAGGGTCCAGAATTTTAAAGAATTTTAAAAAATAAATATCAGTCACACTAGACCTAGGGGATCCAAAAGATCTGACTTGTGCTTGTCTTTTTCATCATTCGAAATATGAAGGACTTGGATTTGAAAAGGAAAGCTGAAGTCAAATTTCTTATCCATACGAGGTCAGTGTGTTAAAGTTAAGTTTTTACTAAATATGAGAGAAAACTATTCTTATATTGCATTTGGGGAATTAGGTGAAATAAGTTAACTAATTGGGACTTTAAGGGTTGAAATGAAAACCACATGTGAGTTTGCAGAATTCCCAGATTTGAATACCTTTTAATATAATAGCTATCATTTGTTGAGCATTGACTACATGGTAAATTCATTATGAAAACAACCTTTAATCCTTACTACAGCCCTGAAAGATGGACATGGCATTTGAGCTATGAGTACTCTACCAGAGTTACAAAGCCCAATTTGGGGCTTCTGATTCTAAAATCCAAGATGACTTTTAAGTGGAGCACTTGGATTCTTTAAACACACTTACTATCTAACCTGATACCTATTTATGGTTGAAAACTCTGACTTCAGTTTTCATTTCAAATAATGCTGAAAACCAGTGTAAGTCATATCTTTTGATTCCACACTAGTGAAACTTATATTTTTAAAATTAAAAATTCCAAATTATTTAAATGAAAACAGAAAAGTAATATATGTAGATATTACATCAAATGTGTAAAACTTGACTATGTGGATCATTCTAGACACATTTTACCTTAAGCATTGTGCTATTTTGTCATTGTCCCTACAGGTAAACAGAAACCACATAAAAATTCCTAGGCTTTCTTTCCCCTCCCTCCTCTTGAACAAAGCCCCTGCTTCTTAGGTACTGGGCTGGCTTTCCTGCTAGGCCTGGCTTCCTTGGTCACATGGGCTCAAGGGACATCCCTCCAAACACCACTTTCTGCACTTTATCCCCATGGGACACAACAATGCAAAGAATTGGGGTCAGTGTGATGTGGATCTCTGCTGCTAAGGATTGAAGGCTCATTCTTGATTATAGCATCTGAGTTCTGAAGAAATTAGGTCTGAGTATCACTATGGTAGCCAACCGAACTGAGGATTCTTGAACACCCTCCAAAGAAATGAAAGCTGAGTTCAAGATCCACCTGTATCTTTGCTGGACAATACTTGTGGACACAGACTACATCTGCTTTAATCTTTCATCCTCTGAGCCTAGCACAGTGCCTGGGCCATGTTAAATGCCAAAAGGATTGTGTAAAAGACAAAAAAAATATGATCGTCTCATATTTGAGCCTCCAGGTCTAAACTGTGATATGCTTGCTCCTTTTCACTAAACTAAGAAACCAACAAGCAATTGTGGAAAAATCTATATTTGCTTCATGCAGTGTAGACACAAGCTAAAATTACATATATTACATATACACACACAAACTTTATAATATCCTTTATATATATATACTTTATATATATGTTATATATTATATGTTCCTTAAAACATTGATTGTACATTGTATTATTTTTAAAGGGCTAATAAACTATAAGATGTAATGAAGTTTTCAATATAAAGGAGCTTATCTGAAGTGAAAATTCACCCTCAATTTAGCTTTATTACCTTAAACAATAGAAGCAAATGACTTATCACAATACTGAGCATAATATAGGCATTCTCATAAGTACAAATAGAAACATTTATAATCTAAAATATATCTAAAACTCATATATCTTTTAAGATAAGGAACATCAAATGTCTGGAATACAAGACAAAAAACTGGTTCCATGAATCAACGATGTCTATGAATTATTTGTGTTTTACGGTTGATGCCATGAGTATGTTAAAAATCTGATTTTTTTCTTTTTCTTTTTCTTTTCTTTTTTTTTCTTTTTTAGTTTAGAAGTTGTTCAAGGATGTGAAAAATGAAGTGGTAAATTTTCACTGAGTTTGCTTTGGCTTGTCAGTTGATGTTAAGACTCAAAAGAAGAGGAAAGCCTCATGAACCATAAGAAATATGTAATTTTATTTTACTGAAAGGTGGCAAATCAGGTCATGTGGATTGGAAAATTGTATTTCTTGGGGGACTCTATTGTTTATTTTAGTGCTTTTCTGGTTTCCCAAATATGTCCATAGCCCTTTTGTTTCAGTATTTGTGTGAAATCTATCTATTGAATTTTTCAATAGATTTAAGAAAGTTTTCAGTGGAGTGATGGATGATCCGTAGCTACTGGATTGTTAAATAACAGCTCAGAGACAGAAGAGGGTATGAAGGAAGGCCTAGGTTGTATGTGTCAGAGGGTAGAGATGAGTCACAACAGAGGATGGTTGTGATGGTATTCCACACATAAAAACATTTATTGATTCCATTGTCACAGGTAGAATATTAGGCTGACATATAAATTACTAAGGTCTATCTTCTGCATGTCAGATTGACTTGAGTTTTAATCTAATTTCTACTACTTTTGTAGCATGTGACCTTGAGCAAGTTACTTAATCTTGCTCAGGTTGATTTTTCCAATCACAGAAATGGCAATAATACTTGTATCTGATTCATAGAGTTTTTGTGAAAATTAAATGAAATGGCTTAAGGATATCCTTGTGGGAATGCATCTTAGTCCATTTTGGCTGCTACGACAAAATGCCATAAACTGAGTAGCTTACAAATAATAAAGATTAATTTCTCACTGTCTGGAGGCTGAGAAGTCCAAGATCAAGGCAGATTCAGTGTCTGGTGAGGACCCTTATCCTAGTGTGTAGACATTAGTGCCTTATCTTTGTGTCTTCATGTAGTGGAAAGGACAAGGCAGCTCTCTGGGGACTCTTTTATGAGGGTACAAATCCCACTCATGAAGTCTCCACCATCATGACCTAATCACCTTCAAAGACCCTACTTCCAAATACCTTGTGGATTAGAATTTTGACATGTGAATTTTGAGAGGACACAAACATTCACATCATAGCAGAATGGCTTTGTTAGAAAGATGGTTACCAGTGTGTCTCTGGGCTTTGGTATTGGATTCAAAAATGGGTTCCCCATGCAAGGATGAGGGAGGGGGAAGAAAGAGACAGCTAAGTACATTGTGGGGAAGTGGCAGGAGAGAGGACAGACCACACAGACCAGGAAGACATATGCCTACTCGATCTTTCCCTTAATCCCCAGATAAATTCACTGAGAATCTTCTGAAATATATCATAAATCTGATATTTCTACCATCTCCACTTATCCCTTTAAAGCCAATAGCAATTTAAGCAGTAGAAACTAAGAATAAGAGTAGCCATGTCTCTGACATGGCCCTAAAGTAAAAGCAACGAGTGCTCCCTTCTGAGAGAACAACTACTAGAATTGCATTGGGGCCACCATAATGACCAATTACCTTCTTGAGTTACTTGTCCTTTGAATGGTGATGAGAAATGCTCTAATTCCCTGGAATGCTTGGAAAGTAGCCTCGGAGAGTGAATTCTTCCTCCTTAATACATGATAATTCCATAGAATGTATCCCTATCTACTGAGAGGTAACCTACTGGTGCCTGTGTACGCTCCGCAATGTGAAAGAACCCACTGAGTATATGGGCATTTTGCGGCTCTTAACGGGCCCTCTTGCAATATGTTGCACTCAACTTCCCTAATAGGGAATTGACAAAACATGAGCATAACACAGGTGATCCTTTAGTTATCCCCTTAATGACTGCCTCAAAAGGCATGCAGATATGTTCCCTTACTAAAATACATGCCCTAAGTACACACACAAAGGAGAGAAGAAAGGGTAAAACTGGTTTTGGGGTGATTATTTTTTTGTTTGTTTTGTTTTTGCATGGAGTCACCTATCAATTCACGCAGAATGGATCTCAGATGGGCCTGTGCATAGCTTCTCACTCTGCTCTTCTCTCCCTTCTCCCTGGGCAGTGCTCTTGTTCTTTTAAGCCTCTCCCTTCCTCCTAGGTCCTGAAATATATGCTAGTCAGTTCTGAGATTTCCAAAGGCACTAGAGGGGCTCTGTTGGGCTCCTTGGGTCCCAGGAATTGCTGGGGGCAGCCTTTAAGTCCTTTAAGTTCTTCCCAAGGAAACCCACCAAGAAGATCCTCCCCCATACTCTGGAACAGACAACTTCCTACATGTTATGTTAACTGGGTCACTGTCACCTTGTTTCATCAGTGAATGAGTGGGGAGGAGGGTTAGAGAGAAGGGGTAGGAAAGAAATCCCATCTTGCCACACATGTATGCGAAGGCACTGCCATGGTTACATTTTTCTAGGTCACAGTTAACAAACACTGACAAATTGCCAAAGAGCATTTTATTCTCGTTATGCTGAGATGTGAATATTGGATTTTAGTTTCTCTGTTTTTAATATTTGGGGAAGCCTGCATTCATCAAAGGAGGGATAAAAGATGCAGACTGTGGTTTAGAGGCACAATACCTGTAACAGCACACCCTGTAGATTTAATAATATATTTTTCCCAAGCAGTATTTGCCTTCTGCACCTATGCCAGACACCCACAGAGTGACTGTCTAATTTGCAAAAAACTATAATGAAGGTGAATGGCAACTAGCAGCAGGCAAGGTAGTCTAGATTCCAGAATCACAATTAAAGTAAAAGGGCTTCATCAATATTTGTCATCACACATTGAGCCATCACTTTTGAAAAAGAACAAAATATCCATCTCATTGTTGTAATCACCAGCAGCAATTAACATTCCACGAGCCTTTTTCTTTCCACACCTAAGCTTTCTGAGTTCACAAAGAACCTGCTTTCTCTCTTCTCAAACACCCTGCATTCCTTTTTCAGGCCAGAGAATATAATTTGTACTTTTGCGCAGTGCCCTACAAAATCAGGGATCAGTGACCTGTACCCCCTGGGCTGGAACTGGAGCTCATGAAACTGCAGATAACAAGTCGTAGTGGTTAAGAAGGTAAGGAGAGATAGGACTGAACTTTAGCTGCGGTTCACCTGGTCAGCATTTGCAAAAGCTCTCAGGGAGCACCATGTGAAGGTTTTTTTTTGCAGCTAGAATTCACTGACATAGAAAGCAAAATCTTCAGAACTTTCTATAGTGCCCTGATGAGGCCACACAAGATACACACCAGTTATATTGCCCCTTTCTGAGAAGTTCAGAGCACCTCAATGAAGGGCCCTTATTCGTGAGTTACAGCTCCTTTCTCCTTTCTCTCTCTATAGACGCCTGTATAGGTCATTTTGCTTGATGGTGTGTGACTCCGCCAAAGAGAATGGTTAGACTAGGTTGGGTCCTTGACCACAGGACAAAATGTGTATGCTGGTGAGTGGCCTGAAGGCTGGAATATCAGGACATATGTACTCTACTGGGATCTTCCTTGCTGAATGGTGGCCGTCTGACTCAATTGTTTCCTCTCCCTTAATGAATCTGAATTTAGAGCCATAAATAAAGCAACATAGAGTGGAATGTTGTATAAATCAGCACACATAGCTATAATAAATAAAAAAAATAACTGGACCACCTAGGCTAAAATAATTTTTTGGAAGAATATTGAGTCCTCCAAGATTGATTGAAGACTAGAGGACTAGGCTTGGAAAAGAGGCAGGCCGCAGGATCTCTGAAAGACCGGATAGCAGGAGATACAGAAGGGACCAGGCAGCAGGGACAGAGGGTCTCTGAGGCATTGTGCTGTAGCAACTGTGAAATGACCTCCAGTCATCTCTTACAACATTGAGTGGTTTGCTCCAAGATTCAAGGACACCAGGCTCTTGAGCTAACTCTACATCAAATGTTCATTCCTTGGCTGCCCAGGTATTGAATGGCACTGGCTGGCCCTAGTAGTCTTTGCAGTGGGAATTTGGCCACTAACTCCTTTGATGATCACTCACAATGAAAGGCTATTCAGAAAGAAAGATCAAGGTCCATTTGGAAGACATACTGTATGTCAAATGCCAACTATAGTCACTCCTTTTTTGCTGCCTAACATGCTCACTTACACCCTCCTTCCCAAATCTACATGAAAATTAGAAAAACAAAACACCCCACTGCCTATACAATGCCACTATCCCTCACATTTCAGTAAACTTCTTGCCTCTTGCTTAGGAGGATTCCACTCAAATTCGTATGAGTTACTTGATTCAGTTCCGAGTGGAGGATCTCCAGCCATTCATTGACATTCTAGGATTATCAAAGTAACCCCATCATAATATTCACCTAAGTATCTAATAGAAGGATAAATGCAAAAGAAAGTTAAGGGAAATTAGTTAAAATATATAAATATATTCATTAGTTGTTAAGGAAGGGAACATGGGTGGCAGATACAGTTCTCATTTCTGAAATTATTATGTGCTATATTTATGATTTCCATTCTCCCTTTCATAATCCCTTTGTCTTTGGTTACAATCCCAGACAGTCAAGGTTCTTTGACTGTTAAAATATTGATTTAATTTCTGGTAGATCTGGGCCACAAATGGCCAACAGGTATTCTTAATTTCCAAATTCAAAGTATCATTGTTATGTTTCCTGATAGAAGCATTCTTCGCTTCTCTACTAAGACATCTAAACCAATGGAGCCCAGATCTGCATGCTGACTAAAACGAGTTAGGAACTGTCTCTTGAAAGAAGATTTACATACTTGCAAAAGACAGCATAGCTTTCTTCTAAAAATATGGGTCTTTTGTGACTTTCCTGTAGAGATTTGCCACAGGCTATAACGGCATCAGGATCTGGCACAAACACTTCAAATGACATTAAGTCTACTGGGTCATAAAAGTTGAATTTCATAGTATAAACCTTCCCAGAGCTTTCTCTTGCTCCAAACTCTTAAAACAGAGAGACTTTTGTGTTTCCCAGTAAATGGCTTGAGCATCAAACACAAATACAGTTTATATTACTTCCAAAGTCCAAATAAGACCACCAAGCTTCTTGGTAGAGAGCACAATGGATTTCTCATTTTGGAGGGAATACTCCAAGATGTCTTGAGCTATCGGAATGCTACAAATTTCACTGAGAAATTGATTTCTTATCTCATTTCCAAGGCATCTAGTGTACTAAAAATTCTTGCTTTCCAAGTCCTATTGGTATGGTGTTATCAAAATGCTAGACTAAGAAAGCCAAGGTTTCCATTGATTTAACTGTAGCACAAAATTGGGAGGTTGACATATTCCTGAGTTAAACATCTGCCAAGCGAAAGTAAACGTCTGTTATTCCCTGCTTATTGGGATAAAGTAAAAAGTATTAACAAGATCAAAAGTAGTGTATCAGGCACTCAACAGATATGAGCACATGTGTAATGTCAGATCCAATTGGAGGTACACGGGGTTACACAGTCCACTGTTGTACTGCAAGGTCCACCTATTTTGCACTATCCAAATGAGAAAATTAAATGGAAATATAATAAGATACTATGCCTCTGCAACTTTCTAGCATTTAATGATGGTCCTAATCTCTGTGATTTCCTCAGGGATACTGAAATGCTTTTTGGTTTACTATATGAATAAAGAATAGCTCCAATGGAATTCCAATGGCCCTTCTGACAGCAATAGTCCTTAATCATGGATCAAAGAGCCAGTAGGCTCACATATCAATAATAAAAAGACGATCAAATTAAAAGAGATCTGTACAGACATTTCCAAAAACACATGAAAAGATGTTCAATCATAAATCATCAGGGAAATGCAAATAAAAAGCACATTGAGATACGACTTCACAGCCATGAAGATAGCTATAGTAAAACAGAGAGAGTAAGAAGCGTTGGTGAGGATGTGGAGAAATCAGGATCCTCATGCACTGTTGGTGGGAATGTAACATGGTAAAGCCACTTTAAAAACAGTCTGAAAGTTTCCCAAAAAGTCAAACACACCATTTGATCCAGCAATTCCTCTCCTGGGAATATACCCAAAAGTACTGAAAATGTATATCCACCCAAAAACTTGTACCTAAATGTTCATAGCAACATTATTCATAATAGCCAAAAGATGGAAACAAACCATATATATGTCAACCAATAACAGATAAACAAATGTGGTATATACACACAATGGAATATTACTTGGCTCTGAAAAGGGAAGAAGTATAAACACATGCTACAACACGGGTGAACCTTAAGAATATTTTACTAAGTGAAAGAAGCCAGACATCAAAGACCATGTATTATGACTCCATTTATATGAATGTGCAGAATAGGCAAATCTATAGACAGAAAGCAGATAAGTGGTTTCTAGGGAGGGAAAATGGGAGAATTTGGAGAGGATAGATAAAGGGTATCGGCTTCTTTTGGGGGTGATGAAATATTTTAAGTTGGTTATGGTGATAGATGCCCAACTTTGTTAACATATTAAAGACCATTGAATATACTCTTTAAATGGATGAATTCTCTCTCAATAAAGCTGTTACAAAAAAAAAAGAAAGAAAGAAAAACAGAACCAATGAGTAATCTTTTTTCTCCAGTTACTAAAGACAAATATTTAAACTATACAGTAATTTGAGAAATAATCAATGAATGGGTTTGAACTTCCACTATGCTTTTAATGAAGCAAATTTTGGCCAAATTTTATCATCCTCCCCATAAAAGCTCCACTTGGATGGACAGCAATCAGTGACTCGCTGGATCCCTCGAAATTAGTATTTATTCAGAAACGATGTCCAAAGTTCTATGTAGTTCTCGGGTTTATCCCACTCCCCAGCATAACATCCCCTGGTTAATGAACACAGATCTCCTTCGGGGAAGTCTGGGAGGAAAGTGGAACGCAATTCTTTCCCCATTGCGTTACCTTGGAGCCTTTGTCAAGGTATAGATGCGTGGGTTTACTTCTGCCTTCTCTCTTCTTTTTCATTAAAGTAGTGCTTGAGGCTCACTGAGCTTCTCTTGGACCTATCAATTTATAGTTTTTATAAAATTTGGAATTTGGGGCCATTATTTCTTCAAATATTTTCTGTAAAGTCCCCTCTTTCCTCTTCATCAGGGACTCAAAGGACAGGTATATTAGGCCATATATATGTACATGGAACTTGAAGCTGTCCCATAGGTCTCTAATGCTCTGTTCATGATATTTTTGTCTTTTCTTCTGTACTTTGGATGGTTTCTATCCTATTGCTTCTGCAATGTCTTATCTGCCATTAATCACATTTCCTGCATTTTTTAAAAATCTCATACATTATAATTTTCATCTCTAGCAGTGGAATTTAGGTCTTTTTTTTAATATCTTACATGTCACTCCTTAACTTTTTGAATATATAGAATAGAGTTACGATACATGTGTTCTTGTCCTAGCTGGTAATTCTAACACCTGTGCTTCTCTGAAACAGTTTTGATCTATTTTTCTCCTCCTGTGGGTCCCAGTTTCCTGATTCTTTTCCTGCCCAGAAAATTTTTACCGAATGCTAGACTTTGGGATTTTTATCATGTTGGTTGCTGGATGTGTTTGTATTCCAATAAATATTCTTCGCTTTTGTTCTAGAACCAATTAAGTTACTTTAAAATCATTTGATCTTTTTGGGTGTACCTTTTAATATTTGTTACAAGCATTGCCCAGCCTGGGCCTGATTACTCTGCACCCCTGCGGCAAGACTCTTTGGTGTACTCTACCCAATACCCTGTGAATAGTGAGGTTTTTCCAACTGGCTGGGGAGACAGGCACTATTCCCAGTCCTGTATGAGTGTTGAACACTGTTATCTCTAATCCTTTTACATGTTTCTTTCGCCAACTTTGAGTCATTTCCTCACACGCATGCACTCATCACTAATCAGCTGAATCCTCAAGGGAAATCCACTAGAGGTTTCCTGATTTCTGTCCCTGTGCAGCTCTCTTCTTCCTGGGACCCTGTCCAGTGAATGCTAGCAGCTTTTGTCACTGTGAATGCTCTGGCTTCTCAACTGAGGGAGTCTGCTGGGGTCTACCTGCGTCTTCCCTTTCTCAGTTACAGCCTGGACATTCACAAGGCAATTGAAGGGTTGACTTTGTTTCCCTGGGAGATGGGTTTCTTGGCAGTTACTGTTCTTCATTGCTTTATATATAAGGTCTATAAAACTGCCGATTCATCCATTTTGGGGTTGTTTCAGGGAGGAGGATACATCCAATTTCTTTGCTCAATCTTGTCTGAAAGCCAAAGTCATGTTTCATTGATCTATATGTCTAGCTTTATGATAATCTCACACTCTCTTGATTACTATACTATAATTTTATAGTAAGTCTTAAAATCAGGTAGTGTGTGTTCTCTAATTAGGTTCTTCCTCTTAAAAAACATTTCTACTGTTCTATATCTTTTGGTTTTAGACATAAAGTTTAGAATCACATAAAGTTTAGAATCAATTTGTCGATTTCTGTGAAATAGCCTGGTGGGATTTTGAATGAAATCGTATTGGCTCTGTAGAAATATTGGAGAAAATGTGTACTTTGATAATATTTGAGTCTGCCAATCAATAAGCATAGTATATATTTCCATTTATGTAGGCCTTCTTTCGTTTCCCTTGCCAATGTTTACAGTTTTCAGATTATCAATACTGCACTTTGTCAAAGTTATCCTTAAGTAGTCCATGCTTTTTTTTAAATATTATAAATAGTATTTTAATTCAATTTCTAATTTTTTATTTCTAATATGTAGAAATTCAATTGATTTTTTTATATTTCTTAATATTTTTATTTCAAAATATTAAGGGGGTACAAATGTTTTTGTTGTATGGATACATTGTGTGATGCTGAAGTCAGGGCTTAGAACGTGCCTGCCACCAGTACAGTGTTCATTGTACCCGATACTTCTTTAATTACATAAAAAGTGGTGGTGGGGGTGGAACATAATTAGAATAAAGCACTTTTTTCCCCCTCTTTTTATTTCATCATATTATGGGGGTACAAATATTGTTAAGGTTACATATATTGCCCTTGCCTTCCCTCACCACTACCCCCAGCCCCCCACTCCCCTACCCTCGTGTCTGAGCTTCAAGTGTGTTGTCCATCCTCCAGGTGGTGTGAGTTTCACTCATTATGTAAGTATACACCCTTCCCCTCCTCTTCCTCCTACCTGTCTGCCACTTGATAAACTTTTTTTATTTGTTTTGTTATTTTTTTTGTCTTTTTCTTACATTTTGGTTACATTTTCTATCTTTGCCTCTTGCTCAGAAGGGTTAGAGGTAAGCCCTCCCCCTCCACAGTGCTCACCATATCCCTAAGATGTGGGTCTCCCCCACTCCCGGATCCCTGGTGAGCACTACCACCATTTGGGCACCACAGTTTTAATCAGTCAGTACCAATTTGATGGCGAGTACATGTGGAGCCCATTTTCCTGTTCTTGTGTCACCTAACTTTGGATAACGGGCTTAAGATTAATCCAGGATAGCATAAACGGTGCTAGTTTGCTATCGTTTCTTAGAATTGAGTAATATTCCATTGAGAGCAAATACCAAATTTTGATTATCCACTCATGAATTGATGGTCACTTGGGTTGTTTCCATGACCTTGCAATAGTGAATTGTGCTTCTATAAACATTCGGGTGCAGATGTCTTTATAATAGAATGTCTTATGTTCTTTTGGGTAGATGCCCAACAATGATATTGCTGAGTCAAATGGTATTTCTATTTCTAGCTATTTGAGGTATCTCCAAATTCTTTTCCACAGAGGTTGCACTAATTTGCAGTCCCACCAGCAGTGTAAGAGTGTTTCTGTCTCTCCACATCCTTGCCATTTGTTGTTTTGGGTTTTTTTGATACAGGCCATTCTCACTGGGGTTAGGTGGTATCTCATTGTGGTTTTGATTTGCATTTTCTGATGATTAGATGTTGAGCATTTTTTATATGTTTGCAGGCCATTATTCTGTCTTCTTTGAAGAAGTTTCTGTTGCTTTCCATTGCCCATTTCTTGATGGGACTGTTTTATTTTTGCTTGTTAATTCTTTTAAATTCTAGATAGATTCTTGTTATTAGACCTTTATCAGAAGTGTAGAGAGTAAATATTTTCTCCCATTCTGTAGGTTGTCTATTTGTTCTAATGATAGTTTCCTTGGCTGTGCAGAGACTTTTTAATTTGATCAGATCCCATTTGTTTATTTTTGATGCTGTGGCAATTGCCTTGGGGATCTTCCTAAAAAATTCCATTCCTAGACCAATGTCTGATAGGATTTCTCCAACATCTTCTTCTAGGATTCTTAAGGTTTCATGCCTTAGGTTTAAGTCTGTTAATCCATCTTCAGTGAATTTGTGAGAGGTGAGAGGTAGGGATCCTGATTCAATCTTCTGCATGTAGCTAACCAGTTTTCCCAGCACCATTTATTGAAGAGGGATTCTTTTCCCCACCATATACTTTTGTCTGCTTTATCAAAGATTAGGTTACCGTACGTATACTGATGGTTTCATCTCTGGTATCTCAGATCTATTCCAGATATCAATGCTTCTGTTCTTGTGCCAGTACTAGGCTGATTTAACTATTATTGCTTTATAGTACAGCTTGAAGTCAGGAAGACTGATGCCTCCCAGTTTGTTCTTTTTACTTAAGATTGCTTTGGCTATATGAGGTTTTTTCTGGTGCCATACAAAGTGAAGAATTATTTTTTCTAGATCTGTAAAGAATGATGGCGGTATTTTGATGGGAATTGCATTAATTCTGTAGATAACTTTAGGTAATGTTGACATTTTAATGATATTGATTCTGCCAATCCATGAACAAGGTAGATTTTTCCATCTGTTTAAATCATCCATAATTTCTTTTTTTAGTGTTTCATAGTTCTCCTTGTATAAATCTTTCATATCTTTTGTTAAGTATACTCCTAGATATGGATCCTTCTCCAAAATTGATCACATCCTAGGCTGGAAATCAGATCTCAAAAAATTCAAGAAAATAGAAATTATACCTTGTATCTTTTCTGACCATAATGGTATAAAATTACACTTCAATTCCTATAGAAACACTCAATGCCTCACAAAATCATGGAAACTAAACAATCTGTTGCTGAAAAATTATTGGGTCAAGGAAGAAATTCAGAGGGAAATCAAGAGTTTCTTCGAACAAAATGATAATGGCGATACTGGTTATCAAAACCTGTGGGATACAGCAAAAGCTTACCTGAGAGGAAAACTAATAGCAATTAATGCTCACATCCAAAAAATGAAAAGCTTAGATGCTGACAACCTAATGAATAGGCTCAAAGAATTGGAAAAATAAGAGCAAACAATTTCCAATCCTAGTAGAAGAAAAGAAATAACAAAGATCAAAGCAGAACTTAATGAAACAGAGAACAAGAGAACTATACTAAAGATCAACAAAACCAGAAGCTGGTTTTTCAAAAAGATAAACCAAATTGATGACCCTTTTGTTAGATTGACAAGGACTCAAAGGGAAAGGACTCTAATAAACTCAATAAGAAATGAAAAAGGAGAGATCACAATAGACACCACAGAAATACAAAACATTATAGTTGACTACTGTAAAAAACCATATGCCCAAAAACTACAGAACAAAGATGAAATGGACAAATTACTGGATTCATACAACCTCCCTAAGTTCACCCAGGAGGTAACAGAATTCCTGAATAGACCAATCTCAAGCTCAGAAATTGGAGCAGCAATTGAAAACCTCCCCAAACATAAAAGTCCCAGGCCAGATGGCTACACTTCAGAGTTCTACCAAACATACAAAGATGAACTCATACCTATACTACAAAAACTATTCCACACCATGGAGAAGGATGGTATCCTTCCTAACTCATTCTACGAAGCCAATATCACCTTGATACCAAAGCCAGGAAAGGACGCAACAAAAAAGAAAATTACAGACCAATATCCCTCATGAATATAGATGCAAAAATCCTAGATAAATTTTTAGCAAATTGAATCCGGCAGCACATCAAATAAATAACTCACCATGACCAGGTGGGCTTTATTCTAGGGATGCAAGGCTGGTTCAACACATGCAAGTCTATAAATGCAATTCACTTCATAAATAAAATCAAGAACAAAGACCATATGATTCTGTCAATAGATGCAGAAAAGCATTTGACAAAGTCCAACGCACCTTTATGATAAAAACTCATAACAAAATAGGCATAGACGGCTCGTACCTTAAATTTATCAAATCCATGTATAACAAACCCACTGCTAATATCATTCTAAATGGGGAAAAAATTGAAATCATTCCCTCTTCGAACCAGAACTAGACAAGGATGCCCACTATCTCCTCTTCTATTCAACATAGTGCTTGAAGTCTTAGCTATAGCAATCAGGCAAGAGAGGGGTATTAAGGGAATCCAAGTGGGGGCAGATGAGATCAAACTCTCGCTCTTCGCTGATGATATGATATTATACCTCGAAAACCCCATGGATTCATTCAAGAGACTCCTAGGTTTAATAAATGAATTTGGTAAAGTTTCAGGTTATAAAATCAATATACACAAATCAGGAGCATTCATATACGCCAAGAACCATCAAGCAGAAACTCAAATCAAAAACGCAATGCCCTTTACTATAGCCCCAAAGAAAATGGAAATCCAATTGATTTTTAAATACTGATGTTATTATATCCTGTCACTTTGCTAAACTCACTTATTTGTTGAATAACTTTTTAAAAATTCCTTAGGATTTTCCACATAGGTAATCGTATTGTCTGCAAATAGAGTTTTACTTTTTCTATCTATATATTTTTATTTATTTTTCATTCCTTTTCATATTATCTAGGACTTGCTAGACAATGTTGAACAAAAGTAGTGACAGTGGACATACTTGGTTTTTTCCCAATTTTAGGGGGGAAGCATTTAATATTTCACCATTAAGTATGTTTGCTATGAGTTTTTCACAGATGCCTTTTATCAAGTTGAGAAAGTTCCATTTTGTTCAATCTAGCTCAGAATTTTTATCATGAGTGTGTGTTGGATTTTGTCAAATACTTTCTATATCTATTAGGATGGCAATATTATTTTTATTTTTTATTCTATTAATATTCAGATACATTTTTATTTTATAGATTAATAGGGTAAGTAATATTTACTGGTTTTTTGAACATTAAACACATATTTGTGGAATATATTTCTGCCATGTTATAATGGTGTATTATCCTTTTTATATATTGCTAGATTTTATTGCTAACATTTTATAAAGAAATTTCTGACTCTATATTGATAAAGAATATTGATCTGCAGTTGTTTTATTTTATATTTTTCTTATAATGTCTTTTCTGATTTTGGTATCAGAGTGATGCTGGCCTTATGAAATGACTTGGAAATTGTTTCTCCCACTCTAATTTATGAAACAGTTTGTACATAATTTTTTTCTCCCCTCCCCTGACCTGTACATAATTGATGTTACTTCTTTCTTAAATGTTTATGGAATTTACCAGTGAAGATATCTGGGCCTACTATTTTCACTATGGAAAGATTTTAAACTATGAATTCAGTTTTTTAAATAGATATAGGGCTATCCAGGTTCTCTCTTTATTCTTGAGAAAGCTTTGGACGTTTTTGTCTTTCAAGGAGTTTGTTCATTTAATCTAAATTGTACTTGGCATCAAGTTGTTTAGAATATTCCTGTTTGTTATTTATTTATATTTTTATTATGTGCAGGATCTATAATGATGCCAACTTTTTCATTACAGATATTTTAAATTTGGGTGTCCTCTCTATTTCTTTATTTTTATGGCTAGAGATTTTTTAATTTTAGTGATCTTTTCAAAAACTAGCTTTTCATTCCACTGATTTTTCTCTATTGTATATCAATTTTCTATTACATTGGTTTTTGCTGTTATCAGTATCATACTGTTCTTCTGCTTACTTTTAGTATAATCTGTTCTTGTTCTAGTTTCTCATGGGGAAGGCTTAGATCATTTATTTTGAAACTTTCTTCTTTCCTAATATAAGCATTTAATGCTCTAAAGTTTTCTTTAATCACTGCTTTAACCTCATTCTACAAATTTTGATATTTTGTATGCTTCTCTTAATTCAGTTAAAAGTTTTCTAATTTCTCACGTTAAAAAATTTGAACCATGAGTTGTTTAGAAAAGATGATGTTTAATTTGAAAATATTTTGAGACTTTTTAGATACCTTTCTGTTATTGATTTCTAGTTTAGTTCTTTTGTGGGCATATAAAATACTTTGAAGACTTCAATACTGTTAAATGTATTGAAACTTATTTTAGGAGTCATAATATGATCTATCTTAGTGAATATCCCATGTGTACTTGAAAATAATAGTGTTGGGTAAATTATGTAACTGTGAATGATTTAAATTTGATAACTATGTTATTTAAGTCTTCTATGTCCTTTTTTTTTCTTCTTTTTTTTATTTCGGCATATTATGGGGGTACAGAATTTAAGGTTTCACTAAATGCCCACTTCCCCCCTCCCCCCACAAGTCTGAGTCTCCAGCATGACCATCCCCCAGATGGTGCACATCTCACTCATTATATATGTATATACCCGCCCCCCAACCGCCTGCCCAATACCCTATTATTGTAGTACCTATGTGACCACTTAGGTGCTGTTCAGTTAATACCAATTTGCTGGTGAGTATATGTGGTGCTTGTTTTTCCATTCTTGGGATACTTCACTTAATAGTATGAGTTCCAGCTCTAACCAGGAAAATATAAGATGTGCTATATCACCATTGTTTCTTAGAGCTGAATAGTACTCCATGGTATACATATACCACATTTTATTAATCCATTCTTGCATTGATGGGCACTTGGGCTGTTTCCACAGCCTTGCAATTATGAATTATGCTGCTATAAACATTTGAGTGCAGGTGTCTTTTTTGTAGAATGTCATTGGATCTTTTGGGTAGATGCCCAGCAATGGGATTGCTGGATCAAATGGTAGATTCACTTGTATCTCTTTAAGGTATCTCCATATTGCTTTCCACAGAGGTTGAACTAATATGCAGTCCCACCAGCAGTGTAGGAGTATAGAATTTTTTTTATTTCCATCTTGATTTCTTCATTTATGAAGTAATCATTTAGTAGGAGGTTGTTTAATTTCCACGTTTTTGTGTAGAAATGTGAGTTTCTGTTAGGATTGATTTCTACTTCTATTCCACTGTGATCTGAGAAGGTACATGGTATGATTTCTATTTTTTTAAATTTCTTGAGATTTACTTTGTGTCCTAGGATATGGTCAATCTTAGAGAATGTCCCATGAGCTGATGAGAAGAATGTATATTCACTGGATTTTGGGTAGAATATCCTGTAGATGTCAGTCAGACCCAGTTGTTCCAAGGTTTTGTTTAAGTCCATTATTTCTTTATTAATTTTCTGTTTGGAGGATCTGTCTTGTGCCGTCAGTGGGGTGTTGAAATCTCCAGTGATTATGGAGTTGCTATTAATCCATTTGCTTAGATCCAGTAAGGTTTGCTTTATGAAACTGGGTGCACCTAATTTGGGTGCATATATATTTAAAACTGTTATCTCTTCTTGTTGAACTGTGCCATTCACCATTATATAATGACCCTCTTTGTCTTTCACTACTTTTGTTGGTTTAAAAACTAAATCGTCTGAAATTAAAACTGCCACACCAGCCTTCTTTTGGCTTCCACTTGCCTGATCTCTACTGATCTACTGAATACTGATCTCTACCCTTTTACTTTTCGGCTATATGCATCCTTGCAGGTTAGATGTGTTTCCTGAAGACAGCATATACTTGGCCTGTATTTTGTTATCCATTCAGCCAGCCTATGTCTCTTGAGTGGAGAGTTTAAGCCATTCACATTTATTGAGAGAACTGATAGGTAAGGTAGATTACTGTTCATTCTGTTGGGTTGGATGTTGTTGCTTTGATTTCTCTCTTGAGCCATTGTATTATCTGGCCTTTAATCTTTGGGTTTTGGTTGTTTTTATATTCATAAGTTTTTATTATGGTGTTCCATGGGTAACACTGTTTTGAGTACTTCTTGTAGGGCTGGTCTTGTCTTGGTGAATTCTCTGAGACTTTGCTTGTCTGAGAATGTCTTTATTTCTCCTTCATATATGAAGCTTAGTTTTACAGGGAATAAGATTCTAGGCTGGGCATTGCTTTGTTTCAGAAGAGTGAGAATGGGGGCCCCAGTCTCTCCTTGCTTGTAAAGTCTCATTAGAGAAGTCTGCTGTTATTCGAATTGGCTTTCCCTTGTATGTCACTTGCTTCTTTCATCTTACAGCTCTTAGAAGGGCCTCTTTAGTTGATATTTTGGTCAGTCTGATGACTGCATGTCGTGACATCTTCCTGTTTGCATTGAATCTCCCAGGGGTCCTCTGAGCTTCTTGAACTTGTATATCGAGATTTTGAGCAAGGCCTGGGAAATTTTCCTCTATTATATCTTCAAATAGCTTGTCCAATCCTTGGGTGTTGTCCTCTTCCCCTTCTGGTAACCCTATAACCCTCACATTAGGTTTCTTCACATAATCCCACATCTCTTGTAGGCTTTGCTCTTTTCTCTTGTTTCTCTGCTCTATCTCTGTGATGGTTTTATTTAGTTGGAGGGTGTTATCTTCAATCTCTGAGACTCTTTCTTCTGTTTGATCTACCTTGTTCTTGAGATTTTCCACTGTATTTTGTAGTTCCCTGAATTGATTCTTCATTTCCAGGAGTTCAGTTAAACTTTTCTTCATTGTGTCTATTTCTTTAGTGAACTTTAGTTCTAGGTCCTGGAGGCTTTTTGTTGTTTTTTTGTGTTGGTTATTGAGTTGTTGTTGCAGCTCGGTGAGTGTTCTTATGATCCACATACGAAATTCCTCTTCTGTCATTTTGGTTGCCTGATTTGGGTTGGTGTCCGTTTCTAGGGGCCTGGTGCTCCTCTTTGGGGGTGTGTTTTCAGTTTGGTTCTTCATATTTCTTGAGTTCCTTCGCTGATTTCTTCCCATGTCGATCAGTTGTTATTTCTTTCCTTTAGGTTTTTGTTTGGGTGTTCACACGCCTTGTTTAGTTTCTGAGGCGTTAGGTGGTGTCTGTGGGTGAGATTGGACCACTCCCTGTATAATGAGTCAGTGGGTGCCATGATAAGGCTGTGCAGGTTGCCGTCCCTGTCAGTAGGTGGCACTTGCTTGGAGGAACAGGCTATGCTGTTGTTTTTGTGTCCTGTTATCAGCTCTTGTTCTGGGCGGAGCTGGGTTGGGAAAGCCTTCCCTCAGGCACCACCAGTGCCGTTAGCAGGGGTCAAAGTTCTGTCCTCTGCTTCCAGGAAAAGCTGTCAGGGTGGGGCTGGAATGGTCCCCCTCAGCCAGAAAGTCTGCTTGTGGGGGTGGGGCCGTCTGAGACCCGCAGTCTGGAGCGGGCCTTGCTTCTTTCCACCCTCCCCAACTCCGCAGCTACTCCTGGGCCTCTGCCAGCAGGCCAGACCACACGCCACCAGGCCTCCCTGGATTGTGAAGCTGGTAGGGAGGTTCCCTGCACAGAAACGCTGCCTGGGTTGGGCGCACGGCCTCCCTTTGGGGGGAGGATTGCCCTCTAGGACGCTGATCTGCCCCTGGAGGCACACACACCTCAGCAGGCTGTTCACAAATATCCCTTCTGTGCCCCGGGCAATGCTAGCCCTCGGTGCATGGGATCTGGTCTGCAGGTCCGGCCTCTGGGTCCCAGAGTTCAAACTGTATCCCCACCAGGGAGAGGAGTTCTGGTCCCAATTCACCCACAGGGAGCCCAAGCTGTGTCTGTGTCTCTCAGCCTCTGAGTCGGCACCGTTCTCCTGGGAACACCGTGCCAGCAGCACCTGGGAGGGCTATTGGGTAGGGAGCTCACAGTCTGAGTTCCCCTTAGTCAGCTGTAGGGTCCCAAAAGGGAAGGTCCCATTCCCTGGAGGTGCCTCTGGCTGGTGGCTGTATTGTCTCTCTGGGTAGCTGTGGGTAGGGTCGGCGGAGGGGAGGAGGAGGCAATATGGCGCCTGCCGCGCGGCTTGGGTCTGTGCACCTGGAGGTGCCCCGAGGGATTTGGGAGTCTGGTGCCGTGTCCGCTACAGGCTCACCACTAGCTGGCGGCGGCCGTCTCTGGACTGGTGTCCGCAGGTCTCTCCACCCGCTGGAGAGCCCACCAGCAGTCCCAAATGCAGGGGAGGGGAAAGGTGACTTATCCACCTACCCTTCCCGCTGGTCTCCGGGCTGCTCCAGCGGTCTCAGCTTCCAGTTCTCCTCCGCAGCCTCCTCCTGTGGAGTCTCCCAGGGTCTCAGGTACCCCTCCTTCCGGCCCTCGTCTGCTGTATGCTCACCTTCTTGCTTCTTTTTTCTAATTTCTGCTAGAATCTGTCTTTTCTTCAGAGACACTCTTTCTGGCGGTGTTTCTCGTCCGCCATCTTGATCCTCCCTTTCTCCTATGTCCTTATTGATACTTTGCTCACTTGTTCTACCAATTACCGACTAGCAACTGTTGAAGTATTCAAATAAAAATGTGAATTTTTTATATCTACTAGTTTTTGCTTTATCTATTTTGAAGCTCTGTAGTTAGATGCTTCACATTAATATTATTGGGTTTCTTGATGAATCAATTTCCTTTAATGTCCTTCTTTATTCCTGTTTCAGTCTTTGATGTGACTTCCTCTTTGGTATTAATTTTAAAACTTCAGCATTTCTGTAATTGATGTTTGAATGATACATTTTTTTTTATTTTCTAACTTATTGATGACTTTATATTTAAAATGGGTTTCTTTTAAGTGGTATATATCTTATAAATGATATCTACTTATTTTTTAATGCAATCTAATCAATCTCCATTTTTTAATTGGTGTTTTAGCCCACTGACATTTAGTATAATCATCAATATCATTAGATTTAAAACTACAGTTTTACTGTTTGCCTTCTATTTCTCCCTTCTGTTCTTGGTTTCCTATTTAGCCTTCTTTTGAAGAGAACTCAAAAATTCTCTTGTACTTTTAAATTATTCCACTGTATCTCTACTATTGACTTGTAATTTTTACTTCTTTGTTTTATTATTTCATGGTTTCCTTGAGGTTTATAATATCAATTTTAAGTCATTATAGTCTGTCTTTAAGCACTATTCTACTGTATAATGTATAATTCAGGAATCTTTTAACAGTTTACTTTTATTCCACACTTTTGTTTTCTTTCTGCTATATTGTTCCTATGTATTTAAATTATACATATGCTTTAAACCCCAAATCTATTGTTATTAATTTTATATTAAGATTCACCTTTTAAAGATACTAAAAATGGGGAAAAAGCATTTTATTTACATAGATATTTACTTTTTCTGATATTTTTCATTCCTCCATATAGATTCTAATTTTCTTCCAGCCTAAAGAATTTCCTTTAACATTTTTTAAAATGCAAGACTGCTGGCAGTACATTCTCTCAATTTTTGTTTGTCTGGAAAGAACTTGATTTAACGTTTACTTTTCAAAGGCATTTCTGTTGCATATAGAACTGTAGGTTGATAACATCTTTCAATACTCAAAATCTTTCATTGTCTTTTTGGATAAAATACTTTCTGATGAGAAATCAACTGTAACACTTATCTTTCTCTCTTTGTATATAATGTGCCATGTCTTTCTGATTGCTTTGAATATTTTATCACTGATTCTCAACAATTTGATAGTAATGTGTCTTAGTGTGGTTTCTTCAGTGTTTCTTGTCTTTGGGGTTTGTAACACAGCTAAGACAGAGTTTATAGTTTTCACCAAGTTTTACAAGTTTTTACCTGTTATTTTTTCAAGTGCGTTTTTGTCTCATATTCTCTCCCTCTCTCGCTCTCATTCTCAGACTAGCTCTAGCTTTCATCCTCAGAATGTAATTACACGTTTATTAGACCAATAAGTGTCTCACAGTTCTCTAAGTTCATTTATTTTTTTAAGTCTTTTTTCATTGTGCTGCTACATTTTGGATAGTTTTAAATGCATTCCAGTTGACTGATTTTTTTTTGCAGTATCTAATATGCTGTTAATTACTTCTAGTTTATTTTCATTTTATGTGTTATAGTTTCAATCTCTGGAAATTCTATTTGGGTCTTTGGAAAATCTTCAGTTTTTGTTGTCATTACATATTTTCTTTTCCATACTTACATATATTTACCAATATATTTTAAGGGCCCTTTTATTCTGCTATTTCTATCATGTCCCTTGCTTCTTTCTATTAATTTTTTTTCCTGGTTATATATCTTATTTTTTCTGCTTTTTTTTTTCATGCCTGATAATTTTTTTCTATGCTGGACATTGTGAAATTGATTGTGTTTTGTAGTAAATAGTGTTGTATTCCTTTAAATAGTAGTGAATTTATGACACATAGTTAAGTTACAAGTCAATTTAATCTTTTCAAGTCTTACTTTTAAGCCTTGTTAGGATGGGTCCAGAGCAACCTCTATTTGGGGTATAATTTATCTCAACTCTTAGGGAGCTTTCTGAAGATACTACTCAGTCGCCATGTCTCTCCAGGCTGCATGGAAAAATCTGTGTGAGCATGGGGAATTGATCAACCTATAATTTTTTGAGCTTCTTTCTCCAGCCTTAGAGAGTTGCATCCCATGCATGCACAGAAAAGTTTTTGCTCAAAGATTCAAAGACATCCCCTACAGATCTTTATAGCCTTCCCTCTATGTAGCTTCCTCCTCTCCAATACTCTACCCCATAACTTCTAAGAATGTTGGCTTTCTTGAGTTCTAATATGAGTCCCAACTCAGCAAAACTACTCAGTTCTGCTTAAGTTCCTCTTCTTTCATTGCAGCATGGAAACTTGATTGCAAGCACCAGAAATTGACATTGCATTTTTTTTATTCATTTAACAAACATTCATTGAACACCCATTCTGTGCTGTGTGATGTATTAAATACTCACAGTGAATAAAGCAGCAAAATGTCCCAGCCTCATGGACCTTACATTGTAATGCTTTACAAGAGAAAAAGAATTTTTAGTGCAGATATCTCTAAGAGGCACAGACAGAATATAAGAGATGTGTAAGAAATGCAGAGTCAGGAAAATAAGCAGGAACCAAGATCATGCACAGGAAAGATATATAATGCACCTGTGATTGCTGGTAATGGCCCTCTAGCCATTTTCAGATTCTTGCATTATTTGCTCAAGATTCGAAGTCTTAGAAGAAAAAATCATATAGGCAAAATCTAAGTCAGTGTTCAGCCTCCGAATCCTCGAAGAGAAAGAAATTCAGAACCTCTTAATTTCTACAGCGTAAACGAGGCATTATTTCCATGAAGATGGTACACATTTGAGAAGTACTTATAAGGGGAATAGGAAGAAGAGGGGTGGTGAGATGCTGGATGGTAAGAGGAAGGACGAAAATTCACGACAGTTGCACAGAGGAGTTGAGACCCACAGAGACCGATGTCAGGAAGTAACCGAAAGAAAGTAAAAGCTGAATTTGAGAGTCAGAGAAAGAAGAATAAAGGTTAACTATTCATTCACAGAGAAAAAACGAGCAACAGGGAGAGGAGAGCTGAGTTCTGAGCAGCAGGAGTGGCCATTACATCACCTGCACTGTTGCAGGCTGACTAAAGCCACTGATGCACTTTGGACAGCAATGGCTGAGGTTCCTGCTGCCAGGAGGATGGGATCATACGACATTTTTCCCTTTCTTTTTATTCTCATATGCATTTATAGTGAGCCTTGTTCCTTAAACACAGAAACTGGAGTTTGTCTGTTCCTTGATATATAAAAGAGCTAAACAAGCCCTGCTCTGCTAAATAGTGAGAAAGTTATGCAAGGGTCAGTAAATATTGGAAGTTTTCTGAACTGTGTGGATTCTTTGGTCCCAGTGACTTGGGAATCCCACCCTTAATCTCCCAGAGGACCTCCACATCTTGTCAGTCTACACTGGGCTTGCTGTTCTTGGACTTTCTTTCATTTTAAGGGATGTACAGAAGATACAAATGGTTTGACTACTATTTCTCCCTTGACTTCCAGAAAGCATGATTTACTCAAAATAAGTCACTGGACATGAATGCTATCACTCTTTTATTTAGATAAATTAAGTGCCCTACTTTGATTTTCAAAACCCAGGCAATTTTTGCCATCTCAGAGAGCTGATCACAGTGGAAATTCTTTCCAAAGAACCAACTCTCCCTGTAAGCACGGACAGCTGTGAATCAGGAGTTATAAAGTGGAGAGGAAAATTAAAATCAATGACAATATTTAGTTTCCTGCCAAGAGTAGCTTGCACAGTTAACAGACTGCACTCAGATGCCTGTGGAGACTGAGAACACCCTGGGCTGGCTGGCTGCCCAGCTGGGGGTGCACTAATTGCTTTTATTAATGAGGAGAGTTCTCTTCCTCCTCTGATGTTTCTTGAACTTCCATCTCGTGCTTGGTTGGTGAAGCATAACTACTACAAGCCAAACCACAGTTATAATATTTTTTTCTCCCCATAGAAATCTGCAGAGCATATTTTGAAAGAAGAAACGGGGGGGGGGGGGGGCGTTAAAGTTGACTTCCTAATGATTCTTTTAAATCATGAGCATTTTAGAGTATAAAATCAAAGTATTACCAAATGCATTTAAAATGACCACAACATGCCCCCCTCAAGTTCAAAATGTTAGAATCTGGTGGTTAGATGCAAGGTTTAAAGTAAAGAGCAGTGGATTTGAGTCCAAGACCAGGGATCCTGTACCAGTTGCTCAGAGATACCCATAGTAGCACTTGCTTCTTTCTTTGTGAAAGGTGGATGTTCCAGGACTAGACTGTCTCATAGGCTTGCAGCTGAGATCAAATGAGATACTGCATATGAATAGGTGTGAGGCAATTAACAGAGAATGTAATCTGAAATGTGGGTGCTTACATGCATTCACTATGTTTATCCTACCAGAAAGAGTTCAATTACCAAGCAGGGGGCACATATTGATCTTCTGCCACGTGTCCAGCCTCACACTGGTCAAAAGTAGTTAGTTCATATGTCTTCTCTTACATTCAGAAACTGTTCATTATACAGAGAAACCAGCAGTTCTGTTCATAGAGCCATGGAAAGTTCAAAGGGAAGATTTTCACTTGTTCCTGTTTCCAAGCACTGGCCAGAATGGAAGGGATCATTTTGCGAGAGATTACTGTTTATCTGATAATATTTTCCCTTCAAAAGAAAATTGCCTCTCCCCTACCACTTGGATAATAATAAGGAAAACAAAGCATTGGGTCTAAAAATAAATATTAGAGATACAGGATAAAGTGGACAAGGAGGAAAGAGAACAATAGAAGAAGAGAAGTAGATAAAAATCAATAGAAGCAGAGAGAATTATGGAAGGATGGAGAATGAATATGTGGCAACAAAGAACAAAATTCTAAGAGAGAGATACTAATTTAGTAAGAAATCTCAACAGAATTTTGAAATCAACTTGGAAAATCACATCACAAAGAGATGATTTTGAAACAAAAGCCAACCAATATCTGTGTTGACTCCTGAGTGTGGAAAGAGGGATGGTCTAGTAACTCACTTGTATTTACATAGCTTAATATGTGGATGTAGTGATTTAATACCTCTGTAATTATGTTTAAAATTGACACTCATATAATGTTTTATTTATTCTTCCAGGCTATGTTTATTACAGACTGCCTCATCTTAGAGTTATTTATGTCCCTGTCTGTCTCCTTTACCAAAGAATGGAGTGAACTGCAGTGAATAAGACGAAACCAGGTCTTCTTCAATTCTGTGCTATCAGCAGCACCTAGCACAATGTCTATCACTTCCTAAAGGGCTAACAAAATTTAAAGTAAATTGAATTATTTTAAATTTTATTATCTTCTTTTGTGTATGTATGTGTGTGTATATGTATGTGTCTGTATGTATAATATGTTAAGTTTTTCTCAAGAATTGCATTTTGATTTTAACTTCTGAAGTTAGAAATTTGACAATCATGCACTAAAATACTAGGAGGCCAATTCCGAAAATCTGTTCACTACCCTACCCAGGGAGTAATTAGCAGGCTATCCTTGATGGGGTCTATCCGCTCTCATACTTAGGGAGGAGAGAGAGGAAGCATGGCTTATAGAATGAAGGCAGGGGTAATTATCCCTGCTGGCAGGGAGAGCAGGTGGAAGGCAGTAGTGTTGTATATAGAAAAGAAATATAATACAAACTACAATCCTTACCCATTACAGAATTTAAAATATATTGGAGAAGAAAAAGACAACTGAAACAACTATGCAACTATATGGCAGAAGCAAGTCACTAGTTTATTTATATAACGGGGATATTTTGGCAATGAAAGAAGGTGTTACTATTGTTCTCCACCATACAACTAGCTCAGCCTCGTTATCCCCTATTTTTGGTTAGTTATCCCTAGGGAAGATTTCTAGCCTAAATCTTCTTAATTAGTAACTCCTACCTTGTTAGAGTTTGAAAACAGCCCTCTGTCCCTGGAACCAGGTGGTAATGGCAGAGATTGGCAGGACCATTAGCCTGCATCAGTGGACTTGATACCCTGAGAGTCCTTTCAAATATATTGGAGAAGTAGGATTTGAAAGTAATTCATGATCCCTCTTAAGTGAGAGTGATATACACCTTCCTGATACAAATGACAAAGCTGCTTTTCTTCCCTTTACCCATATGTTGCAATTTTTCACTCAGACTGCAAATGTGTGTAAAGACCAGTAGGTGACTGTGACAATTGTGATTGTAGATAGACAGGCTGCAGGTTGAAAGACAAAACCTGTCTGATGTCTTTGGAGCCCTGACTCCCACTGGCTCTGCTTGCTGAAGGGGGCCGCCACCGCCTAGTCATTAGTTTCAAAGCTCATTATCTTTATGGCAATTTTTGGTTTTTAGATCTAAAGGATATCAGGAGTTTTTTTTATTTTTATCGTAGGAGGTAATGGTACAAAAAGAAAATAAAAAGACTTCTTTATTATATGAAGAGGAAAAACTATTCACAGGAGACATTGAAAACTCAGAGGCTTTTAATGTTTCTAAATCCAAATGAGGATAGTAAGACACCTAAGGATAAAAGGACAGGATGTCGTAGTTAAACAAAGAATTATTTTTTTCATGACTATTTACATCAATTGGTTGTGTTCACATGTGAAGTTGCTAATGGATTATGCTTATGATACTAGGCAAAATAATAGAGTGTAATATTAAAAATTCATGAAGCATATCTACATAGTGGGAAGAAGGATGGAAGGAAGGAAGGAAGAAAGGAGACAGGGAGGAAAATAGCTGGTTTTGAAACAAAAAAAAAACTTTGGAATTCATGTCTTTTCTTCTGCTATATTTAAATCTGGGAATCTGAATTTAAAAAAAAATGCATACTGCCAACTACTATACATACAGGAGAAGCCTTGGACAACTGTTTCTGTGTTCTTCTTTCTTCCAAATCTTGCCATCATAGCAGTAAACCTGAGATATGAGAGATTGTGTAGATAGAAGTTAAGAACATAGGCTTTGGAACCAGCTTCATGGGTTAACTGGGTGACTTTGGGAAAATTACCCAGTCTGTCTGTGCCTGTCACCATGTTACTCTATACCTCAGTCTCCTGATCTGTAAATCTGGAATGTAATAATAGCACTTACCTCACAGAATCATTGCAAAGGTTAGGTTGGTTCAATAATACATCTAAAGCACCCAAACCAACTTGGCATATAGCAAGTGCTCAGTAAATTAGATACTCCAATATCACAGCTCATTGACCATCCACATTCTTTGCCTTTCCACTTTAGCAACTTACTATCTGACCCTTGGTCTTCTATTACACAAAGAATGACTCCACTTCCAAATCCTTAAATTTTGATATTCCTGGATCTTACCATGCCTATAATTCTTTCATCTTTCTTACTTCCTAAGCTTACTCTACAACAACTGGGGAGTCTACTCTTCACATAAACAAGGTTAATAGAAAAATAACAGGCCGGGCGCTGTGGCTCACGCCTGTAATCCTAGCTCTTGGGAGGCCGAGGCGGGCGGATTGCTCAAGGTCAGGAGTTCAAAACCAGCCTGAGCAAGAGCGAGACCCCGTCTCTACTATAAATAGAAAGAAATTAATTGGCCAACTGATATATATATATATATATATATATATATAAAATTAGCCGGGCATAGTGGCACATGCCTGTAGTCCCAGCTACTCGGGAGGCTGAGGCAGAAGGATCGCTCGAGCCCAGGAGTTTGAGGTTGCTGTGAGCTAGGCTGATGCCACGGCACTCACTCTAGCCTGGACAACAAAGCGAGACTCTGTCTCAAAAAAAAAAAAAAAAAAAAATAGAAAAATAACAGATTGAGAGAAGATATTCATAATCTCTATTGACAAAGGAATGCTGTACAAAAACATTAGTATAAAGGATTTGTACATATCACTAAGAAAAAGACAACTCAATAGACAAATAGTCAAGTGGAATGAACAAACAGCTCATAAAAAAAGGTGAAATATCCAAAACATATTAAAAGTAATCAGCAAAAATAAAGCAGTAATGAAACATTATATACTCCAGAGATCAGCAATAATCCAATATCTGGATTTACCAAATAATGGTGAGGATATTTGCTAGGAACCCTTATATGTTACTGGTGGGAGTTTAAATTAGTATGTATATACATTGAAGAACAATTTGGCCTAGTAAAGTTAAATATAGACATAATTTGTGCATGGGATACCACTGAGTGCCTACCAGCAACCTTTCCCAAACCCTCTCCTTTTCTATAGAAGCCTGATGTTATTTCCCCAGCCATTCCTTCCCCAGTATAGTCATGCGCTTCAGTGGAAGAAGATTCAACCTACAGTTCTAGGATTGGGCTTGCTTTTTTCTAAAAGTGATCATATTGCCATTGGCAATGACCTAATTGCAGCAAATAAATTACAGAGGTTGGTCTGCTGGGGTTATTCTGGGGAAAGTTTACAATTCCTGAGAGATTGCCTTAGGAAAAACAGCCTTCCCTCTTCTTTGGGACGCTGCCATATTTGGATGTCATGTTTGCAAATTCTGCAATCATTCCACTACTGGCCTGAGAAGGAGCCATACCCAGATGACAAGATGGAAGAAGGAAGGGAATGGCTCCTTGATAACCTTATTGAGTCTTGAATAAACCAACCCTAAAAAGCCAACCCCACCCCAAACCTGCTTTTAAGTAAAATAATAAATGCTTTCATTTTTAAGCCAGAGTGAATTGAAGATTTTGCCTCTTATTAAAATCAGATTATTTCTTGGTATATACTCTCCAGAGCCTCCACTGAGGCATACACAGATATATGCATGAAGACATATTTTATAGCAGTCTTTATAAAATCCCCAACTTAGAAACAATTAAATTGTCTAACTTCAGTTGAACAGTTAAATACATTTGAATATAATCCTATGATGGAAAACTATAAAGTAATTAAAGTGTATTAAAATGAATACACTTGATCTACTTTTGTGGACATAGGTATATATCAAGAACATAATGTAGAAGTGAAAAATGAAAGTCGATGAACAATATTAACAGCATACCATATGTGCAAATTCTGTCACCACATAAAACAATATTATTTATGGCCAATTGGCATGTGCATATGGAGTAAACATGCCAAAAAAGATCATTGAGAACACACATAAACTCAGAATAGAGGGAAAGGGTGTAACATGTTAGAGTTACAATGAGAACCTCATGTGCATCTTTCATATTTTACTTCTTTTAAGAAAAGTGCAAACCACATATGAAGAAAGGTTACTCTTTGTTAATTTAGCTTAATGGCAATATGACAATATTTCTTATATTATACTATAATTTCCTGTATGCTTAAAATAATTCATAATACATTTTTTTCAAATAAAATAAATGTTAAAATAAAAATAGTAGCAAGAAAGACAGATATGGAGCGTGGGATGAGATTGCCTTTCACTATTAAATTTAAACATTTCTCTATTGTTTAAATGTTATAATGAGCATGAATTTCACTTACACTGTCTTCAAAAAAGAGGATTTTGAAGAGAAATAAATTCAGTCTGTCACTATAGCTCCCTTCTGTTTTAGGCCATCAACGACCTCTTTGTTGTAGTTTCCTCCTTACGCAGACTGAACAATATGGTGGATGGCTGTAACCACCCTCTCCTAGGAATTATCAGCTTCCTATGTGTCTTTGAGAATTTCACAATATGTGGAAAATAAATACCAACATAAGAATCTGCTAGAGAACACTCCTGGCATTCCTTCAAATCCTCCCTGATAGTATCCCCCCTAGCTCAAACCAACAACCCAACTTCTCTCTCCTGAAGCCCAGCTATGAAGAAAATAATCGCCACAGTGCTAATACAGCGTGGACCTTAAACCATCTCTGCGTGCTTTGGGTGACATTCTTCACTCCTGAGGTTTTCATTACTCCCTGTACGCTTTGCCTCTCAAATGCATAACTCCAGTCTGCTCTCCACTCTCAGCCTCAGGCGAGGCTCCAGCTTTATTATTGGACTTCTCTGTGCAGTTAACACCAAGCTGAACACATTATTCCACCCAATATGAGAATGGGCATGGTGGGGGTCAGTCTTAGTCGTCTATAAATGGAAGCTATACGTGATGGGCAGCTTCTACTTCCTCGCCCTCACTCAGCTCCCTGTCTCTGTGAGTTCTGCCACCACACCAGAAGTCCAGCCACCTCATGACCACCATGTTGGAGAGGCCACATGGGGTTGCTCCAGTTGCCAGTCTCAGATAAACACAGTCAACCAACCACTACTTCAAGGTACTGGACCTGTGAATGAAGCCATCTTGGACTCTCCAGACAAGCCCACTGAGTACCACTAGGTGACCTTAGCCAGTGCTCTGTGGGGCAGAAGAATTATACATGGAGCCCTGCTCAAATCTCTGACCCACAAGATTATGAAATATAACAAATGGTTTCAACTCACAAAGCTTTGGAATTGATTATGTAACAATCGATAACCAGAAAATTCCCTCTTCCCCAAAGCTATTTAATGGGCCTCCTAGAAGTATACATTGTTCTCACCCATCAAACATTTTCCAATTATTATAAGTTACTAAAAAATAATTATATACTATCTCATTGCTAAAAACATATAATGCATAATTATACAAAATAAAATTTTAAGATCCCACCTTTATGCCCTAATTTCATCCCTTTCCCCATCTCAAAGTTAACTGATGTTCCTATTAATGGATGTTTAGATTATTTCCAGTTTTTTGCTAAATAAAACCATGCTGCAATAAATAAATAGCCTTGTAGATGTGTGAGTATTCTCTGAAAAATTTAGATTCATAGAAGTGAAATTGCTGGACCAAAAGATATTAAAATTGTGATACTCAATACCAAATTGCTCTCCAAAGAAATTAAAATCTTTGCCCATTTATATTGTCACCACTATTTTGCAATAGTATTCATTTCTGCAAACACTGGCTACCAATAGATATTAACCATTTAAATTTTCCCACTATGAATAAAAAAGTGGTAGTTTATTGTTTTAATTGATACTTCTCTGATTATCTGTGAAGTTTGTAGCATCTTTTCAGATGTTTATTACTACTTGGATTTCTTCCTCCGTGCATTTACTGTTTATAATCTTTTCTAAAAAAATTTTTTTTCTGTTAGATTGCCTTTTTGTGTTTATTGATTTGTGCCAGCTCTTTGCATTCTGAATATTAATTTGTTGTCTGTTCTATATGCTGCAAATACTTTTTTCTAGTCTGTGGTTTGTCTTTTATTCATTAATTTATTTATCAAGAGATATTTATTGAGCACTTAGTGGCACACATTGTTCTAGCTACCAGAACAACATTAGTAAAACACAGTCCCACTCTCTTGGAGTTAACAGTTTAGTGTGGAAAATATACAATAAACAATGGCACTTAGATATAATGTTGTATAAGTGTTATAAGGAATAATAGAGTAGAAGTAAGAGCTATAAAGTGATTATGTATGCTGTTTTATAATAGGGTGTTCAGGGGAGTCATCTGATGACTGAAATGAGCTGATATTTGGAGGGAAAACATTCCAATCTGAGGAAATAGCATGTGCAAAGGCCCTGAGGTAGGAGCATGATCATAGTGTTCCAGAAACTGCAAGAAGGCCAGTTTTGCTGGAGGACCACAATTAAAGACAAGGGTGGTAAAACACCAGCCTAGAGAAATAGGCAGGGCCCAGAAAACTTAAGGCCTTGTAAATTATGGACTATCAATTTTATTTCATTGGCGAATAGAAGCAATTAAGAATTGTTCGTAGGGGAGTGATGACATCTGATCTCCATTTGGAAAGGACCAGTCTGTCTACTGTGCAGAATAGACTGTGTGTGTGTGTGTGTGTGTGTGTGTGTGTGTGTGTGTGTGTGTGTGTGTTTATCTATAAAGGGACCTCAGGAAGAATGGGAGCAGAAAGATCACATGGAAGGTCACTGCCATACATAGTAGGTTGTTTGTCATAGTCTAAGCTCAGATATTAAGTGACAGAGGAGTAGATTTAAGTTGAGGATTTAGAACACATTATTCTATTTGGAAATCATCAGTTACTTTGAGAAAAAGGACTTTAGTGGAGGGAGACAAAATTCTAAGTGAATTGGTCTCTAGAGAGAATGG
This sequence comes from Microcebus murinus, assembly GCF_040939455.1. Taxonomy (NCBI): domain Eukaryota; kingdom Metazoa; phylum Chordata; class Mammalia; order Primates; family Cheirogaleidae; genus Microcebus; species Microcebus murinus. The sequence goes on along the minus strand of NC_134116.1, from coordinate 71,075,971 downwards.
CAGAGGAGAGGGACACACCAAGTCTACTTGGAAGGGATTTTGTTCTAAAAACAGAGTTTCTGGAGGCAGATATAGGATCAAGGGAAGCTTATTTTATTTTTATAGTATGGGAGATGTTCTTCTAAGATGTTTGTGCAGCAATGGCAGTGAGCCTGTGGAGAGTTTAAATTAATGAAATAGAAGAGAGGACAAGTCCTTGGGTAGATAAGAGGCTATGTGATCCAGTGTCCAAGTGGAGACTCTGAGCTTAGCTAAGAGCACAGATCTTCCATCTACTTGTAATAAGAAGCAACGAAGCAACATATACAGGTGTAAAGCAGGAGAACTGGTCAATGTGATGCTGGGAGAGCAAGGACATTTGTTCTGATTTATTGATTCTATGTTCTCAATGAAATAAAAAGATCATCAGCTGAGAATGAGAAGGAAGGAGGAGGTATTGGAGATTTGCAAAGAGAGGGGACTGAGTGAGCTATTTGACTTGGACAGCCCAACTTCGGCATGGATCTTTGCAGGGGCAACTGGAGATGTTTAACTCATCTTAAAGTTGGTCTGGTGTTTTCTTTTTCAGGCATGTTTGTGTCTCTAGTTGCATTATTTATGTTGTTTATTGCATCTTTAATCACATGGAAATTTTTTTCTCCTTGTGTAGTCAAGTCAAATTTGTACATTTATCCTTTATGAATTCTTCAATTTGTACATTCTTAAGAAGGCTCCTCTTCCGCCTTGAAATAATAATAAAAATAATCTTTCACTATTTTCTTCTAATGTTTTTATAATAAATATTAACATTTCATTCCATGTGGACTTTTTTGTATGCATAACTGTCTAACTTTATTTTTCTCAAAATGGATAATATAATGTTCCAAAACCTTTTTTAAAAATGAATTTTATACCATATTATGGTATTTGTCAGGTACATTTGATACTACTGCTTTACACAATTAACAGAGGTACCAGTTCTTCACCAAGAAGAGGAGGCCATGCCCAAACTACTCTAGATAGCTGTGCTTCTCACCAGATGGCTTGATTACCAGAAGACCAACACCTATTAGGTCCTTTATCTATGGAAATATATTTTTCTAGAACATATTAAATATTCAATCAAAAGCCCCTCACAGAGGATTTTACTAGACAGGACACACACATGTTACATGAAAAGTCTTCCCCATCCTCCCTCCCTTTCAAAAGCAATGCTTTAAACAAAGATTTCAGAAACTTCTAGGCTGGGCTTAGAACTTCTATCCAGTAGCCACTGATTGGGGGAAGGAATAAAAAGATGGTAAAGAAGGAAAATCCTATCTCTAGCTCCTTTTCTCTCTTACTCTTTTCTACTCTCTCTGCATACACATTCCACACACACTGAAATTGGGAAATACACTTAGTTATGGAACATGCTAGGTTCCCCTTTATTCATTATTGTACCAGTGCAATGGCTTAAGGGAGGCATTTCCAGAGTGTTTCCAACCACTGCATCTGAAAGCCCTGGGATCATTTTGGTAGGTGTATTCTAACTTCCTAGAGTTCACCACGAGCTACGTGGCTAACTGAGTTAAGCTCGGAAAAAAGACAGCCTCTGTCTCTGGAGGCCGGCTTTGGAAGAACAAGGTAACTGGGGTACCAGGTCACTGCAAAGCTAACTATGAAAGTAAGTAAAACAGACAGAGGAGAAAATAGCCCATGTAATATTAATGCATATTGCATTCAAGAAAGAAATACGCTCCGACTGCAGTGACTCTGTGACCTGCTGCCCTAATTATAGGTGCTGTTGGACTTCCACGCTCCAAAACCATTATTAGCCTCTGGTTTCTACTTCTCTCTGATAAGTTGATTTCTCAAAATTCTTAATTTCATCTTTTTCAGAGACCAGAATCATCAAGATATAAGTATATTCGAGTAACAAACAAAACAAAGTTGAATCAGGAAAGAAGCAGTAGTGTCTTGTCCTCTGGGCAAACTGCAGTTTGCAAATAACTGAAATCTTGTTGGCAAGGAAACAGCACTTCCCTCCAGTTTCCTCATTCCCAGTTTGCCAAGGCCTCGGGCCCTAGAGAGAGAGCCCCCCCCCATCGTCCCCGGGCAGCGCCTCCTTTCCCCACTCGCTTGGAATGTGCTACTTGGGGATTTTCCAAGAGCAGAACAGGTAAGAGTGTCAGAAAACAGTGCTATGTATTAATACTCCCTTCTGAACACACTGCAGAGCCCAGGCACAGTGTGTAAATGCTCTGTGCATTTGCCTTTGTGTTTGCACTCATCCGACAGTCATTATTGACATAACCATTATGAACAACGAATCACCACGCTCTGAAGGATGATTTAAAGTAAAATACAGCAGAGTGAAAATACAGCAGAGAAGGCCCCCAAACACCTCCTACTGCATCGTGCAATGGTATAACAATCCCCCAAAGCCCAAAACCAACAAATACGCTGCCATGGAAAACTGGTATGGCTCTGCAAAGTTACATTTGCTTAGATAAAAGTTCCAGTGACGTTTTTATTCAACTGATGGTAGTATATGTTATTTTCTTTTGGCCTTTGTAATTTCCCTGTCATTTAGTTTCTAAGAGAGCCCTGCTTGGCAGGTTTTACAACTGGCTTCTTGAGATCGGAGGAGAATGATGATGAAGGTCACAGTTCCACTGCTGGGTGTCCTTGAGTATGACAGTCCTAAAGGCACTGCCCCCCTCTGCGGGCTATACTGGCAGAGCAGAGGAGCCATGGTGTGTTAGGGAGAGAAAGCATGTCCTAAGACAGAGCTCATTCTTATGGAAATTCACCTGGCTTAGGATTTATGTTTCCATATAAATCCGTAAAACATAATCCACACTATTTTAGAACAACTTTCCATTCTACTGTATAAGCAACAAAAAAATTAGCCATATTATTTGCTACCTCCTTTGCTCAAAAAAATGTCAACACTTTCTACTCCTTGCCTTTTCTATTTGGTCAAACTAATCAAAATAAACGTTAGAAACAACAGTGCCTAAAATAATAGGCCCTGAACAAATAGCGGATTGAAAGAAATAAGAGGGATATCCACAGAGGAACAAGTGCACGACGAAAAGCACTGATGAAAACAATATAGTCAGTCTGGTGTTTTTAGCTTCCTTAGGTGAAAAGTACTAATAAGATCAATTTTTACTTCACTGCATGGAAAATGTGGGTAAATACAATTCAGTTGAAAGTAAAGATCTATAAGATTACAGATAGGGAAACAATTAGAAGTTGAAAAGTTAGTAAGGCAAGTGGAAGAAGACAAAGAGAAGCTGGCAAAATGCAGCACGGGAAGAAGCTACACGGGTGTAGTAGGTGCGACAGTGAAGACAGCGGGGAGGGACGGCTGAAGCCCATAGCAGTTTTCCAATTCATCTCCCTGGCTGTCTCGGAAGGCACCGTTTTCATTCTGCAAAGGTTTCTTGGATGAGGGGAGCTTTTCCACGAAGCATTTGGAGGAAGTGGTGAGGCTGGCTGTCAGAGCAGAGTGTCACTGGCGAGCGGCAGGGAAGAACACCCGCGTGGTAGAAAGATGCAGGGTGGCAAAAAAGGGAGCCGAGTGCCTCAGCCAGAAGGGAAGCCGCAGAGGAACAGCGAGAGGGTGTGCGATGGCAGTTACTCTGCAGCCACCTTGGGGACAGCAGGCCCAACAATAACCATGTCAAAACTCAATTCAGTATCAAGGAGGGGAAGATGTGAGGAATTTAAGTCAAATAAAAATAAAGACTGTCCAGGTGCACAGAGCAATAATGGTACCCTGTTCCTACCTCCTGAATGGCGTCATCCTTAAACTTCCTTGCTCTCGATTCAAAAGTCAGTATGACCACGGGATCCATGCGGCAACCTTCCCATTTCCAAAATAGCAGCAGATGATGTTAAGTTTCCCATCGGGGAACTTGCAGTTTTTAGCCTTCTGTCATCCTTAAGGAAATAATAAAAACAATCATAGCTCGTTCCATCCAGTGCTGAGGATTTGGCAGGCGCTGCTCTGCGCACTGCATGCATGAACTCATGCCATCCTCAGAAAAACTCTATGCTATTATCATCCCCATTTTTCAGTTGAGGAAAGGAAGGTGCAGAGAAGCTAAGTAACTCTCCCAGGGTTACAGAGCCGGAAAGCAGGGAGGCCTGGCTGATCCTGAGCCCGTACTCATGACCAATGCATGTTGCCATCTCCACCAACAGTGAATATGACCTTGGAAAATCTTCCAAAGCTGTCATTTTTGACACATAGGTCCAAAATTGCGTTGTTTCCATCTTTATCAGGTGCACACACCTGCAGATGGAAGCGCATCTGCTTGTGTCTAGGACCCAGGGAGAGTTTGGCACATTTGTCCTTCACATTTGGTTCATTCCAGAAAGCACTAACCCAGTTTCTATGTCTTTTAGAAGTTATTTTCACCTGCTGTCTCTTCCCAAAATTGAGCACATTATAAATTGAGCTCTTTAGAAATTCTAGTTTGTGATCAGATTTTTTTTTTTTTTTTTTTTTTTTTGAGACAGGGTCTTGTTCTTTCTCCCAGGCTGGAGTGCAGTGGCATGATCTCAGCTCATTGCAGCCTCAAACTTCTGGACTCGGCAATCCTCCTGCCTCAGCCTTCCAAGTAGTTGGGGCTACAGGTGCACACCACAATGCCCAGCTAATTTTTTATTACTATTTTTTGTAGAGACGGGGTCTTGCTATGTTACCCAGACTGGTCTCGAACTCCTGGCCTCAAGTGAGCCTCCCAAAGTGCTGGGATTATTGGGCTGAGCCACTGATCCTGGCCAACAGATTTAATTTTTAAATCGATAGGACCATCTCTTATAGACACCTAAGATAGCTAACCAAGTACCCAGCATTTTGCATTTCCTATATAGGTTACATTTTAAACTAATCTGGATTTACTTATCATTACCATTTATTTTCCTGAGGCATGATATTGGGTTTCTAGATGTTAAAATTTGCAAAAAGTGTCCCTTCATGTTTGTCCTTTTATGAACAGTATAATTCATTGCTGATTTACAAGAGCAAGTTCACTGCAGGGTAACGGAAGTAGAAGGATGAGGGTTAGGAATGTGGAAGAGAGGAAGAAGAGGCTTTGTGCTAACTGAAAAAAATATATATATATATGTATGTATATGTAAATGTCTGAGTAGAGAAATATCATCTGAGTAAGTCAGTTTTAAAAAGACTAATCTTTCATGAGCAGGAAAACTGTTGATAGGAACCCATTTTCCTGTAATGATTTGATCGAGGTCTTCTCGTTGAAGGCAGTATTCACTGCTAAACAGCTCTTGCCATTCTCCAACTCTCCATCCATCCTTGTCTTGGTAATTTCACAACACAATGTGGCATCTTCTTTTTTGGCTCCAATAAGCTGCAGCATTTGCTGCTCATCTTCTTTAACAAGAGTTCTTATCCTTTTATAAAAATGGACATCTGAATATAATGGGCAGTCTAAACCCCTGAAGATACCTTGGTTTGAAGAAAGAGAGAGACTTACAAATGAGGCAATAAAGAATAAATTACACAACATTAAATTTACTAAGTAAGCAAGATAATGGAGTCTGAAAACCAAAGGTGCTGAGTGAGCACGCTCCTACCCCAGAGCTGAGTTCTGATGTGACCTGCATGCTAATCCTGTCATGTGTGGGATGCATTATTGAGATGACATTCGTTATTGGCATTAGCTATTCAGTTTGTATGACATTTTTCATTACTAACCTTCTCTTTTCCAAAGCCTATAACTCAGTGGTAAAAATTTATATCTTCTGTTATTTTTAAAGGGCCAAATTTGGCATACAAATTCTAGTGCTTAAAATGGAGTTTTATTTCAGGGGGAAATTGGACTTCATTTCAGTGAGACTCTATTAAATATTACAGAGGGTTACTAGCCGAACTGTTAAATCTAAGGATGAGAAGGGCAGTTGCTTACCATGAGGAATAATATTTTTATTTCTGTGTACACACTACAAACAGACTTGCCACTATATTAAAATATTTGGTCTGGCAAGTTTGGGACCCCAGAAAGATTGAATTTCTTTTTGGGGTGGCCAATAAAGGTATTACTGGGAATGAGAGTCTAGAAGAAACCCTTAAAGTACAGGCTTCATGTTTCCAGGAAAGCCAGGAGACTTGTAAATGTGTAGAGCCCACAAGTGAAAACAAAACAAAGATGAGACAAAGATATAAGGCCAGGTGCAGGTGTGCTTGTGTTCTGCCAGCAAAGGCAACCTTGTGTGTGGTATGGCCTCTCCCCAGTGAGCTGTGGTCCACACTGCTATCACTGGACATCAGGTCATTGGTCAAGACAGCATTTCTCAACATTTTCATACTCATTACTCCTTTTAATACAGCTGGTAATCTTGTCATTCTCAAACTATTCTAGTTTTCCCCACGGTGCTCAAAGTTGAGTCATATTAAAATAGAAATATTAATATAATGGCCACCCTAACACTTGACTTCTCCTCTTTCTTTGCCTTTTAGAGTTATTAGGTCCTCCTCTAAAAACAAGTTTTATAAAAGCTGGAGGGAAAGGAGTTGGAGAGAAAAAGACTTTCACGGTGGCGGGTACATAGCAGGTTCTCAAAAATGCTAGTCCTCTAGCTAAGCTGCTGGGGGTAAAAAGTGGAAAAAGGAAAATGCAGCCCTACTGGATTTTGTACCTACTTGACAATTTTTACTCAATGGACGTGATTGTAGGTCTCCAACCATGATGGGGAAAATCCCACTGGACTGTCCACAAGAAACTCAAGTTGTTACTAGCAAAGAGAAGAGAGGCTATCAAGGACAAAAAGTTAGTGGAATTGTTGGTTTCAATATTTTACATGAGGTTATTTTTTCTTCATAGTGTTAATATCCTGAATCTTTATATATTATTATTGTAGTTGTATTTATTTTGCATGCTTGTTTCTCCCATGGCCAATTCACATGCAAACTTTAAGGAAAGAATTGAGTCTTCTTCGGGAAGGCAGCAAGCGCAGCCTAGAGCTCCACGTTCCCAGACGGCTTCATCAGACTGAAGATCAGTCCTTGCTCCGTGCTGTGACCCGCCTCACTCCCCTCTCTGCCATTTCAAGAAATGCCAAGTACACAATTACTTTCTTAGATTGTTTCAGCATAGTTTGGGTATACAATAAATTGATTCAAGTTGCATTTCAGGTTTGGTTCTGGTCCATTTGATTCGTCCAACAGTGCGTACTCTTTGGATGGAATAAATAACCAATAACACAACTTCTAAATAGAGCACAAAATGCTCTATTCAAAGCAATGTACATGGACTGTGTCACTAATAAGTTTTGAATCTATCCACCCATTAAAACGTAGAGCTCCAGGAAATCAACTGCTTATGAACTATAAAATGAAGTTTGCATTGTTAGCTATCACTAATTTTTTAAAAAGAATTTTGGCCAACTTGGAGAGACTTTACTTAAAGGTATGTAGTGCCTTTTTGTCATTGTATTCATTTCTGCGTATGGCCTTACTTTAGACCCCAGCCATGTAAGTGCAAATTTATTAATGAACAATTTGCATTCTTGAGAGCTTGCTACATTTAAAAGCTTAAGACTGTCTACTTCCTATCAGTATATCTCCTAGATATGTTCAATTTATTATTAATTTACAGTTATTTTAGAGCTAGAAATTCCTATCCAGTGAAATAATTTTACTACATGCTCAAGAATTTGGAGGGAAGGAAAACATTGGTTGGATCTGAATAACAATCATCACGTCCGTGGGAGTGGAGTGCGCACTCCCGGGCTTGCACTCCCAGTGCTCTGGGCTTATGTCAGCCCCTGCTGCCCAGAAATGCTCTGCTTGATGGATGGAGACTCACACTGGAAAGGCCAACCTGTCCTGGACTCAGAGAGACAAAGTGTGGCACAACCATACTGTCATACTCTGGGCCTCCCCAAGGGCCTCCAGGGAAGACACCACAAGGCCAGCCCTCCACTTGCTGTCACACTGGACCTATGGCCAAAGCCACATCAGTCTTTGTCAGGATTAGGCAGGAGGCAGCAATGACATAAAACAAGACGAGGTCACCGAGAGGGCTCTAGTAAATCAACGTCCCACCCACTGGAGCTGTGCTGACAACACTCACACGAGCTGCGGGGCATCAACCAGCATTCGAATGCAGGATGCGGCAAAGACTGAGTACGGCGACACCCACGTGGGCCTTCTCCTCCTGCTTCCTCCTCCCTCTCTCCCCCACTCTTCATGTTCTCATGCCTCAGTGTGCCTTCGTGTCGCAGAGGAAGGCAAGCTCACTCATTCACTTATTCAGCAGACATTTATGGAGCACCTAATGGGTGCCAGGCTCAAAATCAGCTTCTTACTGCAAGGAGCTCTTTATTTAGCAGAAGAGAGTGCCATGGAAACTACTGACAAAATATTGATTTAAGAACCATATTCGAGGTTTATTCCAAGTGTTGACAACACGTAGAAAGGAGTGAGCAGTTATGCCTGGGAGGGATACGGGGTACCAGAGGCGAATAAGAAAGAAGAGGTGTCAGCGCAGGTTTGAGAGGGAGGCTTGCAAGGAAGCATGGGAGTTTGTTAACTCATTAATTTGCACTCTGAGTGCCATGGTGTTTTTTCTGGGTGTCCCATAGGTGTTTCAAACTAACACTAACTGCCCTAAACCACACATCGACCCATGCCCAACACCAGCTGTCTCTGCGTTGGTGTCTGGTATCATTAACCAACCATATCCGGTCTTGAAAGCTGAGCATCAACTTGGGGTCTTGTTTCTCCTTGACCCCCCCATTTCACATGATCTCCAGGCCAATCCATTTTACTCAAGAAATGTCAACTTGATCCATTCTCTTCTCTTCTGCATGCCAAGTCCTTGTCAACTTTCCGCTGGACTAGTTACAGTCGACTGTTTACTGCAAGTCACTTCTTAGCAAGGGAGAGGTGACACATATTCTCAGCTCTCCAACTGCACTGAATGCCCCTCCTCCACTGCGGCCCCCTGTGCGGGCCACACTCCTCCACTTCTGCTCTGGGCGGGGGTGAGAGAGGTGGGATTCATGCACCCTTGTGGCCTGGAAATTTCTCCCTTTTGCTTTATTTTTAGCCCCCTTCCGTGGCCTTTTCTTGTGAAAACTTCCTACTCATCACTCTAAAGCAGCTTAAATGCTGCCTGTGTAATTTTTCTTAACTTTTCTTACCCGTTTCTTTCAGAGAACACAATGCAATGAATTATAATGAGTTATTTGAACAAGCTGGACACAGAAGGATACAAGTAGAAAGTAACTTGATTTTTTTTTTTTTGTCATGACTACCTAATTAAATTTGTCCATTTGGATAGTTTTCCCCTCTATTCCTCTAAGTAATCTTGGGGAGATCTTATAGCTTTTCTTGTCATTCTCAGATATTACCAAATAATCTCTTCTTCGAGAAATTAAAAGTCTAGACAAATCTAATGTCAGCTATGAATTCTGTCATTCAACACAAAGCTTATCCTTTCTCCATTCAGCTCAGACCACGTGGGGCTTGGAGATCTGCAGCGGGGACGTGATGCCTGGTTTCTTCTCTCTTCTCTGCTCTTCCTCTTCACTTGCTAAACTGCTGATTCATTATTTGGACTTGGGGACCACAGGGCTTTGGAAGTGACAGCAGTGAATTACCAGCGGGTCACGGCCTTAACATGGCCAATGTGATGGGTTCCAGAGTCAAGGTCAACTGTGCATCTTAGATGACATATGTTGACTTTTTGTTTCATGGGGATTTGGTGGGGTCTTCAGGGAAACACCATGCCCTTCCTCTGTCACCTGGGACATTTTACATAATTTGCGGAGCAAGCTGAGCTTCTTCCAGCTGGCCATCAGTGACTTCTTTCCACTCCATCTCCTGGCCATCCACACCCCTGGATGTCCCTCTGATGGTCTCCTTGCCCCACAGATGATCAACTGCAAAGAATCTTTTTTTTTTTACAATAAACTTTTAATATTAGAGTAGTTTAAATTTTCACAAAAGCTGCAAAAATAATACGAAGAGTTCCCGCGTACCCCACACCTAATTTCTCCTATTGGTAACCTTATACATTAGTACAGTACATACGACACACTAATAAACCCTGTCTTGGGCTGAAGAGCAGCTATAGAATTTATTTGGGGATATAACTTCTGCATGGGACAGGTGTGCATTCTCACCCCTTATTTATTTATTTATTTATTTATTTATTCAAATGTGTATTTGTATCAATATATATTCACAGATAATTATTTTACATTTTGGGTTGCTAGGGGACAGAATCTGCTCTAAGACAACTTCAGGCTAGCAGCCTTTTGCAGGTCCACTGGACCCAGAAGAAAATTCACTCACCTTTGCCTGAGCAAGCAGGGAAACGTAGGCCATTCTCAGCATAGCCTGTGCCTTTGCTGGCACTTTCTAGATAGCCTCATGCCTTTAGATTTTTAAGGCCTGAGTCAGGACACCTGTTCCCACTTCCCCCAAACTCCAGGGCACACCTATCAAGTAGATTTTTTTGAAAATTTCTTCCATTGACCAAGGTACTCTGAGGATTCTCTTTAAAGCAGTGCTGACTGTGGGCCTCTCTGACCCATTCCCCAGCCTAGGCTTAAACAGCCCTGAAGGGACCGGTGAGCGAAGGGTCACAAGCCAGCTTCACAGTCTCTTAGCCTCTTCTGCAGAGGTGACCTGCCACCTATTGCTCTCCAAATGTGTGTCCTCTGCCCTGGAAACTGTAAGGACAGTCATATTAATTGTCATGTTATACTGTCATAGTTTGTTTAATGGTTCTCAAATTGTGTCCCCGAATGAACAGAACCAGCATCACCCAGAAATTTGGAAATGCAGATTTTCAGGCCCCACTGAGTCAGAAACCCTGGGACAAGGGCCCAGCAATCTGTGTTTTCACAAATCCTGCACCTGATTCCAGTGCAAGCTGCAGTTTGAGGACCATGGCAGTTAGGAGCTTGTGTGTTCTCTCCCCACAGCATGACTGGAAGCTCTTTAGAGCCATCAAACAGCCGAGGGCATGACTTGACCCAGGGTATAGCCTCAAACAATGAACTGAAATTGCATTCTGCATTATTCTCTGCTGTTGAAATTGAACGCTGTTATTTCCTAAGAGTTGTGTTAGCTGCTTGCTGGCGGGTGCCCTGTGCCTCTTATGAGCCCCCTCAATTCTGTCCATATCTTTTATTAAAATCTTTCCAGTTAAAACTTTTGGAGTGTGCCATCTGTTGCCTGTCAGAACTCTGATGGATACAATGTCCCAGGAGTATACTCAGTTCCATGAAGGACCACGAAATGGGATGTTTATTCCAAAAGAGAAAATTATTAATGGAGTACTTTTAGGCTTTGGATATTTGAGGGTGAAGAACTCCCCTATACCATTCTAAAGAAATAGTAGATTTATTGTGTGTATACTATGTGCCAGAACTATGCTAATAAGTTCATTATCCAATATATCTCAAATTCTCACAATCATAAATATGGGGTTTTAATTTTTTCCATTTTACTGGAAGTCAAAGCTCAGAATGGTTATGGCTTGTGTCAGCTTACAAAGCCAGAAGGTGACAGAAGCAGGACTGGGGCGTCTCTCTGATGACACAACAGTGTTCTTAACACCCCTGCAGGCCCCAGGCATCGTCCTTTGCACAGGTGACTCTGCAGATAAGTACTCAGGAATGGAGTTTCCAGGCAGGCCGGTGGGAGGCCGAAGAAGAAACGCTAAAGATACCTGGAATTCGGCTTCCGTCTGTGGACGAGGGCAGAGAACTTCAGCGGTGTTCTGACCACCTACCACAGTGAAGACAGGACGAGGGAAGAGAGGTAAGGAGGAGTCGAGGTTACTGTGTGGTTCCTGGTGCCACAAAGGGTGTGTGTGTTTTCAAGAGTTAGAATGGAGAGCCAGAAGGAAATAGTGAAGCATTTACATTTGAAAGATGACAAAAATAGAGCATATTCCAGCCTAGGTAATAGGGAGGCCCTATCTCTACAAAAAAAAAAAAAAAATTAGCTAGACTTGGTGATGTGAGCTTGTAGTTTCAGCTACTCAGGAGGCTGAGGCAGAAGGATTGCTTAAGCCCAAAATTTGGAAGCTGCAGTGAGCTATGATTATGCCACTGCACTCTAGGCCAGGCAACAGAGCGAGACCTTATCTCCAAAAAAAAAAAAAGACAATAAAAAGACCATATTGTAACTGAATTTCATCAAAAGAGGCAATTAGGAGAAACAAATACTAAGATACCCCAGGTTAGCGATGGAGAGTGAATGTGATGAACCCAGCTTGTCCATTCTACTTGCCAGGGCTTTCCTGGCCATGTTACCCCTGGGCAGAGGGTGGGAGTCACCAGAACAAGGCATAACAGCGTGTCCAGGGAAGTGGGGACAGGCAGGGGCTCTCACTGTCATCACAGCAACTAACCACACTTCTCCTCTTCCTGAGAACAAATGAGCAGCCTGGACCTCAAATGCAAGAGCCCGGCAGAGCCCTGCCATCCATAAACAGCACCAGTCAGAATCTGTCTTGAAAAGTGCCTTTTAGTGAATGGTGCGTATATTAGAAAATAAACAAGTGCCTGTTGAATAAGTGGGAATGTGAATTGTGACTGGACTGAAACATCAGCTTCTTGAACATAGGGGACTGAAGTACTGACACTGTCATCCCAGCCCTGCCTGCGCCCCCAGCGAGCCGCGGTAAACGAGCACTCCTGGAGCTTATGGTGCTGCAGCAGGAGCGCCGGGCACAACACGGGGGCCCGTGGTCGCTGCCATCAAGGAAATAAATGAGTATGGACACAGACTGGCATGGTGATCAAAGGCCTCTGGGAAAGAAACATTCTAGCACAGACCTAAAGGATGAAAAGAAAGCCTGACTCTTCAAAATATGGGAGAAAAGTTTTTCAGATTCAGAGAGCAGCCTGGGCAAAGGCCCTGAGGCAGGAAGGCTCTGGGTACCTCCGAGGGTATGTGCCGGGCACAGGAGAAAGCAAGAGGTGAAATGGGGGAAAGAGTCCATTGGAGACCACACACGAGCCCTCAAGAGCCCTTGTCTCCCAGCTCCGTGACTCTATGATTCCATCGCAGGTTTGGGTCTCTGTGAAAAAATGAGGTAGGAGGATGCACATCCCTTTTTTTCCTGGGGAGTCAGGTTTTACTCCTGGCAGGCTGTGCCGGGAGCTCTCCCTTGGCAGGTGCAGGCTCCCTTGACTTTATAAACGGGCAGCCGGTTGTCAGGAATTTCCAAATGTGATTAAAATGGAACTGCCGTTGGAATCGGGTTTGGCTGCCTGTCCCTCCGGTCCTCAGAAAGAAGGGCCCCTCCCGGACCTGGCAGGCACCCTCGGCCACGCCGTTTGGACTGGACTGAGGAAGGGCTGCCAGGTAGAGAGGAGATTTCAATAACTGTGCAGCCAAATTAGTAATTAGAGTGACAGGGTCCTGGGGACGCACCATGAAAAACCCCGTGACCTCTCAATAGTGGAAGTCATTGAGACAAATGGGCTTCGAAGCCAGCGCGCCGTTTTAGAGAACGCACATACTTTATGATTAACTCCAGATGACAACAGTGCCCGGGGACTGACCAGATGCTGCACATTGGAATCAGAGAATGCTAACTGCTCAGTCGTTTCTTTTGCCAGTTCAGCCCTTGACCAGTTCTCAAAAAGGAAGGGCTGGCCCAAAATAGCCTACCTCAGCAGAGAAGTGCAGATTAAATACATTTTCCTGTATGGTTTCAGGTTGGATCCAAGGCCAGCAGACCAGATCTCTATGATTTCCACTCTCAGGGCTGCACCATGGAAGAGGCTGTTCCAGAACCAAAAACAAAGGCAAGGCTTTAAGTAAACAGACTGTACCTTCTGGCCAGCGGGACGGCGACCCACGGGCAGGCAGTGCTGGGGCGGCACACTTCCTCTGCGACTCGTTTTAATTGAAACTGATGGAGCCGTGGAGCCGATTGGGTTTTGCATAAATCATCATCGGTAATACTCTTTCAAGGGTAATCACAACATTAATATACCAAGCAGGAAGTGAAATAATTAAAATTTAGCACATTGCGGCACTGAAGTTTCCAAAATTAATCTAAAGCACCTTTCCTCAGTACAAATGAGCAATCGCTGCCATCCATAGAAACAGACATTCATGCCACATTACATAGACCATCAGCAAAGCAAATGTTCCGCATTCCTTCCTGCATTGCAAATCATCTGCTTAAATTTAAATCCTTTCCTTTCTTCTCTGGTGATGCTAGGTTTTTGTTTTTGTTTTTGTTTTTAATTTGTTTTACCTGCCTCTAGCTAAATATGTGGCAGAAGACCATGTAAGATAGAAATCCTATAAATCTGGGGATGTTGGAGAGAAAAAATCACTCCCCTGTGACACTTAGGAAGACAACTGCAGCCCAGAGAGCGAGTGTGGATATGGATGATGGGGAGAAACCCGTGGTGATGAGCATCTCATTTCAATATATCTGCTTAGAAGGTAATAAAATATCCAGGCTGGATCCTACGGTGAGCCACAGGCATAAGATGCTTAGTGGCACTAAACGGCTCACTCGGCCTGATGAAGTATCTGCAGTGCTCTGTGACTTACAAAAGAGAATAAGCAAAAATGCTCCCTGTTGCAATGTATAATCTCACATGCAGACAGCTTGAAAACAGTAGTATTGTGCAGAGGACTACACCTCAGTGTCAAAAGACTGGGAACACCTTGACCTAGAAGCTCAAACATAGGAACTGTGGTGCTTCCTCTCACCAAGACATTAAAAAGGGGTTCCTTCCAACAGGCCACACCCTCAGTCCCTGGAGCTCATTCCAGACAAAAGCCAAGTCTCCCCAAATTGTAAAGTAGGCAAAGTCTGCCTTTAGTGCCCCCCAACTCAGCTGGGTGTTCTTTTTTCCTCAATATCACACCTTCTATAGGAAGTAGAGAAACCCCCAATGTCTGGAGAGAAATGGAGCTAATGAGTCCTCATCACCCCAGTGATGAATCTCCAATGTTGATATTACAGACACTTGGGAAGGGGAAGTTAGCAGCGAGAGACCAGGGAGCACCCCAGTGACTCTTAGATCACGTGGTTCAAATCATGCCTTC
The DNA here is from genome assembly GCF_040939455.1 of Microcebus murinus. NCBI lineage: Eukaryota > Metazoa > Chordata > Mammalia > Primates > Cheirogaleidae > Microcebus > Microcebus murinus. The sequence goes on along the minus strand of NC_134116.1, from coordinate 71,060,928 downwards.
CAATAAAGGGGCAAGATGTTCATGTTGATTGAAGGCCTATGAAAAGGGGGAAATGGAAAATGAGAAGCAGAGAGTAAGGAGGAGGAAGAGGAGGAAAGAGGAGGGGGAAGAAGGAGATGGCAGAAGGGGAAGAGGGAAGAGGAGGACAGGAGAAGAGAAGCAGGAAGAGGAAAGGAGGAGTGCGGAAGAAGAGGAGGAGAAGGGGAAGGGGAAGGAGAAATCAAAGACGTGGAACTTCCCCCAGCTTCACTAAGCACCGTTATCCTGAACATCTTGCCCCTCACCCTAGACGCTTGCCTCTCCCCACCTCCTCTCCACTCTTGTGGTGCTACCCCCTGGTGACACTCACTAATTCATAAGAGAACCTAGAGTTTCCAAAACTCTCGCCACTTCCAAAAGTATCTGACTTATCATAGTGGTTTTAACCAAGGGTCTAGTTACTTCCCCTCTTGGAAATGTGTGCAATGTCCTATTTATAAATTACTATGATGATACAGCAAGAGACATTTTGCTCCCAGATTTTATTTTGGTTTCGATAGTGTTGAATTTTGATAACTTTGTCATCAAGCATAATTAAGAAAATAACGTAATTATGGAGTACATAGCACAGGTGAAACATAATTATTTGGACTCCCAGGAAATGAGCTCTCATAAGCAAAGTGGCAACTTGAAGGAGGACCAGGAAACCATGTGCCATCCGCCTCTGATTTCGGGGTGCTGCCATCAGTGCTGAGCTGAAACCAAGCAAGCAACCAGCCAGCCAAGAAGCTAAATGCAGGAGTAGTGAGGATGCAACCCCAGAAATACATCTTGTCCCTTGAGTAGCCAAGGTAATTCCATAAGTGGTTCGATTTGATGGGCCTTCTGAGAAAATATAAAAAACGAAAAGTTCAATATTTTCTCCAGCTAGCTGACCTTCTTCTCTCCCAAGAAAATATAAGACATGGCTTCCAATAAAATGGCAATCAGGGAGGTAAAGTTCTCTGGTCAACAACACACAGCTTGAGAGCAGGAGGGGCACAACACAAGGCATAAAGTAAGTGTTTGATTAAACAAGTGAATTGAGCTATTAATTCTAGACCTGGGCTGGGGGCTGGCTCCAACCTAGACCTGACCCAGAGGTTACAGATAGTTCTGGATTTTTCTTCCCTTAAAGCCAGTGAATTTTAAAAGCTGGTTCAGAAACCCAGTTCACAGGCGATGGCCCCATAGAAGGTGACTAGACAAAACTGGGACAGGTGGGATCCCAGTATGTGTTTGCCAGCAGACAGGATCAACGTTTGTGCCAAAATATTAAATAGGAACTTGCTTCAGTTGATGCAAATGGCAGAATTACAGGCGATATGGAAAAAGGACAGCGTGCCAGGTAGCTTTGGAGTGTTTACTGAAGGCTCCTCATGTCTGATGCAAATGAGTTTTCCTTTGGGTTTGATCTTCATTTCACCTAGAAAGGAAAATGCCTTTTTATTTGGCTTGTTTACAATTTTTAAAACTTATTTTGTAAATATTTTATAATATTTAAAACAGTATATAATGAGGACTCTATGCCTCTTGCAGCAAATAATAATTAATAATACTTGGCACTTAATGGCACTTTTCATCATTAAATCTCTTTGTAGACATTAATTAAGGGAAAGATACTTCATCTTTTTAAATTTGCTGTTATCCTGGTGTCATTGCATTTCATGAATATCAGTTGCAATGGAAAGTGAAATATGTGGAATCCAAAATACAAATCTACCAGAGGTTTACTGGGTAGGTGAAAATAAGCCTTTGTGTGCTTTCTATTATACTGTGTCCTTTAGATTAGGTTTGTAAATAACTTTTATTCATGGAAATCTATTTTTTCTTTGATTACAACTGCTGTGATATGATATTAAAAAGCAAATATTTTATAATGTATTTTGACTCACTTGAATGTAAAAGCTACATGAATAAGGACACCAAGAGCACTCATGTTTGTAGAGAAATAGTCCAGTTGGCAAAGTCAAGCCAGCCCCACACTTTTCTTCCCCAGAAAGCAGAGGTTCATTTGGTAAGCAGGAGAGTTTTTTTCTTTTTAATCTTTTTCCTTCTTCATTTGAAAGGGACAAAATCTTGTTCACCTCCAGAGTCAAACTTCACAGCCTTATTTCAATGGCTTTCTTCTTCCAAAAGTCTTTCCACAATTTTTTCCTGAGATCTGAAATTCTTAAGATAATCCCTAAATCCTTCCTATTTCTCCTATAAAATGGCTGCCAGGGGGACAGGAGCCTCAGCAGCTTTTGTTGTTTCCATCTTTACCTGTGATTCCTTCTTTCAATCCTGTCTTGGAGCCTCACTCCCCTCCCAGCCAAGTTTATTTCTCCATCAACACCTGGCGCTTCCCTGTCATTACTCTGCAACCGCCTTCTTTTTTACATTTATCCTTGACTTCTCCCTCTCCTCTGACTCTTTCCTCACAGGAATTCTTTAACTGCAAAACCACATTGGTTGTGTGCATCCTTTCGGGTACTGTCCTGCCCTTCTCTTCTTGTTGGGCTTCTTGCAAAAGTAGCCTTCTGCAAGAGTAGCCTACATCATTATCTGTATTTCCTCTTCCCTCGGTTCTCCCAAATTCATGGACAGTGGCCATGCCACCCAGCCAAGAAAACCAAGGGTCACCTCACTGCCACCTCCAAAAGGCGCCGTCCCCTCAGCATCTCCTTCCTGAGCTCCTTCAGTTTTGTTCGCTGCTGGTCTTCCGCATGCCTGTTGATCGCACACCTTTTGGTCTTTTTCAGGTTCTTATCTCCCTGGATGTTAGTGTTTTCAAGATTTCTGCCCTGTGAGTTCTAATCCCTGCCTTCTTTCTCCCTGAGGAACTTCATCTATTTTAGACTTCAACTAGCATCTGTAACCACAGGTCAAACATGTCATGCTCTGTGATGCTCTTTCATACCTTCTTTCCTCTGCCTGGACTGTCATTTAAATGTTCCCGAGCAGCCTGATGAACTCCTTATCAATCTTCAAGACTTGGTTCAAGGAGAATTGTCAAATGCCCTTTCTTTCTCCTTTCCTACATCCCCTTCCCTAACCCCAACAGAATGAGTTACTCCCTCCTCAGCACTCCTGTGACATTTTATATACATTTGCATGTATGTGTACATGAGTGTGTGTGTGTGTGTGTGTGTGTTTAATTTATCTATGTCTCAAGATTTCTTAAGAAAAGGGACTCTAGCTTCATGATTGCATTCCCAGCACACAGAAGAGTTGCAGTCAGTCAGACCAAGATGACTGCTTCCGATTAGAGGATGAAAGAGAATAACAATGTGCCTTCAGTTCAAGGTTACTTTTTCTTTGTTTTTCTCTCAAAGCAGCTAATGAGCAATGCACAGGATATAAATGACAAGGACGCTGGCAATAAATACAGCTCCCCATTGTTCCTCTTTGTACCTCACAGAGGTATGCCCAAAGTTTGGTGGCATTGGCAGGTCACCAAAGTGAGACATCTGCCGTGTCAGAGAAGCCAACAACTGTGGCTTTGCTGTGTTTTATATCCACAGCCATGTCAGCACCCAGAAAAATCTTATACCACCATATAAGAAAATAATTTTGCTACTCAATTGGGTGGCCACATCCAGCTTAATGGCCAAGTTTCTGAACTCAAAATCCTTGTCGTGCCAACACTGAGTCAACCTTCCCTTACCCATACTTGTGCTTTAGGACCTAGGAATTTTCTAGCATGGCTGCTTAGCAATTTTTCTTGACCCAGACAGGCTCAGATGCATTTCATAAATATTGAATGAAGTAGTTACCAAATTCATTCAATATTTATGTGGCTACCTCATTGAAGTAATGCACTGACTGCGTAATTCATTGCCCAGTCACCCATTAACAGTGGGGCAACTCAGCTCCACTGGGTACGCGTAGTAAAAGTTTCTCATCATGGATTACACGAGAGGAGTAATTATCTGAGACAACCCAGCGACATGAGTCCAGGAAAACTGATTGAGTTGGAGGAGTGGAGTCCCCTTTTTCTACCTCCCACTGTAATTCCAATATCATATTTTGTTTCAGATTGCTTCCCACCCAGTTGGATAAGGTGGTAACATTAATGATGGCTTGCGGTGATTCCATTCAGAAAGCCCCCTTTAAAGGATCCGAGAGTAGAGTGGCTGAACGCGTGTGTGTATGTATGAAGTTCATTCAGAGAAACTCAATTCTGTTTAAACTGAACTTTGTGTCCTAAGAACTCTACTTTACATAAGTACCACTTTGCACACAACATAGCGGAATAGCTACTCATCCTTCAGAGAGGATTTGATAACAGCTTGGTCAATTGTCCCCAGAGATACAAGGGAAATATAGGTCCCTAACTAATAAGCATTAATGGAGGGCCTTCTATGCACCAAGGACCATGAAAGACTATTTTAGACTCAAGGAGTTTACAAATATGTTTGTTAGCTAACCAGCCATAGGCAGGGCTCAAAAGCCTTCCTTTTCTGTAGGGTGTTGCATCTAATCTACTGACATTCCAATTCTGCAACCTCCTGAGTTTTCTTCCATGTAGTGTCGTCATCAGAGTAGGTGAAGCAATATGAACACATACATATTTAATTTGTTTACAATGATTATGACCAAATTAGAGGAAGATACGTCTCTTCCAAAGAGGTTCTTATATATTCAGGCTTAGCCCAACTCCTATAACAAAATCCAAAGTCACTCCATTTAAGATCTGCTACTTTGTCATTCAAACTCCTCCCAGACTCATTCCTCAGTTTTTTCCAATGGTGGAGCAAACATGATTGCATGTTATTCCCCATTGATTACTATTTATTTTTTTTTCCTTAAAAGTACAAATTTATCACCATGTTGCAAAGCCAAGCATGTGAAGACTGGGGAAGTGTTTTCCAGGAGGAAGAAGCAATATGTGCAAAGCTCTGAGGCAGAAATAAGTAGAGTTCGTCCAAGGAAGACAAAAAAGGCTGGTGTAGCTGGGACATAGTGAGTGAAGGGACAGTGATAGGAAGGGGAGATCATGCAGGCCAAGTTAGGAAGCATAAGTTTCTTGCAAAAGCAATGCAAAGCCATGGGAGGTTTAAGGCAGTGGGGTAATGTGATTAAAGTCATAATTCAAGGCTCATTCTTACTGCTGCATCTTTGTAAGGCAACCAGAGTGGAAGTATGCAGACCAATCAGGAGGCTGTTTCCATATTCTAACTTGGAGGTGATAGTGTTTAAGCTAAGGTTATAGCAATGGACTTCGAACAAAATGGAAGGATTTGAGATACATTAAATATAACTTTCTGACAAGCATGACACATTTAAGGAACAGAAAAGCCAGTGTAGCTGAGGAAGTGAGCAAGGGAAAGAGTGATGGGAAGGTGAGGTCTGAGAGGTAAGCAGGAATCATATCCAAAAGGCCAAGTTAGGAAACTTGCTGTCAAATTTGGGAGAATTTGTTGTCAAATTATACATGGGGAGCAAAGGGAAAGAGAGGAACCAAAGGTGGCTCATTTCCAGGTGTGAGGTCAGAGCAAATTAATAGCTGCCAGTGTCATCTACTGAGACAAGGAAATCCTGGGGAAAAATTGATGTTGGAAAACAAAATCTAGAGTTTGGTTATAGACATGGTAAAAGACTAATAGTAGCAACCTTGTATGATTGTTGGGCCAAGTAAATGACCAAATGCATAAAAAGCACTTTCCCAATGAGCCTTGTACATGGTAAGAACTCAAAAATTTTGATTGTTATATTTATTATCAACATTATTACTCACAGGACTATCTTCATCAACACAAGAACTTAACGAAAGGCAGCTCCATTTTTCCAAGACCTCCATATCCATAGTGCACGGTGCATTCTGTAGAAAAGGTCCACTTGTCTTCTCTCCCTTGTGCACATGCAATCAACTATTTTGTGAATGAAAGGGAAGTGAAGCAGAGGCAAATGAAATCGACAAAGCCCCTATGCATCTGACTTTTTTTGCATGACGATTAAGAGTTTTTCACAGATGGATTACATTCTTTCCATCATTAGTTAAGCCCGTCTTAGTAAAAATTCTACTCAGGAAAACGTCTGGGAAAGGCAGGTCGATTTGGTTATGCAAAGAGCTTTGCTTCCTATAAACTCAGAGTATCTGTTAGATAGAAATTACGGGTAGAAGAGGAGAGCGGGGAATTTCCCACCTCCCTCCACATCTGCCCTCAAATCTGCCCCTACCGCCACCTCCAGATGATAAACAGTCACCTTCTTGACACATTCATATACTGAGAAAGGAACATCAGCATAGGAAATAATTGCCACACAGAACACATAACTTTCACTTGCCCTCAGGATATAAAATGCACCAGGACACCCTCTGTGAGTTGGAGGAGGGAAAGCAATTATTTAGATCCACACTCTTTATCAACATCCCTGAAGCAGAAAGCAAAATGAATAACTAGTAAAGGGATGTCACTTCCAGACACTGTGCCTCTAAAAATAAAAGCAAAAAAGGACACACATCTATCCTGAGTTTGGTCCTGGATTTGCCTGTGCAGTGAGTAGACAGCTGTGGGTCTAGTTGGCCATTATCAGAGTCAGAAAGGAAGGATACACTAGGGAAATGTCTCTGCAGCTTTCTAAAGGCCAATGGCACTTGGGAGTACTTGGGTACCACATGCAACCCCTCAGATATTCCTCGTGGATGACAGTCATTTCATGGGGTTTGCCACGTGAATTTTTCAGGGTAATTTCTGATGCATCTGAAATGTTTGGTCTTCATATGGTTGATACAGGCTGATCGCCTGTCTGCCCTGCAAGAAGCTAAATTTATCATTTTTAATTGACAAGAAAACTCTGAATTCAGTCAAAGCCAAATGTGAGAAGGACTGAGAGTCATTGAAAATGCTACTAGAAAGGTCTCTTTCCCAAAAGGGCATTTTGCCCTTAAGGAAGCACAAATGAGGCAGGCATATTTGGGAATGTTTGCTGCTTTACGCAAATGCACGTTTTCTCCCCCACATCACCTGTGCGTCATGTAAAGTGACATTTCCTCTGGTCGTTATGCATTTTCTTTCAGCAGCAGAGGAACTGTTCATGGAAAAGGCACAGTTGTCAGCCCATGACGTAGTGCTTTTCAGGAAGCTTGATCCAGGCCCCCCCCCCCCCAGAGCCTGATTTGTTTCTTGGGGGTCGTATGTTTCTCTTCTTCAGATGAGAATGCATATCCCAAGCACAGGGTTCCATAAAAAAAACTAACATCTAAGAAATCTAGTAAGTATCCTAACCTTTAAAAGCGGGGCATTAAAGTAACCATCAGCAAAAGGAAATAGCATTGAAAACAGCCCCAGGCTGCGGTCCATCCACAGATGCACAGCGTGGAAACTCTGCACATCGCAAACAACAGGACGAGGAGGGGCAGGCTCAATTTGCATATCTAATATAAGATTTAATATACACGTGTGAACAGAAACACAGCTGTAGGGTTGGATGTAGCAAGACAAGGTAGAGTATAAGCAAAGGAAGCAGATTAAGAAATCATTGTGCTTCTCTTTTTTTAATTAAAGAAAAAGTTATTCGTATTTAAGTGTTAACCTGGGTCAAGTTTTTTTCTTTTTTCCAGGAAGCTCACTATGCCAATCCTCTTAGTTATAATCACACCAATCATGCCAATAAAGTCTCCAGAATGCCCGCTTGCGCCTTGTTCAGTTGAGAAGAATGTGTTAGGCGCACTTCGGTGTGCTGAACTGAAGGCTTATTTAAAGCTATAAATAGTTTTACGCTCAGATTATGACTTTTAAGAACGACAAGAAAGGGATCAAATAGGCAGTTGCCTCTGACCTCTCTCTGCGGTGATCCTGTCCCAAAGTTTTGGAACACAGCCCTTCTTTGACGTTTTAAAATTTTATTCTGGGATCCAGCTCTTCTGCAAGATGGGGTCAGTATCAGCAAATGGCACCGGGAATCTAACAAAAGAGAGACCCAAACAACAGTGGCTGCGACATTTCCTATAGGCTCTTCCCGGCCAATTATGGCCACTGTCCAGGCTGCAGTTTAGAAACTGGGTGCATGGAGGGAAATGACACAACTCCAGAATCCCACATTTTTTTTCAAAGGGCAAGCACCAGAGTAGACAGGAACAAAGGATGTGCACCCTCCACGGGCATTTATAACCTACTGGGATCCACTCATTGTGAATTACGGCCCAGTGAGAGCCATTCAGGGAGAAATTGGGAGGAGGGACCCTGCCCCCTGGCCCTGCAGACCTGCATGAAGTCTCTGAGAAGCAGGTTATAAGAGCTGCTGTGTTGTGTTTTTTAACCCAAGGCACGTGTTTTCCTGCTGCATGCTTGCTCTGTCTTCTTCATTAAAGCAAAGATCCTGTCAAATGAACTCAGTGGAAGAGGGATTAGCAAACTAGAGCTGACACACACAGTTCTGGACCCAGAGGGACTTTGACAAAACCCTTCAATCCATCCATCCATCTGCCTTTAGGAAGAGCTGCGGGGACATCGCCTGCTTTGTTTCCTTAAAATAGAGAAAGTAGTTCTAGGATGTGTCAGTGGCTTTTAATCCACGTGCTCCATGTTTTCTATGGTAATAACTCATCGTGCCAAAGTTCTGCTCTGAAGGTGACCATGACACATGCTGGCTTCGACTGAATGATCCTTCTGTGAAGTCCCTTGTTTAATGTATTTGTATCAAGCCACCAAGATCTTGAGCAACCAGTTTCTGAGGAAACTCTATTTCCTGAATCAATTCCTAGGCATTTGTTTTGGATGTTGTAAGGGAAACTGAAGGGCATTGTTTGTTGAACAGGATGGCTTTGACCTGCTCAGCTTCCTGGAATGGAGAAAATTGCCTGATGTCAATCACCTGACATCAGTATGATTTCTGCTTAGCATAAGTGGAAGAATCTTAATGAAACTAACCTTTTGATACTGAATTTAAATGACTGAACTAAGGTGTCACTTTCAAAAGTGAATGTTCAAATCCACATGGATTCTGTGGCCATGCATATATCGCTGCTAGAAGTTAGGGTTAAAGCCCAGTCACATCTGCAGACCAACAGGGGACAGATAGAAGCCAGTTGCCAAGTGACAGCATCCCTGTTTGCCAGGTGTAGTGGTGCTAGGATGCAAACAGCCCTGACGGGGATTTTATTTCTAGGCACACTGACAGACCATTCAGCAAGATGCCACCATGCTTCACTCCATCCAGATCATCATCGTCAACCTGCAACTCTATCAGGACAGGGACCGGACTCTCCCATGAAGACCTAAGGGACCAGGACCACACAGCAGCCTCCCTACTTGGGTCCCCATTGCTGTGGCTAAGAAGGACAGGGGAGATAGATTAAGGTGGCGGGGTGGGGCTATTCCAGAAACTATGTCTGAAATGAGGTGGTGGGACGCTGCCTTGAAGCATTATTGATGCTATGAGACATCAGTGTCTAATATAAAGGGAATAAAGCCAAGGAGATCTTTATGCACAAACCTGGGCTTGGAACCTTTCTGTAGACAGAGCCCTAAACTTCCCAGAACGTGCCAGCAGTCAAAGGTCTCATGAACCAAATTCCTATTTTTCTACTTTCTACTGGTCTATTCTCTATCCCATTGCAAAACGTCCAAGAAAATCCAATGCCTTTCTTACCCCTTCCTCTCCAGCCCTAATCCTAGCTTGCAGCTTATGTTTTTTGTTTGTGGAATGCATCAGGCCATAAAGTACCTCACTGCTGTGCCTTACGCATTTTCCTCCTGCTCAGGCACCACCTGTGAGTACCTGTAGCCCCAGAGAAATTCTGAAAATCTGGGTATAGAAAAACCCCTGAAAAGCCAAGGTAGAACAACTTAACCCTTGTGTTCATGTTTGTTCACCCAGTACTTCCAATTCCCTGGTCCTCTTGGGCAAGCGTATGGCCATGACTGAGGACGATGAGGAAGAGTCCAGTAAACATGAACATGTTTATTTATCCTGGAGTGCCATGAATGTTCAGTGGTGAGGCACCTCAGAGATTGCTTTTATTTTTTTATATTTTTAGCAAGGCCCATCACTTCAGAACTCAAGGATTGTTTTAGCCTAAGCCAGAAGAGTTTAGGCCCTGGAATGCCTAGGAAAGTTCCTCCTTGAGTTTGGTTCGAAAACATGGGTCCCGAGTGAGCCGCACTCTCAAAGTCAAGTGTGGTTTTATTGCACTTGCTGATTCCCAGTGTGATTCGTTTGTCTCAGCAACTGGACATCTGTGTCCACGAAATGGGGGGTACCCAGCCAAGTGTGGACATGTTCTGATGAAGTTTGGAATTTGTGCAACAAATTTTCCATGCTCAACTGAATTCTTGGTAGACGGCAAGATGCTGCCTAATGAAAAATATCCCGGAAAGCACAGGATACATCTTCCTGGCATTGCTAGTGATTAAGCAGTTTACCTTTGCCTGCTATTATGGCTGAAAGATAAAGAGATGACATCACAGAAGGTGTATGAACACCTTACTTTTGAATTGCTGTTTTATTTTAACCCTTCTAGAGTTTCTTTTTCCATTTCCTCATGTTGCCTTTACAACTTTCTTGTGAGCAGGGAAGACTGGTATTACATAACTTTCAAGGGAGGAAAATCACACACAAATTGGTTAAAAGACTCGCTTTAGGGTTCTATGACTCCAGCTGGTCTGTGTCTCAGATGGATCCTGGCAGGAAATTGGGATAATTTAAAGAAAGTTTAATAAATGAAATGATTACCATGTCACAGACAAGGGGTAAAAAAATCACTGGGAATAGTGCAAGAGGCTGGGGCACGTAAAGGCAGTTTCTCTTACCATCCCTAGGCCTGAAGGGGCAAGAAGAGGTAGCTGATACCCAAGGGGCCTGGAATAGGAGTGTAAACTTCAGTCAAGGGATGCAACCAGCCCCAAACAACCTTTACAGAGGAATCCAAAGAATGAACATCCAACCTAACTTTCCTCCATGCCCACTCTGGCCTACTTTTTGGGTCTCCATTCCCCCATAACCAACCCCATTACTACCAGCATTGACCAAACCCATCTGAAAGCCAGGAAGCAAGGAAGCCTATGAAGGGAGTCCAAGTAATGGACCCACCAGGGAGCACTCCTGGGAAGGTAGACTCTACAAAATACAGCCTGTAGAGTCAGCCTCAGAAAAAGTCAAACCTTCTGGTTACTAGTTCATCTATCATTCACCATTGTCTTCTAGATAACTAAAGGCAGGTGCATTATAAAGAACTCACCCTGCCTTTGTTGGTGACTGAAAGACTGTATTCCCTAGTATAAGCGTGGCAAAGGTAGGCTTCTGCTTTCAGTTCAGTGCAATTCAGAAAGCATGTTTGAGTTCTGTAAAGTGAGTACACACTGTTTAAGTTCTTATGAGAAATGCATTAATTAATATAGTACCGCCTTTTCTTGCTGTTCTCCAAAATATTTACTATGGCTGGTCTTATCCCCAGCATACACACACACACACACACACACACACACACACACAGGTACGTGTACATGGGCACACAGAAGCACATGCACATGAACATAGGTACACAAAGGCATGCACATACATGTGCACAGGCACTTGCATTTAGGCACACAGAGGCATACACATACATGCACATACACAGACATATGCACAAAACAGTCCACATAGGAAGACGGGAATGAAGCACAGCTTGTCTTTCTGGATCAGATGCCACAGAGTTAATTTTAGTTGGAAAACTCCTTGACAGACTTCCAGGAAAATACTACTCTGAACAGCAGAGCTCCTACTAACATCTGTCTGCTGTTTCTCAGTGACACCAATGTCAGCCTCTAAGTTTCATATCCTCAAAGATTCCTCTGAAATTAGTCACCTTGATGAGGCTCATAATGGCATAAAAGCAGCTGTTACTGAAAGGAATTGCTATGTTTTTGGTGGTGGGGGTGGTCAGGGAGCAAATAAATAGATGGATGGATGGATGGATGGATGGATGGATGGATGGATGGATGGATGGTTAGGTGGATGAGTGAATAAATGGAGGGATAAATGGATGTATGTATGTATGGATGGATGAATGGATGGTTAGGTGGGTAAGTGGATAAATGGAGGGATAAATTGATGAATAGATGGATGGATGGGTAGATGAATGGATGGTTAGGTGGATGAGTGAATAAATGGAAGGATAAATGGATGAATGTATGTATGGATGGATGCATGGATGAATGGATGGTTAAGTAGATAAGTGGATGAATGGATGGATGGATGGATGGATGGATGGTTAGGTGGATAAGTGGATAAAAGGAGGGATAAATGAATGGATGGATGGTTAGGTGGATGAATGGATAAATGGAGGGATAAATGGATGAATGGATGGATGGATGGATGGCATTAGATGGAAGATGTATCTATAAAAATTAATGAGGGAGAAGGATCTACCTAGCTCTCCTCTCATTATTTTTGGTGAAAACAAGTCTGAAATCCCTCTAAATCCTGAGGCAAAGGAGTTTCTATCTAAAACCACTGTAATCAGAGAGGGAATATATTATAGAAGCTAAGAAGATGGGCTCTGGAGTCAGAGTCCTAGATTTGAATCCTGGGCCTGACACCACTCACTAGCTGTGGGACCTAATCTGTGCCTCTGCAATGCCAACTGCCTCTCGTCCTGCTGTACAGTTGGCCTGCTCTTCTGCTAGTGATAACAGGGATACAGTGGAAGTGACAATTATCTTAAGGCATTACAGGGGTGAAGATTACCTCACAACACTCAAGTCATAGTACTCTGAAAATCAGTCTTTTCACCAAAAACTTAAATCATGTCTGGGCACAAATTTCCCAGAAAAAACAATATATTGATGTAGGAGTTGCAATCAAATGTCTGTAATCAAATTGCTTGGAAAATAAAAGAAATTTTGAAGAATTTTATCATTTATGAATGATTAATATAGGAGGCAGCAAGCTGTATTGAGAAATTATAAGTTAGAAACCCAGGTGAAGAATTTCCTGTCTGTGTGACTCTGAGCAATGTACTTCACCTCTCTGAGTCCACTGCAGACGGTGCAAACTGGTTGTGCTGTACACAAAACCATACAGCAAATTTGATTCCTTTGGATCCAGATATTGTTTTAAACACATGGGAACTGAATTTTAGAGTTGGCAGATTACACCAAAACATCTCAATTTCCAGCAACACTGGGCCTATATCCCCACACAGTGCCCACTGGGTGGAGCTGAGTCAGAGCTGGCCCCTCTGGGCTGGGAGTGTCTTCTTCAGGTCTCCAAAGCCCCTGCAACTCTCTATTGCCCACTGAACACCTTCTCTTCAGTGTTACTTTTTGGTTCCTGAAGCTCTTGGATTTGTAATCCCTACTTTCATCTGTAGAAAGAAAAATAGTGTCTAAGCTGGGGTTGTGAAAAATAAAGCAAATCAAATAAATGAAGGACCCGGCGCATATTTGACACATTAGAGTACTGGGATACAGGTCTTCTCCTTTTTCTTCACTGGTTACATATTCATTCAACAAACGCCGTACTTGCTGTATGCCAGATAATATGCCCAGCGCTAGGGATGGAAAGATAAACATGACACGGAGCCTCCCCTTGCAATCCTGTGGCGGGAGATAGATCTGTGAGCAAAGTCTAACAGCCGTCTGAGCAGCCTGCCGCCTCCTCCCAACCTGTGCGGCTTTCTTGAGGGAATCCGAAAGAGGAAAGAACATTTTTGGAGGAGCCTATAAATGACTCCTTTAAAAATACTGCACAAGGTAAGCCTGGAGTAAAAGGACGTCTCCTTATGTCGTTTTCCAAATCTGTTTGGTTTTCCCAAATTAGACACATCCTTATAAAGTGTGTTTCCATTTTGTACTAGCAGGGGCAGTTACAGATCGTACATGGCAGGAGCGGGGGCACCTTGGAGGAACACCTTGATCTGACTTCACTGACTACAAAAAGATAAAAATAAAACCTTGTCGCCAAAGTCAGATGGAGGCAATGAATGGAAAATGGAATCATAAAAGCCCAGAATATTAATTCCACCTCAGTCTTTCCTTTAATGTCAGGCATCCCTGAATTGGGGTTTGCAGAAATTCACAGGAGGTAGAGTCCCCCAGAGAGCCCCGGCGTGCTGCGAACACGTTACCAAGGCACGACAGGCAATGCACTGCACACCGTCAGGGCCAAGGCCAAAATATGGCCCGTGCTCCCTTCCCTGTTTATCTGTCCTAAGGCTTTTCTCTGCTTATTCATCAGAGTGGCCTTGCCTTCATTATTCTCAGAATCTGCTATTTCATCATTTTATCCCTCTTCTATAGTTTTCTGAGACCAGTCTGTCCGTAGGTATAGTTGGCCCCAATAACAAAGCTAAGATGTCTGTATTTCCAGAACATGAATGTTGGGCCTTAGACCTCATGCTCAAATGATATATTCTTTCTTTTAAAAAATCATAATAGTGTAGAGGAAAGAATATATGGCTTTGAGGCCAGACAGACCCCAGTCCAAATCCTTGTTCTCCCAATATTTAGTTTCATGACCTTGGACAAAAGACCCAACCTCTTCAAGCAGTTTTTCCAAATGTTATAGTTTGTGGCAAAGATAGTGACTAAATTGCATAAGATCACTAGAAGGTTTAACACATAGCAGGCACTCATAAGGCTACTTACCCATCACCATCAAATGAAGTGTGATTATTGATTTTTTTTAAACATAATCCTAATAGTAAGAGCTAACCACGATAGGCTGCCTAATGTAGAAGGAATCAGCTAGGCGATTTCACATACACACACTAATCTTTACAAGAAACTATTTGCTATTTGAGAAACCTTTGCTCTGAGAGAGTAAATAAATGCTGTATCTGAATTAATCTATTTAATTCTCATGACAGCCTATTATTACCCTTATTTGTTAAATAAGGAACCTAAAGCACAAAGAGGTCAAGCAGCTGGCCAGGGGTCACAGTTAGTAAGTGAGGGAAATGGCATTCAGTCCCCGTCCAGTTCTGTAGGGATGCTATTAACTATGTCACGAGCAAAAGAAAAACAGCCAAGTCAGGACTACCCCACTCTCAATACACTCATACTCACATACACACAGACATTCAACACACACACACACACACGCGCGCGCGCACACACACACACACACACACATGCACAAAGTCCAGGTATGGCTCAACTCTGGAACTGTGAGTCCCATACTGAGTGAGGCTGGGGACTCTACAGAGCATCCCACTAGGACTGCCACATTAAGCCTTTCTAAGATCTTTTGAATAACTGACCCACATCCTGGAGGACCCCCAGAACTGAACAGACTTCCTAAATCCCAGCACCTGAAATGGAAGAACTGTGTGTCATACATACCTACTTCTCTCTCTCTCTCTCTTCCCAATATGCTTTATATACATTCACAGACATCTTAGGGGAGCACATTTTGAAATGGAAAACCCAACCTTATAAATTATGTTTCGGTTCCGCCAAACAATTGGTAACACTCATTGGTAAGAAGGTCCCGTGAGGACATTGGACATCCTGGAGTCCCACTGGGGCAGAGCTTGTGGAGATGGTCCCAGTGGGAGCGGAGGCACCCCACGGGCCACAGAATTCTGAGGAGCCAGGACACGCGGTGAAGGAGAGATGTGACAAGGAAAGAGGACAGGAACATTGAAAACATCTCTTCTCACTGGCAATCACTTGTTTCAGTAGCATTTTAATCCAAGCATGCTTCCCCTGATATAAACAAGGCAGAGTCATCTTTGAAGATGTTTCGAGGAATGGCAAGACATGCACCTGCCCACCCCCACCCTGATCCAAAAGACCTTTCTCCCTGGTGTTGAAATGTCACATTTAGATTCATCTTTTTAGACCCTCTTCATTTGCAAAAGCATTACCATCTTCATTGAGAGGGGTGGATGATGGAGCGACTATCATCTGTGCCCAAAGAAAAGGCAAAACAAAGGCAACTAAGAGTCACGGAGGAGATACAGGAAGAGGAGAAAGTGCTTCTGAAGGGTTAAACAAGGTTTCAAAGAGGAGCTTCCAGGGGGCCCCTCCCATCCTCACTGTGTCCGGCAGCCCTTCCCAATGCACCGGCATTGCTTCCCCAACCCTGGCCGCCTTCACTCACAGGGTTGACTCCCTTTTCCAAACAAAAGCTGCTCACAGGAGAATTCTGCACTAGTCCACCCTTGGATAGAAATGTCTGATAAGATGTAGTATTTTTGCTCTTAGGGAACACAGGGCATAAGGCCCTGTGATAAGGAAGTCTTGGAGGGAGGTGGATTTCTTTGAACCAAGGCTGCCTCCCAAGGCCCTGAGGTTAGCTGTGTTACAGTCACAGTTTGTATACCCACCACGCTCCCTGACCACAGCCTGGTCATTCATCTCCTGTTCCCTCTAGAACATTCCTTCGCATTTGTTTGGGTGATGACATAAAGTAGGCAGCACTTCTGTGGGCTGGTGGAGGTGGGCAGAGAGCCAACCATCCTGATCCATCCTCCCCCAGCTCCCAGCCCTTCTGTGGGAAACACCAGCTCAGGACCATTGGCGAAATGGCGAATCTGAGGACGCGGTGAGCTATTTTCTCACTGAAACATTACCGCAAACTCCCTTGCCGTGTTAGCTGCGGGAACTAACCTGGGATGGCAGGGGAGGCGGGAAGTGGGAGGAGGAAGCTCGCTCACGCAGGGCAGGGCATGGAGGGGAGCAGAGCGTAAGGCCAGTACGATGAGGAAGAGGTGTGAGGAGGTGGCAGGCTGGCCAGGGCCCTGGGGACACCTCTGCCCTAGAATCCAAGGAGAAGATGGGACCATCCGCCCTAGGCAGACTG
Source organism: Microcebus murinus (assembly GCF_040939455.1). Classification (NCBI taxonomy): domain Eukaryota; kingdom Metazoa; phylum Chordata; class Mammalia; order Primates; family Cheirogaleidae; genus Microcebus; species Microcebus murinus. The sequence goes on along the minus strand of NC_134116.1, from coordinate 71,044,191 downwards.
TGGTTGGCCACATGACACTCGTCAGCAAATGCCTGCCGAATTCGCTTGGATGGACCTGCATCAAAATTCTAGGGGCCATAAAAAGTTTTTGTTTTGTTTTAGGAAATAAGCTAGCAGAGGCATGAGAGCATATCAGTTTCTTTCCCTTCTGTTCTGTGAGCCCAGCCATGCCACCGAGATCTGCAAGTCATATATATGTCACAGGACTCTCTGGTGCTCAAGCAGTTTGTCTGAAGAGTCTGGGCAGGGACACAGGTCTCGGGAATGTGATTAATAACCAGCAGACAGTCTGCTCTTCAGGTGACTCTCTGCACCCCTGGGAAGGAGCTGGAGCGTGAGAGCCGCCAGGGCAGGGAGCGTGAGCCGGCGCGGCTCCCCCACTGGAAGCTGCCCACTGGCCATCTGCTCTTGGAGCCAAAGCTGCGCCAGCCGTGGAGCGCTGGGTGCTGTGCGGGCTCCCCAGTGAGCTGTCTCTGGGGATTCTCATCTGCCCTTCCCTCCGCCACCCCTTACTGTGATCCGCTTTTCTGGGCTGGGCGTGGAGGGTGTGCAAGGGCATCGGAGTGAGTAGAGAGGTTGAGCCCTCACTAGGGAGACTCCTGGGGCAAGCCAGGCCTGCAGGGTACTCTCTGTCTGGAAGCCAAGCAGCCACTGGAGTCTTCCCTTCCTCCAGCCCAAGCCGTCTTCCGCAAAATCCTCTTCATCCTTGATGCCCAAGCTCTGGTCACAAACCAACAGCCTTGAGATCACCTGAGAGCCTGATAGAAATACAAAAGCTCAGGCCCCACTCAGACCTGCTGAATCACGGTGCGCATTTGACAAGATCCACGGGTGATTCATATGCACTTGAATTGGGGAAGCAACAGCTCTGAAGGATCTCCTGATATAAACAGGGCAGTCATCCTTGTCTCAGGACTTGAACAACGCCAGAAATACACCCCCCCGCCCCGTTCTCACTAGTATCAAATGTCACAGACATTTGTCCTTTTAGATCCTTTTCTTTTGTCCTAGCAGTGCCATTTTTATTATTAATAAAATTCAAATACTGCCTGAGAGGGAAAAACATTTGGGAGCCCTCATTTCTTAGACAAAAAGTCAAGAAATTTTTACTGAGCTCATATTAGGTGCCTCCTACAGTCAGGGATGCTAGGAGTAAATGTTTTTATTATAAATGAACCGCTTTCCCCTGGAGACAAGACAGCCAGGTGTTAGAACAAAAGCCTTCTCTCTGGAAGAAAACATTATTCAAGGGACAGAAGAGAGAGAGGACCAAGATAAACAAGTGCTACTCTCCACCCCTCCACTCCTTTGTGGTTGGACTGAACTTGCCTGTCAGAGCTCACCAAGTTGTTGAGTTGATGTTTCCATTTCCATTCAAAATCATCCTTTGTCAAATTTCAACTTAATGGAAAAAGCCAGTGGCATTTTGAAGACAAGATGTCCAGGTGCATATTTATTTTTAGAAGGAAATGGACCACAACACATCCATTCTGCAAGGAAGAAGCAAGCCGTGGCTCTGCATACTGAAGCAGTGAGCAAGACTCAGAGGTGGAGAGATCACACTCCTCAAAGAACGGGCCAGTGGCCCCAGCTTATTTATATTCTCCCAGCTGATAGCACAGCACCGGGTATACAGGAAGTGCAGAATTGGCACCAGCACCAAACACACTGGAAGAGAAAAACAAAACCTCTCCTCAAGACTTCTAACTTGGTTCAGGTAGCTATGAATGAATAGGGTCCGTTTCGATTTCCAAAACATGTGTGATGCATGATGATTTGTTTGCATTTGCCTTTTATTGTATTAGTAAGCAAATAGGTCATCTTTGAAGTAATAAGGCAGAATCATCTTTGTGATCTAATAATAGTTATAATCACTATTGTAAATCAGTAAGGAGTCAGTAACTCCTTACTCTGTGCCAGGTGCTATTATACATGGTTTACAAGTTAGGAGAAAATGCTCACACTGCCACATGTCATGCTAGCCCTTGCACTGACTGCCTTTGCTCTGGATTTTTTCCAAGATATTTATATAGCAAACAGCTTTGCAAAATTCATGTAGTGTCTCCCTCCAGAGCAAAGAGCATGCCTGCTTACTGTCCAGTGTCATAAACATAATGTCTCGCTCGGGAGCAGTGGGAAGCATGCTTACTGCCCACTATAAAAGATTCAGGTTCCCTAAGCTGCGTTCTTCCGTAATGCAACTCACCGTGTGTACAGCTGTTACTTGGCCTCTTTGTGTTGCCCTGTGGGAACCAGGGCTTGAGGCACTAGCACACGAGGATGCTGAAACTCTGGCTACTGCTTTTGCTATGAGTAACAAAGTCCTCAGTCTCTGGCCTAGGAGTCTCATGTCTTCTGCCAGCAACCGTGTAACCATGGCAAGATAACTCATTAGATTACAAGTGAGGTTAATATGTCATTCTTCTCTCAGTTCTTGACAGAGCAATATCTCATTTAATCCTCTGAATAATCTTGGGAAAGTGCTACCATTTTTTTCTACCTATAATCACAGTTGTTATCACTAAACTGCACTGACATATCCACAGCGGGTACCAAGACTGAAATTCCAACCTGAGAGAGGCCTCAATTTCTAGGAAGCGTTGTCTTTTTGCATACCATCTTTTTAAATTGCAAATACTGCCGACAAGGGTAGTATTCTAAGTTAGCATCTCCAACCCCTTAGTATGGCTTAGACATAGAAGTGAGCCTAAAATACAGGATGCTGAAAGGGGGGAGCAGAGGGATACAGCAAGGAGGGATGAAAGGCACATGTTTGTTTTCCTGTCTTTGATGAGGGCTGGTCCAACAAATGCCCTAGTCTCTCCTTCAGGGAGAGTGAAGAGGGTTCCGTGAGTCCATAGACAGGTTCCTCTGCAGGCTTACATGGGGGGGGGGGGTGTGGCTGAGAAGGAAATACACCTACCTCTTTCCCAAGTCACCACTGTTCCTGTCCATTCTGCTGGCCTGGTGCATGTGAGAATGTGTCACCTCATCTGCGACACCTCGAAGCCACAGTGCCCTGAAGTGCTGGCATAAATGGGACTCTGTTATTTATTGTTTGAAATAGCCTCATTAGTTCAATGCTCTCCTAAAATCCAGTACAGGGACACTTCTGCACAGGTGAAGAGAGACAAGGCACAATGAGGGGCTTCGATATATCCTCTGTGTCTCCCTTCCGGGCTCTACACACAGCCCTGAAGGTGAAGTGGAGGCAGGCCTACATTTACTTATTCATTCAATGAGCATTTACTTTCTAGAAGTGCTTTGATACAGAGTTCAACAGGAGATCAGAGAGGACTGAGATCCAGACATTTATCCCACCTAAAAATGTGCAATTTAGTAGCAAAAATAAAATGCAAGTACACCAGTAATAAAACATAGCAAGATAGGGGTCTACATAGTGTAAAAGTAAACAAACCAAGACCTGTTGTAACCCAGGCCAGGAAGTAATTACAACCTGACCTGGGTCTGTCTTAGAGGGTGGGGAGGGTTTTCGCAGACAAGGATGGGGCAGTGGGCTTTCTGTATTAAGGAGACAATGTCAGCAAAGTGATGGAGACCTGTGTGGGGAGGAAAGTAAGTAGTGGGCATGAGCCGGCGTGTAAAGTACAGGAAGGTGCTAGTGAGAACTGACTCTGGAATGCAGGCTTGGGCCACATGGAGGAGAACGCTGAATGCCAGATGAAGGATTCGGGGCTGTATTCCAGCGGGATCCCAGCACCATTATAGGTTGCCAGGGGCAGGGGACATCATCTCACATTACAGATACTGAAGGCACCAAAGAAGCAAATGTTCCCATATATAAAATCAAACGTTGGAAAGAGGCCTCAGGCAAGACATCAACAAAATACAGAATATTATTTGCTAAACAGAAAAAGAGGAGTTATTCTTCCGAGGTGTTGAGAGGTGGTGACCAGTTTTCTGCAACATTCCCTTGGAGATTACTCATTCTCTTAGAGCCCAGTTTCAAATGACATTAACCAAGCATCTGCTACATTCTTGTGTGTGTGTGTGTGTGTGTGTGTGTGTGTGTGTGTGTGTGTTTGACTCCCTCAAAAAAGATTTAATAGCACTTCAATTACCCACTATGTAATATACTGTCAGGCGCCAAGTAGGTGCTCAATAAATGTTTATTTAATAAATTATATTGAATGAAGCATAGAACAAATTATATCTCTAAAGCCCAGATGCTGTTTAATATCTGCAATAGGTATAAAAATTTAGCAAAACCATTCACTCTGTTTTATGGTTGAATGTCTTTGTTCAAGGCTAATTCTTTTAATAGGCTGGCTATAACTACACATGTATATTTTCCCAGAGAATTTGTAATTATGGCATTTAATGTCAGAAAGCCAAGCTTAGCTAACACTTCCATGTGCCTGAGACATCAATGCCAGACATATTGGCCTCATTTAAACAAACAACAATTAACCTAGTCACACAAATTGTAGTAAATAGAACTAAATTTTCAAAATCTGATAATTTCTCTCCCTGCTGTTATGTATTTTATTTTGTATTTTTTCTTTACCTAGAGCATATGTCTGTATGCGTGCATGCAGGCGTCCAGAAATAGCTATGCAATAAGGTTGTAAAGAAGCCAGGGAAATCATTAAGTCATAAACATGAATGTGAATCTATAGAATTCTTCATCACATCGATTAATTCTGAAACATCAAGAGTTACATGCCTTTGAATACTGAAACTTTCATCAATAAAACGGTGAAACTGTTAAATCTTGGCAGACAGGTAGAAAATGTGGTTCCTCGAGTAGTGCCTGTTGAAATTTTAAATAGTTTAATGAACTTAAAGGAGAGCAAAGATTCATTCTCAAGAGTATTGAAGTTATTTCATCTGCTGTAGAGGTTTAATTAATGACTTTTCTGATTTCCCCAAACTTTTAAAATTGGTGTTTCTGCCACTGGTTCCAGTGCCCGCTGACCATGCTGCCTGCAGCAGGCAGATTCCCCAAGGCCTGCCACCCCAAAAGCCATCCCCCTTGCTGAGAGTTCATAGCCAGGTTAGCAAAGACCCAGGGAAACAATGGGCATCTCTTGATGTCTTGTGATATAGTTTGGAGGGTGGGAAAATTCCAGGACAGGCTCTGGTCTCATTTGTGGATGAAGAGTCCATCCCCATGGGGGCAGAAAGGAAGGGAAATGGCAGAGCCTCTAATGAATAAGGGGCATGAATTCTCCTTGTACCAGGAGCGTGAGGGTCAGGGTAGTCAAGAGACAGAGCCAGAACCTAGGATCGAATCTTGCTTACTAGTCATGTACCTTGAATTAAGTAACCTCTCCTCCCTGAACCTCAGTTTTGTCATCTGTGAAATGGAAAGAATGAAAAGGTGTATGCGAAGGGTCTTATTCTAGGATGCAAACACCTCTATTTCTCACTGTTAAATCGCTACAGAGAAAACACCTGAATCCACATGTTTTTTTTTTTTTTTTTTTTGAGACAGAGTCTCGCTTTGTTGCCCAGGCTAGAGTGAGTGCCGTGGCGTCAGCCTAGCTCACAGCAACCTCAAACTCCTGGGCTCAAGGGATCCTCCTGCCTCAGCCTCCCAAGTAGCTGGGACTACAGGCATGTGCCACCATGCCCAGCTAATTTTTTGTATATATTAGTTGGCCAATTAATTTCTTTCTATTTATAGTAGAGACGGGGTCTCGCTCTTGCTCAGGCTGGTTTCGAACTCCTGACCTCGAGCAATCCGCCCGCCTCGGCCTCCCAGAGAGCTAGGATTACAGGCGTGAGCCACCGCGCCCGGCCTGAATCCACATGTTTATAACAGGAAGTGGCAGCGAGTTCTGGCAAGCGGTCATAATGTGAATTATGATGGGAGAATTTAAGCTGGTTAATGCAAGGAAGCTAAAACTTTGTTTCACCATTAACTCCATCTATACCTCTCTCTGCTGCCTTCTGAAAACACTTGATAGTGTGGAAGGAAACAAAGGGAAGGCATGGAAAAATAAGAAGGAAGCTTTGAAAAGAAAAGGTATAAACCGTAAATACCTATATGTCTTCCTGCATGAGCTTTGTTTTCTCTTCTTTCAAAGGATGAAAGAAGTGGTACATGAGTTATATAGTTTGGAAATGTCATGCACAAGAACATATTGCTGATTTGAATGTTTTATATTAACACGTCCATGCAATTTTATACAGGTGAATTGACAGGTCGTTTACAATCTGGATGAGAGAAGCTCAATGCATTTTGTCGAAGCAGCTACCATGTGCAGTGATTTATTCTTAAGTGAAAAAGGACTTTATTAATAATGTTCATTCCATCATTTTAATATTTTAATTATGTATTTCTTTAATGTTTTCTGGAATAAATGAGTTTCTTGACAAAATTTATTAAATAAAGGGGAATGCTTCACCTGAGCACAACATAATGAGAATTCTAATAAACCATCATACATCTGGGGTGTTTTAAATGAAAGGGGGTGCCCAAGAGAACTTTTGAGTATCTGCTCTTCCCTATAATTAGATTTGATAGATCCACACTCCTTAAGAAGCTCAATAAATGAAGCCACTCCTTGCTGGGGCTCTGTGGCTTCATATAAGCACCGTGTGTGTGTGTGTGTGTGTGTGTGTGTGTGTGTGTGTGTGTGTGTGTGTGTGTGTGTTTGCTGGAGAGAGGGGAGGGCGTCCCCAGAGCAGGAAATGAAAAGACTTTGCTGTACCAGGCGGCAAAACAACAGAAACCTACCCTGCCATTTGGTGACTCCTGGCAATCAGCAGTCAGGCCAGGACCCACCTTACAAGTTTCTGGAAAGGAATACCTGAAGGGTTCCCGACTCCACTGATTCTTAATGCAGGTAAAGAATCTCCCCAGAGGTCACTAATTGGTGTTCTTCCCAGAAGAGAAAGGAATGAGAATCATTTCCATTGGAAAAATGAATCGTCAAGAGGGTGCACAGCTCAATGGATTCGGGTATCTGCATCTCAAGAAAGACATCAGCAATTGTCACCTTCTGCAGAAGGGTGAGGGACAGTAAAAGGAAGATGTTCTTTTTCAAAGTGCACTGCAGAGGTTAATTCATTTTGCATTCTTACATTTCTGTAAGATCAGCATTTTACTTATGAAAAAAATTCATCAAAATAATAAAAAAGCCCTCCCATCCTATATACATATATACACACACACATATGTATGTATATATACTTATATATATATGACTACATATAAAACACAAATATATACCTTGATACTTATATATGACTATATACACACGTATACAATGGAAGCTCAAAAGTTTCTCATTATGGTTTCTTGTTTTGTAAATCTATATCTGTATGATATCTGCTAATTATTTTGCAGTGATTAGGGAAATTTGACCAATATGGACGGCCAAACTAATGACTCATGTCACAACAAACATCCTAAGTTTCAAATGACCTGCATTTCTGGACACATTTATTTTTTAAAATTGGGGTCTCTAGACATTCATTCCCTTATTACCATGTAGCCAGAAACTTATGTGCATATTTACAAGGCTCTTTAAATTAAAGCTTCTGCTTCCAGCTAAGCCACATGCAGCCAACGCCCAATGATGAGATTACTCACACAGAAATCGTATCGTAAATGAAATCCATAGATAATCTGCAAACCTGATTTCAGCCAATGGTTTCAGTTTCTCCCCTCGGCACATCTCTTATGAAAGCTCCTCACAGGGTGACAGGCATTTTCCATCCTCGCCACCCTCTGGTGGAAGCGCTAATAAGCAATGAAACCGCTAAAGCACAGTGCCCAGGAGGAAAGGGAGGATGAGCCAAGGCCCTGCAAACCCCCCAGCTGCAGAGCTGCATCCTGAACAATCAACCATTGACAGGAGCTGCTCACACGGAGCGCTTTCCCCACACTCCCGAGCACGCCGGGCAAAGACTGAAACCGCACCGTTCTGCGTACACTTGTTCTGAAATGGCTCGACAGGCTGAATGAGGAGGTTACATCAAAGCCTGATTTGCTATCGCTGCCAGTCAGATTCCCTGGTAGCATTAGCTATCTTTAAAACATATTTCCATAGCAACGAGTTTGAAACCGTATTTCACTACAGAGCCTTGTCTGTGACGAGAGCCAGAATAACCCAAGTGGCCTTTTCTGGTCGGTGCCCCTCGCCACCAGGAGAGCCCGCCCGTCCGAGGCACACGGGGATGAGTGGGAGAGCAGGGAAGGTACCCGGCCATGAGCATCTGGCATCCCGGGCCATGCCAGCCTATAGCCGGCCTGAGTCACGCTTCTTTCCGTGGGGCCAGCCTCCTCTGCCTCCTTCCCGAGCCTCTCCAAAACCACCTCTGCTGCTGGAGTTGCTCCTGGCTAATTTGTCCAGGCCTGTCCAGATGCCAAGGCCAATCCGAATGCGATTGTTTCACAGGCTATGGGCAAAACCTTGTTTGCTCTATGAAAAGAAAGAAGGGACAAACACTCAGGTACCTTGTAATTCACACCTATTTAGTCTTTTCGAATTGCCATTTCGGTCTTGGGTTAAAGCTTCATCCCAGGATCCTGGCACTCCTGAATTCTCAACCTTTTATTAAAAGTGAAATCAGAAATTGTCTATGGAGGTAGCTTTCAGGACAAGACCTGCAGGGACCCTCTCTCGGGGCCAAGGGGGGGGGGACATTAAACTCCTGACTGGAACAAGGTCTTTGTGTGGATGACATTGACATCCATACAATGTCATTCAATGTGGTGACTTGGATCACACCACTGGGGCAGGGGGCCCCCAGTGCAGTGGCCCCCAATGCGGTGACTTGATAGGGACCATTCGCCTGACTGGATCACCCCCCTGCCAAGGAAATGCTGCATACACCCAGTCCTTCGGTGTGAGACATTAGTGTCTAAATGAGATGCTTATCTGCAAGCATTAAATCCTTTTTGAATTAAGGCAAGATAGGTATGAAACAATCAATGAAGAAATACTCAAAAGAGAGTCTAAAAATATGTCAAGCAGCTTGGAAAGCAGATTTGGGCCCCGCGATGTTGGGGCAAGTACATTTTACCAAGAAAGACAAATCTTGCATGTTCTCCCCTCTATGTATGTGCGAGCTAATATTAAAAACAATTGATCTCTTGGAGATGGAGACTAGAGTGATGGTTACCAGAGGCTGGGAAGGGTAGCGGGGATGAGGGGATAAAGTGGGGGTGGTTAATGGATGCAAAAATACACTTAGATAGATAGAATGAACAATATTTGATAGCACAACAAAGTGACTATAACCAACAATAAGTTAGGGTCTACTTTAAAATAACTTAAAGAATGGAATTGGAATGTTCCTAACACAAAAAAATGTTAAATGCCTAGAGTGATGGATATCCCAATTACCCTGATTTAATTAATTCACATTGTATGTCTGGATCAAAATACCACATGTACCCTATAAAGATATAAAACTATTATATACCCATAATAATTAAAATTAAAGAATAAAAAGAGCATTTCACTGAAAGGGAAGTGGAGGATTAAAAACATCTAGAATTAAAAAGAACAGGTTGAGTCCCCACACGGCAGTCCCCACACAGCAGGAAGCATCAGGCTTGGAGGGAGACCCCCCACGACAGGCCTTCTAGAAGGCAGAAGTGTTACCTCAAACACTCTTCCCAGTACTGGGCGTGCCCTGGCTTTCAGGATACCCTTCTCGGATTCAGGCCACATCGATATGTGGCTGGTGTCCATTTCAGCTATCTTCATGATAAATATTGATCACCACCGTAGATTACTCATTCAGCAATCTTCATTGATCATTAAATGGTTGGAATTAATAGAGTAGCCATTTGGAGATCTATTCATTTAATGTGCATAGCCACAGTCAGTGAGTCCATGGGGAGCCCAAGTCTTCGATCTCTCCCTCTCCCCCACCACCATTCACCACCACATGACTCCTGGTGAGTGTTTTTATGAGAGAGTGTGTATGTTTGCTCTGTGGTTACCAAAGGTGTCTGAATTCTCTTACTGCAGTGACCATGCCCACGTATAGGTGGATAGCTTTGCATGAGAAGTTTGGTTAAAGCAGAACACAGCACTAAAACATACAATGCAGTAAAACTAAAATTTACAGTGCCCAGGAAACTTGCGTTAATTTGAACATCAATCTGGAAATTGATATGACTCAGAAGGAACCAAGATGAAACTTAATTTTAGATTACCTATACTTTATTAATTGCATGAACAGTATTTCAGGGCAGACATGTAAAATGCATGTGAGACAACAGTAGTTTTAAGTAACATCAATATTCCAATTTGAAATGATGGATAAACAAATTACAAAGCATTTTTATCTCTTCATACAAGATATGTATATTAGTTTATCAAAACAAGTCCAAAATATTTACTGGACACACTTGGTCATCTGGGTTCTAGTACCAGGTGTCCTTGGATAGTGGGAAACCCAGACTGAGGCTAGAGTAAGTCGCCTCCTAAACTAGGACCTACCGGGGCGTGTGAGCTGGGCTGTGGGAAGGGCCCACCAGGAGTTCATTTACGTGGGTTGATTCTTCCCAGGCTCTTAGTTGGAAAGGATCCACCTTACACAGTGAGTGACAGGTAGGATGGAGAATCTTTTAGAATCTGTTTCTTGGGCAGCCTCACGGAGATGATTTGAAACAGAAGCTTGAAGGAGCTGTTTTCAGTAGTAGCTCTATGAGGCTTGGAGCTCTTGTCTCTTTGGATGACTCATTAGGTGACAAGATGTAAGGAAGGGTAAGGAAAAAAGTATTCTTCCTTCATGAAACGCCCCATGATTTCACATCCCCAATGAGGGAAGGACAAGGTGGTTGCTATTGGGCGGTCATCAGGATGTGTAAGAAGGCCCAAAGAAAATCATGGACAAAGTACAATGTGGGACCAGACAAGGTACCTTGCGATACAGAAGAGTGACACTTAAGGATTCAGCCAAATAGGGCTTATTACAACAAAAGTGGCCTCGATTATATCTCTAAGCTGATATTGCCATGAAAAATTTGAGCTATCCTTAAAAATAATAAAACTAAATCTGTTTGTAAAATATTTGGAAGGGGCATAGCATGGTAAAATGTGCATAGGCTTTTGAGCAACACTGAACTCAAACTCTGATTCTGCCAATTATCACGTGAATGACTTTGGGCACATTACTTAATGTGGCAGACTGCTATGTGTTCACTAAAAGCTATTTCCCCTTCCTACTAAGCACCCAGCTCGATCATGTCTTCCAGTCCCTCTGACAGCCAAGAGTGTCCATGTGACCAAGCTCTGGCAAATGTACCAGGGACAGAAGTGATATATGTCACTTCCAGGTCTGGGCCATTAAAACTTCTTGTGCTGAGGAAGCTTGCATTAACTTGAACATCAATCTGAAATTGATATAACTCAGAAGGGGCCAGGCTGAAATCTAATTCCGGCTCACCTATAAAGCCTTTATTGATTGTACAAACAGTATTTCTAACAGGAACATTCAGATCCAGCTGAAGACTCCAAGTCTTGAAAGGTCAGTACTGCCCAGAATCCTGACTGACCAACAGAGGGCCGTTCCCCAGCCAGGAACATCTGTATCAGACTCTACAGGAGCAAGAAGTGTGATTGTTGAAGATTGGGATTTATGTTATACAGCAATTACCATCTTTTACATTAGCTAATCCACCTGAATTTCAATGTCTTCTCATTGAAAAAGAAAGAATTTTTATCTAACTTATAGGGTAAATTACTATAAAGTCTGGCGCACAGTAAGTGCTAAATAAATAGTAGGTATTATTATATAATCTCTTTTTAGCTTGTCCCTTTATTTAGATATATACCACTGTCTCATAGTTGGTTAATTAGTGAGTGTTTCTTTCCCCATTGTAAGGGAAATACATTATATTTATGAAATCAAAAACACAGCATCAGTCTTGGAAGGGAAAAAAGAGCAATTTGATGAACTACTATCAGCATCATTTGCAAGATATGTGATTTTGGATGCTACTCTTAAGTTTAACAAACCTCAATTTCTTCATTTATAAAGCAACTATAAGAACCCATGCCTCAGAGAAAATATGAGAGGATAAAATGAGGCAGTAAACATAAAAGCATCTTATAAATTTAGGCATTTCATAAAACATGTGGTATTATTACTATAGATTACCCTTTTAAACTCACAAAACCAAATAGGATTCATACAAACCTTGTTGTCCCAAATGGCATGTGATTTTTGCACTGCACTACCAAAGCAGGTGCTTTTTATTGTAATGCTTTTAACGTGGGTGAGTATGTGTTACTAACATTACCTTCTTATTTTCTAATGTGATTAAGTTAATGAACTAACAGCATTGTTGGATCTGAAATTTCCTATTTTCTTTTTATTTTGAATAAAATACCAACATCTTTTTTGGAAAAAAAGATATTGGTAGCAGTAAATCACGGACGCCCACACTGAATCTGGTGGGTCAGGAAAAAGTAAGATCCTCACTTTATTGCTGTTATTGAAATCTCCTTTGGAGAGAGCTGTGCTGGGAGCTGGAGCTCTATTAGAATCAAACCAAATCCTGGCAGATGTCAGCTTCGCAAGGCCTGAGGTCAATGTGTGATCCACTTTAAACTGTTCCATATATTCCCTTAATTTTACAATGTATAATCTTTGAAAACTCCTCATATGAACTTTATTACTGTGAATTGAAGGTTACCAAGAGGTCGACCCTTCCTGGAACAGTGTTTGGTATGTTCCTCATGTCAGCACACCATGGCCACACACAGGTGCTTATCCTCCTCCAGTTAGGGGGTTAGAACTCGGAATGCTTACTACATGTATGCCAGGGCCCTGAGGGATGAAACTGCAGTCCCTAATAGATCCACTAAGATCTTAAAGGGAATCAAGGAAACTACTGGGTGGGTGGTATTTGGAGCTGTGTAAAGGAGAGAGAAAGGAAAATACTTTCAGTTAATAATTCAACAAACGTGTATGGGGCCTTAACCAAGTGATTAAGGCTCACGTCATTAGCGATGCCATGTGGATCTCATTCACACTGGGTATGGCGTCATGAGAAGGGCACGGTGCCACTGTAGTGTTTCTCCAAAACCCACCACCCTCGTCTAATGATGAGTAAAGCATCAGACAAACCCAAATTGAGGAGCATTCTACAAAATACTTAACCAGTGCCCCTTAAAGCTGTTATTGACCTGAAAGACAGAGAAGCTGTCACAGACCAGAAGAGAGTGGGAACATATGACAACCAATGCCATTATTAGTGACATGGCACTAATATGGCATCACTAATATGACAACTAATGCGTGTGGTATCTTAGATTGGATCTGGGAACAGAAAAAAAGCATTTGGGGAAAATCTGGTGAAATGCAAATGCAGTCTAGAGTTCGGTCAAGAGTAATGTGCAATGGTGGTTTCTTCGTTTGACTAATGTATCATGGCAGAGTGAGATGATAACATCAGGGGAAACTGAAACTGAGTGAGAAGTATATGGGAGCTCTTAGTACCTTTGTACAAAGAATTACCTTTGTAATTTTTCAGTAAATCCAAAATTATTCAAAATTTTATCTACTAAAATATGGATTAATCTAAATGATTTTGACAAATAAAATAGTGTTTTAAAATTTTTTGATGAACATTTTCATAAACAAAAATTATTTTAATAAAATATTAAAATTTAAATAAATAAATATTATTTTTAATAAATTAATGTATACATGTAGAAGAATTTAGCATTCTGGAAAGATGGTGGTGATGGTAGAGTTTTTTAAATCTCTCTTAATTTTCATATAAAAACAGGCAAGACAACTGAATAGCAAAACCAAAATCCCATGGCCACAGCAAATCTAGTAGACACAGAATCTCTATCCACCCCCAGAATGCCAGAGGGTGGAGATGAACCACCCACAGCCACCAGGACTGCAAGGTACCAGGGTCTGTGCAAGAAGAGGCAGAGGGAAGCAAACCATGGATCTGAGCACAGAAGAATCCAAAAAGAGCCAACAGGTATGTACTGAAAGGCATGACTGGCTAATGGGAGAACAGCTGAAGCTGGGAGGGGCTGTGCCGGGTCTAACCGTGGGTGAGTCTGTGCCAGGACCCCTCAGTGGGCTGTGCAGGGTCTGGAGCAGTCAGTGTTCCTGTGAACACCCCAGACTGACAAACCCACCAAGCCACTTGCTGAGAGAAAACTGCTGGGATTGAGGTTAATTTTGAGCAAGGTAAGGACAATTAAGAGGAAAGAAAGAGAAGATCCAAATAAAAGTAGGAAGGGAGAACAGAACCAGAAAATCCCAGAAGGAAAGCTGGCTTGTTTGCTGTTAACGCTATTTGACAAACAGAACAAAACAGAACACACAAAAACAGAAGAGGGTGTTCTAGGGAGTTAAAAGAACTACTCTGTTCCGTAAGTTCTTCGAAAATGTAAAAAAAAATGACTCAAAATAATCACAGTCGGATACCAAGCAAAGCTATTATGAGATAAGAATAAGGAGTAGAATAACACTCACACAGACGATAAAAGCACGCCAGAAAGTCATGCTAACCAAACAGATCAAATTCATAACTTGCTATTTGAAAATGAACTAAAAGACTATGAATAACTGACATAAAACATGAAAAAAAAACAAAACTCAAAATTACAAAAATTCTGAAATGAAGTGACAGAACTCAGCAAAGAATTAGAATAAAAGAAAAAAATCATTTTGAAATGAAGACTTAGAAGGAATACAAGAGAAAATAAGCACACAAGGCAAAAAGAAAAAAATATTTAATAATCAAAAAAGAGGTGAAGAAAGAGATAAAAAGATTTCAAAAGAAAGTGAAAAAAGAAATATAACAAATACTAAAACTACAATTCAAGAACACTAAAATTAAAAATATATGAAAGAAAATACTCATTGGAATAGCACACCATGCACCTGATAAATATCAACTCAGAATGACCACCAACAAAGCACATCCTAGCAAAATTATTAGACCTTAAGGATTGAAAAAAAGAAAAAAAAAGTCCTTTGGATATCTAGTCAGACAGAGCATGTGGCTTAACAAGGAAAATTAGATTATTATCATGACACACTATGCCAGAAGGTGATGGTGTGACATACTTACACTCAAAGAAAGAAAATAGGAACAAATGTTTTATATCCAGCTGAACTGACTTTCAGGTATAAATTGCATAATGTATTATAAACATGCATCACATTCTTTCCTTGAGAATTTCCTGAAGAACCTTCTAGAAAGCAAGTTTGAGACAATGAAAATGACTGGAGACATTTACATAAGGACTAGTAGTGTAATAAATATGTAGTTTCCTGAAGAATTAAGATTAAATGAGGGCTAAGAAGTAAACTATATATAAAAAGAAGAGTATATAATATCTATTTACTTTGACAACTATAAAAATATGAGGGGGAGAATTAGGAGAACAAATGCAAAAACAAGTACTTTTCAGTAATTATATTGATGATGATGGTATTAATGTTACTATTCTGGATTGTTAAGTGAGTAACATGATAAAGCAAACAAGTATTTACAGGATCTTCCAATTCTATCATTCCTCCATCCTTGGGAAGCAAAATTTTCTGAATTAAAGAGTAAAAATCTTATAGTCTTAAGTTTTAATTGGAAATGCCAAAATGAACATGTGAGGTATGTCATCTTTGAAAATTTTTCTATATTCTAGCTCTGTCCACTAAAACAACATTTAAAAAATGACAAACCCAGTAGCAATGAGCATTTCTTAGTACCAGATTGTGATCCTGAAATACCATGTCTTACTAAAAGAAATCAGGCTTTTGGGAGAATGACTGACTTGGAGAATGGTCCTACAACATCTTTTCATAGACAATAGCAGAGAAGCTAGCAAAATGTACTAGGACCCAGGATCTAACTTGAATAGGCTCCCACTGGACAAAGAAGGATCAATTTGCACTTCAAAAAAGCTAATAGTTGGAATGGATTGAACCTATCAAAAATGTCGGAAATCATGAGTCCATAATGGCACAAAAATATTGGTCATCTTTGGAGAATGATAGGAACTAAGTCTATTTATTTCCTTGTAAATAAAGGGCAAGTATCAACCACATATCCCCCCTTTTCCATAAAAATTCCACTAATGAGTAAACAAATAGCAAATAAAGAGATGTGTCTCTTTATAGAATTATTCCAACAAATTACATGAAAGAATTTGAAAATCACTATTTTGTAACCTTCAATGAATTACTGTATCTAGGCATTGAATATTATCAAAAGAGAGGCAAATAGACATTTTATGCCACAGGATGAAAGCACATAACATCATCTATATTCCTGACAATGTTTGTTGACATTGGACTATGTCATAGACAGAAATAATGGTTTCCAAAGATGTTCACCTCCTAATTCCCTGAACCTGCGAATGTGTTGCTTTTATATGACAATAGGGACTTTTCAGATGGAAGTAAAGTAGGGTCTTGAGACAAAAAGACTACTAGTGGAAGAATGTTGTCAGAGAGGAGATGCATGAAATTAGGATTATGGAGAATTGCAATAGTTGGTGCAGACTCTCAACCAGGCCTCTCTGAGAGAATTAAGCCCTAATGCCTTAAGTTATCTAAAATATGTGATAAATTCATTCATTCACTCCTTAGAAGAGTATGTCTTCTGAAGTCTTAAGCCCGGGGAATGCAAATTGCAGGGGATGAGGAGCTCATTTCTCATCTCCTCTCCATCGTTTAATGTGTCCCCTGGGGCACTAGTGATTTTCTGGGACTCTTTTTCCATCAGAGGCCTCTTCCTCTGCTCACCTTGCTCCTGTGCTCTGCCAAAGACTTTAGGAAAGAAAAGAAGAATTATATGGATCACCCTGAATTGGAATTAACACCAGTATCTCCGAAATTACCATTTCCCCTGAATTCTCTATAGGCCAATAGTATGATTCCTATTTTACTAAAATATGGAAACATTAAACGACTAGGTCAAGACCATCATGGAAAGTCAGAGGCAGAGGCAACCCTAGGAGACACATATTCAGGCTGATCATAGGGTCTTGAGTTTCTCGTATCCCAAGGGCAGGGCCTGTGGCTGCCTTGTACAGTTCCTACAAAGCACTGCCCACACTAGGTGTTTCTTGAATGTTGTCACTATGCCTTGGTGTAGGTAGTGTTGAGAGCTGCCTGCATAGTGGATTTGAAGGGACCCTACCCATCTGCCAGCCTAGTTCTCTTCCAGTCCCGGCACAGTGTCTTTACATTAAATTTGTCTTGAGCATGTCTGTGTTCAAATGCAAATAAGTTTCCCTGGAAGGATAGCAAATTATTCCCCTTTGAGTTCAGCATATGTCATGTAATCATATTGTCAGAGAAAAACAGAATAGTTTGAATCATATCTTCCTTACTTGAATTCAAGGATCCAAAATTGTAAGGTCTACTCACACTAACTCTGCTCTCTTAATATTAAATTAAGTCATATTTTAAACTCTGAACAGCTAAAGAATTCAAACTACTTTGGGTATCTCCCCTAATTTTTAAATCATATGATTGATGGTTGTTTTCTAATTTGGAAAGGCACAATTTGCATTTCTTCTTAGGTGTCAAGGTTGGAGAGGCCTTTTATTTGTCAGGATGATAAACTTTGTATGCAAAAGGTTACAAAGGAAGAAGCAAATTGGTGGATTGACATTTTAATCTAATTTAACACAAACATAATTACAGGTATAAAAATCTGAAATGGAAATAAATTAGAATTATGCTCCTGTTATTTTGGATTGTGTTTCCAAGGGCCAAGAAAAAAAAAAAGAATCTTTTGACTTAAGGAAAGGGATATAATTGGGTATGGAGACCACTACATGCAAAGCAAAGCTTTGACATTTATTTACCTATATGTACTTTTACTAAATTTACTAACCTCTCTAGATCTAGACTCCCTGACTCTTGCATTCTAATTGGGTTGGCATAATAAACACAAAGGACCAAATCCCTTTGTTTTCCTCCTTCTGGATTTTCTTCTTTAATTGGATTTACTTGTTTTTCAAAAGGACCATACTTCATGTAGATGGAGTTTGTTGGCCTTTGGCACCAACAATCTGTCACGTAGCTTCCAGATCAACCTGGGAACTTGTCATGGAAGGCATGTGGGGATTGCTGGTGAATGGTGACCTCGTCTCTTGACATCTTAGCCTCTCTCTAGTAGGGCAGGATTTTAATTTCAAGGTCAGAGACACTGGATTTTCTTAGATCAAATCTTTTTTTAGAGCCTAGAAACTCAGTACTCAGGAAAGAAGAAAATTACAGATGGAATAATCTTACAGGGTAGGTGCATTACCTTTACCTTAGAATTAAAGAGCTTAAAGTTCTTTAAAAAATTAATAGTGAGCTAATAAATGGCAGAGTTGAGATTCTAATGTTGGTTTATTGGATGTGAATAATCAGTTAAGACTATCTGATACCTATTATCCAGCCTTTATATCAATCATGTGTTAATATAAATACACCATAATATGTCACCTATATTACATATGTACCATACAGTTTCTTCACGTATCTATTTTTATATTATATAGCTATATATAAAATAGAATCATATGGAAAATCAAGATGAACCTTAAAAATTCAGAACAACAAATTACATGAGCTGCAATTATTCATCAGCTAAGCAGATTTGAAATGGAAGCAGTATAATGTCACCTTGAGGCTATATTTTCCTGGGCACTATTTTGACTGTACCTGGCACATGGTTTGGGGCTAACGAGAACAGAAAGGTTTACAGAACACGGACAAGGAACCAGTGGGAATAGGGAGAGCAATAGGAGTCCTACAGAGCAGCTCCCAGGAGCAGGAGCCCTCCCTGGGCACTCAGACTCTAGCTCCCAGGAAGGAGTGGCAGTCACGGCTGCAGAGACAAAGTGTGATTAATATCCTGGTTGACACCTTGACACCTCGTTAAGCTGAATCAACTCTAGTCAACTTGGGACTTCACCTGAAGAATGAATCGCCTTCCTATTAAATTTATATGCTCTCTAGGAACTGCTTGGCTTCCCAGCACTGACTCCCAGACCCCAGTCTCTGCACACTGTGTAAATAGGAGACTCCATGAGGCACAACGCACACTGCACGGCCTCCTTGCTGCCTGGCACCACCCCAGCGCTGCTGATACGGGGCAGCAATGGCCTTCGTGGATGGTTAGCCTTGCCTGCAAATGCAGATGGAAAATATCCTTCTCTTCTGTCATATTAACTAGTGGATCAGTGTGCTGATTCGGGAGTTGGGCTGGCTGGACACGACTCCCAGCTAAGCCATTTAGGGTCTGAGTGACTTTGAACACTATGTCTTAGTTTCCTCAACTGTAGAACAATGGGGAAGATACCAACAAACTTAAGTTGCTACAAGAATCAAGTGGTAAGTTCTTAGAAAAGTGACTAACACATAAGCTTTCAAAATACATCAGTGATTAAAATGTTCAAACTTCAGAGAATATCCCCTCTAAGAGTTGCAATATCCTACACTTTGGTAGCAAGAAGAATCTCATATCCTCTTGGTAAATTCCAGATGCTATTTTCCAAAAATAATATAAGAATCTTGGCAAATTTCTAATATCATCATCAAGTAAAATATTTTTTACCTCTCTCCATAATATATCTATTACCTTTTAAAATTTTGATAATTAAGATAAGTAAAAGAAATAGTTATCCATGTTACCTAACCCAGTAGTGGTAGGAAGAACCTAATAATTGTCATTATATAAACACCATATGCAAAGTCTTTGTGTAAACATTAGTTTAAAAAAGGTGTATGTCACTTCTCGTTATATCACTCAATTTTCAACCTTAATACTTTCAAGCTCCTACAACGTAGAAGAGCAGTATTCAAAGAGTTTATAATTTAGTTGAGTAAAAAGAGCATTTGTAAGTGAAAGTTAAATAATAATACAAGACAACAGTTCAACAGATGTTAGATTTCAAGAAATATTTAGTGAGCATTATCTGCAAGGCACAATTTATAGGAACTCGGGGGATATAATGCTGAGAAAATAAATAGCAGAATCTGTGCTCCAAGGACTCAGTCTGGTGAAGGGTACAAACACATATACAAATACTTCTACTTTCAAAAGAAACTCCGTCGAATGCCAAAGTAAAAGCTATCGCGAAGTGCAATGGAAGCAATAGGAGTAGTGAAAGTCTTGTTGCAGGACGCAAGAAAGGGATGTGGAGGAGAGAGGAAGGAGAGTTTCAGGAAGACGATGGAAGAATATAAACAAGCACACAGCAACAGGGGTGCCCAAGCAGGTGTGGCCTTCTCTGTGACAGAAGGACACAAGGGAAAGTAATGGCAAACATGGATTGAGCTGCAGTGTAGACAGCTTTATGCAGCAAACTGAGCAGGGCCAACGTGATTCAAAATGAAGTAGAAAAGCGTTGAAGGTTTTCAACCAGAACAAGGGCATAATCAGGTATGCCTGTGGGAGTATAACTCTAGTACAGCATGTAGCAGAGACCCAAACATGAGTCATTCATTGTGTTCTTTTTATTTATCCACGCTTAAAGTTTTACGTTGGAAATTGTTAAGTCTACCTAAAAAGTGGCATTTTCGTATTACTTTCCAAGACTTCCTGGTATCTGAGTAACAGTGATATGACAGCAGATACCACTTAAGTAGTTTTATGCTTAAATTTTTTTCCCTTGCATTTCCATTAGAAATCAAATGAAGGACTTTCACTCTCTTAAAAATCCGAATGACTATGAATAAATCTTATCATATAGTATAAGACTATATTATAATATTTGGATTTTTATCCTGAATCTATGAACTATATATATATAAAATATATATAGTCTACTTTTTATAGTATGTATAAATATATATATAGAGAGAGAGTCTACTTTTTATAGTATAGATAAATATATATAAAGAGAGAGAGTCTACTTTTTGTAGCACTTAAATTTGACCCAGTTTCTCTGGACTTCCTTTGTATCCATGGGTCATTGTCTTCTTCCTATTAGAATGCACAAAAGTCTTCCAGCACCTCTATTCTTTTCTCTCCCCTTTTACAACTCGTAGGCCCTGCCACAGCCTTTATTAATGGTCACGCCGAGGGGAATTCATCTCCAGTGGCAAGCTCCGAGTCTCACACACGGTGCTGGTTTGTGCTTCTCGAATGCACTAACAGATAGACCCTGTCTTCCCAATGGAATCTGTCAAAGAAACATACATCTCTTAAGCGCCATTAGGAAGCTGGCTCTACAAGCTGAAGCTGTAGACGTCGAAGTGTCTGTTCCTTTTATAGTGATCCTCTTCTTATCTCAAAAGGCCAGATCTTGTCCAATGTCACCTGACTAACTGTACAATTCCACCAGCTCCCGTCCTAGGCAGCCCATTGCAGGGCTTCTAAGAGTCCTATAAAGAACAATTGAGAATTTCTTCCTCCACTTCTTGGGGGAAAAGAAACACTAAGGGCTCATTTCATCTAGAAAATATGCAAAACTAAAAGACGACTCAGCCTTCTGACAACTTAAATTCAAGAAAGGTAGCATTTTTTTTTAATGAAGAGTTTCAAAATATTGATAAATGACACCAGTGGAGACACAGCACTCATCTTCTGATCCCTGCACATTCCTTTGTTACAATACAAACTGGAAGTGGATTGTCACTACTTTATTACTTTGATCAATCACTACTTGATTACTTTGATGCAAGTGGGCAGCTGATCATTGTGTGATCTCTTGGCAAGTGGGGGAGAGAAAGTCTAGCATAGAAATCTCCATGCAAGTTGTCCTCCCCCACTCCTTGGTCCCACTCCTTCCTTGGCCTTTCCTCTATCCAGCCCCTCCTGCTCCTTTCCGCACAACGTGCTCCATCACACAGAAGCAAGCAGGCCCTGCACGTACAGAGGCAAGTAGGCAAAATAGACTGAAGCCCCCCACCCTCAGTCCCTGCCCTCTCCAAGTACAAAGAAGAAACTAAGCCAGGAGAAGTGAAGAGATTTTCTAAATTTTAGTCCAACAGCTTATGTTATCTGTCTCTCTTTGCTGCATCATCCGTCAACTCTTAGGTAGAGTGAGGGAGAAGTATGTACATACTAGAAAGACATTCTGAAGCCACAGACCCCTGGTGATAAGTGGGCAGTGACTAGCCTGGTTACTTGATATGCGTGTGTCTGGCCCATATACTATCCTTCACGGACTCATATAAATGCTATCTTAGTCCACAAATGTTTACTATGTACATTTATTATACTGCAGGCATTTTGTTAGTGGCTGGGAATACAGTGATAAATAATAGGTCAAGGTCTTCTCCTTATAAAAGCTCTCATTGCAGGGGGAGGAGACACACATATTAAAATGATAACGCTATCATTCAGCATGCAAAGTGATTCATCATGACATATAAAGGCTTTAACAGTTATTGATGCAGTGTCCTAGGGACCCAGGGGTCAGAATGATTAAGGGAGGTGTCAGTTAAGCCATTACAGGGGAGGCAACAAATAATTGGCCTTTAAAGAATGAGTAGCTTTTACCAGGTATCATAGAAAAGAGCATTTTAGGAGAAGGAAACAGAACAGGCAAGGACTCAGAGTTACAAGAGCAGATGCTTATTTGGGAACAGAGCAGATATCGGAGGAATCCCTGGATACCAGTACACAGGGAAATAAGGAGGTGAGCAGTGACAAGAGAAAGACCGTAATGTAGCTTAGATTCTAATCAATGTAGATTTTGTCTCGCAGCTGCAATCTTTCCACCAGAAATAATGTTTTTTTCTATGAATCCCCTTAGCAGATTATATGTTATTTGCTATATCGTTGGTGTGAAGCCATTTGCCTGCCTTATCTATTCTAAAGGATATAAACACATAAAGGCAGAATCTATTGACTACTTTCTGTATCCTCACTGTATTTAATACAGTGCTGTAAATATAGTAGACAGTCAAAAAGTATGTCAAATGAATGGTGTTTCTCAGTTCTGGATTATAAAGACAGTGCTTTCGATAAGTTCCTTAAAATACATGACCTCAAACGTTTCTTCTAATGCAAATAAGAAAGTTTCATCTGGTTGGCTCAAGAGGATCCTGTAGTCAAAGGCCTGAGAAGAATAGGAATTATATTCCAAAAATGCTCACCTAGGGTTAGAGGTATCAATCAAGCACACTGTCTTCTTATTGAATCCTGAAAGAGCCTGAAGTCTCCAGCAGTTATAAAAATCCATCTCACTGAGAAAAAGGACCCTTTCTTGTCATGCTTTAAAAGGTGAGCTGAGAAGAATAAGGTTAAATATAACTGTAACTAAACCTAAGTGTGGTTTGGTGATACACATGCAGAAATAGCACTAAATCAACAACAGAATAATATCACTACTGACTTTCATGTAACACTGACAAAGGCAGAAGCTGAAAACGAACGTTAGAACTGATGTCAGCAAAAGATGCTGAACTTTGAAGCCCTAACACATCACAGGCAAGATGGTTTTATACCGAAGTGCATTCCCTTGTAGGAAATATTTTTTTTCAGTTCTTCCAAATTTTAGTTCACCCAGGTCATTCCAGCAAATCAAGATCTTACTTGCCATGAAAATGAAATAAAACATAGACAAATTCAAAACAATGAGGAGCAAATTATGAGGTGCTCTTTGGGTGACAGGAGAACCTGTACCGAAGCCCGAGACTCAAGGAGGGCAGTTTGGGGAGGGTTTTAGGATTTAGTTCAACGCCCTCATTTTGTAGTTTATCTTTACACTTAATCTTCAAAGTGGTCATTCTTTTCTTAGTCTTACAAATGGGAATTTCAAGGCTCAAAGAGATTAAGTAACTTGCCCAAAGTTACTCTCTAATAAGTAGCAGGTATACCTTCAAATCTTTGTTTGTATGTTGCAATCATCTTAATATCATTCTATTGGAGTCTTCTTTCCTCCCTCGTTTTTATTACGCTTTCGTAGGTCTTGGCCAGTCATTCTAATGGCAAAGGGTAGAGAAATCATTTGACTTTTAATTAAAATTTTTAATTTCCTTCTCAACATTTAAGACCATTATTTTTAATCCCGTTACGACATTCCAGTAGGAAGAAATTGATATTTTTTCCTTCCTTTCTTTCTCTTCTCTCTGCATATTTTCATTTCCTTTCTCCCTTTCTTTCTTCCTTTTTTTCTTTCTCTTTTCTTTTTCACAATTTTTTCACCCCAGATATTCCAGAAGACCATAAAAACAAGAACATATATAGAAGAAATAAGGAGCAAAAAGGAATATTCCTTACCTTTATTTTTAGTTAATATTTAAATTGTACCAGTAACAAATAATACTGGGGAACTGTTCTCACAGAGGAGATCTGTGCTGGGTACGGTATGCCTTTACAGCAGGTTTACTATTTCCTTGTAATATCAGGTCAGCCATGATGACCAAAGATCATGTGACTAACACCTTAGTTACATCTCCATAGCACCAAAACCTACTGCTCGTTCATTTCTCAAAATGCTTTCTTCTCTTTGCCTCTACCTGGTTCTTTGCTATCTCTATCCTTGGAAGCTTCTCTTTTCTGTGTAATCTTTAAATGTTAGGATTTGCATAACGTGGTCCTTGACACTCTTCTTCCAACAAAAAAGAAGATCTCACCTTACTCCCAAGGCTTGAATTACTGACATATAACACATGAACCCAATTTTCATTCCTAAGTTGGGCCCATCTTTTAGACACATAAATGCAACTTTTCATTCTGCTTCCTCGTAGATTTCTCACAGCTACACCAATTTAACTTACTGCATCATAATGTTTGAATTTGGTCCACAAATCCGTTTCGGGTTCATTCTTTCTTGCATTGGTATATGACATCTTCCTCCCAGCTGTTCCCAACAGCAGTGTAAGCCTCACCCCATTTCACTTGACTCCTTGTCTGAAGTTCCCAATTTACAAAGACTTAGAAAACAATGCAAGGTCATTTTTATCACTTAAAATATCTTGGAGGGAGGCATGGTGGCCATTGGATGAATGGCTTGACAACATCAGGACCTGTACCCTTTGTTCTTGTTACCTCCATTTTGCAAGATTGTTCCCCACTGTAGGCATCCTGTACTTGTTCCAAGCAGGAACAAGAGGAAGGACATTACTAGCTGCTCTGTAAGTTCGATCAAGATAGCAAAAGTTTTCCAGAACGTCCACATTTGACTTCTGCTTATGTTCCCCTGGTGGGGGGGGGGGCACTCACTGCACCCCTCCTTCTGCGCAGCTGCAGGGGAGCCCCAAGCAAGCAGCAAAGGCGCAGGCAGGGCCGGCCAATCTAGCACACAGAGGGGTAAGCATCGGGGAGATGCAAGGTCTGTATGGGCAAAAAGCTCTGTTTGATTTTCCTTTCAACAGTCTACTTTCCCATATTGTTCAGCCTGGGGCAGGTGAAGGGGGGCTTCTCCATTCGCCTTCTAGATCCACTCTCTGTCCTTCGCACCCTGTTTTATGTCCTTGCAGTCTGACCACTGTGGTGCATGGGTTGGAGAGGGAGGTGCCAGCAGGATTCCTGAGGGCCACAAGGGGGACAGATCTGGGTGTTTACTCCCGGCTCCTTCTGCACCTGGCCTGGGCCGACAAACCATGCTTTCCTCTGCTGTACTTTCCCTGCTACAGCTAAGCTCTCTTCAGGGCTTGGTAGCTGCTCTCTTTTTGCCACTGGGGCCAAGGGGCGGGGAAGACACACCCCTCTGGTCGCTGGCTCTGGCACAGTCAGCACCCCACGTGGCTTTCCCTTATCAGTGTCCACACCTTTGCAAACAGCCCTCCACGAAACCCTCTGCAGTCACACCTTCCGAGTGTGCCATCTGCTTCCTGCCCATGCAGTGATCAATACTGCAGATTCCATAGCATCTTACCATTCGTATTGCCCCTGATGATTCTACACCCCATGCGGAATGGCACCGAGGAGTCTGGCTGGCTGTGAGCGTGGGGAAGGGAGCAGCCACGGCCCCGCTGTAGCGACCTGGGCGCTAGCAAGGGCATGGAGCCGGTGACGGGCCTTTGAAGGTCCCCTTCCTCCCACCAAGCTCTTCAATCACTAGATTGGCAGAAAACACATCCTGTCAGTAACTTTTTCTTCAATTTAAAAGCATTAACTATCAATTTTTCTAACTCAATCAACCCAGCACCTGACACACATCGTGCCAGTAACAACTGATATTGGGCGCCATTCCCACAGAGACAAGCTCTGCCGGGCTCGGTATTCCCTTACAGCGGGCATACGATGTCCTCGGAATACCAGGTCAGCCACCATGAACTAGTTTTCCCTTCTAAAGCTCACTGGCCAGCAGTCTACAGCTCCATAGCAGCGAAGCTATGGCCCATTGCCATCTCAAAATGCTTCCTTTGTTTGATCTTTACCTGCTTCTTGGCTATTTCTACTCTGCCGGGCTTCTCCTCTTGTACCTAATCTCTGAGTGTTGGAGCTCTCATAACTTCCTCCTTGGCACTCTGCTTTAAATAAGAGACAGTCTCGTCTTATTCCCTAAATCCCCTGTGGAAAGAAGACTAGAGGTTTCTTAGTGAGAGTCACCACAAGTTGCAGCCAGACACTGGCTGGAGCACATTGTTCCTGAAGCCCGCTATTCCTTTCTGAGGAGGGAATAAACTTCTTGTGCAGGGTTCTTGTGAAAAGGTTCCCCTTCCTACTTCTCCAGGGTAATACAGTGTTTCTCTGGAAGCACATGCTTTTCAAAATTTCTTGAAGTTTTATGACACCCCTTTCAACTCCTCTCCACCCTGCCTCTGCTGGTAGGTTTGTCTCCAACATGGGGTTCCTTTGCTCTTCACATCCCTCAACAGCTTCCTCGGGGGCCAAGAGGAGGTGGCTCCTGTGTTCTAGATCAAAATGTGCTAAAATTAGGGGAGACCAGGGATATGGATCCATTTGCACAGCATTGGTTTCTGTCTACACAGGCTATTGCTGCCAGCTATTAATTAGATCTAGATTTTCTGTTTTCTTTTCCCCCGTGCTTTGTATATTGTTGTTAACACCTTCGTTTCATAGGGAAAATAACAAGGACATTTCCGGAATTTGATTGCCTCATTTCATGGCTGCTGTGCCTCCAGCCCACCTCTGTTCCTCATGTGCGTCCCCTCCCCTGGCCAAAGTTTTACATTTGAATGTAAAAATCTGTCTCTTTGTTATTATCCTAATTGTAGTGACATGTAGGGTTTCTTTTGGTGGGGGGATAAGATAATTCCTTGGGAATAATATAAATGTTGCAATGAGAATTTTTAAAACATAATTAGTATAAATTTTTTCCACAGGTTTCTCTGCCAGTGAATAAATAAATCATATTTCCTTAAGGCACTTCTTAGTATGCTGATGAAAATTTCAGGGTACAGCCCTGACACTCACAATAATGAAATACATGAGACCAATTATACTGCTATGCTCCTGCTGTATCTGAGATTTAATTTAAATGATCCATAGCCACAAAAGTAGAAAACATAACACACTGGTATGAAAAAGTACACTTTTCGAAAGGGGAAAGGACTTTGGTAAGGAGGTTGGAGTATAATTTATGAATAAAGTAGGGTTATCTTTCATTGACTGGATCCAATGATAGGAGAGGAAGTGACTTTTTATTGGATTACGTCTATTGTGATTTTTCTTGCCTTCAAGTATGGCAGATCGAGGCATGCTAGAACCCTGTGGGGCTGGAAGAAGTGATCATGTACACTCAACCAACTCTTCACTCTACGATAAGGAACAGGAAGAGCAGAGAGGTCAAGTGCTTGACTCAGGTCATGCACTTTTGAATGCTGAGAGCAAAACCTAGAACAGCTTGGCTAGAAGTCTAGTCTAAGGCTTATTTACAGGACGCAAGCTTTGAGTACTTGATAAAATGCAGATTCCTGGGATGTACTGCTACTATAAAATGCAAACATTTTGCTAAGAATTTCTAGGATAGCATTGAAAAAAATATACATTTTTTAAAAAAAAATTCCCTACAGTAAGTCTTACCCACCTTGATATTTCAAAACCACTTTCTGTATCCTGGTGTTCTTCACTCCATCTGTGTTTCCCACGTGGCCTGGGGACTGGGTGGGGGTGCAGAGCAGACACCCTTAGGATTAGGTGGTGATTTGGGGCAAGGGGACAGAGGCTATAGAATAAACAAGGGACATCAGCCAGCAAAGTCCATATCATGTGAAGATTTGGGAGAAATTTTATGTTATATTAAAGCAAGCATGGCACATAACGAGGTGGCGAAAGAACTATCTGCATAAACTTTTAAGATTAGACAAGACTTTCAAGAAACGTGGGGTTGAATTTCAAAGCTTCAGCTTCCAGAGCACAGTGCTTCAGCTGTCTCTGCCTTAGGGCCACTTTGGTGTCATTTTTTACCTGGACTTTCTCAATTAGAAATGTCTCAATTAGTCACTGCCATAGTACTCATGACCTCTGCTGAATTCTTCCTGCATTAAAATTGACTTAATGTTTTTCTTTAAAGTAACTTACTCTTTTACATAAGCTGATCCTAAATAATTTTGCAACGTGTGTGCGCCAACACCAATCCTCCTACATCAACTGGGTATTATAGGATTCAATTCAATCCTGATACTAGCTAGCTATGCAAATTTAGCATAGACCTCACAGGTATGGGCTCAGTCCCAAAAGACTGTCCCCATTTCAGATGCCAGCTGCAAGCCCTGGGTGACCCCAAGCCATCTGCACTTCTGCCCAGCTGGCTATAATTTGGGGGCTTCCTGCAACCCCCTCGGATTTGGTAATTTGCTAGGATGACTCACAAAAGTGCTAAACCTACAATTACAGTTTTTATTATAAAGGGAACAACATAGGAAGGAGACATATAGGGCAAGATTTTCAGGGAGGGTGCCAATGCCTCTGTCCCAGTGGCACTAGGATATGCTACCCTCCTAGTACATTGACGTGTTCGTCAACCAGGAAGCTCCCAAGCTTCATTCAGAGCTTTTTAGCAAGATTTCATTACTTAGGCAGGATTGATGGAGTTATTGGCCACATGATTGAACTCAGTCTCCAGCCCCTGTCCCCTCTCCAGAAGCTAAAAATTCCTACCTTCCAATCATGTGGTTGGTTTTCCTGGCAACCAGCCTCTATCTCAAAGCCATCCAGGCTGGTTGGTCTCAACAGCATAAACTCAGGTATGGTTGAAAGGAGTTTGTTATGAATAACAGAAGATGCTCCTATCACACAAGAAATTCCAAGAGATTTTGAGTTCTATGCCAGGAACCATAAACAAAGATACATAAATAGACAGATAAATGAAGGGATGTAGATATAAAATTATACCACAGTGTGATCACTATAAGGTTTTCCTAATGTGCCTTTATGTATGAAAATATTAAAAATGTCCATATGCCTCTGTCTACATTCTCTTTGGCTCCGATAATGGTAGATATATCCACTGCACATAGACAAATCCTGCTTTGTTTCACTGTCATGATAAGGTCCCTAAATACCTAAAAGGAAAATCTGTAGTTTGGTACATTTGTTTTGGCTTTAAGGTATTACTATTTAAACTCCTATGCCTAAGCAGTAGGCCCATTCTCAATTAGAATTTTAATTATATCAGATTTGGCTTAGCAACCCAGGATTATTTTTTATAAGATATAAATACTTTTTGAGGGGGGATTATATTAACAACTAATCACTAAGATTCACACTTACACATCTGAAATGAAATCTCCAGCACACCCACTAGACTGTGAGATCTTTGAGAGCAAAGACTGTCTTATTATTCTTATATCTCCAGAAACTAATGGAGTGTTTGGCACATATTGAATGCATAATTACTATTTTTTTCCTAAAAACATGTACCAGTCTATTAAATTAGACACTCAATATAAACAATTGCTTTGTTTTGGTACCCAGATATGTAGCCAAATTCAAATTGCCAAAACAAAATGATAATTGGTCCCCATACCTACAGCATTTAGCTCTTCAAAGGTTAATTGAATTAAGCTGGAATAACTGTTACATTTTAGATTGCAAATAATAATTATTATTACTATATCCACATTTAATGTCAAGTCAACAGTTGTTTTGACAACCTAAATGATAATCACATTTTCTAATCAACTATGCAGTAACTTAAACTACTACTAGTGACCTGAAATATCAGAATAATTTTTTTTGTATCTTGGATATATTTGATATGTAATATTGTCTTATTTTAACTACATAAAACTGGATCACAAAGTTAAATATTCCTCAATAAATTTGAAACCACCTTGTTGATTATGCAAAAGAATGTCCACATTTCAAATTAACCTTTTGATTTTTCCAAGTATCTATCTCTTCTAGAATTGTTTGGAAGAAGCTATTTGACATAAATCAATTTGTTCTATTAAACAGCTCAAAATATAAGTTAAATTGATTTATTATTTACGATGAAAATTTGAGTGAAAATAGTTGGCTACACAATTTTAAATGAGCATATTATCTATTTTTTTGGTAGCTTTACTGATAGGTGATACATAAGCAAAAGTATATAATTAACCTAAAATAGTAAAAACAGTAAAAATGAAATCAATTATAATTTTAGTTATCATTTATTGAATGGTTACTATGTGTCTGGTGGTGGCCTAAGCACTGCTGCTGACCACATAGCTCCATAAATTAGGTACCAGTTTATCTTTATTTTGCAAGGTCTTAAAGGAACTAAGTGGTCCCTCCAAATTCACTTACTGTCTAAATGGTGCAATCAGAAATATTAAATGGAACTTACTATTTAGGTTATTTAGGTCAAACAGCCTCAAACAGGATCATAGACTGGTAGGATGTAATGAAGAGCATTAAAAATGGTAATTATGTAGGTAAATTTAAACAAATGTTGACTATATAAAATAATAGCATACTGTAAGCTTTAATATATACAGCATTAAAATACACAGCAACAGGAATGCTAAACATAGAAAGGATATAAATAGAGTTAAAGTGTCTTAAGAGGCTCACATTGTCCAGGAAAATGTAAAAGAACAAATTTATACAGGGCTTTAAAAATTAAGCATGAATGTTTGAATTTCAAGTATCAATTAAAAGAATAATAAAAACAAATCATATAACTAGAAAGCTAATAGAGTGGTGAAATGGAATAATAAAAATTACCTGATTAAGGGGAAAAAAGCTTATAGAACAAAAATAAAACAAATAATAAGCGGTAGATGTAAAGCCAAATATATTAGTAGTAATTACATTAAATCTAAAATGACTAAATCCAACAACTAATAGACAAAGATTATCAAAGTGGATTTTAAAGAAAACTATATGTTGTTTACAAGAAACACACTTTAACTATAAGGACACATAAAGGATGAAAGAGAAAGAATAGACAAAGGTATATTACGCAAAATTAACCAGTCAGCAAAAAGGCAAAGCAGGAGCTATCTGGTTTTACTCTCCCCGACAGAAAGTCAATTGACAACTATCCAATGAAAGATTATATTAACTCAGAATATCCCAGAACTCAAAAGCAAGGCTGTGACAATCCCTTAAACTACAGACCAGAGAAAAACTAACAAGAAAATGGTAATAGAAATAGTTCTGCTTAAATGAAATGCCCCTGCCCCAAACTTAGTAGGTACCGCATGCAGAAATGTCCCTTTGACTCACAGCTTCCACACTGGAAAAAGTGAATTGGAGATGGACTTCCAGGTTCCTTATCATCCTGGGTCACTTTGCAAGAGACACATTCCTGCCTCAGCCCACAGGAAACATTGCAAGTGCTTGCGGGGCTAAAACACCGGAGGCCAGCTAGAGATAAAGAGAGGAGAAGGATGAATTCATGCCTTTTGCAACAATATGGATGGAAGTTATTGTCCTAAGTGAAGTATCACAAGAATGGAAAAACAAACACCACATGTACTCACTATTAAATTGGAACTAACTGATAAGCACACATGCACATGGAGGAAAGTATAACTTGATGGAAATCAATGGGTGGGAGAAGGAGAAGGAATGGGTGAAAACTCACCTAATGAGTACAATGAACCCTATCTCAGTAACAGGCACATTTATATCCCTGACTCAAGCATTACAAAAGCAATTCTTGTAACCAAAAACATTTGGACCCCTGTAATACTTTGACATTTTAAAAATCTGTTAAGAGGGTACATCTCATGTTAATGGTTTTTACCACAATAAAAAAAGAAAAGAAAAAAAACGTGTGTGTGGGGCTAGCAGTAGCTAGCACCTACATCTCAGAGGCTGCTCTCCATTCCAGCCAAAGGAGACCCCAAATCACAGAGGCTGTGCAGTATCACCAGGCTGCAGGAAGCATGGTCCACAGGTCCACCGGGCATGAGTCCTCAGTTAGCTTTCCCACAGATCTTAGATATCCCCCCTCTTGGGTCTCACCAAAGCCCATCCAGGTTGGATGCCACACCAACCTCAGAGCCTTCATGAGACTAGCAACAAACCTGAGATCAGGGCACCATGTAGTACTGAAAAGGAGGCAGCAGTCTTGGACTACGGAAACAACAATGTCAATCTGCACAAGATCTCTAGACAGACATATTATAAAAAGACCTACACAAACAAAGCCAGACAGTGAAGACTGCAATGAATACCAAAATCTTCAATATGTAGCTATCAACATACATCAATAAGAATCAAAAGTAATCAGGGAGTTATGACATCAATAAATAGACAAAATAAATTGCCAGTGGCTGACTCTAAAGAGATAAGAGATATGTGAGCTCTCGGACAAAGGATTCAAAATAGCTGCTTTAAGGAAACTCAGTTAACTCCAGAAGAGAGCCTGCACAGAACTTCAGCGATGCTGGTACTGCTCTCTTCCCTGCATTCCTGGTGGCCTTGGTGGATGGTATGTCTTCTGGGTCTTTTCATGGAAATAATCCTGTGGTGAGTCTTTCAGCCTTAGAGATTCCCTGAATGTATATCCAGCATATGGAGATCCCTGAGCTTTTTTATCCCTTTCTCTGTCATCTTCCATGGCACTCAGCCATTTTGTCTTCATCATTTGGCCACCACTGTGTCCAAGCTTCTTAGAATCACCCTAGCTCTAAGCTTTTCACATCCCCTAGGGTCCTTGCCAAGGTGGTAAATCTGTTTCAAAACACCACCCCCAAATCAAGGAATTCTTGCTTATCAAGTCTTACTTTCAAGCCCCCTTGATCAAGCACCCTCAAAATGGTCCTCTCCTGGCTACTTCTAGAACACACGAGCAGATTCTTGCAGGTCCTTTCAAGTAAAGTATCCTTCCTTCCATACCACATCCAGCTCATTCCCAGCAGGTCTTCCTGGGCTTTAGCCCTACTTATTTGCCTGGCATCTAGAAGGTTTGGTGGGGCAGTTCCTGAAGGGAACAGGCCTTGCAGGGGAGAGGCCCTTGCAGTATCCAACCAGAGTAGGAAAGCATTAGCCCTTAGAAGGGCTGGGGGCCATCTCTGTAATCGCATTGAGTGCAGGGAAGTCTGCAGAGAAAACACTCTTCAGGGGCATTCATCCAGATGTTCCTAACCAGTGTTTCAGGGCCTCAAGTTTATTGGTTGGTTCCCCCCTCCCCCCAGCCAGGGCCTTGTCCCTTCTGCAACAGACCTTCCTGGGCTGAGCGTTGAAATGTCTGGAGCTCTCCAACTCTAATTTAGTCATGTGCCTGCTACACAGCTGTGTCTGCTCTTCCACTGCAGGACAAGCTCTGGTAGCTTGCAAAGGGGCCCTCAGGTTCTCACATATCCTTTAACTCTTCCTAAACCACCCTCAGCTCCTCATTATCCCTCTGCAGGTGATCAGTGCAACTTTGGAATAACCAGACAACTCCACCGCCCTCCAACATTGCTCCCCCGGTGCCTTTCAAATGTTGGAATCATCGCAGCAGTAAGAGTGTCCCCTCCCACCAGGATGTTTTCCCAGGTTACCATCAGTGAAAGTTTTAGCAGTTGGGCCACCGCCTTGTGCCAGGAACCATCTGTGTCCTACATACCACTCAGGGCCCTTTCTTGAGAGCCAGTTGGCAAGCAAACTGGTCCCCAAACTCCATCATACCAACTGCTTTTCTGGCACCAACCGTGTCAGGGAGGGTCCTCTGGGAAGCAGAATTAGAAACGTGAGAGATTTGTTAGGAAAAATGCCTGTGGAGGCTAAAGGGGAGAGAGAGAGCTGGTTGGAGACCCTGACGCCACAATGCAGGTCTGGCCTCCATTAGGAGAGAGAGGCATGGAATGAGAATTTGGGCAGAAAAGCCTCAGACTGCAGCTCAGTTCTAAAAAGATTTTGGCCATACCTGTGGGGAGCAGGGGGCAGAACAGAGACTGTCCATTAGAGGTGTCCTGCGTTTAGCAGGAATGGGCTGGTCTAGGGCCCTGGCCACATGTGGTCATTTTGGAGAACAGCTCAGAAAGAGGGTTATGTTGGTGTGAACACTATGGTGGATCCCAAAAACACAGCACCTGGAGGCTGTCCCATGGCTCCTCTTTCCACAACAGGTGCTCTTGAAGGAGATCTGAATGAATAGGGCATTTGAGTCCTTAGAATCTTCTATATTCTGACCTAAGAAGGTAGTCACATACGTGTGTGTGTTTTCTGATAATTAATTTAGTCTTACATACAGGACTTAAGTACTTGGGTATATGCATTTTATGCAAATGTATATATTATGCAAATTTACTTTAAGGATGTCAAGTAAAGGATCGAAGCCACCATTCCGAATAATTCTACCTAAATGTCTTGGGAACAATCCCACCCCTGGAAGCAACCACACAGTGAATTATAAGTAGTTTGGTTTTTATTTGTATTATTCAGAGAATTGCCTCATTTCTCCCACCACATTCTGGATAATCTCAAAATAATGAGTTATTTCTGCCTGTGATATAGTAACTGAAGACAAGAGCCCTTTTTTTGAATCACAACATTCTTAGAACTTCTAAGCTTCTTAAATATCTATTTTTTTTCACGCCTGATTTCAGTCTATACTGAAGCACCACGTTTAATGCATTCTTTTTGGGGTTTCTGCCCAGGCCTGAGGTCTGACTGCTGCTGGGACGGAAAGAGCATAGTTGCGATTTCAAGTCCCGTTGTGCAAAATCTGTAGCTGTTCTAGTGCCTTAGATAGAATTTGGATCAGT
This sequence comes from Microcebus murinus, assembly GCF_040939455.1. Lineage (NCBI taxonomy): Eukaryota > Metazoa > Chordata > Mammalia > Primates > Cheirogaleidae > Microcebus > Microcebus murinus. The sequence goes on along the minus strand of NC_134116.1, from coordinate 71,009,226 downwards.
AGCCTGGTGTATTGGCCAAGATACATTACCAGTCCTGTTCATAGAGTCCCCTTATCTGTCTGCTCTGACAGCCACAACTCAGAGTCTTTCTCTCAAAAAGAAAAATCATAATAATGACTGGGAACATAAATAGCATGGTGTGAAATTCAGGACCAGTTAAAAAGCAGTTACTATATTTGGAAGCAGCCTCCTTTAGTTTTGCTAGTTTGGGCTTAGAATCTCCACTTTAGGTCTCACTGTTCAGTCATGGCCTTTTTCTCCAGAGGGAAGATAAAGACATATTCACAAAAGTGAGAACATTTTCTCCCTTCAAAAAAAAGAGGAAGTAGGAAGTAAACTTAGAATCTTCCAACTGTGAACTCTGTGTGAATGATGTCGAAAAATAAAATGCAGAAAAACCTAGGAGGAAACAGAAGGGTGGTTGTCTTTTTTATTACCATTGGACATTCTGCCATTTTCTTTTTCAGATTTCACAAATGCCTCTTAATTAATGACTATATTATCAATAAAAAGTAAGAAGTGAAAAAAGAATTGACTTTGTTCTGTCTTGAAAAATGACCCCCAGGTCCCATAAAATGAAATTATAAGAATTACCCTTCTAAAGTGTGTTTTGATGGAACTATTTTTCAAAATGTGATTAAAAGAGTTGTAGCTAAGTTAATAGTTATGACATAAATTCAACACAAGGCTTCTAGAAGGATATTTTTTTCTTGCTAACAAAGCCACGTTATTCAAGACTAATGTGACAGGAAGCGTGCTCTATCTCTGCCCTGCCTCTTTTAGAGAGATGTTTTCAGAGCTGGCTGCTATGGGCTTCCAGGACAGATGTCAGACACATGTTTTCAGGCATTTGTTAAATGAAGCTGCACGTCATGATCTAGCCCCAGTAGAAAGAATGATGTGAAGGAGTGTCCTTCAGTTGACAAGGGAAGAAAGATTTGGAAGAAAACGTGCAATATCCTAAAAGAAATTTCATACATCATTGAAAACAAAGGAAAGTAAAGCTAAATAGATTGGAGTTGGAGCTCTTTTTTTTAATCATGTCAGCCAAAAGCGTTCCAGTCAGTAGTCTGAACATACCACAGATGAGGACAGATTTACCACTTGACTTCACTGAATAACAATCTTAAAGCTTAAAGGAATCTTTGTAAAAGGGAAATGGTGAAGCTTAATGCATTCTGATTTTTTTCTAAAGGCAGTATGTTGCTTAAACATGAAGTCTGAATATAAAATGTGAAGATAAAGAAGACTATCTTGAATATACAATGAATTTGGAAATAGAAAAAAAAAATCTGAAATAGTGCCTGGGAAAGTTGAGGAATCTTTCTAGAACAAGACCATAGAAAGAAAGAAATGCCTAGGGCTTTGGCCTAGAGCTATGTCTATATAACAAGACTGATTCAATTATTCTGTGGCTGTTTCCTTTTTTGTTTAAAATAATCCAATAGCTGCAAAATCAATCTGAGACCTTCATGGTTTATGTGATCCAATTTTCAGGACAGAAATGAAAATGATAACCAAACTGCATTTGCCGATAAAACCATTTCTATGGTTAAGGTAAGTGGAAAATATTTGTTGTTGCTCTTGTTTAATTTAAACCCCTTTCCTATCAAATTTATCTGGAATACATACAAATCAAATTAATAAGCAAATGATGTCAACTTCTGTTTTAAGGTGGTGTTCTGGAGAAACTGTCACCTCAGATGACAGTTATAAAGCCGACTGCTACTTGGAATTAGTACTTTATTTTTCCGTAAACATTTGTAGCATAATCTATATAAAAGTAGGGTGAAATAATTAAGTTTTGTCTCTTCCTTTTAATGGAGCATACACATTTTACATAACCTGGGAGTGTGGAGGAGGAAAAAGAGTGTTTATAGGATATGGATCTGAAAAACTGAGTAGATATTTCCAGCTAACTCATAACTTGGCTGTTCAGCTTTTCCCCATTGAAGGCAGGGAAGGCTAGGAGAATCTTTTCCCAGAAAGTCATGAAAAATATAGATATTTTAGCTGAAATCACTAGCCTAGCTGTTTTAGAGTGGAGCGGAACCACACCCCAAGTCATTACACCATGTATTCAGATTTTAAAGATTAGGAATTAAAAACATGAGCAATGCAAAAAAAAAAAAAATGTAGCCATGAGATTTGCATGATACATTGCAAGGCAGAAAGTTTCTATATGGAAGAATTCAGCTTAAGCAATCACAGAAAAAGATGTGAAGAATCCTCTCCGTTAATGTATGAGCTCTGAGCCTTAAAGATGGTCAACGCAGTATCTGTGTATTAACTTGGAAGCAGCAAAAGATGAAGCAGGACCTGAGGCTACAGAGAAACAGAGGGTTGGGTGAGAGATGCTAATCGAGCCATTGGGAATGCAGGATTTTATCAACACCCAATTGAGAGGAGGCCATTAACGTTGCAGTCATACCTGCATGGAATTTATAATTGCTGTAAAGACATGTAGACTTGCATGTCCATAAGCCACTCAAGTTTTCTGGCAAGATTACAGTCTCAGCAGCAACTGTACTAAAATTTAGCCAGCTCAAGGTCCCCACCAGCATCATTATGATGTTGGCCCCTGTCCGTCATCGTGTCCCCAGTTGTTTTTAGGAACTCCCAAGCACACTGGTTTCGGGAGGCAGTCACAGCCCCCTGCTGCACTGCTGCGAATGTACAAAAATGAACTCTGCCTCCCTGTCACTCCAGTGGGCACAGCCAGCTCCTGCACATCCGAAAATCTTCTAAAGGCTTGCAGCTGCAGTCACTGCATTCTTTCGGAAACAGAAAGAATGTCTTCCTCCCAAACTCTGAGTCTCAATGTAGTACCGTGTGTGCCATGAGTCACCAAGACCTCTTGTCAAACAGCCCCTGTAGCTTCTGTGGAGTCGGACAGAAACAGCCCTGCGTTCATCTCCCCACTCACCATCTCTTTCTGCTCAACACTCTTATCTCCCTCACCCCTCACTCCTCAAAATCCTCTTCTAGCTGAAATGAAACAAGCCAGGAAAAGCTGGTCATGCAAGGGATGGAAATCATCGAGGAATGAGGGGCCACGGGCCTGGCACACCCAGTGGCTCATTATACTGTTGTCACTGCTGTGGGGGCTATAAAGAAATTGCCCTTAAAAAGATGAGTCCTACTGGGTATTGGGCTCAGGCAATGTTCCCACCTGTGACAAGACACATGCCAACTGATTGCTTCTAGAAGCTTCTATGGGCTTTTTCCCCAGGATAGGGGCTTTCAGAGAGGGAGGGACAACACTGCTGCTCACCACCAAGAAAGGTGGGCCGGGGATGGATTGTGGCGGGTTCACCCTCAGTTGCTGATTCAGAGGAGTGTGGAAAGCATCCGATTGGGGGGCTCCCTGAAGCTGGCTCCTTTCTTTTGTTGTTTTAAATAAGACACGGAGCTGATAAAATCTTGAGATCTCCATGCAAAGACCAGAGAAGAGCGGGAGCTCTGGAGATGGAGAGTCCTTGGGGTAACCGTGTGACATTGGCTGACTTGCTTACCCAGCCTATCCAAGCCTTGGTTTCCTCATCTGTAAAATGGAGAGAAAAATAATAACTAGAGTTGTCCGTGCAGGCTCCATGAAATAAAGCTGATCAAGAGTTTTTGCCTCAAGTGCAGGACGCGAATGGCAACTGTGGCCGTCGCTGTCAGTATCAATACAGATTTCAACACGGGAAAGCCGGGAGCTGACGCACATAAATGTTAAGGTCTCCTATAGAGAATCTGTTCCCTAAAATTTGTCTTTAAATGAAAGTTGAAGCGGACACTAAATACTGTCATCTACAAAGAGGGACAGATAGATGCTGCAGGCATGGCGGCGAGTTGCTGGAGGGCTGTGGATTCTGATAGAAAGAGGCTGCAGGAGCCTGACCCGGACCACAGCTGGAGCAGCCGATAGGGAAGAAAGGAAAGGGGGCCGTCAAGGTCCCTTGCAAAAAGGCTTTTATCCAGTTCAACTTCATATGAAAGCAAGAGGAAGAAATCTGGTTATATCTGGAAGGCATAAACAGGTCTGATTTTAAGTCAAGAAATGTATAATGCCGGGTGCAGTGACTCACGCCTGTAATCCTAGCACTCTGGGAGGCCGAGGCGGGAGGATGGTTTGAGGTCAGGAGTTCAAGACCAGCCTGAGCAAGAGTGAGACCCCCCCCCCAACCCCCCGTCTCTAAAAATAAATAAATAAAAACTAAAAAAAGAGAAAGAAATGTAATGGAGTCCCATTCAATGCAAGGGAGACTGTTGAGCACGGCCTCAGCTGTGGGGCTGTGCCCGGAGGGGAGAAGCAATCCACTGACACTACAAGGACTCTCTAAGATGCAACTGACTGGCCTGCATCTTCCTTCATCCCTGAAGATGATTAGGGAGACGTGAGCAGGGATGCGGAAGGAACACAGACACAGGCTCCACAGTCTCACTGCGAGTCCCCAGGGAGCACCCTGATGAAACACCATCTTGTACCTCCAAAGGCACCTCATGCATAATGTAGGTGCCCCCGGCCACCCGAGAACTCCAAAGTCAGCCCGGTTACTCATCAGCTCGGCTGAACTTTGCACACTGACACCCCAGCACCTGCAGAAACCCAGATTTCTTGTGTGGGCGGAAATTGGGTCACACGGAGAAGCTGCACAAAGCCTTTTCCGAGGCAGTTGCAAGACAGACTGAATAGAGCTGAATTAAAATCAAGCGCCATGGCTTCCATTTTGCAGATGATATTCTATGACTGGAAAACCAATGATGAAAAATAGACAGAGACATAGCATGGGGGAATATTTTGAAAATTATGAATGTGAATTTTTCCTCTGCCTTTCAGAGTTCATGATCTCTACCCAATTTGGCCCAAGGCAACCATCTGCATGGGAAATTAGGATTCGACCCAGAAAGAATGAACAAGGATAGACTGAGCTTATACTTTGCTTCTGACGCTTAAAAATGGGAACTTTCAGCTACATAAAGCTTTACTAATATTCTAAATTCCTTTATTGTCTCTGCTGGAGAATTCCACTCAATTTATTCCTCCATGACATAAAGAAAATGCTTCTTCTAGCTAAGTTCTGGTTAGCGAAGCAAATCAATAGGGCATGCAGTTCTATGGTCCACCGAAGACATTAGATAGTAGGAGGGCATGTGGGTATCCAACGCATAGGAAAAAAATCAGTAAAAGGAATTGAAGAGGGAAGGCCATGACATGTGTGATCTGATTTGTTCCTGTCCAGTGTTCAGCCTAGACTAAATGTGCACATTTGGTAACTGAGACTCAGGCTGAGGAGAGATGGGGGCTTCTGGAACTACAGAAGAATACTGTCTTGCATCTACTCTGCACCAGCTCTGTTTGCAACCATACCCAAATCAACTCTTTGTTTGGCAATGGTAGGCTTGAGTTTTGGCTTCACTGGGCCGCCTATGGTTCCAAGTCCAAAGTATATCTGAGAATCTGGTTGGGCCCGGGGCAGAGCAGTGCCCTCCTTGGGGTGAGGCAGTGCTGAATCGAGGACATGGGCCAGGTGGGAGACCACTGGGAGTTACCCTCAGGACTCAGAGGGCTTCACCCCACCCATGGGAGAGGAGTTGGGGGTGAAGTCACCTACAGAACACAGCAGGCACCAAGACAAGGAGGAAGAAGCAGCAGCCAGAAAGCAGCTATTGAGGCACATATGACAAAGGGACATCAGTCTAGAAACCAGGGGGTCAAAGAACAGCATGTTCAAGGACAGTGCATTTGCTTTCTCTGTGAGATCTTGTAAGTCTCACCATTCCCACCACATACCCAGATGATTTCTTGAAATAAAGCTAGAGGCTAAGCAGAATACTGTCAAATAAAGGATGAGAAATACAACGTTTGTTTTTTTTTTCCTAAAGGATTGACTTGAATGTGCTTTTAAATTGCAAATCAGATTACATTTTAATCAACGTATTAAAGTCAGTTGTGAATTGTTTCCGTTTGTTTGTTCCTAGGTAACCAGCAGCAGGAAAAACAGATTAGTTACATAAAACATAAAAGGGCTTCATATACTCTGCACAGTCCAGCTAAAGGGAGAGTGAGATTCACAGTCCTGTGTTGTCACTAAATCATATGAGAACTAGGAGAGGATAGACGAGCAAGTAGACACACCAGGCTTTTGTGCCTCACCAAGATGAACCGTGCGTAGAGCGATTTATAACAATAATGTGGAACAACAAGTTTAAATGTTGAGCCTGTTCCAACATGTATTTTTTGAAAGAATACATCAAAATGGAGTGAATGTCACTAATTAACTCAAGCTAAGAGGCAAGACTGAGTGATAGAATTAAAAAAATGCTCATGTTGAAGGTCCAAGTGAGTGACTAAGCGGCGGATAGGTCTAGAACCTGACTCATGGGCTCAATTCAGGAAGTGACATTTGATAGTGTTTCTCAGTCATTGGTTACGTGCAGGCTCCTGTATCAGATATCTGTTGCTGTGTAACTGCACCTTGACTGATTCTTAAAATAACAAACATTTACGTCACAGCTTCTGAGGGTCTGGAATGCGGGAGTGGCTTAGCTGGGTGGCTCTGGCTCAGGGCCTCTCATGACATTGCAGGTAAGCTGTGAGGCGGGGCCTGCAGTCATCTGAAGCTGGGGCTGGAAGATCTGTTTCAAGGACATCTCGCTGATGTGGCCATTGGCAGGAGGCTTCAGTTCCTCATCATGAAAGTTTCTTCATAGGACGACAGAGCAGAAGGTCTTCACAACATGACAGTTAGCTTTTCCAGAGTGAGTGATCTGAGAGAGAAGAGAGAGAGGGAGAGAGGGAGAGAGGGAAAGGCACACTGTGTTTTATGACTTCATCTCGTACCATCACGCCTGCAGGATTCCACCGGCCACACAGACCAATATTAATCCCATGTGGAAGGAGATTACACAGCGAGTGAATCCCAGAAGGTGGGAATTATCAGGCAATATCTTGAAAGCTGGTCTACCATAACTCCCTCTAAAAGAAAAATAAATTCATCAGACCTCCAGTGTTGGTACAAATTATTTGTGCTATTTGAAATTGCGGGGGGAAAAAAAAGAAAGAAAAAAAGAAAACAACCCATGAAACTAAATACAAACTTCTTTGGCATCAATAAGTTGTACAAAAACATACTATAACTTTTGAAAGCTTTGCTTGATAGTTCAGAGTAATCAGGCCTCATAAAATCCCAAACTTTGTCAATCCTGGGATGCAAATTTTAATAAGATTTCCCTTGATAACTCTACAACTGTCTTGTTTGTTCACTTGAAGATAAGTTTCCCATTGCAGGGTTATTGAAACTTGAGTTAAATAGATATCTAATCCACTTACTGCTAGAATCAACAGAAAATTCTGCACTGCTTTTTACTGCTCCACTTTTTGCTGATGAATAGTTGCAAGTTTGTCTGTGCAAAAAATGGAATCTGCATAATACATCTGCTTCCAACATAAATATGGTGCTGGCTGCCACAGCACAAATTCTTTGGATTTCGGCATGCCTATATTCTGTAGGCCCCAAAATGATTCTTTTCTCCTATCCCCCTTCCAATTTGAACCACTGTATAATCTTCCTTTTCAGAAGGCTATGATATCATTTGCCTTCACTTGGCATAAGAGATCATAAATGAAAATGCAAAGCAGTTACTGAAGTCATGCAGCAATACTCAATTTTAAGGCAAATCACTGATACACAACATGCTTATATTAATTACCTATTATCTCTGAAATAAGAAAAATTGACCACAACTTGTTGGCACTGATATAAATGTTTTTCCAACATGTAGCTGTGTCCTAAGGTTGCAGTTTATGCTGAGACCCTCAGTCAGGGTCTCAGCATTCATTTATAGACACATCAGGATATTACCCAAAGGGAGGGGTCAAGAAAGTACCACTGGAAACACAGCTATGTCCCTACCACTAGCACATGTCTCCGTCAGTCTTGCAAGTACAAGAACCATGCCTAGACCCAGGGCCCTCTCTTTTGACTTTCTCATATTATTTCTGCTGTCTAGATTGTGAGACTCTTAGTTCTAGCCAGATGGTGAAACACCATTTCAAAGACATAACCAAGGGGGCAGAACAGCAGTGGGCATTAGGAAGCTATTGCCATAATAAAGTTGGCTTGGCATTGGAAAATAGTATCCATATGTTGGAGGAAATTTTTGAACCACTTGGCACTTTACTTCCTTCTATCATCCAGAAAATAATCTCTGGGCCTGAGAGCTTCTAAACAAAGAATTGCCTGGTTTTGACACTGAGCATGGCTTTCAAATATGATGGAGAGCTTCTGACCCCATACATGTGGACTCTCAGCCAGAGGCTGCTGTGTTTCTAATGGTATATCAAAACTCTTTGCTCTAGATCTGCAAAAAATGATGTTGGTATTTTAATGGGGATTGCATTGAATCTATAAATCATTTTGAGTAGTATAGACATTTTAACAATGTTGATTCTGCCAATCCACGAGCATGATATGTTTTTTCATTTGTTTACATCCTCTGCGATTTCCTTCCTCAGTGTTTCATAGTTCTCCTGTAAAGGTCTTTCACCTCCCTGGTTAAATATATCCCTAGGTATTTTCTTTTCTTTTTTGCCATTGTGAGGGGTATAGAGTCTTTGAATTGATTCTCTGTTGTTGGTGTATAGGCATTCTACTGATTTGTGTACATTGATTTTATAACCTGAAACTTTGCTGAATTCATTTATTAATTCCAGGAGTCTCTTACCAGAATCTTTGGGGTTTTCTAAATATTGATATAACATCATATCATCAGCAAAGAGCCATAGTTTTACCTCTTCTTCCCCCATTTGGATACCCTTGATTTCCTTCTCTTGTCTGATTGCTCTGGGTAGGACTTCCAGCACTATGTTGAACAGCAGTGGTGACAGTGGGCAACCTTGCCAAGCAGGAATGCTTCCAGTTTTTCCTCATTCAGTATGATGTTGGCTGTAGCTTTGTCATATATGGCTTTTATAATATTGAGGTATATTACATCTATGGCTATTTTGTTAAGAGTTCTTATCATAAATTGGTGTCGAATTTTGTCAAATGCTTTTTTCTGCATCTATTGAGAGGATCATATGGTCTTTGTTTTTGTTTCTGTTTATGTGGTAAATCAGCACAATTCACAATTGCAAAGATGTGGAAACAGTCCAAGTGCCCATCAATACACGAGTGGATTAATAAAATGTGGTATATCTATACCATGGAGTATTACTCAGCCATAAAAAATGGTGAACTAATACCTTTGATAACAAGCTGGATGGAACTGGGGACCATCTTTTTAAGTGAAGTATCACAAGAATGGAAAGATAAACACCACATGTACTCACTACTAAATTGAAACTAATTGATCAACACTCATGTGCACATACGGTAGTAAAATTCAATGGAAATCAAACGGGGCGGGGGGACAAGGGAATGGGTAAGTTCACACCTAAGGTGTATAATGCACACTAACTGGGTGATGGACAAACTCAGAACTTTGACTCAAATTGTACAAAAGCAATTTATCTATCCAAAATGTTTGTACCCCCGTAATATTCTGAAATTCAAAAAATAAAAACTCCTTGCTCATCTGAGCGGCTAAAATAATCCTCATAAAACAGCTTCCCCTCAGTGCAGAAGGCCCCTTAGCTGCTCCCCAGATAAACCCTGCAGAAGGAGGCTCTGCATTGGCTTCTCTAGCGCTGTCTGCTGGGCTTACTGCAGCTGACACCAGTGCCAATACTGGAGAGACACCGTGCATGTGGTTTTCCTGCTCATCCCCTCTTTCATCTGCCGTTGGTGGAGAGTATACACGTACTCGTTGAAAGAGACAAGCACATCAAATCTCTCACACACACTGCCGAGCATGCACCCATTTTAGGCCTCTGTCAAAGTGCAACTGCAGCTTCCTTTTCTCCGTGGAGAAAGCTGCCTGCTACTCTGCTCTTACTAATCAGGATATTGCCTGAGGGTACTTTCCACAGGAACTAGAGAGAAAAAGCTGGGAAGCCAAGCAATGTATGTGTGTGCTGATGTTGATTTTGCTCCAGTCCCTTTGCTTTTTATAAACATTCTTTCAAAACCCTAAAGATTGTTAGGGGGCAAAAATGGCTGAAGACAGACAAATTGCTTTGTTAAGAAGTCTCTTGGGATAGGTTTGACTGATAAGGATCCAGCTCAGGGTGGGGAAGTTCCCAGAAAACCATTTGACTGAAGGTCACGTTCATTCTTTGTGGCTGAACTGCTGCAGGGAATCTAAACTAAAGCTTAACAAGAAGGATGAGCAAAGCCTCCCAGCAGCTGAGCCAGACTGGGGCACCCACAGCGAAAGCCAGTCTGCCAGCAATAGGCTTGGGTCCCCTGGGCAAAAAATCCAAGCCACTTAGTGACAGTCAGACTCTCCTTCCATTGCTAATGCAAATGCATCTTATACATGCCACTGTGGGGATCATTAAAAGCGAGCTGTTCTGCTCTCACTTTAGCTGCATTGTCACCTGGGTTGGAAGGAGCCAGCAGTGTCTAGAATCACATTAGACCTGCAGCCAGGAAGTAGTTTAAGGCATTACATCATGAGGTTGTCAAGGCAACTGGCCAGGCTGCCTCTCTGGACTCCTGTGGTCCATGATGACAGGTCTTCTTGATGAGGACTGAGCCACAGCAAGGAGCACGTAGACGAGTGGCCTGCAGGCTGAGGTGCAACTGCTAGCAGCCTCTATGCTCAGCAAGGTGACACTCGTGCTGGGATATTGTTGCTGGTCTGGATCACATGGTGAGGCGCAGCAGTCCAATAATCCTTGCTAACCACTGTGAGATGGGAATGAGTAGACTATCCGGTGTCACCAACTGCCAAGAGTTCCAGAAGAATGCTCCCTTCCCTGTCACCACCCTGACATCTAAAATAGGCTGTGAAACTCACAAAGAACACCTTTCACTTCCCAAGAGCTCCAGCCTCCAGTTTCTTTGTCCGTTCTAGAACAGGACCCTGTATCCTAGGACTATGTAACCACAAACTAGGTGGTTTTAAACAACAGAAATTTATTATTTCACAGTTCTCAAGACTAGAAATCCAAGATTAAGGCATTGGCAGGGTCATACTCCCTCCAAAGCCTCTAGGGGAGGATTCTCCCAGTCCCACCTGTTCCTTGGTTTGCAGCAGCCTCCATGGTCAATGGCTTTCTTCCTTCTCTGTTTGTGTGTCTGTGGCTTCATGGGGCATTCTCCTCTCTGTGTCTGTCTGTGTCCAAGTTTCTGTCTTCTTATAACACCAGTCACATTGGATTAGGACCCACCCAATGATCTCATCTTAACTTGATAACACCTGTAAAGACCCTGTTTCATTCACAGGTTCTGGGTTGTTAGGACTTCAACATATCTTTTGAAGGAGGGACACAATTCAACCCACAACAGTCCCACTCTTCACTCTGCACTAAGACAAGTAGACACAGGACTTGTCCAAGCCTACTGTAGGAGAGGCCCCAACTTAGCTACTGAACAACAAACCTGCAAAATGCAAGATCGAAAGTCAAACCAAAGCCAAGCTATCAAAACAGAACCATTGAAGAAATGAAGAGCAACACTTGCAGCCTTGGAAATTGAGTCTCTTAGCAATTCTGAGCCTGCCAATAGCTTCTATCATCACTCCTGTCTCCTCTCCTGGAACTAAAGGCAAGTCTGTGGGATGAGGAGCTTGGCAATAAATTCACCTGAGAGGGGCTGCCCTTCCTGTTGATGGGAGTCAGAACGTGCCACCCCAAAATGTACCACTTTGGCATAAGAATTATTTTGAGCTGAAGGTAATTGAAAAGAAGCAGACATAAGGAAAACCTCTGTCTTCCCTTTTTCTACCAGGAAAAGCAAGAGGAGGATTCTTAATCACAAGAGAGGACTCTAGATTCTTTTCTGAAGTGCACCAGACGAATCTACATAACAAACCTTACTCATCAAGCCTAGTCTTCCAATATTTTCCCTGTATGTTTACCTTTCTGCAATATGCTGCCCCTAGAAGCTCAAAGTCTTTTTCCTTTGTGTTGCTACTTCTCTAAAAAAAAAAATAATATTGTTCTTTTGCTGAGATGCTGTATAAGCTCAAGTTCTAACCACCCCTTTGAGGGACTCATCTCTGTGTACTCCCATGTTTGTGCATGATGCACTTGCTTATACACTTCTGTTTGTTTTTCTCTTGTCAATTTGTCTTTTGCCAGACCAATTTACAGCACACTAGCCCGAGAACCCAGCATGGGTAATGGGAAAGGATTTTGTTTTTCCTCCCTGCACTGTAGTCACCAGGAAAACATACAGAATGATTTCCTGGCTTTCTGTTCAGTATTCCTCTCCAAGAGCTTTAGGCCAGGCAAAGATTTCTCAGCCCTGTGAATCACTCAGCCTGAGCAGCCCTGGCACGATGTTCTTGCCTTCGTTCTCTTTCAATAGATGCTGTTCTTGTAGGGTGAGCACAGAGCTTTTGCATTGTCTTAATATCAGGAGCCTACCAGAACTCTTTGGAAAAGTATTCTTCCTGTGAATCAAGGCAAGAAGGTGGAAAATTCCACTCTCAGAAGCATGAAATATTCTAGGCTGTGCCATTTCTCTCTTGTGCCTACTCCCAGAAGTGCAGAGAGGAAGCTCCAAAGATTTTTGCCAGAAGCTAATACTGTGCTGTTTGAGACATCACCCTTAACAACTGGATTAAGGCCACTCTGAAACAGCAATTTTCTCTCTGGAAATAAGGGTACTGTTAACTTCAGGTGAGAAAAGATTAATGGGCAATGGAATAGAGTTGGGAGAATGTGATTCCCACAGCCACGGGAAGGATGCAGAAACAAGGAGAGATTTGATATCCATGCCAAAGTTCTTCCCCATGGTCAGGGATTATTTCTTCCATACCCTGAAGCCAACCTGGTTTTAGGAAAACTGTGAATATCATTTAGTTCCTTGCTGGATGTTTTACATAGATATCTCACTTATTCTTCCTAGGCCTCTAAGGAGATAATGTAGCCTAACAGCAAATAACTCAGGCTCTGGGGGATTGATGGTGCAACTCAAGTCCACCCTCCCATATTTTGCCTCCCTATCTGACCCTAGGCAAGTCTCTTTGTCCTGTAAAATGGGAGATCCAAATTCCAAATTCATAGAGTGGTTGTGAAGATCAAAAGGGATAACCTGTAGAAATGTTCAATAAATGTTAGCTCCTATTTTTAGGTACTAAGTATAGCATTCCCATTTTATACGAAAGGTATCCGAGACTCAGAAAGGCTAACTAACATGCTTGGACACAAAACCAACTGTGAGAACAGGTCCCTACCTGAGGTTGTCCGACTGCAAACCCCATCCCCCCCAACAACCTTGACTGTGATGCATGAAGATGCTGACAATCTGGGCCAACGCTACCCTCAGGGCCCCCCAACCTCCATTTTCAGCTCAGGCTTTTGCCTTTCAGTTTCCTCCTGGGAGTCCAGTACCCTCATGGTTTCTCCTTCAGCCCAGAGCTTGGGGATCAGATACTTTCCTGGGAATCCCTTCTGTCAGCACTGCCCCTGGCTTTCCACAGTTGCCATACATGTCCGCTAAGATCTCAGCAGCTGTTTGTGGCTTAATTCATTCAGCAACAGTACAAAGGATGGTATTATAAGCTACTATGGGCCAGGCAGTGTGTTGGCACTGCTGGTATCATCCAAGTTTATAAGACAAGGCCCCGGTCCTCACAGAGTCTACAGCCTAGAAAGAAAGGCAGACATGAAGATAATGAACTCTCACTGCCTAGCGACAGTGGCTATGAACTGGGCTGATTATCAATAATACACTGTGGAATAACCAAAGTGGGGATGTGCTAGCTGCAAGATTAGGTCAGATTTCACCAAAAGGACATGTGGCAAAGCATCTTGGAAAAGAGGAAAGCAAAAGACTGAGGGGCCTTGGAGGTGTGGGCTGCCCAAGGGAGAATGACAGGGCAAGGCTGTACAGCAGGCAGAGGCCTGGTGGGCAAGTCCTGGCATACCTTCTGCATAGTGCTTTGTTTTTCTTCCCGTAGGACAATGGTCCTCACACTTAGCCTGCATCAGAATCAACTAAGGTCTTGATAAAGCACAGGTTTCTGGGCCCCATCCCCAGAATTTTTGACTCAGTACATCTGGAGCGGGGCCTGAGAATTTACACGTCTAACATTCCCCGGGGACCCTGAGGCTGCTCCTCCTAAGACCTCAAAACTATTGCACCAGACGGGGACACCATCAGTGGAGAACTACAGATGCTGGGCAATGCTCCAGAGTAGGGTGTAGACACAGCACCCACTTTGCTCAGCAGCAACCTTTCATGAAACCAGAGCCATTTTGCCACCTGCTGGCTTAAGGTCACCAGCTCCCCTTAGGGTCCCACCACCCCCAAAGTAGTTGTGAATAGTCTCTGGGTATATTTCGTGTTGCCACTGTGTGTTGTTGCTGCATGTTGTTGTCACTGTGAGTAAGAACTAAGTTCCTCAGTTCAGCTTTTCCTCTCAGAACTTCTGGGATCAAAATCAACTTTATTCCTCCTTCCCAGTGGAAAGTAACCCATGTTTCACATCAGGTCTAAAACTCCTCTTACAAAGACAAGGAAAATGTCATCTTGGAAAAGATTTGTGGTTTAGAGGTTGGGAAATAAAATTTAATGACTTCTGCATACCTCCGTGATCTCATGTCCTTCACTGTCCCTCTCTTTCTGCCTAGCCTTGCCTCCTTGACATTCATCTAACATGCCAGGCATGCCTTGGCACTTTGCACTGGTTCCTCCATCTGCCTGGAATGCTCTTCCCCTAATATCCATGTGACTCACTCACCCCCTCAAGTCCTGCTGGTCTTTTGTCATTGAAATCTCTCTGGCAACCTGTTTGAAATACCAGTCTCCCAACCCAACACACACACACACACACACACACACACACACACACTATCCCCCTACTCTGCTTTCTTTTTCTCCATTGCCCATATCACCATCTCTCACATTATGTACTTCACATAGTGCTGACCTATTTGTTCCTAGTCTGTGTCTATTTCGTGAGAATGGAAGCCTCATGAAAGCAAAGATGCTAGTCTAGTTCACTCACTACAGAATTATCAACCACCTAGAACAGCACTTGGAACACCCAGCAATAGATATTCAATATTTCTTGGATAAATCAATCAAATCAGTTTTCTCACACCCTGGTTTCTAGACCTAGGTTTGCTCAATAACCTTCTTGCGCAGGACGGCCAATCAAGCTACTCTATGTCCTTATTAATAAAATGAGAATAATAACATCTGCCTCACCCAGATGTTGGGGTTTGGGAAGAATAAACTCAAATCTAAATTATCAAAAGGCTCTGAGACAATAACTACAATACAAATGCAAGTTATTGTTTTGAAATATTTTCCAATTTCTCCCAAAGAATATAATATGGATATTCAAGGAAGTCATTAATGAGACCAGTATTTTTTTTTTCAGGAATACTCAAATAGGCAATTTTCTATGTTTCACTGTGTGTTCATAAATAACTCTTTGTATGTGCTAGCAAAATATTAAAAATTGAAAGCTACTAACAGTGAAGAAAATAAATAGAAATAAGTCAAGTGTAAGACTATTCAATCGAGTGTGTTTGGTTAATGTGTAAATGATAACAAGTGACATTAAGTTACAAGGCAATTCAGGGGATGTTTGCTCAATATCATCTGAGTAAAGTAATGGGGAAAAGCAAATATACATCAATTTTATTAATACATATAATTCAAAAGTCCCCAGGCCTCCCCACACTATGGCTTCAGTTGAGATCCCAGTGACATGTATTCAAAGATTGTGTTGACAGATGTGATCACGGGTCCCCATGTAACTGCAGGCCATCACAAAGACTTCACCCACTGGCCTAAGAATTCCTGGGGTATTTCACATCTGCTCATGATTATTTCAGGTTTTTCTGCCTCTGCCAACTTGTTAATGCCCATCATCACCCACAAGCCCCTGTAAAATGTGCCTTCTTGGGGACCATGGCTTTAGCACCTCGAGAACCATTTCTCAGAGCCCCAAAGGGTTATATAACCTCTGAAGATCCTGAAGGTCTTACCTGAACCTGAGTCAACCTGTGTCAGATTCTAGCGTGCAGGGAGTCTGGCCTTCTCCTTAGGTCTTGCAGCTAGATCCTAGCAATGGGCTGGGAAATGACGAATGAAAAGCCAATAATAGCCTTGTCTCTTGCTTCATGCCATTCTGTTTAAAGTAACCTTTATAAAATGGCTATTATCAGAAAACATACCTTCATGCAACCATAGAACAATCCTTACTTTTTTACAAACCAGGAATCGGCTTGGTCTCAGATATCTTGGAAGCTTTCCTGTTCTTTTATTGGTAACAATGGTGAATTAACTTCTCTAAGAAAGCAGACAGGTGTTGAAAAAACAGGAAGGAGGTAAAATATACGCTCCAGCTTCAGGGAAACTAGGCACAGCGACACCTGGATTGTGATCAGGGGTGCCGCACACCCAGCTATTTTCTGATAGCATTTCTGGCCTCCCTGTAGCCCGCTCTGTGCTCACTGTAAGGTTGGCCCAGCTGTTCTAATTGCCTGGTTGCTTTGCTCTGGCAAGGGGACATTTGTGCAATTCTCCATTCACGCTGTAAAGAATGACTCTCAATCTTTCTGCCTTTCACGGAAAATGAAAGATCAGGACGCCCTGCCTTTCAGAGCAGCACAATGGGGAGACATCTCAGGTAACAGCTGTCGTGGCAACGCTCCCAGGAGGAATTGCTGTGCACATTCTGTTGCTCGGCCACCCTGGCTACGATGCCTTCACCGCATGCCCAAGCACAGGTAGTCCGCGGTCAGTTGGGTATACCCGGTAGTGGGGTGGTCCATGTTCTAATAAGTGGATATCCTCCTCTCAATGAACTCATCTGAGGGATCCACAAACTCAACTGCTGTAGAACCTCTCCCCTGAACAAGTGATAAGCTTTTCTTTGTTTTTCTTGGTTTCGCACCCACACAAAAACGATCAATTTGCCTGTAAGCTATGATCTGTGCAATGCTCATAAACTGAATATCCAATGGTGAAAAGACCATGTGTTACTATCCCTATCTGGAAATGAGCGTAAAATCCAGCCACACGCTGCAGCCATAAGAGTTTGCAGAGTGAGGACAGTCGTTTTGAGATAATGGGAGTTTTCTCTTTCTACCATACATTTAAGGAGGCATAATGCCACTGGTGTCATTTACCTCCACACTTAAATTTATAATCTTAGTGTTGTTGCTTGTGGATAATTTAACAACATTAAATTTGGTAATTTCTTTTATAACAAAATATAAAACATGAAAAAGAAATGACAGAACATTGAATCAATGTCATCATCTTTGATTTCTGTTACAACTGATATTTAAAAGCAAACTGACTGGCCTTAGGGAGCTGGTGAATTTGGGGTTAAAAGTAACAAGAAAACAGGTTCATGGATAATTTGGAACTTTTAAAGTGTGATATTGGTGTGTTTCCTTCTAATTATTTAAAACTCGTGGGATTAATGTTCAATTCTCTAATTTCCTTTATATCTTGAACATTTCCTTTCAATATAAAATTATATAAGTGCAAAGTAATAAATGATCACTTTATTCTTTAAATTCTTCCATTGATTTCAATTCTCTCAAAAGAAAATGGTGCCAATAAGTATTAACATTTTTGATATTTTTATTTATGTCATTTCCATGCCTATGGTTATAAAAATGTCCACAGAAGGCAATCACAAAGTCAATAGAGAAGTCAGGAGAGAGTTTATGGAATGGGAATGAAGCAGTTTAAAACTTGTCAAAAATAAGTGTATCTTGATTTCTGAAGAATATGAGTTATTATGTATTCCCTGATATTATTCAAAGTTGTCCAGAGAAATAGAACCAATAAGATATATATATATAGATAGATAGATAGATAGAGATGTATTTCAAGGAATTGGCTCACACATTTGTAGGAGCTGGCAAGTCTAAAACTTGTCAGACAGACCATTAGTCTAGAAACTTAGGCAGGGGCAGTCTTAAGACTGAATTCCTTCTTCCAGAAACCTCAGTCTTTGCTCGTGAGGCCTCCAACTAATTAGATGAGGTCTGCCTACATTACAAAGGGCAATCTACTTACATAAAGATTGTAAATGTTAGTCACATCTGAAAAATACCCTCACAGCAATGTCTAGATTGACATTTGACCAAACAACCAGACACCCATAGCATAGACAAATAGACACATAAAACTAACCATCACATCTCCAAAATTAAGCAGTATGCTAAGGGTAAAGAGTTGGAATTCCCTAAACTAGTATTTTCCCACAAGAAGCACTATTCATTATTAATCTAGTCCTCATAGAAAGAGATTTCTGTCTTCAAATATAAGAATGCATTTAATACATGTGTGTGTTTGTAAGAGAGTTTACAAAATAAAACAATGATTAGTCATGACACACTTATAATTTCGATTGGATTATAACTTTGAAAAATAAATCATCTTTTATTCATTGGTCCTTTTTTACCCTATAGACTTGACACATAAATAAAATCAATTATTTTTTTAAAAATCAAATGGCAGTCTGATAATGGCAGTTTCTCTTTCACTGAATTAACCTCCACACAGATAATTATTATAAATTCTGTTCAAAAAATAAGTCCATTTCGAGGCAGAGACTACCTAAAAGCCAAAGACAGGGGGTGGGGAGGAGGTGGCACAGGAAGAAGGGACTGCACCAACTGGGGTCCACACGCACAACTTCTCTCCTAAGGACATTCCCTCATCTGTGAAGCACAAGAAAACAACATTCCTATGGCTTGAGGTGTCAGAGAATAGGGTTTGAGGCTACTAGAGAAGTTGGAAATTAAGGGGAGAAATCTTGGAAAAGAAGTGTCCCAAGTCTACATCTAAACTCCTGTCCAATCCTTGGCTGAACCTGGAACTGTGTGCACCCAAAGGAAACTACAGAGAGTTCAGCAGAAAGCAACAGCTGGAATGCTGAAAGAACTCAGCACATGTTCCAGCTGCTGCCTGGTATAGAAGAGAAAGAATTTGTAGTTTCAGTCCTGCAATAACCTTGTTTAGTGGAAGGAGAAACTTGGGATATTTAAAGATTACAACCTGGTACAGCCAATATGACTTTGTTGTGGCTTCTTGTTTTTGTCCCAGAAAACCAGATCAGTAATAAAGTGGGCAACTGTGGTCTAGACCACGTAAGTGTGGGGCTGATGCATCATCCTTTGGTGAACCAAGATGAAGAGTAATTACCAGTGGATTCTCAGCCATGATCGATCTACGCCAAGGGTGATAAAGCACTTGTATCAAAATGCTATCTGGTGAAATAGGGAGCAGGTCTTTCCACTTGTAGAGTGACCAAAACAAGGGAAAGAAAAATAGTGAAACTCTAATCATCAAGATCCAGATTCAAATGACCTTGATACATTGAAGAAGTGGTTAGAATTTAATAGAATGCAACTTAGTGGACAAATGCTTAGGAAAGAGGACCCCAAAACATAAACAAATACAACAAAGCAGGTGACAGACAAGGACAGTGGTTCTTAAACTTTTGGTATCAGGACCCCTTCTTTCTCTTAAAAAAACTACTGTGGATGTTCAAAGAAATTTATTTGTATGAATTGTATCTATTAATATTTAATAAATTAGAAATTAAAACTGAAGAATTTTGAAATACATTTTAAAATTCATCTAAATATAGTAATAATAATTCTATTTCATATTAACACAAGTAACATATTTTCATAAAAAATAAAATAGTGGCTGACAAGGCTAGCATTATTTCACATTTTTGCAAATCTCTTTAATGTCTAGCTTACTGGTAGACAGCAAAAGTCTCATATCTGATTCTGCATTCAGTGTGTTAAAATAAAATATATCATATACCCTCTGGACAGCTCTACACTTGTGAAAGAATGTGAGTGAAAACTACAAATAACATCTTGGTATTGCTATGAAAATAGTTTTGATCTTCTGCACCATCTGAGATGGTCTCAAGAATATAAATATTCTCATGATCTGTGTCACTTTTTAGCTTTCCATTGGCATATTCTTTTTCTACTCCTTCTTTTCTATTGACAGTAACCCTTCAATCTTCTTTTTTACAACTTTCAGCCCACACCTCTGGCAAACTCTCCTTCTAAGCAAAGCAGGAAACCCAGATGTATCTCTTGAAATTCTGACCACTGGGAGAATTTCCCTTTCTTATTGCACATCAGCGATATCTCCCAAGAAAGGTATAACCCTGCATGCAGCACCCCACTTCAGACTGGTTTCAGCTTATTATAAGAAATGTCTTTAAATCAGGCTTGAATACTTTCCTCCATTACAGTGAAAACATACTTGTAGGGTGAGGGAGTCGTAGGCAATGCAGCAAAAATAGCTGCACAGAGAGTGTGACAGTGTACGCCAACTGATCGCGCAATACACTGGTGCCTCTGGTACCTGCTGAAATCTAATTTTATAATTTATGATGACCAACTTCTCAAATGTATGGCTCTGTAGGTCACAGAACACCTTGTTGATGATGGAAGCTCAATTTGCATGGTCACTTGGTGTCTCTGGGGCTCAATGGCAAGCCAAGGGCTCTTTCCTAAAAAGAGAATAAATATTTTCTGAAGAAGGTACAACTCTGTTCCGAACTCCAAGGGACCTTCACCAGAATTATTTTAATGGGACTCTCCACAAGATCCTTAGAGTATCCCAATCCACCGTGGAGAATTTGAACAACTGTGGATCTGCTGTGACATAAAGTGCAAGCAGTAGATAGAAGTAGTTAGAATGCAGCCTGGTTTGCTGCTCCCAAATATGATAAATTGTTTCCTTCAAAAGCTCCAAATTTCCTTTCTTAAGTGGTAAGAGTTGTGCAAAATATAGAAACTTGTCTTTCCCTTTGGATATAATATCCTGACCTGCCTTGAACTATATGAGTACCAGGAATTTCTCTGCGATGACAGGCATATACATTTTCATTGCGTCTCTATTCCGCCCTTGACAGGCGCGTATCTTACCAGCTGTTTGGGTTGTCTATGGTTGTGTAACAAATCACTCTAAAACGTAGTGACTTAGAAGAACAACGATCATTTTATCATGTTTCATCGTTTCTGCAAAATTCTGGTGGGAAGGTTTTGCCTGGGCATCTGTGATTCGGGGTCTCTCCTGTGGCTGTGGTCAGATCGCAGCCGGTGCTGGGAGAGACGGGGAGCTGAGGCAGCTGGAGCAAAGCTGGGCGTCTCTCTTTTCATGGGGTCCCCGGACTCTGTGTGTGATCTTCTCACTTCCCTGCAGGGGGACAATCTTTCCATTCATGCAGCAGAGGAAGGCTTCAAGCACAAGGATTCTACTCAATAAAATGAAAGACATTTCATCTTTTATAACCTAGCCCAGTAGGACGAATAGCACCGCTTCTGATGTGCTCTTTGGGTTGAAGCAGTTGGAATAGCTCACCCACTTTCAGAAAAGCAAACCTAGCCCCCCGCCCCTCAGTGGGGGGAGTGTCAGAATCAAATGGTTAAAAGAGCGTGTGGGCTTGGAGATACTGCTGAGGCCATTTGGGGAGAACACAATCTGCCAAACCAGGTATGGAGAGTATCTGCTAATTCCTGTGAACAGGTGCTGTAACAGGATATCCATAGAGAGGACCAGAGCGATGCGGAATGTGAGACAATCGTGGTTCAGATGATGACAGCCTGTAGGACAGTTGGCACTGCCCGGAGGCAAAATGGCAAAAGTATACTACTGCGCCTTTCAGGTGAAAGTACACTGTTTCTAGGACTCTCTACTTATTCAAATATTTTCCAGAAAAATCACTGGTGCATACCAAGCACAGAAGAGAGGGGTTCTGCTTTAGAAAAGAGACCGCAACTGAAACAATACGCATAATTGGAATCCCCACTTGATTGGTTTACAATAATCTCTTATTCTCCTAGCCCTCTTCACCTTCTGCATGGAGAAATACATGCCTTACTTGGGAATAAAATAGACATTCCTGAATGATTTATGGTTTGGGATGTGGGTTGCAATTCAGTTTGGGGTACAGCACTGCTTAAATTTAGCTTTTTAAGTTAGAGGTGCAGCTCCAGGGTCTTATGGTTGGCCCTTCCTACTATAGTAGTCCTCACTCCTCTTGCCAGAGAGTTACCGTAGGGAATCTGCTAGCAGCCTAGTGTGTCTGTTGTAGCCAGACTTTCAGAAACCGGAGAATAATCCTGGTAGGTTTGTGGGCACTGGGACTCACTGTGAGACAGACGTGGGTCCAAACTCCATTCAGCCCCTGATCTCCTAAGGCCCCTACAGTCGTGTTTTATGTCTTCTGAGATTTACACAGTACAAAGCCAGGGGTTAGTCATTTCTACAATTTCCTGGTATTTTTCTTCTCCAGTTCAGAGTTGTTCTAGTAAATGGCTGTTGATGTCTTTGAGAAAACAGAGAAGGAAACTTATATAATACATATGTAGTTCTTTCAATGTCTCAATGTCTTTCTAGAAGAATTTGTGAACTTGTTCGTATCTGGGAATCAGAAGAGTGACCATGATTTTCAATCATGTGTTTCAAACCATAGCTTCATTTTTAGCTCTAGCTTTGTTTGTCTTTGGGGTTACATAGATTAAGCAAGATTTTACAAGCCTGCCCATTTACTAGAGTCCTAGGGAATCTCATAAGAAATTGACCACCAGCAAAGGCCCCCATGGATCAAACTTGTGCTTATCATTCTAGCCTACTACTTATTTCAGCAACAGATCACCTTTTATCTAGTGATTAATTACTACCCCTGGGACTTTGCCAACTGGAGATTCCATCATATGCTAAATCAGGAAATCTGCTTCAAAGCCAGGATTTTTCAAAGCTTTTGTTGTAGGCCTACCAAAGATAACATTTGCTCCCATGCAGTTTTGAAAAAAAATTGTGCTTACATAGTCAATATATTTTTTTGTTCTTGCTTAAGGGTGTGTCCCTGGGCCTGTTATGGTTACACGGTAAAGGTGAAGGTGAAAGCGTCTTCAGTAAAAATCAAGCTAAGAGTCCTACTATCTCCTTCAGTCTTTGGATTCCATCTCTGCACAATCTAAGGAATTTCTGATATTTCAACATCATTTAGTGTAGACATCATTGAAGCCAGCAGGAAACAGAAGGTAGGTAGAGTTTTGGCCCAGGCCTGTCTCAAATGGGCTCACAGTGTCCACAAACCTATTCCACAGTTATTTCTCAAGTGTATTTTATTATACTGCAAAATCTAGTAAACTAAGAATTATGTTTCCCAGATTCACTTTAGGCTAAGGTTTTGTATGTTAATTATATATAATTATGTTATGTAAGATTTGAAGCAAGGGAGAATAAATGCACATCATCAACTATATTCAGTATAATAGCCATTAAAGCCAAGTATCAAAATAAAATGAACTGAGCCCCAGAACTTTGAAATACATTGTCATAAAGGTTTTTTCTGTGTGTGTGTGTTCCAATAACACTTTATTTACAAAACAGGCAATGGCCAGACACAGTTCACATGCCATTTTAGCAACAGGAAATAAACAGTAAACAAATGAATGAGCAAGATAATTTCAGATTTTTTTAAGTGCTATCATAAAGTTTAAAACCAAAATTTTGAAAATTTTTAAATTACACACAGCAAAAAGTAAGAACACTTTTCTACAGTGTTAAATAAAATGAAATATCCTTTGTAAATGTCTATCTTTATATTTCATAATATACATACAGTGTAGTACAAATAATTACAATGTTGTACAAACATTTTGAATATAAATTTGAAGATAAAGGATGTTTGTTTTAAAACAATTATTGCTGGAGAGTGCAATCAAAATAAATTTGAATAACACCCATCTAGGAAACAGCATTAAGCCAAAAATAATTGTGTATAGCATTTTATAGCTCAAAAATCAATCAAAATGTATATGTGTGTGTGTATGTGTATATATATATAAAAAACAGAGAAAACACACACATATGTGCATGCACATACATATTTCTGTGAGTGCTGTTATTATTAGACTATTCAGTACCAATGGCCCAACTTTAAAGCCTTTATCAGAGATGAACATATTGTTGCTGATTAACATATTTCTAAAGTCATTTGTCTCCATTCACTGGGTCAATGATTTTGGCTACCACTGCTATGACAAAGATATTAAGTCATGAAAAAATTTAATCAATGTTCTCCTTGGAAAGAGATTTGAATGATGTGTGTAATAGATATGATGAACTGTGGGCCAGAAGGTCCAGGTGAAGCTCATCAGACACCTCAAGTTCTGCATTGAGTTTTCAGCCATATTTCCAAATATGTAAGACCCTTCTTATTAAACCAAGCGGCTTAATCTCAAAGACTAATGCTTCTCTCTCTCATTCTGTGTCATATGGTCTTGTGATGACTATAATGACAGCAGTCCTGAATATGACTTCTATAACAATAATTCTGGGAAGGACTTAAGAAAAGGAGGCAAGTCTTTTACAGTAAAATCAGTTTCATCAATGAATATTAGACAAGGCCAGATAGTTTTCCTAAGAAATATAAATTATCTAATAGTAATGCATTAAGGCAGTGAATATAATACAAAAAAAAAGTAATACCATCTGTAGCACTTTTCAATAACCTTTCTTATTTTCTTCAGAATGAAATTGGAATTGCTGAATGAAAAGAACAGATCTATTTTTGCCTGAGCCATATTTTTAAAGTCATAATTTAATAGAGATACTTTACCCTAAATCCCTCTGTTTCTCAAAAGTTATATATTCTTTTCTAGGCATTTTCATCACCTTATAAGAGTAGAGAGGATGAATCTTAGAACATAAAATTATTAACTAAAATGACCTCCTGGAGAGATACTCAAATCACAATAGGAAATGGATAGTGAATGATTAAGAATTATGAATACTAAAATAGTTTAACAGATTCTTTCCGACTTTCCCCAGCTAGATTGTTTCTTAAAAACTCAATGAAAAACTAAATAACACAAAGAGCTGCCTCTGATAATTTAAAATAAATTATATACATTAGAAATTTAGACTGGAGGAAGACTACATAAGTGATAAAGGTGCCTTCTTAGAGATAACTCACCGTATGGAAACCCAAGGAAACATGGTGTTCAAGATATTTATTGTTCAGAAGCCAATTCCCACTTCCGTGCCTCTGAACATTGCTCACTCTGACATATGCTACTTCAAGCCAACGTGAAAATTTGCCAACTGTATATTTTACTCAGGTCTGCTAGCCTCTAGAATGGTCTTAATTTTATTATCCCAATAAAATGGTCTCTTTTACTATATATGAATTACATAAAAGCATATATTTGAGTATCAAGGGACTTTTCTAGGAGAAAAGTACCTCGATGGCACCTTTTTCTGAGCACTGCAATCCATAATAAATATCGAACTGCCCTTCTTGCCAGCGTCAATGTTTCTAATCATATCTCCTATGTTTTCCTATAGTTTATCTTACATTTTTCCATGAATGATAATGACAGCAAAGCAACAACCCAACATTCTTTATTCAGTTCTTAGTATGTGATACCAGGTATTTTAAGTGATTTCATTCATTATCTCATTAACTCTCACAGCAACCCTAGGAGGCAGGTATGATTTCAGAGCTCCATCATAGACAAGGAAATGAAAGCTAAAGAAAGGTTAAGCAAATAACCCAAAGTCAAGTTGCTGTAAGTGTCAGATCTGCACTGTGGGTGATCTGATCCCAAAGGCCATGCTCTTAACCACTATGTTATTATACTGCTCTTCCTTGAAATAAAATGTTATGCCCCATACAAAGGTGAGAAAACCTTTTTATAGAGTCTGTGTTACTCACATCTGACTCATTTTCTCTACCACACAATTCTAATAAGGACACAAAAGGTCCTAGGGTGAGTTCTTTCCAGACCTCTCATGCTGCTCTTAATGAGAGCTTGCAGAGACTGTGACTCAATTTCCTCTGTCGTGCAGATGGGCTGTATGTGACACACCAACACCCTGAACACAGACCCTCTCTCCAAGGCTCATGCACGTCCAGGACTGAGGAAATTCCAGGGATGTGGAGGAGGATGTGATTAAGTAAAGTAAATAAGGTTTATAGAGCACCTTTTCTCTCAGATGAAAGTGGACAGAATTGTGGTCTTCAATAAATTATTTATATACAGCAAATTTATCATATAAATTCAAGCTATAAAATACTAAATTATCAAAAGTAAAGTGATATTTACAAAGAAATTTCCTTTAAAATTCCCTTTTAACATCTACTTATGAATATTATTTATTAAACAATTATTGGAAATAATTGATTTTTTTAACCAATTTCAGGAAGCAAAAAGGAAGAATACATTCACATATGAGGGATTTTTCTATATACTACATTGATGATTTATTTCATAAATAATGATCCCCTATATTTAATCATCAAATCTAAAGAAACTCATTTTTAATACTAATTTGCAATGTTTCATATTTAATCATGAATTGGTGACAAGACAATGTTTGAACTTGCATTTTCTTTAGTGCTTTGCAAGGAATTTCAGGTAGGGATGCCTTTGGAAAACATGGGTCCATTTTCTTGATTTTCAGCACAACATATATATAAATAAAACGAAAGCAATCAATACATTAGACTTGTCACTAAATAAAAGTATTAAATGAAAAAAATTCAGATTTTTAAAAATAAGAATGATGTCATTTCTCTGGCATTTGATATTTATTTAAAATAAATATTTTCTTTATACCTTTGTTGAATTTATCAATGATATGTTATAATAACTTTTTACATAATTTTTTTTCTATTGCATTTTTCTCATTTTCAAACTTCTCCTATGTAGCAAATTAGTATGTTTGATGTAATAATATAATAATTTAACACCAATCCTTTCAAAATCCAGAAAAAGACCAGAGTTTGGACTTTTTTTTAAATGAAGTCATCAATGTAGTATAGAAAAATCCCTCATATGTGAGTGTATTCTTCCTTTTTACTACAATATAATCCTAGAAAATACTTCAGGAAGGCAATTCTGGCCAATATCTCAGCATTATACAGGTATATGATTGACAATATGCCATAAAAGAAAATGTTCAGTTAAACTTTCACAGTTCCAAATACATATGTCTTCAGGAAAAGTCATTGTAAGCCTTAGCAAATTCAGTTTTATTGAAAGTTATTTTATAATCCATGTGATAAAAATTTAGAGATATAGACAATTGTACATAATGGATAGAAATGCAAAATAGTCCAGGCAGAAAATTATGGGCTATAGGAATGCAAGGCTGGTTAGAGTCACAACAAATAAAATATTGTTTGATCCTCTTCTCACTTGGTTCATCTTATCATATGCATTTTCACTGCATCATTTTATGTTATATCAGTATCATTTTTGTTATTTTTTTTCCTCTTTCTGGGCATCACTAAGAAATAAAACAACAGCAAGGATGTAAGTGAAGTTTTTAACATAAGAAAATTATTTGAAATAGAAAATGTTCTAAATTAAAAGTATGAAAGTATTTTCATTCTGTACAAAATTCAAATGGAAAACAAATTTTTTGATTGAATAATAATTTCCCAGATGTAATAAAATATTTCAAAATCATGCCAAGAGTTTATGTGGTCCATGCAGTTGGTGTCCAGTAAATGACAGTTATTGTCAATGGAGTGATGATGCGAGCTTTTTCTGGGAAGTATTTTTCAAAATAAGGGCTGACCCAACATTTCTTCCCACTACAGTTTTCTGTCTCTTCAATTTCTTTAAAGCTACAAAAACAGCTTATCTACATTATCAAGAATGTCACTAAAAACAAGACTTTTTCTATGTCTCCTTCATCCATCACTGCCAAAACGATTGTTTCATTTTGGCTGCCCTGCCAAAGATATTTGAGCAGATACCTCTCAATTTCTGCAAAAAGTGCTCTACCTCATCCCCCACTCTGAGTTCTCACAGTTAGTCCACTGGTAGTACATTCCTTTCTATAATACAAAACTAACAGGACAACAGACTTTGAGCTTGAAAAATAAAATATTCTTTACATTAATGATACTTACATGGTACATACCAGAAATGTGGCAAAAAAAGATGCAATAACTCTCTTGGTACCTCTTACAGTTCATGATGTTTTGGTAAAATATTGTATGGTACAGAGCCTGTAATTTGGGCTCTGTGACTTAGGTTAAGTATCCAAATGTTTTTGAGTCTTGATTTCCACACATAAAGAAGAAGATAGGTAACACTAAGGATGTGATAAATAGTCCAAGGATTATTTAGGGAAACAAATAATATGTGTTAAAGTGTTATTAAATTGTAAAATATTCAAGTTATTATGACAGTGTTACTACTATTATTGATGATTATGTATATAACTAACTCCACACTGTAGCAAAAACAAACTTGTACTTTATCCTACCTGTGGACTGCTAAGGGGCTACATGATTTTGCACATTTTGAAGAATACAAATTCTTATTGCAGACTTAAGTTTGAAAGAAGAAAATCACCTCCTGGTAATTAGAAAAAGGCACTCATGCAGTTTTACACTCTTGTGAGTACCGAGACACCCTACTGACTTTAAATTCAATTCAACAATTTTTTTTCACCACCCTGCCTGTAAAAGGCACTGAGCTGGAAGTGCCACATAAATCAGACACCTGGGCCAGTTCCTCCCATGCCTATGTTCTGGCCAAAGAGCTCACAATGTTCTATTTCTTCTTTTGTATAAAGTGTCAGAATAATTATGAAAGCCAAAAGACACTAAAAAGCAAAACAAAACAAAACAGAATTAATCTGGGAGAAATTCAGGGTGTGAAAGGAACTTTAGTATGAACCAAAGCCTGTATTTTGATAAGATTTAAGCAGGTAATGAAGTTCCTCTCCATAGAGAAATGAGAAATGAACAAAACCTGAGGGAGTATCGTTATCTGCAAACTTGCTGCAATTCATGAACTATGTATGGCTTAGAAGGGTTTCTGACTATGAAAACCTTCTTACCATGGTGTATTAGTTTCCTAGGGTTACCATAACAAATCACACTGAGTGGCTTATAAAAACAACAAAATTTTATTCTTCCTGGAAGCTAGAAGTCAAAATCAAGGTATTGCTCCCACCGAAGGCCATGGGTCCACTGAAGTTTCTAAGGAGGAGCTCTTCTTGTCCTCTTGTTAGTTTCAAGTCCTGGAAATCTTTGGCATAGCTTGGCTTGTAAATGCATCACTCTAATCTTTGTCTTCACATGGCCTTCTCCCTTTGTGTCTCCTCTGTGCCTCTATATACAACTACCCATTTCCTTTCCCTTATAGAGACACCAGGTATTGAAATTAGGGCCCACACTAACCCAATATGACCTCCATTTGATTACATCTGTGAAGACTCTATTTCCAAATAAGGTCACATTCACAGGTACCAGGGACTAGAACTTAAACACTGAGGTTGTAGGAATTTTATAAAGCAGCACTTCAATCTTCAACATTTGTAAAATTGAACTGATGATGGATCATAAAGAGAGAAAAAAATGTACTGTCATGCTAAAGTATTTCTCTTTTAAAATTCAACATTAGGTTCATTAATGTGGTATAATTAATTTATTCTACCCTCTTTTTATATATGTGTATATATATATATATATATGTATTTGTAAATTTCAATAACCCTTGATTTCTACTTCAATTGGTAGAGTTTCAAGGGATGTTTGGACTGGCATCTGTGAGTCATCTGTGCTTTACAACCGATTCCAAGTATGATTCAGCTTGATATCTCTGCTACTTTAGTCAGATTTTTTTTTTACCATGACACTGTACTCCACCAAAACTTATATTCAAATCATCTTATCATCAGCATTGATTTTAAAGTAGTTTTAGAATAAAATATACAATAAAGGCAGGTGTTATATCTCTAATTGAATGAGCACTCAAAAATTCATTTTGATTGCATAAATTAGTTGAAAATATTGAGCTATGATTGGAAGCAATTTGACCGATTTTCTATTTGAATCATCTGATGACATAGATATAAAACTGGCAACTCTTTGTTTGCCAAGTTCTTCTTCTAATGACAGGACCAACTTATTAACAGCAGTTTGTCACTTTTTATGCATACAGAGGAAACCATAGACTCTAAAATGAGCTAAGTAAATTCAGAGGAACAATCATTTGATCTAAATGAAAAGTCATGTAAGGAAAATTAAACATACTTCCTGCTGCTGTTTATGTTAAATAACATCCTTAGAATTTTTAAAAAATAACTACCAATTTTTGAAGTATATATTGTTGCTTCCTTAACAAATTTGTATCTTCTAGTTTTAATGTGGTTGGTGACATCATTATGGAACCCATAATGGATGTTAAATGTTCATAAATATTCTGTGCAAGTCACACATTTATTATCAACTTACTTTGGAAATAGAAAATCAGTACCTAATTTTAACTAAACATACACTTTCATTTTTATTTTAGCTCTTTACTGCCAAAGAAAGATTTACTGGGAGGAAAATAAGCATTACCAACTAATAAGAAGCAATAATAAAATTACATTTTAAAATTACTGACAAAACTACTGAAGCAAAGGTGTTCAGATGGCTGCTGATACACTCTGCTGCAGAACTCCTCAACCTCTATTTCCTAGGCTTAATTCATGCACATATAAATTTAAATTTCCATGTCTCCCGCTGAATTCAACTGACTCTACCAGCTGACAGTCTGGAGGCTTTGGTGCCTCTCACAGGGGATTGCTCAGGCCATGCACAACTTGCTGCTTCTACCACCATCCAGGTAATTACCAATGTCCCTGTGTACTTCATTTTATCAACAGGTGCCCTGACTGCTTTCTATAAAATGCAAGAGTGAGCTAAGTACATCTGGAAAGGGCTGGGAAACAAGAGAGAGTATCATGCATCATGTTTCTCATTTCGTCAAGTTCTGTTTACTGTACATACATCTCACCCACGAAAAGATCAGCTTGAAAGGCAAAGTGAGGGCCTATCAAGCCCATCCTTATTTATTTTGATACAATTATAAATAATAATACTTTATTTAAAAAATAAATCCATAATGAATGATAAACAGGATGCCAGGACAATAGGCTTAAGACAGTGATCATAGGATGTCTGGTCACTATATGTTTAAGGTTTATATAATAAATTAAATAATAAAGATAGCCAAAGAGCTTAAAATGTCAGTGTATAATAAAACAAGAAAGCTATTAACGTGGCCAACCTTTTTTGTTGCTATTAGAAGATGAGATTCTAACCAGGTCCCAGCTACCCCTTAGTTACATCTTATTTTATTTCAGGAAAAGTTTCTAAAAAAGATAAAAAAGCAGTCATTTAAAAACCTACAAAGTCAAAAACTGCAAATCTCACAGTTGCAAAGACTAATTTAAAAATAATCTTTTGAAATGAAAGAACCCCTATTTTAGGACAGTAGGTTGAGAGCAGAAGTAGTAACCACTTAGCAATTTTAGGTCATCCAAAATTAGACATGTCTCACATTGGCTATACGTTTCGTTACAAATGAGCCTGGAGATTTTTTGTATAACTTGGAATTCATACAGGGAGAATGGAGTGCAAAGATCCTTCTGCCAATTCTTCTCAAATTCTCAATTCTTCTGGCAGCTTTTATGATCTAAAACATCATAATCTTGCACTTCAAATTTCTATCTCAACATAGTAGACGTGCAGGATAGAACCTGTGCCATTAGTACAACTATAAAATCTGTTTGTTAACTAATGGTGAACGAGAACAAAGGTGAGCTTGCTAAGACAGGCAGTTGATCAATTTTGAACCCCGGACCATTCAGAAGCCACCAAATTTGTTCCCACATGTCTCTTGTTGTGTGAGCTTCAGAGAATGGTACAGACCTATATATATTCCTGAAGTGCTTTGAAACCACAAGGTGTCCTTTTGCTGGGAAAAGCCTAGAGAGAAGACAATTAGGCCACTGAAAGCTGAGACCATAGTAGTTTTTTCTAGATCTATAAACATTCTCTTTCTTTCTGGGCAATCCTCGATTACTTGCTTGGTTTCAACATTAAGAGGCTTCTCTTCAAGTCAAAGGGATGTTGTTTCTGAGAGGTACTTAGTATCATCAAAAAAAGATAAATTTGGGTCAAGAAACGATGGGTTTCTCTCCCTGACAATGAGGATTACTCAGAGCATTCTGTTTTCTTACTCATAAGCCACATTCTTTACAAAACTACCAGGAGTTTTGTTTATATGTTTTCGATACCACAGATTGCGTGAAGTGGTAGGTGCTGCTCCAGGTGTTCCTTTCTGGGACCCAGCGCTCTGCCCTGGGAGCTCACAGCCAGGTCTGTGGGGGGAGTACGGGGTGGGGTGTGTGGCCTCAGCCTCCCAGGTCCCATAGCTTAACCCCAGCCAAATGCAAGCCAACGATGTCAGAAATAAAGTTTGCACTGGGGGGCCTAGATGGCCTGTTTCCCTTTCTTCCCTTTCCCTACTGAGCCAGCTTATTGCTTTTTCCAGAAAAATCTCTGAAGTCTTCTGCAGTGAGGTCTTGCTTATGCTCAGAGTGGAGACACATCACATTCTTCTGCTGACACACATGGAGGCAGCACATTTGTAAGAAACTCCTCTGCTCATTATTCATCCTCCGGCACATGTCAAGAGACTCTGGCTTAGAAGAAGAAGAACAGACGCTGGCTGCTCCTGTCCTATGTATAGTGAATCTCTCCATGGCTTTGGTGGGCAATTGCAAGGGTCTCACAGAGAATTTTAGGCACTTTGTAGAGTAGCAAGACCTCTTGCACAAAGAACCAGAGAAACGGTAGCCCTCAAATGCATGACCAGGAAAGGGTGGTGACCAAAGACAGGCACTGAAAAGAGGAAGCTTTCTGGTCTGATAACACCAAGTTCTCCAATACAATTCACGTGGCTGATGGTACAAAAATGTAGCCTTTCTTTAAGCACTTACACATGTGATGGGCAGTTCTATGGGATTCTCAATATTTCTTTCCTCTGTCCAGATATAAACATATCGGAGAGGCAGAGAAAGGGCTCCTGGGATGAGTGGCAGGGTGCATTCAGGAGTGTGTGCCATCCATCTCTTGCTGAGCCAGAAAAAAAAAAAATCAGACACATCAGAAATAGTGCATTTGCCTACCTCACATTTTCCAGCTTTTGTTGTGCCCATATGAAAGTGCTCTTCAAGTCAGAATAAGTTACAAATGAAGAGCATGACTTTTCCTCATGATTATCTTTGCACACCCAATACATAGGTGGACACTTTATCCTATTTGACTTTTTGAAAATTCTACCGTAAAATATCACAGAATATCAAGATCAGCTATAAATATCTCCATAGGCCTAGAACAAAATCACCAGGAGCTCCAAATGCCATTAGCTTTTAAAGAGCAACCTACCTCTTTAAAGCAGTTTGTTCTGGAAGCCCGGTGTCAGTGCTCCCCGTTTAGCCTGCACAGAAAGTTGTGCATCGTCAAAGTCATGGGCAACACGCTTGCACAGGATGGCCCTGGAGCATGGAAAGGAAAGACTGACTGTCCAGACCTGTGAGAGGGACTGGTAGGGAGACGGTCAGTCTTGGTCAGTCTTAAAGCAATAGGGTAGGAACACAAAGGAACTGAAAATTGAAATCACAGCTTCGAGTACCTAACTATCAAGATGACTTCTTTGAACAGGGACCATCACTCTGTAAGACACTGTGCTATGCCAGGGGGCTTTTGAAGGCAAGGAAGGGAACCAACTTCTACTAAGCCTAAGCCATTTGGCAAGCCTCCGACTTTTCCTTTTCCTTCAATTCCCATGATAATCTTCTGAGGTTCATTAGAAGGATTCTTAACACACCTTCGCATGAATAGGCTATGACCGATGGTCTCCATTCTCCCTGTGTGTGGTTGTGTGTCCATAGGCAAGTGGGCAGCTGTTCTCCTGTATTTTCACTGGATTCTGCCCTCCCTATTTGAGTTCTTTGCTACCAAACACCAGTGGCATTTGTTCACGAACCACTTGCAATTATAATTAGATAATTTGATAGAGTAGTAATCAATATATCAATGAAATAGAGTGAGAAAGAAAGAAATCTGTTGTTTCTATGAAAAGTAAATTGAATGATCTGGCTCATTTTAAAGATAAGTCACTAAAATAAGAAACTATAATCAAATCAAATTAGTTATGAGCAAGACAACTATAAAAGGAGTAGGGATATTGGGAGTAGGTATAAAGATCTAGAAGGATTCTGTACTTAAACTCATTTCATTCCATTTAAAAACAAAAACTAAGAAGTTATTGGCAATTTATCATGGATGTTGGTTTTGAAAAAAATAAAAAAACAAGAAAAAACCAGGACTACAACTCCAAGCAGTGGACCGTATACCAAGTGAAGTCCTTAAAGCTGCATGAAAATATCAAGTAATAGTAAATGGCAGAGCCAAGATTTGACTTTTTGTTATATCTAAGGAGATTTAGCTATGATTCTGTGGTTGTACTTGTGAAATTCCTTTTTTCTTCTCTTTCACTCTGGTTTCCATTCCTTCTCTGAACAAGCTCAGAGCTTCACAGGCTTCTTACAAACTGAGTGAGGGCAGACAGGTGCCACTGAGGGCTTGGGGAAGCGTCGGCACCGGACATCTTAGCTGTGGCTTCTCCTGGTGTTTTGCCTGAGCTCTTGGTCCTAGGGTCTGCCCTTCTGTCCAGCTTGTGCAGGCTGACTTCTCTGGACAGGTTTATTTAGCTCTTATTGAACCCCTGTTAATGCATGCTCTGGGGCTGGAAGACTAATCATGCCTTTTCCTTTGCCTTGTAAAATATTTCCATGGAATGCTGAGAAAGATGTCAGAGAATGCTGGCCTACGGTGCTATTTTTTAGCAGAAGGGCTATTATTACTCCCCTCTTATCTGTTACAATGGTGAAGTCTTCTGTTCCCAATAAACCTGTTTTCAACTTGCAA
The DNA here is from genome assembly GCF_040939455.1 of Microcebus murinus. Lineage (NCBI taxonomy): Eukaryota > Metazoa > Chordata > Mammalia > Primates > Cheirogaleidae > Microcebus > Microcebus murinus. The sequence continues at coordinate 70,974,369 of NC_134116.1, read as the reverse complement.
CTCTCAACTCTATTTGCTTTAGTAACATTGAGCCTCGATCTCAGAAATCTTAATCATACTTTCTTATTTGTACCACTATCTAAACCACAGCTATTCTAAACCACAGCTATTCTAAACCACAGCTATTCTCAATGTCCTCAACTGTGAAACTCCCCAGGACCCCTGTCCAACATTCTTGACCCACTAACCATCCCTCTTTGAAAGCACATTGGAAAATGTAAAGCACTATACAATATTATTTGATTTAGTTATGGCTGCAATCATGATCCGTTCCCACCTTTCTCACAACTCACCCTATCTCCAGCTTTATATATTCATTCATTCCACAAATATTTATTGAATACCGTTATGCACCACACATTGTTCTAGGTTCAGAAGACAGAGCATTAAAAACAGCTGCGACCCAGTTTTCATGGAGAGTGACTACCCATGAGAAGAGACAGATGTTTACAAAGTAAATAAATAAGGCACGATAGGTGGTGATAAGCATTTTGGGGGAAAAATAAGACTTCATGAGAGGGATGTGTTTTTTAGGTAGGGTGGTCAGAGAAACCTTCTGAAAGGAAATGACATTTGAGTAGACATCTAAATTAAATGAGGAACCACTCACGATGAAATCTGGCAGAAAAATGATGCAGACAGAGGATGTGGAGGGAAAACACATGCCAAGCCCCGAGGCAGGAGCATGCTTGGTGTGTTTTAAGACTAGCAAGGACACCAGGAAGACAGGAGCAGAATATTAAAGACCAATCACTCCATCACCAACTCTTCCTGTTGCTCCTGAATCCGTGATGATACGTGTTCTGGGAAAAGGTATGCAACACAGCAGACTTGACTCTTGAGGTATTATTAGTGAGGACTGAACTCCAATCTTTTTCTTTTGCTAAAAACTCTTTCCTAAGGAGGCCAGCTGGGTCAGGCTGACAAATGGTAAATTCCTACTAAGCGGCTTTTGTTAACCAAATAAAGTAGTGGTTTACTACCCAACCTGATTCTGGTATGGCATTAACATCACCTAAAAGATAGGAAGCCCCGGTCTTAACTCAAGCATCCTAGCAGATGCCTATCATAAATTTAAAATATCTTAACTCAAGCATCCTAGCAGGGCCTATTGTAAATTTAAAATGTCCTCCTGTCTGGACCTCCCAGAGTGCTCATACCCTTATCTTAAAGTAAGCATATCCTTTCTGGTCTTCTAGATAAAGTCTAACTCTCTCAGCCAATTGCCAGGCAAAGAATCTTTAAACCCACCTATAACCTGTAAGCCCCCGCTTTGAGATGTCCCACCTTTTTGGGCCAAACCAATGTATGCCTCTCATGTATTGATTTGTGACTTTGCCTGTAACCCCTGTCTCTCTGAAAATGTATAAAACTGAACTGTAACACAGCCACAGCGAGTCCACTTGCCCAAGGCCTCTTGGCAGTGGCTCCGGGTCATGGTCCTCAAATTTGGCTCAGAATAAATCTCTTTAAAATTATTTTACAGAGTTTGGCTTTTTTCCGTCGACATTAGTAATTATCTGATAGTAACCTACCTATGCTAGAGAATTCTGTCATATTATCTTCATCAGCTCCTGACCTCACTCCTCTTGACAGGATTTTCAAACTTCCCCACCCACCTGTTCCCACCCCCACCCCCAGTTTTCTCTCCTGTCTTTTTAGCTGACTTTACCACTGAGGTCCATTTTCCTGAAAGTCATAATCAAATTGTCCCAATCCTAAAAGACAAATAACTAAACTTTCATTAAATATCACCACTCTATCCAAATGATAATTAAATTCTCTCCTCCCTGTCATGCTCTGACTCTCCGAACTCAACATTTAAACCTGCTACCTACATTTCCTGACTACTAATTCCTTGTGACCTGATTTCTGCTTCTACTACTAAATTTCACCATTCATGCTTCCCCTGCTGTGTCCCCAATATCACTAATCATCCTTTCCGACTGAACTTAATAGTGTCTTCCAGGTGCTCAATCTCCTGGCACTACCTGCCAAGGGCGACATGACTGGCCACCCCCATCTTGGGAGTTTGAATGGTAAACTCTGCAATTGAACAACTGATCCTGTAAAATTCCAGATTTACCATCAGTCACTGTGAAAACTGTGGCAATTTCCCTGACTTTGCCATGGCTTGGTTTCCTCATTTATAAATAGAAGTAAAATCACATCTACTTCATACGATTGTTGAGTATAAGGCCATGGTAAACAGATAGTTTTAACTGTTAGTTATTAAGAGAATTGAGACTCTTCTTATCTCTTAGATTCTGAGATAATACATTCCTCTTCGATTTTATTGTTTTTTGGTTTTTTTGTCTCATTCTTTGCTTATCTTTATTCAAATTGAGCAGTTACTGGGTATTGGCGTAAGGTGGAGCAATTGCAGACACAAAATTGAGTGAGACCTTTTCCTCAAGGAACCAGCAGCCTAGGGGCCTTTTGCACACCCTTTGCCCTTTCTCCAAAGATTCCACAATCACTCCATAAATCTCTGTCTCTCTAACCTTTCTTCCTTGGTTCTTGCTCAGCAGAAAAACCTCCCCATTCACAAAGCTAAACGGTTTTACTTTGTCCTAATCTTCTCTAAATCTGTACCTTCAGGCTTGACCTCTGGCCTGAAGTTCATGTTACTCACAGGACAGTGTCATTGTGAGTACCACTGCCTGTAGTCATTGACATCCCAGCTCATGTACCCTTTGAAGAACAGGAGAGTCCTGTCTTAGCTTCCCTTATGTTGACAGGGGCTCAGAGACTCTTCCCAAACACAGCTGCTGAGCGCTGAGTCCCCAGCTCTGACTCCAGCTTTTGTGCTTGCGGTACACAGACTTCAAGAAGCTCGTGTCAGTCATGGACACAGGTTGCCTCTTCAGCTCTTAGGGGTTAGCCTCCTAATTATGGTTTCCGGAGAATTCAAGCTCAGCCCTGATACGGCTGTCTTACACTCGGCAACATCCATTGGTACAGGAGGGAATCTTTCTTTCCTCTAAGCCTCTTTTAAAAAATAAATGTAGTTTTCAGTGGCAGCCCTGACAAGAAGGAGCTGTCGAGAGTTTCAGTCCTGACTCTTACGTTTGGTTTATCTTCCTCTACCCAAACCAAAGGGATGAGCTTGTCTCTAATAGTCCCAGAATAATAAAAAGTAACAAAAGCACAATAGCTCAACCCCCTCCTCAATTATAAAGGAAAAATTGGGTTCTAAATCAGTGACCTTTTACTATGTAACAAACCACTCCAAAACTTAGTAGATTAAAGCCACAATTATTAGTTATTCCTCCACGAACCTGTGGATCGGCTGGACTATTCTCATCTAGACCAGCTTGACTGGGGCTGGACGGTCTAGGGTGGCCTTGTTCGCTGGTGGTGATTGGCTCTATAGCAGTTGGAGCCCAAAGACGACAAAGTCCCCTATTGGCGGGCATCGTAAGAGTCACCAACGTGGCAGGCAGCCTGAAAGGAAGCACCGTAAAGCAAGCAGGCCCGGGGCAGGCACCACATGGCTGCTATAGGTTGTAATCTCCCCCCAGACAGTTAAGCCTTTTAATAGTAGGGATGATATGGCCTTAGAGAAAAAACAAAAATCGGGGCCTTTGACCAATATACTTCACCCTCTACTCAACATCACCACCACGATCCCTGCAAAGGAACGCAGAGTTGTCATGATGCAAAGGCTCCCTGGACTTTTCAATGGGTCAGAACAACGTCCTTCCCTCCTTCCTTCTTCCTAAAATGGGCCTTCTCGTTTCCAGTGTTACTTCCCACCCACAGCCTACTGCCAACGGCTACAACAGTGGAATTTTCAGGCTCTTTGTCAACACAACGTGAGTGATCTGGGGGAGCAGGTGGAACCTTCTAGACCGCTGTTTCTATACCTGTTTTGCCAAGATGACACCTATTTGTCATCTGCTCTGAAAATGTTGCTTAATGGTGATATCAGTGGCTGTTTCTTTGTGTTTTTACTTTTTTCTTTTCAATTCATTTGATTTTCATATCTACTTAATATCTACTCATGTTCTTTTCTTCCCCCTACCCCAATTTACCAGCCTAGTTTCAAATAATGATGATAATTAACAAATAAGAAACTTTTATTGGGTATTCAGTGTATTCTTGGCATTGCATGAACCTTGAATATTACTATTTTATTCAATCCTCACAATAGCCCTGAGAGAGGCAGGATCCTCCCGTGTACCAGGTGGGAAACTGAGTTTCAGAGATCTGCTCAGGGCCACACAGGCAGTCAGTCCTAGGACATGAAAGAATATGGAAGGAATAGTTGCCCATCAGCCAAAACAACAACAACAAAACAAAACAACAACAACAAAGCCACTTCTCATTCCTATGTTATAAACAACTGCGTATACCCTCCCTATTCTCATTGTCCCTGGAACCAGGACAATCTCGGTCAGAACCTAAAAGTGAGCCTTGGAGTGACTACCCAGCAAACTGCCCTTCTGGCCTGTGATCAATCCAAACCCACAGCAAAGATGATTGTTCTTCAGGACTTGATACATATCACAGGTGCACTCATTTCCACCAAGTCACAACTCTTGGGGGCAAAAATAACAACTGAATAAAACTGAGCAGCATTTTCAGTTTCTCTGAAGAATAATTTCGAGTATGATCTCCTACAATGGAATGTCAGTGGGTTACTCATTTACTTAGGGGAGAGCATTCGTAAGCAGCTAAAACAGGAATGCATAACGGGTGGTCCAGCTGAACCCTAATATTTCACTCCCCCGCATCATCGTGACACAGCTGTACAGAGCTGTGTTAAATCATCAGAAATAATGAGTTTTCTGTGAAAATGTTGTAGGATGAAATCTTAATGAGCTATTTAGGCTGGAATGCTTAAGTATTTCTATTTCTATATGACAGCTTATACAAATGAATTTATGGATATAAATATAATATAAAAAAGGGAAACAGTAACAGGAACATTAGGTGAAGCGTTCTCTTCCACACATAGTTCTGACATAAATTGTCATATCCGGGCCCAAACCCTTGTCCCATATCCCAGAGCAAAGAAATAACTTGGGCCCATTTCCAAGAGCATTTGCTTCTGCTGATGCCATTTCAATCCCGGGTGACCTTCAAGGCTTCATGAAAGTAATCTGGAAGACAGGAGATATTTTCCTTTGGAATATACCTGGGTTTACAAGAAAAAGCAAGTTTCTCTGTGTTGGACTGTTACACTTTGAGTCTATTTGTTGCAACACTGTAGCAACACACTAACACACATGAGAACAGTATGGTTTGGGAGGGGAGAGGTGGGATGGCAATCTGGATGGGTCACAACAGCCCAGGCAGCCCTTCCACCATCGGCTCCTGCCACATTCCATGTCCCTCCTCCCCCGGGAACCTCCGCACCTGGCCCCCTCCCAGGCCCACCTGAGCTTGGGGAATTGGCCTCAGGAATCACATGTTATTCCAGCCCCAGGTAGACTGCTAGACGGCTGGAACCCTGAAGCCATCCCAGGGGCCTTCCCAAATTTTTCACTGAAGCCAAATAACCTGGACTGGTTTGGACCAAACTGAGGTTTCCCAATGCCTCAATTGCATCATAAATGCCAGCAATTTTATAACGCATCTCACTCACCCACCTGTGGGGTTTCTAGTGACTCCTGGAGCAACAGAGTCACCAGGTGTTTAGAGAGGAGATGTTTAAATATCGGGGCTCCATCAGCAGCTTTCTTGATTACCTTGTGCAGGAAGCATTTAGTTTTATGGGAAAATTTTTGTCTTTCTTTACTTGTCATTATACAAGGAGGACAGACAAGTTCAAGTGTGTGATATTTAGGTGTGTGATAAACACCTACAGTGTGGATAAAAATATCTGCATCCTGAACACAAACCTAGAGTTAGCGAAGGGAATAAGAAGAGAATGGACAATGATCCAAAGATTTTGTATGCTTACTGGATGTCAGAAAAAACACTGAAACTATGATGCTAAACCAAATCCATTAGACACACTTAAAATACCACAAACATTTGAAGGAATCATCTCTTATAAACAGTGCTTATTTTAATTGGTCTTTCCAAAGACTCTTAAGTGTACCTGGTAGATCATGTTAGAGTTCAGATTTTCTGAAATAATGGTTTTAGGGAACCTAATTATTCCCTAAAAACTGTCTGGGACACTTTGAAACATAGAGAATTGAAAAATATTTGTTAAATTTTGCAAATGTTTGGGGATTCCTAAATATCTTGATGATTATAGCAGTTCTCTTTTACATGTCTTAGAATATAAATGGTGAATGCACACCCTTAACCTCAAAAGGGAAAGTTAAACACATTTCATACCAAATTTCTAAGGTCCTCTGATTATGCCTGATTATGCAAAGGATAATGGCTCAAAGACCTAAATTTCAGAGCAAAAACTAAAAAACTCTTATAAGAAAAATAGGAGGAAAGTCTCATAACATTAACTTTGGCAATGATTTGTTGGATATCACACCAAAAGCAGAGGCAACGAAAAAATAGGCAAATTATTACAAAATTAACTTTTGTGCACCAAAAAACATTATCGACAGGGTAAAAAAACCTTGAGTGAGACCTTGGGGAAGAGGCACCAGCTAAGCCAGACCTGGGTTCCTGTCCCCACAGACATAGTAAGATAATAAACGTTTGTGGCTTTATGCTGCTAAGTTTTGGTGTAATTTGTTAGGCAGCAATAGATAACAGATACAGAGGAGCAGAGGCAATGACCTTTAGGGAGTAATAATTAAAACATATAAACAAGGCAGTTGAGGATGGCCACATTATGCCATGTGAGGGAGCAGAGAAATGGGTCTTAAGAGAAAAAAGAACAGGCATGGGAGAAGCAGAGACAAGAGTCTGAGTGAGAACACAGTGTGGGTTGCCAGTGACTTCTCAGTTCCTCATTCCAGCCCCTCTGGAGGCCTGGCTGTATTCCTGTCTTTGTGTTCTATGAAATCTCTGATACTTTCTAATAAATCCCCTTTATTTACTTTATTTATCTCAGTTGATTTCTGTAACTTGCAATCAGAATCCTAAAAACCTAGGCTGTATCAAATGGCACAGCTGTGATCTTTGAAGGCAGCCAGACACTTGACAAGGAGTTTGGCAGTTGAAACATGCTCTTGGCCTGAGAAGTATCCAGATGTTCCGGACCACTTGAGTCCGGGTCATAAGAAATTGAGCCAACTTCAAGAGTATCTAGCTCTCAAACTACGGCCCTAATCAATGATCAGCCATGGCAACGTCTGTGCTGTGTTAGGTGGTTTAGATAATGTTTGTTCAGAACTTAGAGATCCCAGCTGAAAGCTGTTTGAAATACACAATATTGCCTTTGACACAGAACAAATTGTTACCCTTTCTTCTAAAGAACACAGTGATATTTTTGGAACTCCCTTATTATGTTACATGATGGAAATACATATCCAGAGGATGCATATTTTAATTCTTAGAAACAGCCTAACTATATAAAATGTACTATTCTCTCTTAATCCAGTTAAATCTCTGTGCTGTTTTCTGCTTTAAAATCATGTCACTGCCTAATCACTCACCATCTTAACAAAATTCAAAGCTGTTTACATCTTACAAGCTTGGCAATAAAACAGGGACTTAAAAGCAATAAACATCTTTGAAACAATTCATCAAGCCCTAAAAAGGTGCCAGAATGAATTTTGGAATGATAAGTTTGAATTTAAAAATCAAAATTTGCTCTCAGGCTGGAACTTAAAATGTCACCAACACATTTTTATAGCTAAGTTATAAAGCTTGAAAAAAATACAGATGCATCCCAGTGGTTCTTCAACAATGCCCGAACCCCCATCTGTGGTCCATACATGTGCATGTGCACATATGTGTGCATTATCTGCCTTTCTGCCTTGTTTCCACCTATTTAACATTCATCCTTATGCTGATGCATGTTTGGCATGATGCAAAAATGTCTGTTTGCCACTGATGCTCTCTGCCTCCACTTGTCCCTGGGCTCCTCAACCATGGTGGGCAGGACCTTCACCCTCCACATCGCGGGCAATAGGAAATGAGCAAAGCTATCATGCAGTAGAGCAAGAGGGCATGTTAAGAGAGGTGGAGCAGCTTGTTGTCTTGCCCTGTTGCTGCCTTACCATGCTGGTACGATGTGAGTCCGCAGCCTGCACCCCCACAGCTGACTGCAACAACATTAAGCATCTGACATAAAAGGCATTTTAACCTGAGTTTCCCTTCTTTATTTTTGACATCCAACAGTTTCTAAATTGTTATTTTCCAAATCATCCTCAGAACAAGCCCTCAGGCCTGGAGGTGTCAATCACTGGAGGAGCTTTTCTTCCATCCCAACTTGACTCTAAACTCTACCCTGGTATCTCATCCATCCAGGCCCCATGTGACCTCTACACTTAGCTGATTGTTCCATCTATCCATAGGCAAGTTCCTGCTACCTGCCCTGATGATCGCGTTTGCAGAGTGACCATTAGTGGGCCATGGGAGCCAGGATCTTGCCTGCAATTGTAAATTAGTCTACCGTTTTCAGTTATCTCTTTTGAATAATAGCAGAAAAACTCATTTCTGGTTCTGAAGTTCATGATGACAATAAAATGGAGTCTATCTAAATGACCTATAATGCAATTTGCTAATTTTTTGCTTTCTAAAACATGTGCCTGTGCAGGTATTTGTTACATGAATGTGTTTGTCATGCACGAGACCAAATAGGCATTCTCCATTCCCTCTGCTTGGAGGACTCTTCCCTGAGACACTTAGCTCCCTCCTTCCTCTTCTTCTTCAGGTATCTGCTCAGATGTTGACTCGTTGTGGAGGTTTCCCTTCACCATCCTCAATCAAATAGCAATCCCTGCCCCTCTGCCACCCACCCGGTCCCTCCTACCCTGCTTCATTTTCCTCCATGCTTCTATCACCCTCTAGCATACCTAGACATTGTTTGTCTTCCTTCACTATAGCCAAGGAAGGCCCATGAGGGCAGAAATTGCCATGTGGTCAGAGCCTAGAAGGGATCCTAACCTTCAGGAGGCTCTCAATAAATATCTGTTGCAGGAATAAATACATACATTATATACAACCCCAAAAATCAAAGCACAGAAGTTTTAGTAAATTGTGGTTCTAAGGCTTGATGAGGCTTAGTTGGCACTATAAGTGTCCTTCCTTGACTCTTTGGGATCTTTCTGCATCACTAGCTCATCTTTTCTGCTGTATTCTTGTCCCTGTCACACTGATCTATATCAAGTTGTTCCCTTGTATCGTATCTGAAATACCAATCTGCAGAAAATTCTCTCTCTGTCTGCAACTACTCAAAGTGTTCATTATAAGTCAAGTTTTGATCAACTCTATGCCTCTAATTCACTCCATTACTGTCAGCTTCTGTACAGTTCTCTGCAATGTTACAATAAAAAATGTCCTCCCTTCTCAAGTGTACTCTGTGTGACTGGCAACAGAAATGGTCTAAAGTGGCTTCCTCCCAGGCTCTATTTTGTAGCCTGTGGGTTTATGCATCACCCAGACCCATGCACTTGCCTTGGTGTTGTTTATAGCCGGGGAGCTTGGTTGCTGCTGCTACTTCTGCTACAGGTGCATGGCCCTGGTCCACTTCCCTTTTGTTGCCTGGGTGCCTCTTCTTCCACCCAGGCCATGCAAACACCCTGGCACTTTCCTGTCGCTGCTCTGTGCATACAGATGTGTAACTGAGAAGTGTGTTATTAACATACTACACAGGCAAATTGTGATCAATAGGATTTGGAAGCAAATGAAATAATTCTGTCCCTTTCTCCCTCTGGAGAGATTATTGAGAGAGACAGTGACATCATGCATGCTTTCCAAAGCTTCCTGTGATACCAATAAATCCATTCATCATGACATGCAGCCATCCTGGCAGCCCTTGTATTTTCTCACTCTCCTTTCCTGCCTCTCCCCACTTTTCTCTCACTCCTCCTTTCCTGGGATTCACCCCTCAATAACCTATTGGCATAAAAGCTTGATTTTAGGGTCTGTTTTCTAAGGAACTCAGGCTAAGTTAATATATATACACACACACACACATATATATATACACATACACACACACACGCACACACATACACTTAGATTTTAGAAGAAATACAATAACTTTTAGGCAGATAGCCACAAAAAAAGTAAAACAAAATAAAAGCAAAAACAAAACAAAATAAAACATAACAGTAACCAAAACTGTTCTAGTGTCTGGAAATTATTATTGCTCTTATTTCCTACGTCATATGATAAGAAATTTTCCCTAAGTAGAGTGGCTTGGTTTTGTTGTATAATCATCTGGTTCCTACAATATGTGGGGTTTAAATGTACTTTAGAACACACAATGTATATTCACATACATCATCTCATTTCATCCTGCCTTAGGAGGACAGGCACTCTTGGACATGTTACATTAAAGCATGAACTCAATTCTTCCTCCCATACCACCTAACAATTCTATATAAAGAGGGATGATGTTTTATAAAGCACCTCTAACCCTAGAATGAAACAATAATGATGGTGGTTTTAGTCACTGTGATTGCAGAATGTTGAGATCTGTGGTCTAGCGAAGTACTGTGGGCTCTTCAAAACAGACCGCACCAACAATGTTTTAATTTATGTGTATTCCTAGCTATAATGAAGTTAATTCACATTGTATTATTCACATTGTATTATTCAGGTTCATTTTTAAAAACTATAGATAGTTTATGATGTTAGTAAAATAAAAAGCTTTTTTATTAATAAAAAGCCAAATTAAAAATTTCGGCTGAAGCAGGACCCAAGCCTTTCATCTCTCACAAAAATCAACTCACGCTGGATAACAGACTTAAACCTAAGGTATGAAACTATTAGAATTCTAGAGGAAAATGTTGGAAACACTCTCCTAGACATTGGCCTAGGCAAAGAGTTTATGACGAAGTCCCCAAAGGCAATCACAGCAGCAACAAAAATAAATAAATGGGACATGATCAAACTGAAAAGCTTCTGCACAGCCAAAGAAATAGTCATGAAAGTAAACAGACAACCTACAGAATAGGAGAAAATTTTTGCATCCTATGCATCTGATAAGGGGCTGGTAACTAGAATCTACTTAGAACTCACGAATATCAGCAAGAAAAAATCAAATAACCCTATTAAAAAGTGGGCAAAGGACTTGAACAGAAACTTTTCTAAAGAAGACAGAAGAATGGCCAACAAACATATGAAAAATTGCTCAACGTCTCTAATCATCAGGGAAATGAAAATCAAAACCACAGTGATATATCACTTAACTCCAGTGAGAATGGCCTTTATCAAAAAGTCCCCAAACAATAAATGCTGGCGTGGATGCGGAGAGAGAGGAACACTCCTACACTGCTGGTGGGACTGCAAACTAGTTCAACCTCTGTGGAAAGCAATATGGAGATACCTTAAAGCGATACAAGTGGATCTACCATTTGATCCAGCAATCCCATTGCTGGGCATCTACCCAAAAGATCCAATGACAATCTACAAAAAAGACACCTGCACCCGAATGTTTATAGCAGCACAATTCATAATCGCAAGGCTGTGGAAACAGCCCAAGTGCCCATCAATCCAAGAATGGATTAATAAATTGTGGTATATGTATACCAGGGAGTACTATTCAGCTCTAAGAAACAACGGTGATATAGCACATCTTATATTTTCCTGGTTAGAGCTGGAACCCATACTACTAAGTGAAGTATCCCAAGAATGGAAAAACAAGCACCACATATACTCACCAGCAAACTGGTATTAACTGAGCAGCACCTAAATGAACACATAGGTACTACAGTAATTGGGTATTGGGCAGGTGGGAGGGGGGAGGGGGGCGGGTATATACATACATAATGAGTGAGATGTGCACCATCTGGGGGATGGTCACGCTGGAAACTCAGACTTGTGGGGGGAGGGAGGAAAGGGCACTTATTGAAACCTTAAAATTTGTACCCCCATAATATGCCGAAATAAATTTAAAAAATAAATAAATAAAATTCAGTATGAACAGCATATTCACAGATTAATGCCACAAAATCGAAGGAGGTCAAAAATTTATTTAGTGAGGGTCTAAGTTTGATCCCAATTTAAGCCCTAAAACTTGGAATGTTTAATATTTAGTTGAGAGTTCCTTTGAAAATCAATATAGGGATAAGCAATTTTTTTTGATGAGTAGCTTCTCTAAGTCAGTTGTTCGGACGTTGGAACATAATTCTCATGTAAACAATCTCCCACATGGTGATTTAGTCCCAAGCCAGTTCCTCAATGCCTCTTCAACCCATAATGTACTTGAATCCTGTCTCTCCACTGCTCAACTAATTCACATGGATGTGGGACTAGCCAATCAAACACCACTACCCTGCCAGGAGTTTAGACTGTCAAAACAGGTTGGTTGTATATAAATGGTTGTTAATGTAATGCAGCTTGCCCCCTGCTCAGAAATTCAGGATGGGCTGGACACTCTGGGTGCCTGAGGAACAGGCCAAGGCTGACAGTCAGGGAGAGCCCAGAAAGCAGGGCTGAGCTGCCGCAGTACAACACAGACCCGGAGACAGCAGGCAAGGCCTGGGGAGGGAGCCGCCATGTACCAGGAGCCCTCAGTTTTGAATCAGCAACTACATTTCCTTAGAACATTCCAGAAGCTGCCTTCTCTTTAGGATGGAAGATACCTCCCACTCACATCCACACCCTCCCTGAAACTCAAGTCTCTCTCTTTTATTGTGTGGATTATAAATTTTGGGTAAAATAAAAGCACTGCTATTAGATGTGTATGGGGCACTCTTATTCTACATTCCTCCTTAGTTATCTTTTCGTTGGTTATGAAAGACGTGAGCAAAGCTCCAACCTGCCTCACTGAGCTGAGGAGGTGAGGTGAGAGGTGGGAGATCTCAAACAAGAGCCTTGTCAGTAACAGCCACTGCACAGCCAGATGCCCAGAGGAGGGCAGAACCCCTGGCTCTAGACTGGGTTAGTAGCATCACCTGCCCTGTGGTTCTTCTGTGAGCCCCACCCCTGGAGTTGCTGGGCTTGTTTGACAAAGGAAGCATCTTCCCCTATAGTCACCTTCCGCTTGGTTATCGTGTGAATATTTGTTCTGGTGTGAATATTTGCCTTCTTATATTTTTGCTACACTATCAAAAGATTGGGATGAGTGGTCTTTATATAATATCTTATTTATTGACAAGGAACTTTGCAGAACAACTAAAATAAACCTTATAGATTCAAGCTGGGAGAAGCACAGAATCTGGCATTTGTTCCTAAAGAAAGGCCTAATGAAGTACATTTAAAGGAAATTTGGCTTCATTTAAGAAATCATCTTCTCTAAAGAACATCTTTTGGAAAAACTATTACTTGTCCCATGCATCTGAACATACTTAGTTCAACGAACATTACTACATACCTGCTGTGTGCAGGGCTCTGTCCCAGGCATGGGTCCATAGTGAGCAAAACTGGACACAGCCCGGCATCCCGGGTCTAAAGAAGATGCCTCCTAATTGTTAAGAATTTGGGGAGTTCTCTTCCCTTGGCCCCTGTAAGGAAATATCACATTCCTAATAATTTGTCCTTCTGTTGAGATGCTTCATAACTTGCTCAGAGGAAGAGCTCAAATTTACACTTGGAGAGAAACTGTGAGGTCCCCAGTGAGCTGGGGTGACTGTGAAATGAATAATTGCCAGTTCGTCTGTGGGAAGATCTATTCCCAGACACAAGCACCAAACAGAAGGTTCTGGAGCCGACTGACATCTCCACCTTATTTGTGCCCCCAGTGGCATCACCATTCAAGGTGCTGTTATGGTTTTTTTTATCCCTCATTTTCTCTTTTTTGGGGGAGGCGAATGAGCCTGAGGCCCCCCCTGGAGAAAGAAGGAAATGTCCCCTTCTGAGCTAGACCTTTAGATCTGGCCTCACCGGGCAGCGCCCACTGATGGAGCCAGGCTGTTGGGATTGGCTGCGACGACTGGCTCTGCTGTTGCCTGGCTTATTCACTCCCTCTGTCTAGACTGCAATTTCTGGAGCCTTTGGTGACTCATTTTACAATGAAATGCAAGTAACTTCACTTGACTTTGCCTTCGGCTCTATATAACCTGATATTTAATGTGCACTGAGTAATAATACTATGTGTGCCTCCATCGAAAAGCAGTCTGCAGACATCTCAGAATATCACATCCCTTGGACTTTGATCCTAATCACATATTAACCCTCTTATGGAAATCTCAGTTTTGTGAAAACTTGTATCGGAGAACCCTGTTCAAAGCTACAGTGTTGTCCTGAGTGCCTGCGACAATGCCTTTATATATCTCGGATTTGGTTTGCGATAGCTTAAAATGCCATAGCCTCACTTTAGGTAGGCTTTGTGTCATTTAACTGTTTTCTGTTCTTCTAACACTTAACTCTTATCTTCAAAGCTTAGAACAGTCAGACCATAAAGGCTGATTGTTCAGGGCACCTTAAATGGTCAGAGTACAGTGCCATCAGCCAAACCTCGGAGACTTTTCCAGTAACAGCCAACTGTAACTGTGCAGACACATGGTTATGAGACCTGACCACGCCATGCATTCAAAAAAGACTATGTAGGTATAAGGCTGAAAAACTTGTTTGCGATTCTATGTCTCCGGGGCTCTTGAAAGAAAGGGGCTATTCTTTTTCTGCCTAGGGGTTGTTAGAGAGCTGAAGTGAGAAGCACAAAGCAGCAGGACACGGTGTGTCTCTGGGCATGCCTAGCCCAGAGCAGTCTTTCCTTATGTCCTGACAACTTCTGCCCTTCCCGCACCAGAACGTCCTTTTACCTTCACTGTGGGACATCCCTCTGCAGACTAATTGCTTGTAATATTCAAATCCATTTCCTGAGCTAATACAGATATTTTATTTTCCTTCAAGACCTTTATTTCTGCTGATTCTATAAGATCATCTGAAAGAGGTTTGCCCTGAAGTGGACTCCTTCACATACGTGAGTGTGTGACTGAGTGGACTCCTTCACATACGTGTGTTCTGTGCCCACCCAGAACTCTCTTTCTTTCCCCTTAGGAACCAATTTATTTGATACTCTGTCTTCTTTCAAGCTCCTCATTTTTATTCATTTATTACTTTTATTTTTAATTTCATCTTTTCAATGAGTG
Organism: Microcebus murinus; assembly: GCF_040939455.1. Lineage (NCBI taxonomy): Eukaryota > Metazoa > Chordata > Mammalia > Primates > Cheirogaleidae > Microcebus > Microcebus murinus. The sequence goes on along the minus strand of NC_134116.1, from coordinate 70,959,295 downwards.
TTTGTCGAGCATCCACTGTAAGCTGGAGACCATGCCTGGTCCAAAGACATGGTAGTGAAAGAGCCCAGGGCCCTGTTCTCATAGAGCTTACAGACAGGGAGATAGTGGTATAATAGCTGCAAGTATCAAGTGCTGTGAACTGGACACCCATTGCCTCCTTTAATTCTCACACAAATCTTACGAGGAAGGCAATAGCATCTTATTTTACAGGTGAGAAAAGTTGAACTCTGAAGAGTGTGACTTGGGACCCCAGCCGTTGTTGGATCTTTGATGGGTTCTGCACCCACCCACTGCTGCTGCTTGGCAAGACCCAGCCAGGGGCCCCGGTGCTGCCTGTGCCCCACCGCCCAACCCCCCGCACCACACGCATGTGGGCCTTTCCCGCTCTGCTTTGGCATTACAATCACACGTCTCAGTTGCCTTTCTTCTCTGTCTCAGAGGCTCCTCTGTAAGTCCCACTTACACAGAGCCACCACCGCATCTACATTCACGATCACTCTCGCCGCGTCATTACCAAATGGGAAAACATCTGTAACATAACAGGTTTCCTTCTTCTCTTAATTATGGGCCTAGCAATCAGAGGAACTTTAATATTTAATATCTAAGCAAAATACTTAAAGATTACCAAGTGATGTACCCCTTTTGATGTAAAATCAGAGTTCGAGTGAACTATAAACAAAGCGACTCTATTTGCCTGACACACTGGCAGGCCAGAGGCTGGAAGAAAGCAAGCGTTTAAACTCAGCCTTTAAACTCATCAATGGGGACCTGCAGACCCAACCTGTGTCTCAGCTGTGGTACTTCCTTTGCATTTTGCTCATGAATTATGCAGGCAATTTAACTCATAAAGATAAAGGAGGCCTTTCATTGTCAATACCCTTCCACACCCACATGGTGTGGATAAGTCGATAAACCGGCTGCTAATTATATTAACTTTTTTTTTTTTTTTGCAATGTATGATTCAGTGTTGTTTAAAAACCAACCTTCCTTACTTTGAATATTTATTTTATTGCCCCAATTGTGCTTTGTCTGCAGTAAGAGTTGGAGGGCCGCCAATATTGCCCTCCGACAGGTGACAGCTTTCAGGAATGATCAGAGTAGATCACTAAGTGATCGTTTACACATTAAAATGAAATACCAGTTCTGCCTAATGGATGACAACTTGAAACTAAGGGGGAACACTTTCTATTCATAATAAATTATCCTAAAGATTCCTGCCTGTGAGTATTTATAGGGAGTCACTAACAGTAGCTTGATGTTATCAAACCTGTTTTAAAAGCAGCCATCTAAGGATTCTATCCTTTGTTTGGTTTTTGCTGGTGTCCTCACCATGGGATGGGAGATTTCCAGATGTCTGGTTAAGGCCCTGGAGGGTTTACTTTGCACTACATAAAACAGTAGAGCCAACAAAACACCTCTCTCAAAAATGATGCTAAATAAATGATGGTGTGGTGGGAGTGCTAGGCAAGGGAAGATAATAGGTCAGGGACTGGCAGGACAGCTTCAGATAAAAGGTGGCAACCAAAATTATGAATAATGCAGTGCTTTGGAAACAGGTTTTTGCATGTTTTCCGTGTTTGTGCATTTTCCTGATGGCTTTACGTTGGCACAAAAAGGAAATCTATTTATTTCTTACTGGGTGCCAGGGGATCTACTTTAGAATATTGGTTCTCTGCCTAACTAGCAGGGTGGCCTTAGGCTAATAAATTAACCTGTTTCAGTATGAATTAACCACTTCCCTGGCAAAGCTGTTTTAAGGATAAAGTACAATGTGACTTAGTGCCTGGCCCGTGGAGGTGCCCATTTGTAGCTTTTTTGTTTGCATATAATTCATTATTATTATTTATTGTTGCTGCTGTTGTTGCCGCTGCCACTTATTTCCTGGGTTGACATAGTTTATATTGTTTTTCCTAATTATTGTCTTCCCTCCCCCTGGGAGGATTATATTAAATATTTCCCTGATTCCTTTGGTGTGAGGCTTGACCATTGAATTCTTTGAGCCAATGAATGTACGTGAAAGGGATGCACATCCTAGTAGAACAGAAGCTCCTAAGTCATCCTGCAGCTCTGCCATTACTCTTGCTCTGCTGCCACAAGTCCAGCAAATCCCACACAGAGACTCCTCAGCTTGGATCCCGGAATAAGGAGGACACTTGGAACAGAGCCACAGTTGACCTGCACCTGTCAAATGAGTTAGAGCTAACACTGTGTCGTAAGTCACTGAGAGTTGTTTGTACCTGAAGCAAAAAAACAAGAATAACTAAGTTCTCACACATCTAATACATGCCTTTGGTTTCAAGGTTGGGGGATTGGAGTGGCAACATTTGCAACTATCATCCCACCTATCTTTAGAGATTCTACTCCGAGCTTCCCATGATATTAATACTCACTGGGTGAGAATCCTGAGGATGCCATTGTGGTCAAACAATAGAAAATCCTCACCAGTTACTTTTATTTCTCAACCACTTCTCACTACCTCCACACTGAAACCCCCATCCATCCTGTGTTTGCATGGTGCAACCAACTAGAACATCTTCAAGTACAGAAAGGAATTGAGATCAAGAGTTCTTAAGACAAATTGGTAAGGAAACAATGCCTATGATACAGGAAGAATCCTAAGAAACGTGTCTGGCAAACATACAGGAGCAAAAATGAAAGCATTTTTCTCCAGTGGGAAATCTGCAAGCCCTTGTTGAGCTCCCACTGTTCTGGGAGCTGTCGAGAATACAAACATGACTAAGGCATGTGTGCCCTGTCCCCCGTGTGGCTGTGGGTAAAGGAAGAGAAGATAGCGCACAATTCCATTGAATGTGATACGTCCTATAAACAGGTATTAATACAAACTGGTATGGGATCACAGAAAGGACCTCTGGTTGAAGTCAGAGAAGGCTCCTGGAAGCAGCTAATCACTGTGCTGCACTCTTGCAGGCTGGGTGGCATTTCAATAAAGAAGTACAAGAGCATTGGAGGAGTCTAGCAACCTGCCAGAGATTTTGATAAATTTTGGAAGATGGACAATTGTTAAGATCACATCTGTGCATTAAAAAGAAGGCAGAAAGTCTTCACTCAACATCAGAGGTAGAGCCACTCTTCTTGGTAAGCTCAGCACATGCTTGAAGCTCCAAACCGGCGAGTGAGGAGAGGGGAGTAGACAGCAAGGCAAGAGTCTGATGGCAACTGAAGGTCTAGGAAACCATATCCCACCCTCACCTCTGCTTTCTCAAGCTGCAGTGAAATTTATCTCCAGGCTAAAACTGAGAATGTGCTCTTTAAAAAGGTTATAACTCACCAAGGGAGAGCTGGGGGTACTAGCCTGTGGTTTTCTAAGGCTCCCCCTCATGGCAGAATAGAATATAAATACAGTCAGCCCTCTGTAGCCATGGATTCCACATTTGTGCATTCAACCAACCATGGAAAATAGTCAAGAAGGCTGGGCACGGTGGCTCACACCTGTAATCCTAGCACTCTGGGAGGTTGAGGCAGGTGGATCGCTCAAGGTCAGGAGTTTGAAACCAGCCTGAGCAAGACAAGAGCCCATCTCTACTAAAAATAGAAAGAAATTAATTGACTAACTAAAAATATATATGGAAAAATTTAGCCAGGCATGGTGGTGCATGCCTGTAGACCCAGCTACTTGGGAGGCTGAGGCAGTAGGATTGCTTGAGCCCAGGAGTTTGAGGTTGCTGTGAGCTAGGCTGACACCACGGCACTCATTCTAGGTTGGGCAACAGAGTGAGATTCTGTCTCAAAAAAAAAAAGAAAAAAGAAAAAGAAAATAGTCAAAAAAAGAAAATGGATGGTTGCATCTTTATTGAACATATACAGACATTTTTATTGTCATCATTTATTAAACAATACAGTATAACAACTATTTACATAGCACTTACATTGTATTCGGTATTATAAGTTATCTAGAGATGATTTAAAGTATTATATTTAGGGGCTATGTATAGGTTATTTGCAAATACTAAGCCCTTTCATATAAGGGACTCCAGTATCATGGATTTTGGTGGCTGAGGGAGGTCCTGGAACCAATCCTCAAGCATACCTACCGAGGGATGACTGCCCTGGACATGTTGACAGTGTTAAAGGGATGGAACTGCTATCAGGAGGAATGATAGAGCTGTATTTCCTCTCCCACAAGGTATCTGGAGATATTGTCTAAAGTTGATGGATTAAGAGAGGTGGGAGTACATTATTTAGAAGTATGAAGGTAATCAAAACAAGATCCAAACTTTATAACACAGCTAACAAAAAGTGAAGAGTGGGAACTGGAATGGAGAGAAGATTAAGCATGCTGAATTCCTCATCTTTCCTAATGGGAAGTTACTGGATACATTTACATTTTTTAAAAGTATAGTAAGAAATATTGCCATCATCACATGATTTAGATTTATGGAGGTAGACACTGAAAGAGCAAAAATAGATAAAATTAAAAATTGTGCCTTCTGAGGAGTAAAACTTGGGTGGGGTAGGGGACAGGAGGGGCTGGGGGAGAACATTTTTATTTTATTCTGCATCACATTATATTTGAATGTATTATGTTTGAATGTTTTTAAAAGGATAAATATTTACTGTTGAAATTTAAAAACACAAAGAGAGAGCTTTTGAATTTTACTTCAATGCCCAGAAGACACCATTACCAACAAGTTCTTTGTGGATCCCAAGATTATTAGGAAAACTACAATTATAACAAGTCTACTATGGATTTGTCTTCCTCCTCATGTTTATGGCCCCACCTTACATGGTTTTCTTTCCTTAGAAAAAAAGGTGGGGGGAGCCAAGATGGCCAACTAGAGACATTACATCCTCCCCACTGGAAGGTAGAATATTGGATTGAGAAAAGCAGAGAGATTTGCAGCTCCAGTGTGGTTGGTACACAGGGAGAGACAACGGAGATGTCTGGAGACCCAAATGAGAAAAAATGTGAAGCTGAGAAAGAAGAAAACAGAGAAAAGAAGACAGTGGCATGGTCCAAACCCAGAGAGCCCAGTGAAGGGGGTAGGGGTTCTCCTCCTTCACATAAGAGAAGGAGACATTGAGCATTGGGACATAAAACACTTTAGAGGCACTCCCACCCCCAACGAGCCCAGGCATGGTGGCTAAATAGGAATAGCAGGGTGACCCAGCTATCCATGGGAGTTTGGTGGTCAAAAGGAACACTTTTAGGAGAGTGACATGAGAGACTGGAGTGCCAGCTATCTTACACCTAGACACTTCCTCCTCCACACCGCCTCCCATCTCAACATTACAGAGAATAGTTTTAGCTCTCAGGCTCACTGGTAGCCATGTCCCCTCACCCCATTACAACCTGAAAAATACTCTGAAAAATACAACCTGAAAAATACCCCAGTACAGCCTGAAAAATACTCTGAAAAATACTCTGAAGTAGCACACCAATGGATGGGTCTCCACAGTGGGTGCGCATTCCCAGCTGAGCCTACCACTGAAAACTGAGAGCGGGGGCCACCACGATTTATGAGCTTCCTGCCACCAGTGACTTAGACAAGTAGGTCAAAACTAATGTCCCCCCAAGACATGAGGGTGGTGCAGGGAGACACAGGGGAGAGAGCGTGGTTCTGGACACAGGTGGCAAGGAAGCCTTTAGGGACATATCCAAGGTCAGAGTGTGGAGAGGCACTAAGGAATGGCAATCTGTGAGCATGCGCATCCCCTGCCACCACTGGAGAACCACCATATTGGATAAGGATGAGGCACCTGGAGTGAATTAGCACAGTCCCTGGTTCTCATGACAAACGAATGCCTCTGGCGTGCCAGTAGAACAAGAACAGCAGCCCCTTCCCTGACTCATTACAATAGGAAGTTCAGCCTGAGCCAAGAAACTCATGAGGTAACCCTTCTCCCAAAGAGGAGTGTGCCCCTGGCAGAGACCCCTGTGGACAGATAGTCCTACCTCTGTCCCCTTGGGGTCTTGTGCAGAAAAGGCATTCTATACCCCAAAAACAGCCAAGCTGAGAATTAAACCAAAGTCTCAATAACTTTCACAATAGCAACAAAGAAAATAAAATACCTAGCAATATACTTAACCAAGGAGGAGAAAGACCATTATAGGGAGAACTACAAAACTCTGAAACGGAAATCACACAGGATGTAAACAAATGGAAAAACATATCATGCTCATGGATCAGCAGAGTCAGCATTGTTAAAATGTCTATACTACCCAAAGTGATTTACAGAGTCAATACAATTCCCATAAAAATACCAATGTCATTTTTTTTGCAGATCTAGAAAAATAAGTCTATGCTTCATATGGAATCAGAAGAGATCTTGAATAGCCAAAGCAACCTGAAGCAAAAAGAACAAATGAGGAAGCATCTCCTTACCAGACTTCAAGCTATACTGCAAGGCTATATTAACAAAAATAGCATTGTATTGGCACAAGAACATAGACATAGACCAATGAAACAGAACTGAGAACCCAGATATAAAACCACCCTCATATTGTCATCTGATCTTTGACAAAGCAGACAAAAACATACACTGGGGAAAAGAATCCCTATGCAATAAATAATACTGGGAAAATTGGATAGCCACATGTAGAAGACTAGAACAGGATCCATATCTCTCACCACTCACAAAAATCAACTCATGATGGATAACAGACTTAAACCTAAGGCATATAACTATAATAATGCTAGAAGAAAATATTGGAAAAATTCTTATAGACATTGGCCTAGGTAAAGAATTTGTGAAGAGGACACCAAAAGCAATCATGGCAACAACAAAAATCAATAATTATGATCTGATTAAATTAAAAAGCTTCTGCACATGCAAGGAAACAATCAACAGAATGAATAGACAATCTATGGAATGGGAGAAAATATTTGTATGCTACACATGTGATAAAGGGATAATAACCAGAATCTAAAAGAACTCAAGCAAATCAGCAAGAAAACATCAAACAACCCCATTAAAAAGTGGGCAAAGTCATGAACAGAAGCTTTTCAAACAAAGATAAACTAATGGTCAATAAATGTATGAACAAATACTCAACATCTCTAATCATCAAGGAAATGCAAACCAAAACCACAGGGAGTAAACCCATAGCTAATGGAGACAGGGAGCACTGTATGGGGGAAGGACACGTTTGAGGCCCTGACTTGAGTGAGGCAAATGCATTTCATGTAACCAAAATGTTTGTACCTCCATAATATCCTGAATAATAATAATAATAATAATAAAACACAATGAGATATCACCTAACTCTAACTCTAGTGAAAATGACTTTTATTAAAAAGTTCTAAAACGACAGATGCCGGCCTGGATATGGAGACAAAGGAACACTCATACACTGTTGGTGGGAATGCAAACTAATACAACCTCTATGGAAAGTAGTATGGAGATACCGCAAAGAACTGAAAGTAGAACTATCACTTGATCCAGCAATCACACTACTGGATATTTACCCAAAGGATAAAAAGACATATTATAAAAAAGACACTTGCACTCGAATGTTACAGCAGCACAATTCACAATTGCAAAATGTGGAAATAGCCTAAGTGTCCATCAATACATGAGTGGATTAATAAAATGTGTGATATGTGTATCATGGAGTACTACTCAGCCATAAAAAATGGTGAACTATTACCTTTGGTAACAACCTGGATAGAGCTGGAAACCATCCTTCTAAGTGAAGTATCACAAGAATGGAAAAACAAACACCACGTGCATTTACTATTAAATTGAAACTAATTGATCAACAACTCACATGCATACACGGTCGTAAAATTCGATCGGATTCAGGCAGGTGGGAGGAGGGAAGAGGAGATGGATAAAATCACTCCTAACAGGTACAATGCCTATCTGGGTGGTGGACACACTTATAAATTTGACTCAAACTGTGCAAAAGCAATTCATGTAACCAAACATTTGTACCCCCATAATATTATGACATTTAAATAAAGAAAGAAAGAGTTTTTTTCCTATGTGAGCCTTACACTTAGGTTTACACTTGTGAATTTAATTAACAGTGTCTAGTTTTACAGTTCCCAGGAACAACTGGGACCAATACAACCTCACATGAGCTCTAGGTATATTGGGCCAGTCTTAAAGAGTCTAATGAAGAAAATGACAGATATTCAGTGTTAAATGTGTAGTCGGATATAAAAATTACTATAGGTTATTTCTGAAAATTTTTAAAATTGGCTAATTTAAACATATGTAATTGCTTCCATTTTCCTTAGCCTGACTTACTGTACACTGAAATTTTCATGAGAGGACTATGAGGAAAGATTTAAATGAAGTTATTTTCCTAATAAGATTTCAAGTAGGCAGATGTTTTCCCAAAGGAACTGTTCAAACAACAGAACATACAGAAGAACATCATGAGAGCCAGAGAAAGAGTGTATCTTTAGCTATCAAATGTTTGCATCATTTATAAGACAAATCTTTGTATGCTTGAGTTTCCAACCTATCATCTTTGAACTGGTGAAATTAACCTTTGGTCAGCAATAAGTTTCCCACTGAAGAAATCTGGATAACTCTAAATGTTTACCCTAAAAATTCTCCCGAGAATATTATAGTTTTAAAAGATGTTAATTTATACAGATATGAAGTACTCAATTAGGCTCACACTCAGAGCAGTCTTCTCCGACAAGAGCCGCCTACCATCTGTGAAGTCAACTATTTCCATTTCCAGTGATCCCAAGTTCATCATTTTAGCTGCTGAGATGGAAATTCTCAACCAGTCATAAATATCATCTGTTCTGTCCCCCTTGTCCTCCTCTGGTGTTCATTTAGGTCATGATTTTTTTTTTCTTCTTTTCTAATCAACAGATTTGAACGCAACGCCACAGAAAGGATGTGTAAACAATTTCATTTTCATGGCCGATGAGACAATCACTTGTTCATTCTGCAGGTCCAGAAGGGCTGCTCATTTTTCTAGTCTCTGGAAAGAAACAGTGGCAGGTGGAATAGAAAATCAGCAGTTTAGGGAGGGCTGCGGCAGGATCTCATTTTCTATATACGCTTCTCTGGATCAGGGTTCACTTCAGACCTGTGTAGAGTCTTCTCCTCAATTCTGGAAGATCTGACCTTATCAGAGATTCCACAGCCTGTAGCAATGATTAACAGTTACTACAGCTAAATCTCTCAAAGTCCTTTTTTCCCTCTCTTTGGCAGGTGAGTCTAGCAGTTGAGTGGAAGTCCTCCTTTCATAGGATTCATTCATCCTGCTCAGTGTTACAGAACTCTGTGGAAGGACTAAAGAGGTCATTTGGTCTAGTCCCCTGACTTCAGGTAGATGATAACTTCAGATAACTTCAGGTTAGATTAACTCTGAAAAAGACTTCTTTTAGGAAACCTTCCAAGAACTGCACAAAACTAGACCAATGCCTTTCTTTTGCACCCAAAAGACCCAATGCCTTTCTTTGTCATAGCACTTAACATCCCAAATATATTAGCTACTTCCTTGCTTCTTTAACTAGCCTTTAAGTCAAAAGTTCCAGAGTCTTCTTTGTACCCATGCTGTGTGCCTGGCACACTGTGGCTCTCAATAAATACATGGTGAACAAATTTTACAGATGAGATACCTTAGCTCCAAGGGAGGTAGATGTTTCCAAAGTCCTAGAACAAGTAAAGCATCATGAACACAAATTGTCTGAAAGTGGCCCTGATTGTCAGGAAAAGATAGCTACCAGGGAAAGGGACTATAGCTGACTCCGCTTCCCACAGGAGCAGCTGGAATTTCCAAACAACTCCTATATATAAACAGCTTGTGCCCCCAATCCCGTTAACCTGGCACCAAGCTGCCTGTGAATCTCCTTGGTAGAGTTATCTCATTTAAGGGAAAAAAAACCAGAATGGCAAAACCCCCAAAACTTCCAGTTAGATTTTAATTTCAGAAAAACAGCATATAATTTTTTATTCGTTACACTATATAGGACACACACGCCAAAATGTATTCAGCATTTATCTGAAATTTGAATTTAACTGAGCATCCTGTACTGTATATGGCAACCCAACCCGCCCCCACCACACACACAAACGGACACAGCTGCCTTCCCATCGCTTACCCTACAACAACAGGGACCACAGAGAGCCGTCTCTCCGGGTCCAGTAGACCCACACCGCAGTCCAGGGCACCCAGACCCTGACATGCCTCTTGGGGGACAGATAAAACAATCCTTCCCTTCTTATCCTTCCCCTTGGCTCATGTATGCTTCTCCTTGTCCAGGAAAACCTATTTCTTGACTATGCTGTGTGCCATGATGGAATTCATCAGACCCCTGGCTCAGGACAAATGGGGACCAGACAGGACCCACCTTCCTCAACACAATTGCACATCTGTTGTCTCTAAAGCTGTATGTTCTTACTGGCAAGTATTTTCTTACACATCTTGGCGTCTTATTAACTCATTTAGTATTAATACCTCCTGCCTGATAGATATCCTTTAGTGTGTAGGATTCTAAAATGCCCATACCCGTTAGCACCATACTCCTGGGAGGCTGGGTATCGTGATAATAAGGCATCAGGATTTCCTATCAGACGGCCTGGGCTCCAGAACTTGCTGCACCACCTTCTAATCCTGTGAACCTCATTGAACCAATTGTCTCTTCTGTAAAACAGGCATCCTAAGAGCACCCACTACATAGACCATGAGAAAATGGGATGACCTAGGCAGTAGTGCCTGGCACATGGCGAATGCTCATTAACATGGGCATTGTGACATCATTATTAGACCTGCTCAGTCTCTGTCTTGACCCCATGCTCTTGGGGTATTTGTCCCTCTTGGGGACACTGCCCCTGGAGACTGCCTCTGAAACTTCTGCTTGTTTGCTTTTGGTGATTATGCCAGTTCTCTGCTGTGGTGTTATATAACTCCACTCCATCATCTGTTCTTTTTAAGCATAGCTTGCATTTTATTGTTTCTTTGATGAACACTCTAAACATTTCCTTTTTTTTTATCATTTCTCTTGTCTTAGCTTGTTTGCTTCCTGAGAGTAGACAGCAAACTTTGCCTAGCTTCATGCCAATGTGCAAAAATCAAAATATTTTATCAGTATCATCATCATCTTCACCTTAAAATCATTGCTACATTTCATGAGAGGATGGTCTTTTTTCTTTTAAAGTTTTCATTTTTTTAATTATAAAAACATCGATGTGTTCTTTGAAACTAGTCAAATAATTCAAGGATGCCTAAAGAAAAATTTGCTATTCATTCCCTCATCCATTCACCTCAACCCAAACCTGAGATGCACAGTGTTAATAATTTGTATCTCTCCATACCTTTATATTGCTCATGTAAATACACAAACACACACACATATGCATGTTTGTAAATATGCACTCAAACAGATGTGGCATTGCTCTTGCTTTTGTTCTTGCTTACTGTCTTAACTTTTATCAAAATGGACTATATCTGTTACATTATTGTACAGCTTCGTTTTCTTATATAATATCACAGTTATTATTTTTAATAGCCGAATAGTAATCCATAGAATGGATGTACTATATTTACTCACCTTCTCATTATTGACAGACATTAAGATTATCACCAATTTGTATTCCACTATTAATAATTCTGCAGTAAATATCCATGTACATACATCTTTTGTGCACTGGGACTCTAATTTCCATAGTACACGTCCCCAGAAGTGGAGCTACAGGTCAACGTGTACGTGTAATGGAGCAGGATTTGCAAAGCAGCTCACAAAGCTTGAGCTTTACACCCCTAGTTGCACAAGCCCTTCAGACAGTCCTAGATGCAATTATGTACTTGTAATTTTGTACTAATTTCTTAAAAGAATGAATGAAAAGCTAAAATGAATCAAGCTAATAAAATTTAAGCTTTGAGCCCCTTGAAACCCCGGACCTCCCTGCGTGTATGTGTATTTAGTTTGAACAGACACTGACAGATTATTTCCCCAAAATGTGTTAGCAATTCCTGCCTCCACCAGCAAGACAGGAGAGTGCCCAGGGGCCCACGTCCTCCACACCACCAAGTTTCACTGCATTTCAGCCTTCTTGCCAACTTGATGTGCAAACATAGAGTATCTTATTCACCTAGGTATATTTTCTTTCCTACTGTAGGTTTAAGCCTTTGCCATGTACATGGACCATTTAGATCTCTTCCGTGAATTTTGTCTCCATTGAACTTTAACCTTTTTCCCATCAGTTTACAAGAGCTCTATATGTCATCCATTTTACAAATATCGAGCACCTATTAATACTATACTCAGGCCACTTCTGTGAGCTGGGGGATAAGGCAGTGAACAAAATCCCTGACCATATGAAGTTTACTTCCTACCTGCAGGAGACAGGCTAAAATCAAATAATGAGAATAAGAGGAAGATGTCACAGTACCATAGGGAAAATAAAACAGGGGAAAGGGAGAGCCCGGGTGGGAAGGGGCTGCTTTACTATGTGGGTCGCTCAGAGCAGGCCCCACTGATAACAGGACACCTGAGCAAAGACCTTCAGGGTGGGCCAGGTGAGTATCTTCAGGAAGAGCATCGTGGGGGAAGGAGTCAGCATTGGCGAGGGCAGAGGGCTGGGGTGGCAGCAGGCCTGGCGTGCCCAGGGGGCAGCCAGCAAGCCAGTGTGACCCAGACTGCACAGGTGGGGGGAGGGAGCAGGAGATGAAGTCAGGAGGTAACTGGCCCCGGGTTCTGCTGGGCCTCGTGTGTTACGGCAATGACGCAGGCTGCTACTCAGAGCAAAATCATGAACAGGTGAAGGTTTTCATTCAGCGTGACCTGGTTTCATTTACAAAGATATCTCTGCTGCTGGACAGAAAAGACACCAGATGCACTTTTATCTGCCACATCTATCTCCGTTGCAAATATTTCTCAGTCTGTTTGTCCATTGAATTTATGGTGCTTTCTATAGAGTATTAAAAAATGAAGATGTTATGTAGTTAAAAACATCTTTGAGTCCTTCTTGTCTGGCTTAGAAAAGACTTCCTAAAACCAAAGTGGTAGAAAAATATGAATATTCTCTAACACTTTTGAATATCTTTTCCCTTGTTTAAGTTACAGATGCAGTGTTAGCAATCCAGAATCTAATCTGGCAACACAGAAGATTGTCCCTTTTCTCTACCTCAGGTGGTTTAGAATCACATTGAAGTACATATTTATTGATTTCTATCTGTCTGGTTAATAGTTTGGACCTTCTGGGATGCAAAACTATTTTATTTTCCAGGAAGGGAAGATAAAGAGTAAGAAATCCCTGACTCGGCTTATTTGATATGCTGCCATACACATCAAATGACAGAGATTAATTGCAATGAAATTTTGCATGTAAGAATAAGGGTCCCTTCTCATTTCAGGACTGTGCACTAATATAGAGAGATAAACATATAGAAACTCATGCTTTTTAAGAGATCACATTGTCTATTTATACTATACTAAGTAGGTTAAAGGAAGCATTAATATCTGGAAAAACAAGAAGGAAAAGCTTATTTATCACGTAAGTAACCACAGTAAAAATTTTCCTAACATTGGATCCTGTTGTTATTTACTCTCTGGGTTATGTACATAAGTTCAATTTTGTATCGGCAGTGTTAAAATGAAAGCTTCAATATGAACCTGAAATTTCACAGAATATATGGAGCTATTGTCGTAAAAATACAATGATAACATTTATTACTCCTGATTTACTTATTCAAATAATGTCTGAATACCAGAAATTAGGCAACTCCTATTGTTTTCTCACCTTTAACATTCATACAACTGTGCTAAAACCTTGGTTGTAGGACTTCAAAAATTTCAGCCTGACCCAATTCTTCTATTCATGCAGGCAGACTCTAAATCAGAATAGATATAGCACCAGATGCAACTATGGTCAATGTCCTTAGTAATAGAGGGGAACAATGACCTGGATAATGAAATAAAGCATGGAATGCCCTCAATTGTGTCCGGCTGGATGGAGATGACAGCTGTCAGAGTGAAATAGGTGAGTGGCCGGGATGTGTGCCGTCCCCGTGGTCCCTGCTCCTGGCTGGACATCCTCCCCCTAAATGGTTCCTGGACACATCCAGGTTAAAATTTCTACACCATTGCTCTTTTCTTCTGTTTCACTTTCTTTTCAACTCGCATCCCCTGCAGAAAGGGAGAATTGCTCCTGCTCCTCCCAACAACCTTTGACTGCCTGGTCAGGGGACATCAGAACCTCACCGACACCCAACGGTGTCCTGTGAAGGGAAAGGCAGACTGAACTGTGGCCTTTGCTACCATAAAAAGCCTGCGTGGGCACTTGCGAGGAAAGGATCTCACATTTTCTTCCAATCACAGTTTATGGGGCAAACTAGGGAAGCCGCTTAGCGCCAAAAGTCTTATAAATGCCCGCAGGCGTATATTCTTGCCTCGCCCCAGAAAGGTGGTCCGCGGGAGAGCACACTGCCTATTAGTGCTCGCCCTGCAACCACTCAGGTACAGCCGTCCACAGCCAAGCCTGGAGGGCACTTAGATTCATTTTCTTTCTGCTTGTTATGGCTGCAGGGCTCGGTCTGCTTTTCTTTTCACTTTTTAACTGACCCTGGGCACCCACCTGCCCCCCAACATACACACATACCCGAGAGCTGAGCAAAGGGCTAAAGTCTCTGCAGTTTCCTCTTTCTTTGCAGTGTCAAAGATGAGCACACAGGCCCTTTCTGTTGTCAGACTTTTATTCTAATCACTTCGGAAAAACCATCATTGAGAAATCAGTAATGCCACAGAATCATACAAAATGTTCACCTTCTTGGTCCCCAGGCTGTTGGTCCCATCACCGTTCCATCACAAAAGCTGGAAGACTAGGTCAACTCCACGGAAATATTTCTTTCTTTCCAGTGTATTCTTCTTTTTGGGTTAAGGTATCCCTTCTTACAAGATCTTTTCCCAAGATTGTACCTTAACATTTTTAGGTCGAATAACCTCCTCTGACCTACCCAGGCGACATACTTTTGAATATCTTCTCATCCTTCCCTTGAGCTCTAACTAGGCAAGGAGAAAAAGCCACCAGATTAAATCATAGTGTAAGTTTAAAAAAAATGTTCTTTGGTATATATCCCTTGGAGACATATCTTAGATAGTTGCACATTCTAAAGAAATGAGAGAAATATCTAGAAGAATTTATGAAGAAGACCCCAAAGGCAATCACAACAGCAACAAAAATAAACAAATGGGACCTGATCAAATTAAAAAAGCTTCTGCACAGCCAAAGAAACTGTCAGGAGGGCAAACAGACAACCCACAGAATGGGAGAAAGTTTTTGCAAGCTACACATCCGATAAAGGGCTGATAACTAGAATCTATTTAGAACTCAGGAAAATCAGCACGAAAAAATCAAACAACCCTATCAAAAAATGGGCAAAGGACATGAACAGAAACTTCTCAAAAGAAGACAGAAGAATGGCCAACAAACATATGAAAAAATGTTCAACATCTCTAATCATCAGGAAAATGCAAATCACAACCACAATGAGTAAGATGTGCAGCGTTTGGAGGATGGACACGCTTGAAGCTCTTACTTGAGGTGGGAGGGGGACATGGGTAATATATGTAACCTTAATACTTGTACGCCCATAATACGCTAAAATAAAAAAAATAAAAAATAAAAAAATGAGAGAAATAAACTTGGCCAATGCAGGTGTCCTAACAGTAAATACAGTCCTGAGCACGTTCTTTGTTCATAATCAGACCCAAGAAACTACCCCCAATAGGGTAAAATACACCCAAATGTTTGGAAGGCCAAGGCAGGAGGATGGCTTGAGCCCAGGAGTTAGATACCAGCTAACAAGAACCCTATCTCTACAAAAAATAGAAAAATAAATAAATAGGCAGGCCTGGTGGCACGTGCCCATAATCCTACCTGGGAGCTTGAGCCTGGGAGTGGCACCACTGCAGTCCAGCCTGGGCAACAGAGCAAGACCCTGTCTCAAAAAAAAAAAAAAAAAAAAGACATTCAATACCCAAATGTAAACTCCTTCAGTACCTGAGGTGTTTGGACCATGGAAGTAGGACAAGGGACTCAGGCTTCTTGGAACAGTTGCAAAGCAGCTGGAAGGGACACTTTTCCTCGAGGAGCAACCTCCTAAGAAAGGTCCCTACCCCACCCAAGGGAAGAGCCATCTCTGGGGGATGTTGGGTGTCACCAAGGATGGCAAGCTAAGGGGTGGTGTGATCCATAGTTGGATCATGAGAGAGGCTAGTCTGGAATAGGACACCCCCCCTCCCTACCCCGTCCCACCAGCATCTGCTCATATCAAGCAGGTGTGCCTCCCACCAGCTCTGAAGACAAGCCCCGGGGTGCCGGGGGATCCAGAGCGACTGATGTCTGTCCCTGGTATTTCCTTGCAATTCTCTCCTTCATTCTTCTCTCCTATTTTTATGTCTTATTTAAAAATTTTACTGGTCATTTTATAATAAATGTGACTAATAATAGCTAAACATTTTGGGGGGCAATTACTGTGTCAGGTATTGGGTTTATGTTTTAGTTGTATCATTTTTTAAAAACCCTAGGAGACAGTTGCATTATTATTCCTAACTATAGATGGGATGAGCTGCTTAGCTCAAACAGGAGAACATTCCTACCCTCCCCAATTACTTTCATTTCTTCATTCAGATATCAAATATGTATATATATACACACACACATACACACACACACACACACACATATATAAAGTATCTACAAGGCATAAGGGTATGTTCTAGGCAGAAAAGCAACATAAAAGACACTATGTCTGCCCTCAAGAACCTTAAAGCCTAATGGAGTTTACTAAACAAAATAAATTTTAAAATTGTGAGTTTGATGTGGTAGATGAATGTGTACACAAGGTGAGGTGCTATGATAAAAAGGAGACACAGCCAACCGAGATGAGAGTAAAATCTAGTGTTGAGGGGCAGGGGAAGGAGGTGTGAGGGGTCAAGGAAGGTTTCCCGGGGGAGGTGACAAAGGCTGGGCTGAGTCTGATAAGACAAGGAAGCATCAGGCATGAGGGGTCTGGGCTGAGAGATAAATGACAAGTTGGAGGGATGAGCTGCTAATGTTAAGAAATTGAGATTATCTCCTAAAACTCATGATAAGACCCAAAGTGATTTTCATTGTAAAATATATATAAGATAAGTTGTATCATTTTAACCATTTTTAAATGTACAGTTCGGTGGCAGTAAGTACATTCACATTGTTGCAACCATCATCACCATCAATCTCCAGAAGTTTTTCATCTTCCTCAATGAAACTCTGTGCCAGTGAAACACTAACCCCATTCCCCCTCCCCCAAAGCCACGAGCAAACAATATTTTCCTCTTTGCATTTATGAATTTGACTACTTCCAGGCACCTCACATAAGTGAAATCATAAAAAAAAAAGTATCCTTTTGTGGCTGTCTCATCTCACACAGCATAATGTCTTCCAGGTCCATCCATATGGGAGCATGGGCCAGGACTTCCTTCTGCGTGCCTGTCTAGACCATCGCCCCATACATATCCCTCCAAACCTAGTATCGCTTCTTTTCCAGTTATTCAGGGGAAATCAGCCCCTGTGATGTGGTTCTGGATCGAGAAGTGGAGGAGACAGAAGAAAACCCACAGCCCTGAGGCCACAGTGAGGAGAAGACAAGAAAGTGAGCATTTCTATCTCTTTCCTTTGACTTTATAAAACCCAATGCTCTCTCCTTCAATAAATCAATAAACATTTCTCACATTCTACTCTTATTGTTGGCTTACTTATCTATTTCTCAGGAGATTTTAAATATCTAATATATCAGAGAATGATCAAACTCAGGCTAAACCCATCAGGGCCAAAATACATGTTCAACTATGAGAGATTTTGTGCTTCTCCCTAACACATGCTTTTTAATTTTCCAAAAAGGAACGTTTAGCAGATATTATAATAAATAGAACCAAGAAATCAAACACATAAAATACTTAATGAAGAAAATGTCACGAGGATGGTTTTGTGGTAATTAATACTAAGGAACAGGTTTATAACCCCATTAATGTGTCTACATATGGGCGAACGACCCTAAATATTAAACTAAAATGACTCTATGTCACTTCTCAACCCCTTTTGATTATTAATTATTAGGTGGGGTCAAGAAAGTTATATGATAAAAATATTTTATTAGGAAATTATACGTTTTATATGATACAAGTTATGAAATTAGCAAGTCTTTGTTGGCAATTAGGATTTGACTATCAGAGGAAAAGTAGAGCTGAGAATTTTTTGGTTTTTGATAAAGATTTTAACTGAGTAAGCTTTTTCTTCCTTCTCTTTTTTTAGACTGATATTTCTTTACTACACAGCAGTAAAACACACTGCCAAGTTTGCTTATTCATTCAGTCCATAAAAGCAGGTTTTGAAAGTAGTGCTTTTGTAGACTTGAACTTAGAAGTTGTTTCCCTCTCTCTTATCCCTGGGAAATGATCTAGCTTCCAAATATAAAGAAATAACCTTTAAGAATTGACAAGGCGTTATGCTGCGATTGTGAAAAAAAAAATGAACACTACTCTCAGAAAACAGACTGCTGTCTCTAGTAAACAAAGTTGCAGCCCGGAAGATGACAGTTTATGGGAAGAAGGAATTGTTTCAAACTTTCCAGCAGGCTTTTACACCCAGTAACTGCCTTTACATAAAAATCACATGTGTGAGATGCAATGTCACATAACAAACAGTATACAAGTTTTCTTTGTGCAGTTAAATAAAAAATAATAGGCAATGTTGAAGTTGTTGTATGTTTTAGCTTTTGGTGTCAAATTTACCTCGGCCTGATCCCCAGTTTGATTGGGGTTTTTGGTTTCCAGAAACCAGTTCTGTTGCTACTTTTAGGAAAGAAAAATCTGTTGCATGGTTAGTTTGAAATTAGGAGAGTTGACAGTCCCAAGACTGTACTTGTGATGGACCAGTGAGTGCTAACATAGCCATCACTGCAGCACTACTTAGGGCAATTGCTAATTTTGAAAAAGAAAAGCCTAAAGTCAATAAGGAAAAAGTACTAAAATGCCAATAGGATAACGGAAAAGTGGCACGAATAACAAATCACAGCAGAGATGTAAATGACCAATAAGCATATTAAATATTCAACCTCCCAGGGGTAAAACAAATACATTCTAATATAACAATATCATAGCATTTTGTCTATTAAATTAGTAGATACGTCAAAAATGATGATGCCGAGGTTTGGCAAGGTTGTTGAGAATGTTGAATTAGTATAAACTTTTTGAAAAGCAATTTGATATGTATTTCCAGAATCCTTAAAAATGCATCCACTTTAGTCCCACAATGATCTTGCTGGAAGCCATCCCAAAGAAACAGAAAATTGTGCAAAAATTTATTTACTAATAACATAAACAATCAGGTTATAAAAAATGGAAATAGTCCAAATGTCCAACAATAATGGAAAAGTAAAATTAATTGTGGTTTATGTATACTATATGGAATATCATTTTCTTATTAAAAATTTTTAATGAAATGGGGAAATACTCATGCCACAATGTTAGATCAAAACAAAAAGGACATAAAATTATTAATACCATCTGATTCTTATTTTGTAAAAAAAAAGTCAGATCCATATATATGTAAAAATAATTCTAAATTAATAAAAATTAAAATTATTATGTATATGCAGAGAAAATTAAAATGATGGAATAATACATTAACATTTTTAATCAGTTACCTCTGTTCATGTAGAGACAAGAAAAAGAATAGAAAATAAATATATCAAAATTAAATCAAAGGTGATTATAATTGATTTTTGTACCTTTGTGTGTTTTCCAATTTTCCTGTAGTGAGCAATGTATCTATTAACACTTGACTACTATTTAACTAACTTAAGAAACAAAGTAAATTTATTGGCCTTCATATCCCAATTTCTGGGGTAGGCATTGCCTCAAGAGTAGCTAAATAAATGCAGGGGCTTGGAAGAGTTTATCAGGATTCTATTAAATATTTCTCTCCTCCCAAGTTACACTTCCCTTGTTGAATTCTTCTCACAAAGTCTCTCCCTTCGGGGTCACAATTCTAGATCCTACACATTTTCGGGTTCAAGTCCACATGCACAGCCAACCTCCTGGAGATCCATTCTGATTGGTCTCCTTTGAGTCATGTGGGCAAAATGAACCAATTGCATGACAGGGGAATGCTGAGCATTAATTCACTCCCATCATGTGTTCTGTCCTCCCACCTTGTGGATCCCTACTCGGACCAAGTTTAATAAAAATAAGGGAGATACAGATTTCCAAATAAAAATCCAAGCTATTGTCAAGAAGGAGGGCGATGAACAACACAATACAAATACGTACTCAATACAAATATGTAATATTCCTTTTATTTATTATTCTTCTTGTTTATTTTCACTAGTGGATCAGGAACAATATTCCTTTTATTAAGAAAAAGATTTAACTGAGTTATTTTCAAACTCAGGGCTACCACTTTTCCCCATTAACTCCTGGTTTATTCTTCCTTTTAAGCGGTGACATTTGTTAATCTGTTGATGTCCTCACTAGGACAGAACTGTTCAGTTTTCCAATGCAAATGCACTGCTCACACACTTTATGATTGCAAGTGATACTTCTCATGAATATTTAGAAAGAGGGACAAGGTAAAAATCATGTTTCCTGTTAGAATTCAAAGTAAGACTTCGACTGAATGAATTAAAACTGATTATTGTCAATACCTCACTCTATCCCTTTTTCTTCAACTGTTAGGTCAGGTTACTTAAACAAAAAGACTCTATTACATCAAATTGTTGTTTTGAAGTGTCATTAGAGACAGAGCGAGAGAGATTTAAAAAAATAGAGAGAGAGTGACTCCAGGCTGTTAGTTTTTATCTTGCCTAACGCTACTCTGTTTTATGAGAATATGGAATCATAACTTCTACTAAGTTGAATTTTGGAAATTGTTTCGAATAAATTCTTCTAACTTATTTAATATCTGTACATTTTTCAGCAGCAAAAACTTTTGAAATGGAACATGGACTTCTAAGCCTTTCTTCACTTCGGTGAATGATTCAGATGGGTACAATCCTACTCGGCCTCATGAAGGTAATTTATTCTTGAAAAACCACTTGTTAAGTGAATTCTCCTAAGTAAAAAAACTTAATTACCATTACCTCTTATGAACATCGATTTATGCTAAGACAACACCAAACCCCATTAAAGTAGGCTCAATTACTTCAACAGTCACATTTGTTAAACAGCCTAACAAGGGCTTTCCTCTTCATTAATTATACCATAATATGGCTATTCCCCTACTCTCATTAAGTTCTTATAGAGCTATTAGGCAATATATATGCAAGATTATTCTTACAAATAAACATATTGGATACTCAATTTTTGTATAGTTTGATCTTTATTGCAAAATAACAACGACAGTAATGATCAAAAATCTCACTGAAAACCATGACAAATTATTTCACGTTCATCAAATACTTTGACATACTTAGGGCATAGGATTATTTCTGTTGTAAATGACACAACACCAGGCTTCCGAGGCAACATAAGGCATCACAGTCAATCAATGACTGTGAACGTGGCCACATAGTGTGCCGGGTCTGTTCAGGTTCAGAGGCCCATGTGAAATCCAAAATCCAAATCTGCTCACGTAAATGCAAAGAAATGTCTCATAAGCCAGCATTGGGGTATAAAATGAAACTTTGAAAAAAAATCAAATTCCACTTCCACTCCACTTGGTATCACCTACCTAGTTCCTCAGTGTGAGTCTTAGATTGCTTCCATGATGATCACGCTGCACCATTCATTTTATGAATGCCTTTGCAAATAGTTTATGTTTAATTTGCCTGAACTAGTTGACGATATTTGTTTTCAATTACTCAAAAAAGAATCTCAGTTTCCCACCCCATTATTTAACTAGTGAAAATACATTTAACAACATGTGGTCAGAGTAGTTGCTCTGCCTGGGGCATCTGCCAAACTTGAGAGGTGAGAGTGCTGAGAAGCTGCTGGGAGTGTTTGCTGCCCCAGGCCACACCTTGGCTGCAACCATGGCAGAAAACAACCCTGCTCTGGAGACCTCATGTACACCTTGCAAACGTTTCCTTCATAGCTACGAGTCAGTGTCAGCCCTTTGTCCAGCTTTATTACTAAGGATAATACCCTGGCGAAACACAGACCAAAGACAAAGAACAACTCCAAAATTACAGTATGATCAACCACACTTGAACCTCGTTCTTTCTTTTAAAGGAACCATGGAAATAGGAAATGAGCTTTAGCCTGTATTTTTGCCTTATCTTGAAAGACGTGCACTAAAGAACTAAAAATGAAGTAGGCTTCAGATTTTAAAGCTAATGATGAACTGGGACGGAGGATGTCCCTTCAACACTACAGAAGCATCTTCGATCATACTAATAATATTTCAAAGAAATGGACCATAATAGCATCGACCGCTCCGTGTTTTGTTCAGTCCATCTACAGTGCATCAACAGGCTTTTTTGCCAAGTGTGTGGACAAAATACTTTGAACTGAGATCTGTAGCCTCAGCCTTCTAAAGATTATATCCACGGGTTGTCATGGTAACTCACAGGGCGCCATCTTTAAAAGCATTAAACTCAGGAGAAATACATACAGAGAGACATTTCAGCCCTAAAAGCTGTTCCCTCAGACAAATTGTCCATTAGTCTGCACATTTCTGTCTTCTTAAATCTTTGCTTTGATTTTTATTTTCATTACAGTGCTCAAGGAATACAGAACTCTGAAACAAGTAAAAAAAAATTGTCTGAGGTCCTTATTATAGATTTTCCATGATAAATTCTATACTAGTTTTTAAACTGAATGAACACTACTCTGACCACTTCACAAATATTTTCTCTTTTCTATTGACTTTTTAACATGAATTTGTACCTTTTATCAATAGGCACAATTTTTGTTCTCTTTATGTTGATCTGTAACCACTGTTAAAGTGAGGGCTTTCTCCCTTATTTTGAAACCCCAAGGTCTAGATGTCAATCCATTTGCCAACAGTTTGGAGAAATAATGACTTTCCCCCCTCTCCTGTAGCATTTTATTTCTGTGAGTCAGCCATGGAGGATTTAGCGAGTTAGACCTCTAATGTTCATTTATCTTCTCATTGGCATCTGCTACCCCCAGCTGGATTACAAACTATTCAGAGACAGCGAGGGCTCATTATAACTCTTCATATCTCTAGAATTAGATGCACTACACACCTGGGCACAATAAATATTTTATGACATAGAACCCAAATTTAAAGATAACAGCACTAAAAAAGCATTGGAAATCATGAAATCTACTCCTTATTTTTTAAATGAGGTAGGTGAAAAAAGGGGGAGTGAATTATCTTACCCAATGTTATATCCAGTGGAAAACATTATTCTCAGGTGCAACAAGGATCCCAATGCCTATTCTGCCAGGAACTGGCAAAGAAACAAAGCTGAGGTTCTTCATTCACAAAATGAAATAGCTAATAGCCATTCCTGGTTTCCGTACCACATTAGGTTGTTGTTTTGAGGTTCTAATTCGCTAATACTCCGCACCTGAGAGAGTGTGTTAAGCATTATCCAAATATAAGGCGTTACTGTGAGGAGGTGGTATAGATACAGCTCATGAAGAAAGATGAATGAAAAAAATAAAATAAATTTTTAAAAATTTTATCAGTGATTGCGAGCACTGTTCTGAAGTCACAGGCAATATCATACCAGAAAAGTGATTGTGTTCGGAAAACTAATAGCTGGAAAAATTCTAATCCATAGGCCCACGGCCTTCAGAAATGAAGATGAAAATAACCAGCATAAGTCAACAGCTAGTTAGAAATCTAGACTGGTCACACAGGGTATTACGGTGCAGATTCTCCTCCTTCTCTGACTTTCTGTATAGTTAAGCTTTTGTGGGAAACTGTGCTTGGGAGAATTCATGTGTGTACGGACCATGAAGACCCTTGTGTTTCATCGGTTCATTTGTGTCTGCGCCAGAAGCAATGGCAGGAAATGATCAAAGGGAGGCTTTGATCATAACACAGGTTATTAGGGAAGGATTCATAAAACGCATGGACATTACTCATGTGTGTGTGTGTGTGTGAGAGAGAGAGAGAGGGGGGGGGGAGAGGGAGAGAGACATAGAGAGAGATTGATTTGAACCCCTGATATATTTATTAAGAAAATTAACTAATAATAACTTATAGTTACTCAAAATCTTCAGAGTTTACAAAGCTTACCTTTTCTCAGTGAATACTCTCCACAAGTCTCAGAGGTTGGAAGACAGGTGTTCCCATTCCTGTTTATTGACAAGGGTTGGAGTGCTTAAGTGATTTGTACAAGGTTAAATGCTAGGGAGTTCTGACTTCAAATCCGGGGCCTAAAGACTTCAGAGAAAGACTGTGGCTTTCTCCTCCTTTACTTTTGTGGGCCGCTTTGAGACTATGTTATTACATGAAGGCTGTTTTGTGAATAATGGGCAATTGTGAGAAAAGGACATAAAATAGCTGTTTCATAACCAGTCAATGGATGCGGGAAAGAGGGAATTTGGGGGCTTAAAATAATATTTAAATCAATGTAATAATACCATATGTGTCTTCTATTACAAAAGATCATACCCAATTAATTAGAGCTTCTGCAGAGAAGACTAGATTAAAGGACAAATGGCTTTGTGTCATCGTGAATGCTGTCTAGACCAACCTGTTACAGGGGCCACTTTAATACTAATTTTACGAGATCAATGGTAGCAGTGATCATTGATTATGAATCATCAGAGCAAAGTGAAGAATAACAATTGCCCTTGTAAAGCACGTTACCAAGTATTAGAATTAGATTAGGGAATAATGATATAACAGTTGTACCAATGCTAATAATCAACAATGAAAGATTAGAAAATGAATTAATGAATGGTTTTTCAGAGACTGCCTAAAAGCACGACTTAGTATATGGGGGTCTTGAAATTGAAATCCACCTAGGAAAGAGTGAATGACAAACATTGGGACCATCTCATGCAAGGCTCAGGGGATTCCCAAAGGTCAACCATGTCCCATCCCTGGCAGAGCATTGGTTAATACAGTCAACCAAGGTTGAACCGATTCTGATGCTGCTAAAAGTCAGTTAGCAAAATTATCATGTATAAAATGAAAAAACAAGTTAAATGAAAAGATCAAGAAAGCTTCTTGGATTTTATAAAAGACACATCAAAAGCATCTAGAGCTTGATGATCCTTCAGTCAAATTCCCCTTGGAGGTTCTCCCCCAGAGATTTGTGTCAGAGGTGGCCCCTTTGGATGGATCCTGTATCCATGAACTTCCTGTGCAAAAAGATGCATATACGAATGTGCCCTGTAGGTTTGTATGCATGTGACTCTGAAAATAATAAATCTGTAAATAAAAATTTAGTCTTTCAAGTGTGCTTTCTCCCCCTTTCTCTTTCATAACATTTTGCAGTTAGAGACAATATTGATTTTTCTCTTTTCCATCATCACCTCAGTTATACAATGGTGGCAATTTTCAGGTTGAATGAGCATAGCACAAAATCAGAATACATGGTTAAGAATAAATAAGGTCATGATTTTCATTTATTGAGCACATATCAGATTTCAATTGTACTAAAGTATTTTGCCTATATTATCTTCTTTAATCCTTAAAATTATTAGGTGTATATGATCACTTGCATCTCATTAATAAAGAAATCAAGGCTTAAAGTAGTTAAATTACTTGCAGCCTTGAGATTAGAACCAGGTCTTGTCTGCTTACAAAGTCTGTATGTTAATTGTCTTAATGTTCGACCTGCACTGTCTCCCAGTAAGAAGCAGAGAGGTAAATGATGAGTGTCCTAGTGGATCAAGAAGGTGAGGAAGTTCAAGGCACATCATTACCTCATCATGGGGAAGAGAAGACATTTCCTCATTCCTTTTTATCTGGAAATGACCTCCATATAAAAGAAATGAGAGTTCCCTCCAGGGTCCCCAGGCTTTGTTCCTGCCAGCATTGGTAGAGGGATCCTTTCAATGGGATATTTCAGGTAGTGGAAAGGAAGCCTGGGATGCCCTTTGTGGCATGGCATGCAGCCTCCTCTCAGAAAGTGGGAGCAATGAACAATTCTTCCAAGGGCATTGGCATCCCCATGTCATCACTCGGTCACCTCCATAAATTAAAATCCCATAAAATCCTTCAGGAACAAATAAGACAAATAACTCATTATTGTTTATTGCCTGGTGTCTCTTCCACCCCCACCATTAAAGGAAAGCCAACTTCATCAAGGCAGGGACCAACGTCTGTTTTGTTCCCTGTTTCTAGGTGCTTAGAGCAGTGCAGGGCACATAGAACTTCAATAAATATATGCTGAATAAATGAAAGAGTAAGTGCTCCTGGTCTCAATTCTGATAGGCATTTTTCTTAAATTCTATTGGTTCCTAGAGCTCTCAGGGTAGCCCCTCAAGTTCTGGGGCCATCGAAGTCTCCTGTTCTCAGTAGCAAGGACTCTTCTTTCTTGCATCTTTTAAGGGGTTCCCCAACCACAGAGTATATGAGCCATGACCGACAGCAGAGTCTTGCTCTGTTCCTTACACTGAGTGCCCTTGAGCAAGTAAATTGATTATCATGAAAGGCACCTAGCACTGTCTTCCTGCATGTACCAAGGTGAGGAAGACAAATACACGACATTTTATGCCTTCGATACGAATTACATTAACACCCAACTACTTATTTTCCAAGATCTCAATGAGCTTTATGAGTTCTTAGTCCATCTTATGGTTGCCAAACAGGCTTGCAATTTTTCAGTCTTATTGCTCTTCTCAGTTATCTTTCTGATAAGTTCAGTGCTTAATCTTTACTTTTGAGGGCTGTAGACACATGCCAGCCTTGGCAACATTCATTGTTCAGATTATGCTGATTCAACTTCTATGTACAGTTACTATATTCTTAAAAAATATGGTTTAGGTCCAACTATTGCAAGCTCACTTTCTTCTTACTTCCACAAATGTGGTCTTGGAATTCCAGCATTCTCTCTTCTAGTGTAAGGAGATTTTGCTCTGATAATAATAATGGGCATTATTGAGCACTGCATGTCTTGCCTTGTGTAATACTTATAATAGATGAGTCTAATTTTACAAATGAGGAAAAGAGGGCCCAGAGCAGGTAAGTCACTTGTGCTGGGTCACCCAGCCAGTTGTAAGTAAATAGTGAGACAGAAGTTCAAACCAAGGCAGTTCGTCTACATGGACTGCACTTAGCCACTTACCCACATTGCCTCTGTGGGTTCACTGAACTCAACAACTTAATCCTTATTGACTGGAATCCATTATCTTTCCTAACCATATATTTCACAAACACTTTATATTTATGACACATGCTAAATGCCCTTGAGCCACATATTTTTGGTAGGTGAGTATAATCATCCTTACCATGCACCAGAAAATAGATGTGTCCAGAGGCTACAGTGACACTGAGGAAGCCAGTGGCAAGTATAGGGTTAAAACTCACAGCCTTGATAGCCCCGCATTTTTATCAGTCCTTGGGGACTTCACACATTTTACTCGATTTTGTAATTTCATGGAGGTGTTCAGGAGCTGAAGGCAAAATCAGGTTTCACTCCGGGATAAAGGTAGTCGCTTACATGGCAAATTACTTTATAGACATTTTAGTACAGGTAGCAGCAGGCGTGCTTGAGAATTCTGAGTTCTGCCCATTAGTATGCAGAAATGCCATCAGCTGCCTAAATCATTTTCTAATAAACCAGGTCTTCATTACGTCCCAATTGCCCAAAGTGTGTTCGCCTTGTCAGACACAGATTTTTAAAAGCAGTTCAGTCTTGAGCCACTTTAGTTAACACAGATTTCTCCCTCCCTATTCGTTTGCAGTCTTACTTTCTGGTGTATCTCTTTTTCCAATGAATTTGAAAGAGCTTTTATTCCCTTTAATCCCTTTGGCTTTTTTTTTTCTTTTTTTAGCTCAGTCAGCAATTTTGCTAACCTTATCTCTTTCCTCTGGGCTCCCACAGTCTGTTGTTTGCACTTCCACAGTTTATTGGCCGCATGTTTTTTGACAAGTCATCTTGAAATCTAATTGAATGCTTCTTGTTTTAAAATTTCTCTCTCAGAGGAACACTAGACCGCCGGGCCTCTACAACTGCCCCTTTCATTAATCTACCTACATCTACGCTGTAACCTAAAACAGCTAAGCATTCAAAATGTGCCAGTCAATATGTGTGGAACTAAATTGATCAAAATAAAACATTTTGAGAAAATAGGAACATACGGAGGAAAATATTCTACTACCAAAAGGTAATTCCCTTCCACTGCAGGGCAACAAAAGCATCAGGATCGACTATCAACATATAGCAAACCTATTTCTCTTTCCATGCCAATAAACTTCCCAAGTGTACGGGAATATAAAATTATCAGAAAGTCAAAAATAAATGAGAGGGGATGTTTTGGTATTCGGGTATATCATCGGATTCAGGCAAACAGGAAGAAAAATCATTTTCTATTTGTATTTCAAATTGGATGTAACTATGAATAATCGATATTTTCAGAACCGACGGCCATTGCTAGCAAAGGTTTTATTTATTTGCAGGTATATGTTGAAGTTTTTCATCTTTTATTTCTTGACTTAATTATGATTCACCTCAGATTTTAACAGCCTACTTTAAAAATAATGGAACATATCACCCTCCTAACTTGATGCCTTAGTGCCTTTCATTCAGCTCTGATGCATTTTACTCTCTTGACTGCATGACAAATAAGTACGGAAGAACAAAAAAACAAAAAAAAATCAGACTTTATTATTTTGGTTTGGGTGTTTACTCCTTTTTTATTTGGAGCCATTTTAAATGTCAGTGCACATGCTGCTGGTACATCCAGAAGAAGAGTGCATAGAAATGATCACAGAAAATTCGTCTTTTCTTTTAATTTAGTGTATTTATTTAATCGGCCTCCTCTATGTAAAACAGTGTGCTTCATCCAGTGGAGGGTGTAAACATTGCTGAGCTATTGCCAGAGGGAGGTTTTAGAGCTAAGTCAGATCTTGTCACTCCTCTGCCCAAACACTCCAGTGGCTTTGAATTTCATTAAAGGGCAAGAATCAACGATGAAGAAACTGAGGTTGATAGAAATTGACCTTGGAAACAAGGTCAAAGTGAGAAATCGCAATGCTGAGATGGTTCCTTTCTGGGTTGGCTTCCTCTTAGATCTCAACCTCTACTATCCTAGTTCTCATTCCCTTTCAGCCAGCCTCCCTAACCTTCCTCAGAAACGCCAGGCAAGCTCCTGCCTCAGCACCTTGGTATTTCTCTTTGTCTCTGCTTGGAACTCTCTTTCCCCAGATTCCTCGTGGCTCCATCTCTTACCCCTCTCTCTCCCTGCCACATGCCGGGAAGATCTCCCCTGAATGCCCAGTTATAAGACAAAATTCCCCACCCCAGCAGCTCCCTATCTGCTTTATGCTGATTTGTTTTCCTGCATAGCACTTATCACCAGCTTGTACAGCACCTCTGTGCCGTCTGTAACTATCCACCGGAAGGAAGGCTCAGTGAGAACGTGCCTGCTGGCTTTGCCATTGCAACCCCAGAACCTCCAAACGGGCCAGGCATAAAACAGGTGACCAGGAAATATTTGCTGAATTCGTGAGTGAGTGCAGTTACCTTCCCTGCCCCTCACCAACTCAAATATATTATGAAGACAAATAACATGTAAGTACAATAAACATTGTACCCAATGAAGTAGAATGACGGAAGTGTTGAGCATGGACTCAGGATGAAACTAGATAAAGTTAGAAATTAAAATGCTGAAAGAGCTCTCAAGTGTCAATGGTGTGGCTCATATTCGATTGCTGACTGATAAAATGGGGTCAGGAGAGGAGGCCAGATGGACAGGGCAGTTAAAAATCCCTCCCCTCCCATCCGATGACGAATAGCCAAGACGCTTTTGGCAGCACCCACTGCTGTGTCTGAGGTGACCATAATTCCAAGCACGTTAGACATTTGCAATGGGAAATCCAGAAGGGCCTGAATAGATTTATGCCAATCAGAAGACATCCGTTTTTAAGATATTACAACTGAAGCAGACTTTTCTAGGCATCCTGCTGAGACAAATCTTCCAAACGGCCTTTATAGACCCCTAACAAGTCAATGTGTTGGAAGGACTAGAATTCGGATAGCTCTCTGATGCTCTGCTCCCAGAGTTAAAGGAACAGCCAAAATGCCACTGGCCCACTCAGCCTCTGTGTATCATTCCCCACTTTTCCAACTTTTCTGGGCCCCCTTTGTAATAAGTGTGTCTTTAAATAAACGTATCCTAGATTTTTGAAATCCAGTCTGAAAATCCCTACTTTTAATTGCAAATTTAAGCCATCTGTGCTCATTTTATTTAAAAATTGCAATTGGGATTTATTTCTACCATCTTATTTAGTGTTTGCAATTTACCATTTTTTTCTTTTTTGTCCTTCTTCCATTGATTATCGAGTTTTCATTAATCTTTACTTTTTTTTACTTTTTACTGACTTGGAAATTACATTATCTATTATTAAAAGTTACCTTTAAGTCTTTAGATTGCATACTTGACCCAACAAAGTCTAAATTTGAACATCTCTATTGTCCTTCTGAACATACCTTTCCTATTATCCCGCACGCTGTTTTGTTTTGGCTTTTCATTGTTCTACTTTCTTTAAATTCATAATATATTAAGGAGGTACAAATGTTTTAGGTTTCATGGATCACTTTTGTAATGCTTAAGTTATGGCTATAGGGGTGCCCATCACCCAAATAGTGCTCATTGTACCCATTGGGTAGGTTTTTTCCCCTCCCCACCTTCCCCTCCCATCTGGTTGATTTTCACTGAATTTTACTTCCCTCTATGCACATGTGATTCCTCAAAGAACTAAAAGTAGACTTACCATTTGATCCAGCAATCCCACTATTGGGTATCTACCCAAAAGAAAAGAAGATTTCTCATCAAAAAGACTCCTGCACTAGAATGTTTATTGCACTTCACTCAGAACAACCCAGCCCTGAACAGCCGTCACTCCTGGACTTGGTTCCAGAGTCCCCAGCAAAGGAGAACAGGTGCCCTGCAATCCTGTTAACCCGGAGCCAAGAGAGGAGGAGCCAGAGTGAAGTGTTGGACCTCGGGAGGTTGGGCAGTCCCATCAGTAGTGGTGAGGACTCAGTGGTCGGGTCTCTGGGTCTAGGCACAACTCTGGAGTCTCAAGGGTGGAGTCACAGGCCCAGTGGGGGCCCTGGAGCTACAGAGGCAGAGTCTCAACCTCCGGCATGATGAGAGCCTCAGAGCTGGCTCTGAGGATTTTGGGGGCACAGCTGCCCATATGGGAGGGGACTGTTCCACCAGTGTGGGGACTGCTGATTCCCAGTCACTCAGCCAGGGTTATGTCTCAGTGGCCCAGGGTCTGCGTGGGTGGGTTGGGGCTGCTGGTCGGCCATGGTTCTCCCTGGACACCTAGGATCCACTGAGGCCATTGCTCCAGGCTTCCCGAGTGTTCATATGCTGTTTTGTCCGTATTTTAATCACCTTGCTTCTTTGTCCTTCAAATAATCTTTATCAATACCCACAGGCAATGCTTGTTTATATTTAGCCATCTTTGCCAGCTTCTTGGCTCACAATTGTTTCTTGCCTAGCAATCATTCTTCTGCATCTAATTTTCTACTTTATGAAGTCCATACAGTAGTACCTCCAATAGTTCACTCTTTGATCTCTTAAAATACAAGTGATTTGCTGCTGAGACCAGCACCCTCAGTCAGAGTAGCTGTGGCATGGGCTTCCAATCTTCACACTTGGCAACTGGAGATTTTTTTCTTTCCTGCAAGCTCAGCTATGCATTTTAAAAAATGTTATGTCTCATTCTGCATTTCAAGGTATTTATAGCCAGAGTCTATTTTGATGTGATCAGAAGTCAGCATTCACGTTTGCATGTATATGAATTGGCACACTGCTGTCTCGGTGTCAGAGATAGAAACATGGAAAGGAAACAGTTTGCCCCTCAAGGAGCTTATGATCTCACAAAGATAGTTATGAAGCAAATGTGTGCAATAAAGTCTTCTCAGTGTTGTAGATGCAAGAAGCATCAGGTCCTACGATAGGTTAAGCTTCTGACGAATGTCTTAATTATTTTTCCATCTCTAGCATATAGGGGGGTAGTGCTCGCAGATAGAAGGGCACACTAAATGTTTATTGGCAGAATGTACCTATAAGTTACAGAAATCAACAAATATTTTCACTGTTGCTCATTTACCCTTTCTGATTCATGAAATGTAAGATGCTTGCCTTTTTCTAATTATAAGTGAAATTTTTATAAATATTTTATTTGAAAGATGTTTATTATTTATTGTACCAATAACGATGGAAAACAATTGAATACTTACTTTCTATCAGGCATTGTTCTCAGAGTTTTCCAAGCACTAACTTATGTGAACCTCACAATAACCCTGTGAAATGGAGACTTTTGTGGCCAAGCCTGGATTATATATCTGAAGCTATGTCAGGAACTAATTTAAATTAGTCTGACCAGAGCTTCTGATATTTGCTATTAGGTATATAGCCATTTCCCAGACTATGGTTTCAGGAGTAATTTCTAACTACTGATCATTGTACGGCCATACAATATGCTTGCAGAAGTTAACTTATTTACAAACTGACCACTGTCTTACTGGTTTCTATATTACCATTGATCTAGAAGGCTCATGTGATTTCTGATGACTATACACCATGCTAATTTTACTGCTCTGTGTTGTTCTTAAAGTCTGTAGCTAGAATACACTTATACCTATAACCTCTGTCTCAGCCATGGCTTCTTTCTCCAGCCATCTTCCAGCTAGGAGTGCACAACCAATCTACAACAATTAGCATCCCCAAGTGCTTACAAATAATCCTCTTAATAATAATTTAGAATTCTAGAATTTAGCCGTCAACCAAGGTTTAATGTATTGCCTGGTAGAATTTGCTTTTTAAAAGCTAGGCCAATACCAGTGACTATATTTTCCCATCACCTTTTCTATTCTTCATGAGTTCTCAAAAAATGATTGACAATAGTTGTGGAATTATACCTGAGCTTATTTCAGTACCTAAATGTATCATTTTTCAGTAGCCCAAAATATGTAAATTATTCTGAGACTAGATGTTATTTTACTGCCTTGACCTAAAATACCCCTTAGAGATAACTCTTCTATCTTCTCCAGTTTGAATGTTGACTCTGCCAGAGAAAATGTAAACAAAATAGGAGTTGAACAGTTCCACAAAAGCATGACCTATGTTTGCCATCCTCCAAGTAATTGTATTTCATATTCACTCAAATATTTATCCAGTGACAAGTATGTTCCAGGCACTGTTCCAGGGGCCACAGATATAATAGTAAACAAAACAGACAAAAATTCCAGATCTCACGGTGCCCTCAACATGGTATTACATGACATGAATAATTTTTTTCCTGCTCTGAATTCTGGCAGCTGTCTTTAGCAGCCCCAGCAAACCTGCCCAGCCTTTTCTCCCTGTTTCTGCCAATTCCATCACTACCACCACTACACACACACACACACACACACACACACGCATGGCTCTTAAGACACACTAGACTATGCCACGTTTCTGGGTTCAATCCTGCATTTTCCTGCCCCCACACCTTTGCTGTAGGCATCTCCTCTTCCTAAAAAGGCCTTCAACCTCAAAGTCCGACCAGTAATTCAAAACCCCACATAATCTTTTTTTTTTTTTTTTTTTTTTGAGACAGAATCCCATTCTGTTGCCCGAGCTAGAGTGCCGTGGTATCAGCCTAGCTCACAGCAACCTCAAACTCCTGGGCTCAAGCGATCATCCTGCTTCAGCCTCCCGAGTAGCTGGGACTATAGGTGGGCACTACCATGCCCAGCTAATTTTTTCTATGTATTTTTAGTTGTCCAGCTAATTTCCTTCTATTTTTAGTAGAGACAGGGTCTTGCTCTTGCTTAGGCTGGTCTCTAACTCCTGAGCTCAAATGATCCACCCAACTTGGCCTCCCAGAGTGCTAGGATTACAGGCATGAGCCACCGCGCCCAGCCAAAAGGCCAAAACCCCGCGTAATCTTACCTCTAGGCCATCTTTATCCATCCAAACACAAATATATGCCATCCTTTCATGATATCTAATTATACTTTGGATTACATCTTTTTAAATCTGTTTTGGATTGTGGTTACTTGTGTATATAGATACACCCTTATTAGGTTATAAGAAAAAGTCAAAATCTGAAGTTTACAAACTCTTTTCCCTTTATACATCTTTGAATTCTATACAGTGCCTAAACAGCGATTATGCACAGAATAAATTCTCAATAATACTTGGTAACTTGAATGATTATGCCACCTTCTCTGTTGAATAACTTAATTTTTATTTATTTATTCAGTTTATTCATTTATTCAGAAAGTACTTAGTGCCCACCAGATGCCAATCATTCTCTCAAGAAATTGAGGGTATTGGGGAAACAGAAGACAATAACATTTTTTACCTAGTTTTGGAATTATTTACGTAGAGTTTATGAAGAATCATCTGTCTGCAAGGATTGATAAGACACTGGGCCATATTTCTAAAGGAAGTGCAGAGCTTCTTAGGGTGACTGTTAAGTGCAGTGGACTTTCTGTCTTGAGGTATCCAAATGAATTCTTCCCCGGAGGCATGCGGATGAAGGGTTTTATCTCGCAATGTTCCCTTGAGGTCTTTAGTTTTATGAATCAATATGCATGAGGACAAACAACCAAGGGAGTCTATTCTCCCTCCCTTCGTTATTCATTCCAACAATGAAGCCAGAGAGAGGCGCCTATAAAAATCATTAGCAGTGGGAATTGTAGTAGGTTTAAGACTTCCATCAGCCCTTTCGCCCTCATCTAAAGTAATCTATTTTTCCAGGAGCTGAAAGAGTTTAACAACCTAGAAAGGTCAATTCTCTAAAAATATTCTCAACAATATCTGGGTTGCCAGCATTTTGCAAGAAGGGGAGATACAAGGTAATTTTGTAAGTAAAAAAAAAAATGCCTTGAATAGCAGAAAACTCAAATTAGCTTTTTATCCCCTCCAGAATAGTAGTTTGGGAATGTCAGAAAGCTTGACCAAAATGTAAATGAATGAAATAGACTATAGGAAAGTCTGAAATCATAAAACGGCCACTCCTAAGAAAACTGAGAAAGAAGAGGTGGTTGGCTTTGTTTCTAGTCCCTGCAAAATGGAATCTTTACTGCTCCTTTAAAATACTTGTTCTAAAATATCATAAAGATGAAGAGAGGCCGAATTACCACATTAAGGGATTCAACACTGAAGACACTTTGGACATCAGACACCATGTTCGTGGGCCTGGCATGGCCCTCTCCTCCCCACATCTCACACCATCTCCACTCGCCCAGGCAGGGGTGCCAGGGGCAGGGGCCCCAGAGAGAACCTTTCTTAAACTGGCCTGGCCACTTGCAGAAATTATAGCCCTAGGGTTTCACCATTCATAATTTTTATGTACTCTCTCTTGAGCTCTGATATTATTTTCCAACTGGACGACTTCAAATGGCCTTAATTTCAGCTTTGCTGGAGTCAGGAGTTAGTTGCCTCCGACCCCCACTTTACCAAGATGTCTAAGTGAAAGGTTGAAGAAAATTAGCTTTCTATCATTCTTACTCAGAGGAACCTGGAAGTCACTTCCTGCACAGGAAAATAAATTCAAGCATGAGTAATAAAACTTTGTTTATCACTGAATAGCTAACGGATGAATGGCACAAACGGGGAAGCTAGAGTATCCTGATTCCAGGAAGACTGATTCCTTCCCAAGCTGCTTAAGGATTTGTTCCCTCTCCATCCTAGACATGCTAGGATGCTATTAGGATGCTATTAGAGTGCGGAAATACCTCTCTACCCCCAGGAAGAGAACAGACTGTCATTCTCCCGGAAGATAACACAATCTCAGGCAGCTGGAAGGTTAAAGCTATCCCAGAACAGAATATTCCACTCCAGTTTCTGCCTTTATCTGGGCCATTGGCAGTCAGCCCAGCCATGAAAGAAACGTAGCTGTACTGGGCTGAAGCAAGGAACTCCATCAGAAAGGATTATACAGAAGGAAAGAGCTATGGGGGAGAAAGTGTGCACAAGGCTTTGGGCTGAATGCGAAGCTAGGCCCCTTCTGAAATGAGAGCAGCTGCCATTCCAGAGAACCCCTCAGGCCTTTATTTAGTTTAATAGGATTTTAGCAGGGGCTCGCCTTAGTCTGGAGTTGGTTTATCATTTATGCTAGCCCATCCCCCACTATAATCTCAAACGCGTCCCTTCAGATGCATTGACATTGGGCAGCATGGTTTCATACTCCCTGCACTTAGCGGACACTAATGGAAGGCTTACGTGTGACAGCCATGAATACAGGCTCCGAGCTTCGGCCTTGAAGCCAGAGAGACGAGGACCTGTCATGGAGCTTTACGTTCCAGTGTGTGTAAACAAAGAAAAAAGATATTAATAAGGCCATTTCTTATGTTTTTCTTCAATAAAGAAAATAACATATAACCATGTCAGAGAGTGACTGGCAGAAAACTAAAGAGGTTTTTTTGTTGTTGTTGTAGCTGCTTTTTTTTCTTTTATTTGGATGAGAGGTCAACACTGGTCTTGCTGAGATGAACTTTGAATTCGAATGTCAGTGATCAGAGCCAGCCAGCAAGGATATGGGGACGAAGGGTGGAGGTTACATGGACTAGAATATCTATAATGGAACTAGAACTTGGAATTAAAATGTGACCAAAATATAAACCCATGAAAATATTATATAGATAGTATATCACAGTAAAATACATTTTACCAACAATGATATATATAATTTTTTTCAGATAAAATAAATTTTGCTTCATAGTTCACTTCCCTTACTTCCCTTCACTTCCCTTTTTAGTTTAAAGATGTCATGACAGTGAAGAGAGACTAGGAAATAAATTAGAAGACCTAACACCTGAGACGATCTTGCCTGTGTCAGAAGACTGCCTACCAGAGTGGACTCCAAGGGGATTGGGGTGATGCAGGTCACAGGATATAAAATTTCAGTTAAAGGAGAAATAAGTTCAAGAGCTCTATTGTGCATCATGGTGACTATTGTTAATAACAGCATATTGTATACTTGAAAAGTGCTAAGAGAGTAGCTTTCGAGTGTTCTCATCACAAAAAAAAACAGTATATGAGGTGAAGAGATGTTAATTGCTTGATTTAGCCATTCCACAATGTATACATTAAAACATCAAGTTGTACACCTTAGATACAATTTTCATTTGTAATCTTAAACATTAATTCATTAATTAATGTTTTTTTTAAGCCTAGGAAACTCCCAGAAATCAGCAGATATTTTACCCAGGCACAAGAGCAAAACAACCTTTGTTCTTAAGAAGTTCACATTTTTTCTCACTATATGATAATGCCAATACCATTAAAGGCAAGACATAATGATCATGAGTAATGTATAAACAAATTGTCATGAAAGCATCAGAATGTAGTGAATGTCCAAAAGAATCGACAGAGGCGTTACAAAAAAAGATATTCACTGTGGTAATATTTAAAGTCCATGGCAAATGATCATTTTGAGAATTGCAAATCTGTTGTTCTGGCAAGACATTAGGATATCTGAAAACAAGATTTCTAAATTGTTTATTTTTCGGCTTAGCCAACCAATTGGTTTAAAAGTACAATTCAATCCAGAATCGAACAACTGAATTCAGTAACATCTGAAGTCTCTTTTTATGCTTTGATTCAAAAAATATTTCTATTTAAAAAAATTCTATTTTGACATTTAAACAAAGAAGGGGGAAGGGTGAGAGGATGGTTAGGGATAAAGATGCACACTATTCTAGTGACAGGTCCACTAAAAGCCTGACTTCAGCATTATACAGTTCATCCATGTAACAAAAAACACTTCATATACTCTAAATCTATTGAAATAAAAAAGGAAAAGAAGGAAAAAGATGGGTTTATAAATCACATTTATAAAAGAAACTAAGTACAAGCAATAAAACTAAATTTTGTTATATTAATACACACTATTTTGTTTATTGACTATATTTATTCAGAGTCTGCTAGATGTTAGATATAAGAAGGGAATCAAAAGAAGGATCTAATTTTTCTTTAGTTTGTTTCTGGTGTATCTTGGAAGACAAAAGAAATGCCGCACATGCAAAACTTGTGAGACAAACACAGAGTCAGTGACAAAAGGAGTGTGCACATCAAAGTTCACTACAACTTTTTAAAAATGTGAACTCTAAGACACTAACTGAAGTTTAATCAAAGGCTGTTTACACAGTTCATTCGACACCATTTTAATATGATGCATAAAATTTATTTTGTTACACGACAAAAGGCATAAATGCTAAGTAACCACATAAATGAATGTTCTCAGTATTATTTTTATATGGTCAAATAAAACTTTTGGCAATTTTCCTTCCTAAGCTTCAATTCCCGACATCTATAATGAGTGTCAATAATTTCTCTGATAAAGTATAAGCTTGGCCATGCAGGCACCTCGAAAACCTCATGTATGTTATAATAAGGTTTGAATGTTATTCCCCAACATTAAGGAACTCTCTTCTTCTGGGTTCTTCTTTCTTCACTGTGACCTTAAAATCCAGTTTGCTTGTGAACTCCCTCACCTGAAGCCCCAGCCCCAGCCTCAGCCCCAGGTTCTCTCTCAGTCTTGCCCTGCTGTGGAAGCAGCAACCGTTGTGGAGGCTGAACCAGAGAGTGGACTTGAGCTTGGGTGATGTGGGCTCAGTCCTGCAGCTAAACTTGGAAGAAGCCAAGGTCACTGGATCCCAGATAATTCAATGTTCAGCATCTAAAGCATGTCACCTCGAACAATGCCACAGAACCAAGCTGCCTTGCTTTGGAGAGAGGAGAAAATGGGTTTCTACTATTACATTAATGTCCTCAGGCTACTATAACAAAATCATACAGACTGGATGGCATTACCAACAGAAATTTCTTTCCCGCAGTTCTAGAGGCTGAAAGATCCATAATTAAGTCCTGAAAGGTTTGTTTTCTAATGAGGGCTCTTCCCCTGGCTTGCAGACGGCCACCTTCTTGCTGCAGCCCTCATATGGCCCTCCTCTGAACACATGCAGAGAGCAGGAGAGCAACCTTCTTTCTTTTTTCCTCCTCCTCCTCCTCCTCCTCCTCCTTCTTCTTCTTCTTCTTCTCCTCCTCCTCCTCTTCCTCCACCTTCTTCTCCTTCTCCTTCTTCCACCAACCCTATTGGATTAGAGCTCCAAGCTTATGACCTCACTTAACCTTAATTAGCTCCTACAGACTCCATCTCCAAATATGGTCACATTGAGGACTAGGGCTTCAACATGTGAATTTTAGGGGGCACATGCAGTCCATAGAAGCCTCCAGGGCAAGCCTCAGATGGCTTACATTTCAAGGAAAATACTTTCCCTTTACTCCCCAGCAGCTCTCTCCATGCCCCTCCTCACAGTACCCCTACAAATACTCCTGTAAGCCTAAAACTCCTTGCTTGAAAGCTACATATGGTCAAAGTCATAAATTAGTAGGAATGAGTTGAAATCCAATTATTCCAGGTTTTATTAGGGAACAAAAGAATAAAGCACAACTTGGGATATCAGAATTAGAATAGATTCTACAATGTTGTGAAAGGTACCGAAAGGATAGGCCAGGGATTTTGAAGACAATTTTCTTGTATTTCCCTCTGAGGCACAGCACTCACCTGTGTTCCATCCAGCTGTGTACAAGCAGGCACGCTGGCTTTGGGCATTATCTAACCTGAGGTGCACCTAGAAAGAAACCTCTTTAGGGAGAAATCCTGTTTGTTTTGCTCACCCTAAGGTATCTGAATCCTTGATACTATGCAGGGAACTCTGGTCTTCATAGAGAGACAGAGAATAGCATCTCCCAAGTGTGCTCTGCAGAGCTGTGGTTCCTTCACAAGAATGATTTATACAAGCATAAGAAAGACAGATGGCCTAGGATATCTCTATTTTGGTCATCAACAGCAATTTAAGCAGAGCAAAGGCACTGAGAATTCATAACACTGAGAACTGTATAATCTTGGTCAACCCAAAGTCTTCCAACCTTATTTGACCACACCCTTGATTCTGTTATCTCCATCATAAACATTATTCATGATCACCAAGCTCCAGTTCTCTTCTGAGTCACACGGGAAGAGTGAGCACGTTTCCCAGCCCATCCTGCAGTCAAGGCAAGGCCCCGTGACTGGCTCTGGCCGATGGGGCTGTGAGCAGAAGAGACACGAAAGTAGGTGTGAGTTGTCCATCTGCCACACGTCCCCGCCCACAGACAGAGCGGAGGCTGTGCGGGCAGAAAGTAGACACAGTGGGGCCAGAAGAACAAAGCAGCCTGGATCACTGAGTCAACCCATGGAGGACTCTGGAGAAACAGTCTGAAAGCAGTCTGGAGAAACACAAGGCCTGCAACAAACTCTGCATGAGTGAAAAGTAAACAGCAGGAAAACGGGATCTACCAGAAAAGTCAGCTGGATGGAAAAATATCAAGGTTTATGGTTAAAAAAGTCGATTAGGCTTCACGTATGAAAGCCTATTGATGGCCAGACTAAAATGTTTAGACTTTTTCTAACCTAGGCAAAAGGGATCAATTGAAGACTAAGTGAGAGTGTGTAGGAGCAATCGTGGAATTTTAGGAAGTTTAATATGGAAGAGATGTACAGGTTGGGTCGGAAGAGGGAAAAACCAAATGCAAGGAGATTGATTAGAATGATGTTTGGCCTTCTGATGAAAAGAGAAACAGTGGCTTCCACATGCATTTGTAGGATACACACCACTCTATATTCATATTTAAACCTGAGAGTAGTTCTTGAACTTCAGTGGCAAACAATTAAAAACCTACGGTTACAGCCCTCTTTCAACAGTCCTATCTTAGACTCTTGTTTATCTTATTTTATTTCCTTTCATTCACAGAAAATTCATTTGCATTTTCTCAGTTTCATAACTCCCCCAAAAGCTTTTTTGAGATTTGCTTTACCAACAGTATCATCATAAAAAATACAAGAATAGACACTCTTAAGAGGCAGAGATCAAAATGAATTGACTCAGAGAGGCAGATCTTGACTTTACCCACTATACCAGGACCATGGCATGTTCACAAGGTTGGTGAATATACTCCTCTAAGATACTGATAAGTGAAAGCACCCTTTCAACAGACTTGCCCTCAGCCCTCCCTGCTCTGGCTCCTCTGCACACACCCTTTATCTAGCCCTGCAGAACAGACTTTCGTTCCCCTGGGCTTTGCCTCCTTTAATTCAACACAAATGGGTTCTAGTTTCCTTGGAAGCCAACTCCACTAAATGGGCTGGGACAGGGTCATTCTTTAATAAGTCTAACTTAGTAACTAACTTTTAAGGTAAAACTGACCCACATTTTTGAAAGTACAAAATTTCTAAATGTCTACAGACATAAAAGCTTCTAGAGAGATATGGATCATTAAAATCTATATCAACTCTGTCCACTGGAAATATAATGCAAGTTGTACACATAATCTAAAATGCTCTAGTAACCATGTTTTACAAAGTAAAAAAAGGCAAAATTAATTTTAATAATATATTTCGTGTAATGCGATGTGTCCAAAATATTATTGTTTTGACATGTCATTAATATGAAAGTTATTGAGATTTTTTCAATTTTTTTTTTCATACTAAGTCTTCAAAATCCCGTGTGGGTTTCACACCTACAGCACATCTCACTCTGGATCAGCCACATTTCCAGTGCTCGATAGTTGTCCAAATAGTTTGTGGATAGAACATATCCACATAGCATATAAAGTAGATCTTATCACCTCTATATTACAGATGAGAAAATCCAGGTTCTAAGAGACTAAATAACTTTCCCAAGGTCGCACTCTGCTAGGATATTGCTTGATTGGATTTGAAGCCAATATTTATTCCAATAATGAAATTGTGCTCTTTCCACCAGTGTGGAAATATACTTCCCTGGAAACTTCATCCACTGGAGCTACCTCTCTTCTCAGAAGTGGCACTGAAATGTTTGAAGCCTTAATTTTCCAGGCCTACTGCATGGTTTACAGTCCCACCATCATCCTATTGTATCTTCTGGATAGTCTATCCCCATATTTCTGAAAATCCACGATATTCCCAAAGTAGTCAGACCTGTGAGATCTGCAGTGATATCACTGGTACCTGTGACCAGGACATTGCTGTTATTATTAATAATACAATCTGACATTGTATTTGTTCTTTTATTTCTTTAGAGCTCCAATACTTTATTAGCTCCTAATGAGCTCATCATCAAATCAACCCATAATTCCTACTATATTTGTACAATTCATGCAGTGTTTTATACTTATCCTTACCAAATTCATTTTAGTATCTTCCCCCCCCTCATTGCCTAAAATAGATGGTCAATAACATTTTTGTGACATGGATCAGTAGTGCTATAAGAGCATATAATAGAAGAATTCACATTGTTAGCACTAGACCTTGTTAGAGCCTTGCTAAATTTAAGGGGATAAAAACGATTTAAAACAATAACATAGAAAATCTAAAAACTATTTTGAAGAACAAAAGAGAGAACAAGAAGCGAGACGGAATGGTGGCCATTTGCTCTGCTAACTCATATTTCTGTTTCTACCCTTTTCAGTTACCTAATAGGATTGCACGATACTGCCCCCTTGAAATTATTTGTGAGTGGCCGGGCGCGGTGGCTCACGCCTGTAATCCTAGAACTCTGGGAGGCCGAGGCGGGCGGATTGCTCGAGGTCAGGAGTTCAAAATCAGCCTGAGCAAGAGCGAGACCCCACCTCTACTATAAATAGAAGGAAATTAATTGGCCAACTAATATATACAGAAACAATTAGCCGGGCATGGTGGTGCATGCCTATAGTCCCAGCTACTCTGGAGGCTGAGGCAGGAGGATTGCCTGAGCCCAGGAGTTTGAGGTTGCTGTGAGCTAGGCTGGCGCCACAGCACTCACTCTAACCTAGGAAACAAAGTGAGACTCTGTCTCAAAAAAAAAGAAATTATTTGTGAACATGTGACTTGCTTAAGACAATGAGATGTGACAAGTGGCACAGGTTGCTTTCAAGTGAAAGCTTCAAAAGAGGCAGCACGTGCTTGGCCAGGCCCTTTCTCTGCCTGTGCCAAGGCAACGTTTACGTTTACAACGGGGCTTGCTCTGCCTACATGAATTGGAGAGTGCATAGAGAAGCTGCAAAGCTCACATTTGACTGTGACGGGCACAAGAAGCAAAGCTTGTTTGTCATGTGCCACTAAAATTGGTGGGTTGTTTTTAATGCAGTGTAGTCTGGCCTATCCTGATTGATACAGGGACTAAAAGACTCAGTGGAATGATACACTTGTGAGAAAAATTTATTAAGGAAAGAAAATCCAATTTTGAAGACTATAACACATTCTCAGGGAAAAAATATCAAATTCCAAGAAAAAAAGGAGCAGCTTCTGCCCAGGAGCTCTTGCCTCTCAATAGACCTGGCAGAGACTTAATGTCAAGGAAGAGAATCTGGCTAATGAATGAACAGGGATACAATTCCTCTTTCCCTGCCCCTTTCTCACCTCTAGCTCTATCCCTAGCACCTCCCCTTTCTACCCAAATGCCCATATCTTCTTTGTTACAGGATGTCTGACCTTGATTTTGTTATGACTTTATTGTGTATGATTATTTTTCATTCTGTATGAAAAAGAAAATTTCATTAGAATCAATAGAATCATCCAGAGGATTTGCCTCCCAGGAATAAGGGAACTATTCTGAGTGCTTAGTTTTCTTCTTGGGACACTTGGCTAGTCCATCATTGTGCAACTTAACGCTGGTGCTCCTTCTCCCTGGTTCTGTGTGTGGCCATCCTCTTCCTCATCCTTCCTTTTCATGGCATCATGTCTATGCTTTTCTAGGACTTTTTGGTACTCAGCCTTCATTGCTTATACTGTAAGAGTAAATATTTATCTATACTCTGTAGGAAAGTTTTGCTTAAGAGATAAAATGGAACCCAGTATGCA
This sequence comes from Microcebus murinus, assembly GCF_040939455.1. Lineage (NCBI taxonomy): Eukaryota > Metazoa > Chordata > Mammalia > Primates > Cheirogaleidae > Microcebus > Microcebus murinus. The sequence goes on along the minus strand of NC_134116.1, from coordinate 70,915,417 downwards.
AACAGTAAAAAGTTAGATTGGCCTGAGAGCTCTCATCTGCCATATGAAATGCCAGAAGATAACAGAGCAACGTATATGAGAGCATTGGGAGGAAAATGTCATGAGCCAATTTGCTCAGCCAAATTATTGTTCATGTGCAAAAGCAAATAAAGATAGTCTCTGTCACAGAACTTCATGAGGAAAGCTTAACGTAATTCATTTGACCTAAAAGTGAACAAAAAGTTAAGGACCTCCAAATAGGGAATAGGAACTGGTTGAACAGTTATTATAAATATTAGTAACTTTTGTAAGTATGATTACAGGTTATAAAAAATTTAAACAGAAAAAAATTCCTGTTGAATATGATACTTGGTACAAAACGTATTCTTTTCTTCCATACTCCAAATTAGGTTAGCAAAGATGAGGGCGTGACTGGGCTGGAGACAGAATGACAAGCTATAAATTCCTCATCCTACACTTAGGGACCCAAAAGATACCGTTTCATTCTTAACTTTTCATAACCAAAAAAATAATGGAGTAGATTGTTGGATTTTGTTTATTTCTTTTGCTTCTCAGTAACAACACTGGAAACATTGACTTGCATAACGTGAAACTGACAAAGAGTGGAAGTGGCATGGAAAGGAATTTTGATTCAAACCCAAATTCTTCTGACTTCTGAGAATTTCTCAGTTTTACTCATGGCCCCTTCCCTGTTTTTGAACTAATTTTCCCTCTTGAATCTTCTAGCTTCAAGCATATACCCACAGAATCAGCCTTGTTCTGTGCTTTTTTGTTCTTCATTCACCTGAGAAAATAATGTTTCTGCCTACACAGCTCCGCCTCTGCCTTCGCTTCCAAGCTGCCAATCTTCTTCATGTTGCTGGCATGAATGTGTTTACAAATCCTGGGAGAATACAAGGACACAGCACCCTGCAATATTTCCACTTCTCCCAGACACTTAATTCAGAGCCATAATAAGCAATATTCCACTCACCTGTTTCTACACCTGTTTCCTACAGCTCCCAAGTTGCTCTGATAGCTAGCTCTTGATATAATGCATCCTTAAAAGGAATCCTTCCAACAATTAATGCTCCCCACCCTGGTCTCCTCACACTAATAAAAGCAAAAAGCAGAATAATATTAAGGGTGAACAACAGCAGCCAAAAGAAACTCAGAGCAGCAAGCACACTGGCAGTATTTTCCTCTTGGATTATAGTGTCTGTTTGCCTAGATCGTTATTTCTCTCAGGCCTGGTGCCTGGAGGTATGTGCTAATTTGCCAAGCTGCTTTAATATTTAGTGGGTAGCCACAGCCAACCAATAATTTTTAATAGCTTGTCCTCTATTGATTCCAACCCACACATTAAAGCACCTAATAAAAATTTCAAAAAGATAGGTGAAGGGACATAAGGACAAGGGAAAGTTAATAGCTTTGTCCACCTCCATTTGAAGGGAACAAGAGGATTATTTCAACTTATATGCAGAGTTTGTATAATAAGACAATTGCTTATGGCACCATCTCTCAGCAACTTTTTTAGATTAGCTTCCAAAATATATATGTTCTTTTACTGATACAATTGTATTCTTCAGCAATCTCTGAAATCAGTAATTTCTGATGAGGTATAGAAGGTTTGTTTTATAAATGCAAAAAAACCCTTATGGACCCAGCAATGGAATTCATTTTCAATGTGTGAATGACATTTCAAATGTTTAAACAGCCCACACCTTGACCCTTCACCTGACAGGCCACTACAACAAGTAGAGCAAAACACAGAGGCATGCATTATAGATCTAGAAGCTTCCCAAAGCCCAGGCTTCAGACTTTAGGAAGGACTAGGTTGTCTCTTGTCCCGAGATTTGACTTGGGGGAAAAGGGAAGTAACCATGCTAACTGGTATGTATCATTTTAGAAGGAAAGAATCTATTCCAAAGCAGCCCTCAAACTTAGCTTAGGAAAAATATACCATCAAAAGATTTCCTTTGAATTATTGATGTGGCATGGGTGTTGATTAAGTACTCCTATAAGTCACAAACTCTCCAAGAGTTCTGTCATTTAAGTCTGTACTGTAATTCACTCTCTCTTTACATTCTCACATCTGTTTAAGTTAGAATGAAACTGAAAGGGTGATTGCTCTTGGATGAAATATCAGGAGGCTGAGGGAAATGGAATTATTATGGGCATTTAAGCCAGGCCTGCACGGGAAAGAGGCAATATTCAAAGATAGATACGTGTCCTTGGTACCTATGCCAAGGTGCAGTGCCCTATTGTGCTGAAAGATGGTTTTGGAAAGATCAAAAGTGGTACAGTGAAAGGATTTTTTTACAACACCAAAGCAAGATTTAACAGGCTACCATTAACACCCATTTGTTCAGAGAAAGAGGACTCAAGTTCCCTTACTGAGCAACCACACATGTGTGCAGACCCTCAAGGTGAAGCACAGAGCTAGGCAGAGCGGGAGACAAAGGGAAAAAGGACATAATTTCTTTCTAAAAAATAAATTACAATTTAGCCATAAAAGCAAAACAGATCCATGAAGTAAGGTGGGGGAGAAAGCAAAGTGACATTTCAGTAGGGCACTGTGCTAGGCTCTGAGGATTAAATGGAGGAAAGGGGTAAACCTCTGACATCAAGAGCTTATTTATAACAGAGCTAGGGAGTCACACCAGAAATATCTATTGTGTGGTCAGGCAGATGAAGCCTGGATTATGTCGTGGTAGGGTGAACGACCACCCCTCATTTTCTGGAGCTTCCTGGGGTAAGGGACTTTCAGTGTTAAAAATGGGGACAGTCCCAAGAAAATTGGGATGAGTTGGCCAATCAATGTGGTTCAGTAAGCACAAGCTTTGGAGACAGATGGCTCTAAGTTTAAATCAATTTTCTGCTACTGCTATCTCTGACACAATGGGCAAGAGATTTAAAATTGCTCTTTGCGTCTTTTCTGCATATCTAAAAAAAAAAAGATTATGAAGACAATGTGTTGAAGACAGTATATTAAGTCACCTGGCACACAGTAGGCACAGTATTATTATAGATATTTTCTACATGCTAAAGCAGTGCTGTAGACAGAAAAGTCTCAAAGGATTTCAGAAGAGGGAAATAGTCATTGTAGTTTGAGATGGCAAAGAAAGATTCATAACTAGGGTGATCACATCATTGCTCTTCCAAGCTGGGATTCTTTGGCATGAAAAAGGGGGTATTTTTAATACGTTAATGAGAGACCGGGTATAAACTTTGCATGTTCCAGACCAACCAGAGAGTTTCATGGTCAGCAAATCCTGACTGAAGCTTTGAAGACTGGGAATTTAGATAGCAGGGAAGCCATGAAATGCAAAGGGCAGATTCCACAAGGCATTCTTATGAGCTCTGGTTAGAGAAGCCTGATCAGTCTGTGTTAAAGGATTCTTAAGTACCAAATTAATAAATTTGGTTTTATCTCTTAGACCATGAGGAATCACTAATAATGATTGAGTAGAATAGCAAAATATAAAAGTGTCATGCAGATGGCTTAGGACAGTGAGAAAAGTCTAAAGTAAGAAGCACGCCCATGTTGTAAAATAGTCTCTAGCTTTCATTAGTTCCCCTACGTATTTCTTAGTCACTTTCCCCACAATTTATTATCCTTTGAAGCCAAATCCCCTCTCCTAAGTCGAAAAATTTCTTTGAGTTTCACTTCTTTCTGTGAACTCCATGCACATAAATGTTAATAAAAATCGTGTGCCTTTTCCCTGTTAATTTGTATTTGGTTTGTTTAATTTGCAGGACCCAAGCACTGAGCATTGTAGTAGAGGGTAGAGGAAAAAATTTTTTTTCTCCCCAACATTTATATTAACCATGAGAAAAAAATCAAGGAAATCCTAATTTATCTGACTTTAAATCTCTGGCCCTTTCAAATATTTTGCCCTGGAGATCCATCTAGATTATAGTTTTTGGCAGAGGCAAGAAATGTTTTCAGGGAACCGATACTTCTGAAGTCCTGGGAGACAAAGCTTTATCGGGCTAGGTTGGAGGGATGGGGTGGAAAATAAGGCAGTTTCTGACTCTGGCAGAATTATTCTAAAGCATTTTGTCACACGATTTCTCCACAGAAAAAATCCTTAAGGGTCAAAAAATTGGCTGACAAGGAGATGAATGAATCTAATGATTTAAAAAAATTCTCTTAATTATGCCCTTTCCCTGAGCTTTTGTTTTTGTGATACACATACACACAAAATGGAAAGATCATATCTTTGACTCTTGGATCAGCTTGGTAAGAAGTAATATTGAAATAGAGATGCATAAAGAAATATGTTAAAATGCTATCCTGCCCTACACATCACCCCCTGGCCAAAAAAAAAAAAAAAATTCAATTAAACTCTGAATGAGTTGATGACCAGTGGCCGTCTCTACAGAACAGTAACAGAATCGATTAAAGCAGAAGCTAAAAAATGCCTCAGGACATCATTGATAACACAATGAGACAGGAAAAAAAATTACAAGTATGAAGTTGAATCCAAAATTTCTTAGCGAAAATGCAGAGGCTTCTCTTATCCCACAGGACCAATCTAGAGAACTATTAGTGTTTCGGGAAGCAAGAACCAGAGAATAATTGTTGTTGTTTGTTTATTCTTGACAGTTTTAAAGGATAATTTCTCTTGAGGGAAAATTTCTGTTTTCTACTTAGAAGTGCCTTCTACCCCCAAGACCGTTCCAAGAAAGTTCTTTGGCTCTTTCTTGAACTTTGGAAATGGATTTTGCATAAACTTGTATAATCTATTTACTTAATTGCTTCAATAGATTATCCTTCCTCAAATTCAAAGGTTTAGAAACATCACTAGATATGAAACACATTCAGGAAAAGAAAAAAAAGATCAATGTTACAAAAACTAGATGCGAGTCCTGTGAATAAACAGCCAGCATTATGTCCACAGTGGTCCCTGATTTGGACGATTGCCATTTCCACCATTGAAGCCTATTTATTGTAGATGTGATTTTTCATAAAATGTTAAAATGGTCCAAATGTTTTTTTGAGTTATAGCCCAGTCAATTTAGGCACTTAAATCTGGTTAAGCAGTGGGTGCCAGATTTTTGAGTGTATTATCCCCTAAGCCACATGTACTGCTGAGCAAACCTTAATTCCTACTAAAATTTAAAACTTGGTAAGAAGAATTTAGTTTTTTCACAAGAACACAATAAGCGATTGTTTCAGTTGCAACAGAATAGGTTTAAGAATCTCTAACATGAAATTTAAAATATAAATTTATTTGGTACCAATATTATATATCATTTCAATTCTAAAAGAACTTTTCTGAATCGTTGGGAATAACTTTGGGAAAATAACTCAGCAAGAACAGATACCTGCAATACATTACTCTAAAATTAAGGTAGAATTATTGTACCCCATTAAAATTTGTAATCTCTTGTTAATGAAGTTTAAAAAGACAGTTCATTTATTGCAGGGGAGCTGGGGGAAAGGAAGTAGTAATTATCAGAATATATGCACCAAATCATTATTCTACTTCATTCCTTATGCATTTAAACTGTCTCTCTCCGCCACATGAGTCTTTTGTAATAAAAACGGAAGATTTTGATTGCCTACTTAATGAAAATTTAGATGCAGTCCACAGCCAGTTTTAAGAGAAGAAAAATCTTAAATTTTATTAACATAGCTCCCAGATTAATTAATGGCAGAAGGGTTAAAATTCCAAATACACGTTGGTCTTGTTAACACAATTGATTCTAACTCCTTAAAGGCAGTTCCTCCTTTTTATGCCTGACATCTAGGTTGTAATACAAGGTAATGTTAGTGAGAAATACAGCATAGCAAGAAGGGTCTTTATGGGATTCACTGACTTTTCTTTTATTAAAAAGTTATTTTTAATCATAATAAAACAAGCATTTGAGTGCCTACTATCTACTAAGCACTTTGCAAGCACTATTATTTAAACCTGACAACAAACCTCTGTGGTACGAATTAATATTTTCCTTATTACACAAATGAAAATTTCATAACCCAAAGAAATCAAGTAATTTGTTCAAGGTAATTCTGCAGGTAAATGACGTGCCTTGGATTTGAATCCAGATTCAGTTGACACTCAGGTCTATGGTTTATCCCTGAGCAAAACTGCATCATCAAAATACCTGATAAATTTCTTCTACAAAGGCAGAAAACTTTTCACATCGGACAAGCTATTTCACTGGTATTTCTTCCTTTCACTACTGCCTATAAATGATGAACCTGCCAACCAAGACCAGGCAGAAGCTTATCAGCTGTTCTGCTTTTAGCAGAATGAGACTCTTGAAACGTGTCTATATATCTGAAGTCCTGTATCAATTCTTTATCAAGCCTGTAGCCATTTTATGATCTATGTGAGGAAAAAACATCCCCTCTCTCCCCTCTGGCTGGCCAGTCAAGCAACAGCAACTCTTCTAAATATCCCTAGCTGAAAAAGCACAAAAATCCAAAGACACTCCTTTACTTTTTAAGTTTTATTTTGTTTTTAATAGACACATAATAATTGTACATATTTATGGGATACAGTGTGATGTTTTGTTGCATGTGTACATCGTGTAATGATTAAATCAGGGCAATTAGCCTACTCAAACACTTGTCATTGCTTTGTGGTGAGGACATTCAAACCCCTCTCTCTTCTAGCTATGGTCATATGCTGTGTAATGACATTGCAGTTAAGGACAGACCACACATACGATGGTAGTCCCATAGGATTATAATGGAGCTGAAAAACTCCTGCCAGCTAATGACATCTTAATGATCCTGACCCTGTATAGTCATAGGCTGACGCATGCATTTGTGTGTTAGTTTTTGAAAAAAAAAAAATTTTAAAAAAATAAAAAGTTTAAAAATAGATCAAAGCCTAGGGAATAAGGATATAAAGAAAGAAAATATTTTTGTACAGATGTGCAATATGTTTGTGTTTTAAGCTGTGTTATTATTAAGAGTTAAAGGTTAAAAAAATAAATTTTATAAAGTAAAAAAAGTAAGCAAAGGGTAATTTACTATTAAAGGAAAAAAATTTTTTTTATAAATTTAGCATAGACTAAATGTCCAGTGTTTATAAAGCCTGCAGTAGTAGACAGTAATGTCCTACCTAAGCCTTCACATTCACTCACCACTCACTCACTCACCTAGAGCAATTTCCAGTCCTGCAAACTCCATTCATGCTAAGTGCCCTATCTCTCTTATGGTATTTTTTACTGTGCCTTTTCTATGTTTAAAGATGTTTGGTTACACAGATACTTACCTTTGTGTTATAATTGCCTGGGGTATTCAGTACAATAACAGGTGGTACAGGTTTGATGCCTAGGAGCAATAGGCTAGGTGTGCAGTAGGCTACACGATCTAGGTTTATGTAAGTACACTCTATGATGTTAACATAAGGATAAAATCACTTAACAAACCATTTCTTAGAAGGTACCCCCTTTGTTAAGCAATGCCTGACTATATTTGGAAATACCCAATACATTATTGTTAACTATAGCCACCAGAATTTATTCTTACAGTCTAACTTTAACTTTGTACCCATCTCCCCTCCTCTGTACTCTCCCCATCCTCTGGTAACCACTATGCTACTCTCTACTTCTATGAGATCAAGTTTTTTAGATTCCACATGTGAGTGAGATCATGCAGTGTTTGTCCTTCTATACTTGGCTTATTTAACTTAATGTCCTCTGGGCTCATCCATATTGTTACAAATGACAGGATTTCATTCTTTTTATGGCTTAATAGTATTCCATTGTGTATATATTTATATGCCCCACTTTTTTATTCTATCTATTCCCCTACTGATGGGTACTTAGGTTGATTCCATATCTTAGCTATTGTGAATAGTGCTATAATAAACAAAAGAGGGCAGATAGCTCTTAAACACATTGATTTCATTTCCTTTGAATGTATACTTAGTAGGAAGATGGATCATATGGGTCATTTTTAATTTTTTGAGGAACTTTCATATTGTTGTTCATAGTAGCTATATTAATTTGCATTCCCACCAACAGTGTATAAGAGTTCCCTTTTTGCAACATCCTTGCCAGCATTCGTTATTTTTTGTCTTTTTAATAGTAGCCATTCTAACAGGGGTAAGATGATATCTCTTTGTGGTTTTGATTTGCATTTCCCTAATGATTGGTGATGTCAAGCATTTTTTCATAGGCCTGTTGGCCATTTGTATGTATTCAGATCTTTTGCCCAATTTTAAATCAAATTATCTGGTCTTCCTTGTTCTTGTGTGGTTTTAGTTCTTTATATAATCTGGATATTAACCCCTTGTCAGATGCAGAGTGTGTGAATATTTTCTCATATTCTGTAGGTTATCTCTTCACTCTGTTGATTATTTCCTTTGCTGTGTAGAAGCTTTTTAGTTTGCTATAATCCCATTTGTCTATTTTTGCCCTTGTTGCCTATGCTTTTGAGATCTTATCCAAAAAGTCCTTGACTAGACAATATCATGAAGCATTTCCCGTATGTTTTCTTCTTGTAGTTTTTTTATAGTTGCAGGACTTACATTTAAGTCTTTAATCAATTTTGAATTGATTATTGCAATAGGTGAGAAGTGGGCATCTACTTTCATTCTACCGCATGTGAATATCCAGTTTTCCCAGCATCCTTTGTGAAGAGACTGTCTTTCCTCACTCTCCCAGAGCAGATGAGGCGTTCTCAACTTTGTGCTAACTTAGCACTTAGCCCCTACTGCCATCAGAACACAAACCACACTGCAGATGAACCATCTTCTATGCTAGACCATACGCCAAGCCTGTCTAGGTTTTCAATGAATCTGTTGGTGAACACAGGAAATCTATATTTCAATCTTTTCTTTTTCTGAAACATGTTGCAACAGCTGATTATTAGTGTTGTAATCTTCTCCCCATGAATCTGCCCAAATTATTGTTTCAAAAGAAATTACAGTACCTTTATCTTTATAAATGGGGGAAAATATAGCCACAAACAATTTATCACAAAGTCACAAAGTATCTGAAGCCTCTACTTGAGAAAAGACCCTTGAGTAACAGAGATTGCAAATTAACATATAGGGTTGCATTTCAGGCTCCTCTATACTGTAAATATCTCAGAGAACTCTAATGATTGAGGAAATGCAAAATTAATATTTAGTCTCTCAGAAACTAATTTCGTGAATAATTTCACTATAATAGCCTAAAACTGTGGTTATGAATGAGGAACCACTTTGGAAATTAATCGTTTGGTTGCTGAAACAAAAAGTGATTAACTCTACATCATCAATTAAAATATTATATGGTACCACTAAACACTTCCATGCAGAATAAATAATGAGTATCTTGAAAACTGTAAGTTATATAAATCCTAAAAACCTAAAATAAAAAGGAAATTAAAGACTATTTAGCAAAAGCAAACTCGTTGTTCTCCCTTAAGGGAAAACATAAAGGTCTTTTAGAAGATTAAAGATTCATGTCTGTGCTGCTTTCTGAAAATCCCTACGAATCATACAGTCTTATTGAAATGCACTATTACTACTTACATAAATAGAGTGTCCTCATATATATGTATATGTGTGTGATGTGTTTTTACTTTTTTTGGCATCGACGTAACCAGAGCTTTAAACTTTGTTATATTAAAAAGTAAATTTTTGGGGATCTTAGTGAGCTTCTCTCCTGCCTAGAGCTGTGAAGCACAGGAGTGGAGGACAAGAGTGGATATTCCAGGAACAGAAGGCTCAGTACAGGAGAGTCAGAAAGTTCCAGAAACTTGACTCTTATCTGACGATGCTCTCAGGAGATCCTGAGGATGGAAGGCAGCTGTTTTGTGACTAAACAATTTCCAAGACTGGAGAAACCCCAAGTTGAGAAGAGCACTCAGCCACTATAGACGCTACCGATAAAGTTCCCCCGGGAGAGAGTTTGCTTTTGCCTCAATAATGATGGCTTTGCACCAGTAGGATTTGTGAGTTCATGAGTGGGCACGTGTGTCACGCAGGTGTAAGTGCTTAATTACTGTCCATAGTTGAGGCAGAAGAGAAAGATGAGTAAGCAAGTGCATGCATAGAAGATCCATGTATGCTCTGTAGCTGAAGCAGATTGACAACAGGTGACAAGAAATAGAGAAGAAAGCCAGGTAAAGTGACTTAGAGGTTTACTGATGATCTCCATTCTGTCTTTTGGCAGCACACAAGGTCATTTTTCTCATCACTCAAATAAAAATCATATTCAATACCAGAAGCAATAGTATTTGTGGTGGGCAGAATAATGACCACCTAAAGATGTCCAGGTTGTAATCCCTGGACCCTGAAAATATGTCACTTTACATAGCAAAAGGGACTTTGTAGGTGTGGTGGAAAGATCTTGAGATGAGGAGATTCTCCAGGATTTCTGGACAAAGTTAGAGACGAGGATGTGACCACGGAAGTGCAGCTCAGAGGGCTGCATCCTGGGGCCAAGGAGAGGGGCTGCCTCTGGAAGCTGGAGAAGACCAGGAGTGGATTCTCCCTCACGCTTCCAGAAGGAACATAGCTCTGCCGACCCCTCAATTTTAATCCCAAAAGACTCATTTCAGAATTCTGATTTCCAGCACTGTAAGATAATAAATTTCTGTTGTTTTAGTGTTGTGGTAATTTGTAAGAGTAGCCATTGGAAACTAACACAGTGTATGTGTTGATTTTTGTTTCCATTGCTCTTTTTAACCTAAATACACATTTTTCTTTGTACATGAAGTGACCTTTGCTAGTTCCTTATTTTGTACCATAAAGGGACAAAACATTTATAAGTTAGTATCAGAATATGCTATTACACATCAGGAAATTTCCTTCAACTTAAGAGGCTAGAAATACTTTAAAGTTCTTGATATGGTCATTCAGGAAGTGTTGAATGATAATTTCTATGTTGTTGCAATACGTCTTGTATCCTACCTCATCCCTCATCCTCCCATACTTACTGAGAGACTAGGCAAAGAACTCTGGCATTGTAACAAATGCAAAGTGGGGCGGTGGGGAGGAGGTGGTATGATGACTCTGGAGAGGTCTGGGGTTGTACAAGGCTATGTGGAGTTTGTGCCTGAGAAACCTCTAGATAGCCAAAGATTTCCATCAGCCTTACAAAGCTAACTAGGAAGCTGTCACAAAGTTCTGCTGCCTACGCAGCATGAAACACCATGATAATGAAGTGGAAAACTAAATTGAGAAGTTCAGCATGGCCTTTAGGGGACTGGCAGGAAACCCAGGGTATCAGTGTGATCTGTAGCCCACTGATCCTGTTCCAGTGGGAAATCAAATTGACTGCTATGTGTTTATCTTGGAACACTCCCACAATGTGGTAGATCAGTGAATTACTCTATGTAGGTGGGTCCACCCAAGCCTTGAAGGATTCTGTCCAAGTGACCTCCTCAAAGGCAGGAGGTCTGGGAGCCTTGAGGGTACTAATAGTTTTGGAAACAACTTGTTCCTCAAGATGCTTGTGCTTCTCTTCATTTTGGACTCAGCCCTCATCCACCAGGATACTCATCAGCAGACAGGGAGCCAAGACAGCGAAGTCTGTGCCAGACAATTAATCAAGTTTCTCCCAGGAAATGGTCAGGGATTAGTCTTCGCACAATCATCTTTTGTCCCCATGAGGAAAGGGGCCAAAAGAAAGGTAAATGGAAAGGCCAGATAGAATTCAGGTCCCAGATTAATAGTTTTATTTTTTTCCTTGCCCTTGTCTCTGAAAAGAGGTCTCTCCACTGGGATTTCTAACTGTAGGGAAAGCGACTATTATTGTAGGTCAAAAGGAAACTTCCTGAGAGTCAATAATAGTTACTGTGCCTTGGAGTTAGAACAACAAAGGACAGAAAATATTGCTGGATTGACTGTGTAGGGTACAGCTTCAGTTGGATAGAAATCTTGTGTAGTTTACAACCATTTATGTACCTTGAGGTAGCTGAGTCTATTACAGGGGACTCTCAATTATTCAGACAGCTAAAAACTGTCTACTATAGGTCCATTCTGGGCCAGGTGCTCTATTCACCACTGGAGAAACAGACAGGATAGGACAAACCCCTTCACAGACAGGGATCAGTAGAGTTATACCATTCTGAGTTTGGATCCCGGCTCCACCTTTGAGTAGCTGTGTGACTCTGAGCAATTTCTAGTGTCTCTTGATCCATAAAATGATAGATGAATCAGATGATATTCATCCCTGTTATCTAATTAGGGTTGGTGCATGTTGCTTCCATTGAGTAGCTTGAAATCAGGTGGGGAGAGAAACAGGGACACACATGCCTAAATGCTGTGAGAGAGATACACACAGTGTGTGGAAGCACAGGAGACCTAGCTGGAAGGGTACTTGATAAATAATTTATAGAAGATGGTAAAAGGGTCTGAAATGCAGACAGGATCTTGATTTATCAGATTTAGGGACTAGGAGTCCTCTCTTCTCATTTAGCCAGACAGGCCCTATCAGAATATCAGAACATATCATTCATTGAGCCTAAAGGCACAGATTGACTTTCCAGGGTGCTCTTCCTTGTTTGAGGATGAACTGGAACTAGTAAAATGACATATACTCACCCTCTTACCCATTTATTCATTCGGCTGTTATTCGGACAGTGGGAGCTGTGAGCCTTGGTTACATCTGAGAATTCTGCTGAAATGCTGTTTCCTAGGCAGAAGTTCCCCTGCCCCTTGGTCCTCAGGCATTGATTGTGTCCAATTGAATTGATTAGCATGGATTTCTTTCTCATTTCTCTACTTAAACCTGCTAGTGTAGATTCAATGTCAATCAACATATATTTCAAACAATAAAATTGGACCAGCTTAAACTAAGTAGAAAAAATGAGAAATAATTCCTGTAATTATAGTAAAATTATAATCTATTTAAGAAGCTAAATTACACTGGGATTCCAGAACTGGAATTCTCTTGTTTGGGCCGTTTTATTAGATGCTATAATTCAATCTCAAATAGTAGGGCTCCATAGATCAAATGAGAGGTTTACTGGCAGATTATCGGTTTACATTGCATTCATGGAGCAACATTTCTTACCAAATTGTCTGGGTCTAGTGTATACATCTACTGAACATCATTTGGGTGATATTAAAGGCATATGACTTATTGGGATAGAGAAATTTTATATTGCTTTTCAGAATCCTGAGTTCTTCATGTAACAATTGCATTGAGGGTCAGCTTCTGCCCTCTGTCCAATTCTTCTTTTCTCACTTCCTTCATAGTATATCTCCCAAAAGCATTCCCTAGTAATCATTCTGCAAGCAAATTTACATCTCAAAATCTGGAAACCCAACCTAACATGAGGATGTTGGTCCCCTTGGGAAGCTCTACTCAAATTTTAATCAGTCTGTTCTTACTTAGAACCTACTGAGAATTCCTTTTAACAAACTATTTTTAAAACCAAAAGCACATTTTGAGAGTGATCTGCCTCAAAGTGCCAAATCTTTATCATCTGGGGGTATTATGTATATATTTTAGAAAGAAACAAAAGTTTAGGTAGGCTGAGTCTTAGGTAGGCTCTACTATCTAGGACACAAAATTAGGTGCAGCTAAAATGTATTGGGAATGATTTTCCTAAATGGTAGTCAAACTGTTTTGAAGCAGTACCTACAGAGAAGGAACACAATGTTTTGAGCAAATGGATCACCAGTGAAATAAATGTGTAGCCTCCCAAGAGAATTACTTAGCCTGATAAATTTCAAGGTCCATGTATAACTCCCACCATTTCCATGAAAATACAGGATCATCCGTTTATAGTTATGCTAAAGTTGCAACTATAAGGCATTAGGTAGAGCCTATTATTCTCCTTATAATTATATTTTCAGGCCCAAAGAGCTCCATGGAAACTAGAATCATAAGACCTAGGTTGGAGGTTCTGAAGAAATTAGAAGGTTTAAGTAACATTGGGTATTTTTCTAGTATAAGAACTTGAGCACATTTACAGGCTAATGGCAGGAATTATGTGTTATTCACCTAAACCATCCCTAGCTCCTAGCCCAATGCCTGATACATAATAAACCATTGTAGAAGTAGCTAAATTATTCAATTACAAGAGAAATGCAACAGACAAGTGGGATTTCTGGGCCCTAGCAAGCCAAAAAAACCCCAGAAATTATCAATAAATATAATAATTATATTATTATTTATATTCATGTAGCTTATTTCTTATATCTATGTGGCTTCCTCTTGGATTTTCCCCCAATTTCATATTTCCCTTTAGTGATTAGCATGACCCTCAAAATTGAAGTGGCCTATACGCTTGTTTGCAGTGATATCAGGGGCTGACTGCTCAGCAAGTCTTAGCAGTAGGGTAACCCAATAAATAAATCGGGTGGAGGTTGTTACAAAGAGAAGGAAATCCCTAGGGCCTGGAAATACAAGAAGAGGGTAAAAAAAGGAGCCACCCCAGCCTGCAAACAAGCAAACAGGCTTTTCAAGGCTCACCAAATAGGAACCACAGATGCAGTAATAACCAATGGCCTATGGTTAAGTGTCAAAAAAAGTAAGGTTGACAATTTGTGCCATGTCAACTAGGAAGGGCAAAGAGGAAATGGGAAAAGTTTCCATGAGAGAGAAAATAGAGTTGGGCTTTGAAGGAAAGATGGTCAAGGATTGTACCGGAAGTGCTGGAGGAAGCAAGTGCTCCAGTAGCAAGCATGTAAGCTTGGGCTCTGAGGCAGGGAACGCCCTGACCTTAGTGGCAGCCCTGGGGCGGTCACGTTCCATGTACCAGTGATTGACAGAGGTTATGGTAGGCCTTGCTAGGCCAGATCTGGGCCAGGCACCAGGAGGGCTGAATAAGTGTATGGATGAGCATTTTTATGAGGGTTTCACAGTGGGTCTGCAGAAGGAAAACCAACACACATGCAGCCATAAATGCTAAACACTGTATCCATTAATCTGAAAACAGAAAGTCAGGAAGCAAGAGATGAATGTGAATCTGAGAAAGACTCATGCATGAGAGACCTCAAGCTAAGCCTAAAGTGTGGCCAGGATTTTGATAGATTGCTGGGAACAGAAGGAAAAAGAGCAAGGGCATCAAAAAATATGCATAGTTTGTACTCTGCAGGACACAAAAGGTGTGTTGAAGAGTGTGAGTAATTATGATTGAATGCACGTGAGTACTGGGGCCAAATTTCAGATGGCTTTAGAAGCATCAGGGGACTGGGACTAAGACTGATGTGTAGATGAAGGCACACTTCATGGATGGACAGGAGTTGGAGAAACTGCAGACAGAACCACCCACCGGCTGGCAGCCATGTTTCTCCAGCCTAAAATTGAGGAGAGCCTGGACTAGGGAGAAGAAATGGGAGCAGAAAAAGGGAGATGCTAGCCCACATTTCAAAAGCTCAACAAGCTGGTAAGATACCTAAAAGGATTGAAAAATGGATTAATTCAAAATGATGCCACTGGATTATTAGTTAGGGAATGCAGTCTAGAAAATATATAATAGGTTTGGTTTCAAATGCATTGAATCTAGCAAGGGCACAGGCCTTGGGGTGGGAAGACGCTGAATACTTATTGCAGTCTCAGAGGTTCAGCTGCCTCCTAACGTTGTCTCATCTTTGCCGCTACAACTCAGTTGGCCTCTTCCTTCATGCTCTCCCCAGATCTGCATGTGGAGCCAGAACCCACTTGGCAAGGCAGAATCCTGTCTTGGTGTGGATGAGGTAGAATTTTGCCAAAGCTTATACATTATTTCTGTCCAATCATACATAGTAGGCAATCAGGAAATACTATCAACTGTCATTGCACCTTTACTATGACCTAATTCTTGACCTGGACTCCTCTTCTACCTTATCTCACTTAACATAAAAAACTAACTGAAGGTCATAGATATCATTAACCCAATATGACAGAAAAGGAAGCAAAACTAGAGTCCAAAAAGGTTACATTGCAAATTCACAAAGCTAATAAAGTAGAATGAGAATTGTAACCCAATTCTTTTTTAACCAAAAGCCTATGTTCTTTCACTAAAATATACAGAGATGGCTAGTCAAAACACAATAGGAATAAGTACACACAGAGTTATTTAAAATATTCTCTGAAAGCACAAATGAGGGGGCAGCAATTAATTGGTCAAAAGTTCTACCATTTCTTTTCTGAGACTTTCAACGCTCTTAAGTGGCTGTCATCTAGTATCAGGGATTTATTCGCATCCAATTTTTTAGGTTTATCATTAACTATTTTAATAGTACTAACATCTATGTTTAAAAAGATCATTTAGGAGTTAAACCTTATCACATCTTCATCACTAAACCAAAATATATATCCCAGTACAAATGGGCAAAGGCAATTTATAAGGGAATAAATATAAATAGTCAAAAACTAAATGAGAAATTTTCCAGCATCACTAATAACAAAAATATTGAAATTAAAGTAGATACCATTTTTCATCTACCAAAATAGCTCAGAATTTTTTTTAGAATCCAACTGATGAGAGTGAGTGAAAATGATTGTTCTCATATCCTGTTGATTAAAATATAAATTGATATAATCTTTCTAGGGGACAAGTTGGTATTGTAAATCAAAATCACCAGACTACACTAACTCTTTGACCCAGTAATTTCTTATATACAAAAATATCCATCACAAGGTTATTTAAGTAGTGAAAAACTTTAAACATCCTAATGTCCAACATAAATAATGATTAAACAAAATTGGAGGTAGCATACAGTAGAATGCACTGCAGTTATTTTTAAAAATCACATTATGTAAGAACATAAAATGACTTGGAGAAATGATTATAGCACATCATTAAATAAAGAAAAGCATGTCTCAAAATAATGTTGCACTATAATTCAATTTTCTTGAATCTGAGCTGAAGGTACACCCCAAATCTTAACAAAGATTCTTTTTGGACAATGGGATTATACTCTCTTCTCTGTGTTTTTCTGTGACTTCCAAATTTTCTATAATGAATTTATGTGGTCTTTATCATCAGGGAAAAGTCACATTAACAATCTGATTTTATTAAATTATCTATTCTACATTTTCAGGGAAGCCATGTACAAATCCAGCTCTCCTCATGGGACAGTCACACTTGCTCTCCTTTCTCAGGAGCAACTCGGGGCTTCTCTACCCTCTCCTCTTAAAAATCCCAGCCTTCCTTTCTGAGGAATGCAGCTGGTTCTAGCCATTGTCCTGATCACAAACACTTCTTTAATAATGCTGCACCTTGTCCCTTGGGTCATATTTTCATCCTCTTCAATCCAACCCATTCATCCACATGTGAGTTCAGCAGTTATTGAACATCTCCTCTGTGCCAGGCAATATACTAGATTCCAGTGACATAAAGTCAAGTAGGACTATTACAGCGTCAGACTTGAATAGAATGCATGTGCTGTACTCGAGTTTAATGGGCACACAGAGGAGGAAGTTCAAAGGCGGACTCAGGAGGGGAGGGACAGCAAAGAAGAATGCTCAGAGGCTGTGATATTCACTCCCCCCCAAAAATAGGAGCTATTTAGATCAAAATGTCAGGGAAAGACATTCTAGGCAGAGGGAAGGCCTGTGCCAGGCACACAGGTGAGGAAGAGCATCATAGATTGTATCCTGGTAACCCCAAGGATCTCCACATGACTAGAGTGCAGTGTGCAAGGGCAAGTGTCAGGAGACAAGGTCAGAAGAGCATGTTTTAAATTGCATTGCATGAAATACCAGAACTTTGAAATTATCCTTGGATATAAAGATATTCCTTGATCAGAGCACTTTGGAAAATACTGTCTAGCACATCCACCTGTTGTGGATGGATGGTGCACATTAGCATATTAAAGGCCTGCAGTAGGAAAACAAAGCCACTCTCTCCTTTTCCCCCAGTACTCCTGGAAACACACACTGAGAAATATTGAACCACAGAAGTGAGAAGGGTCCAGAAAATAAAGGCCTGTGTATTAAGCTAAGGAATTGTCTCTTTACCCTGAAAGCTCTGGAGAACACATGATCAGGGCTGTGAATGAGAGAAAAACACTCCGGCATCAGTAAAGCGCCTTGCAGCAACGGGAGTGAGAGAGGAGACAGAAGTCGATGCTCAGGAGGCTGTTACAGTAAGAAAATGGGAAGAAATGTGGGCCTAAAACTAAGGAAGCGGCAGTGAGATTGAGACGATGGACTAGAGAGCATTTGACCCAAGGAAGATGATACCACTTAGTGATGAGTAGAAACATAGTGGAAATTGGGGTTTAGCATGAGAGAGAGATCTCCAACATGCTCCTTTCTAGGATGGGGGGTGGTTGGCAGGAGGAATCCTATTTGGAGCAAAATGCAATAAATGAAGCTTTGGACATATGCATTATGGAAAATATGAGTCTGGAGATCATCAGAGAGATCTAGACAGACAAGACAGATTAGTAGGTCAGTAGAAAGCATTCAGATATTGGGTTTAGTATTTGGGAAATACTTTACAATGAGGAGAACACAGGTTCCAGGACATAAGCCTAGGTAAGACCAAAGTTTGGCCAACAATAGGAAATCTATAAAAGTGGTAAGAAGTAGCCACGGAGAAAGCTTGAAAACCTCAAGAGAGAAATGCCAAGGAAGCCAAAGGAGTTTTAAGATGGCGGGGTGTGACCACAGGGATTCAATGCCGAGGAGATCTAATGAGAATGAACTGGGATGTGTCTGTTGACTTTGGCAAAATGTCACTAATCAGGGGCCGCACGCATCAGAACCTTATCAGAGCTGTTTGGGATTGGAAATCTGATTACAGAGTAAGAGAGAAAGAAAAGAGACAGAGTGAGGATGGATTTATCCTTTGAAGTGCTGAAGGAGGCATGGGGGGTGGGATGTCAGTGAGAAAGTAGGTTACAGAAAAAAAGAGAAGAATGGCTAATAGAGGGGTCTCTGAGGTCTGAGGTGTGCAGAGCAGAGCTGGAAAGTAGGGAAGCCCCTAGTTCCTCTTGAGTTTGGGAGGAGGGGGAGAGGAGCTTGCAGGTTTTAGGGGACCAATCTGAGGATGCACTAACTTAGTGACTGCAACTTTGCCAAAGCAAAGTTCTGTAGAAAGTGCTCAGAAGGCACGAAGGGGTTCCAGGAAGAAGATTAGGTTCCAGAGAAGGATCAGTTCATCCCCCAGCATCACAGTGGAAAGAAGACTCTGGTAATATCAAGACTGCATTTAAAGCTTCTCAGATTAGTATCAACTCCATATAGAAAAAATGTCAACATTAGTATTAAAATAGGTAAGCATAATTACGAAGGTAGAGTTCATCAGATATAAATATGTGCCTATTTATGTGGTGCAAATGCATTTTACACATATTTATTTTTAAATAGGAATTTTTCCTTAGGTATGTAGATTTGAGGAAATGTAAATGGCGAAACTTGGGGAACTTCCCTTTTACCTTTTCCTCCCCAAAACTGAGATCATTTAAAGGTTTGAGAAATCCACAAATAACATGGGGTCAATGATTTTTACTTACTAATCTTGTCAATACTCCTTTCAAATTTCAAATTTCCATGTAATAAAATGTTATCAATTATTGCAGTAATTTTCTTTATTTTTACCACTGATTTGTTTTAAAGTCTCTTTCTAAAATAATTTAAAAATTGAGATATCAAGTAAACGTGTGCAGAGAAGGGATGCCTAAGACCATCTGATATTGCAGCCGAGATCTAATCAACCAGGTGGATTCTTATACCATGGCCTGAAGACAAAAATTCCACACCTGGAGTAAAAATGCTAAGCCCATTTAGAAGTTATTTTGGGTTCCTTGATTGCAGTCAAATATCATCAGTGCATATTTTTCAAAGTAAAACAAAATGTCGAAGGTATGAAAGCAAATCAAGAAAGGTGGCGCTTCTAAAATTGCCTATAAACTCCACTACCACTGTTTCCTCTCCTTCGCCCTTAGAAAAGGTGGTGCTTGGTCCCAAGGGCAGAAAGACATTGTAAACTACATCGGAGGTGCAGACCCTGGGAATCCAAGTGTAAGAGCAAAGACCTAAATATCAGTGGGTTGGAAAAGATCAAGAGCTCAAGAAAAGCTTCCAGGCCTTGCAATTCTGCTCATCTTCCCTACAAAACCAGATTCAGACATAACCAAACAGCAGTCATCACAATCCTACTTGATTTTTGTTAACTGAATGTGTCCTCTTGTGGCCTATTTTGATAGCAATATTTATTAAATTTATTGGCTATCCCTTACTTTATTCAGAATTCATAGAGGAGTTAACTATTTCTAGAAAAACATTTAGAATAAAAGAAATACATTTCATTCATCAGTTCTGTAAATCTGATGATTTACATTTTCATGTACTCTGTTAGCATTGTTTAAAGAGAGGTTGACCCCTGTAATTATAATGCATAGGAGCCAGGTACCATCTTTTTGTGTTTAATTTGCCTTAAAATCATTTGATTTGCACTAAAGCATTTTGGAAGACTATCTGCCTCCTGTATCAATGAGAGGCCTGTAGAACCAGGTATGGAAAAGTCAGGAGCCATGAAAGTCCAAACAGCCAGAAGTGGAGCCCAAACCATGCCTTATAAAGAGTTTGGCAAGGATGTTGTGGCTGTCTTCACTGCTGGTCAATGCACATCATCATCACTGGCCCTGACACCATGGCCAAGACTGAGTAAGGGATGCTGCTACCATGGTATCCTGCAACTTAACCTAGGGCGCCACCACCCACACCACAGAAAGACTTCCTAGCCATTCCCATCTAGCGACATGACAGGCTGTGGACTCTATACCCTGGTAAGGATGGGCTAGGTGAGTTCACTTGCCTACTTTCTTATAGCCAAGGAGCTAGGAAAGGAAATATATGCCTCCCTTCAGCTTTCTTGGGATTTTCCCCAAAGCAGGAAACATAGATGGATGCTGGGCAGCTAATCTCAGCAGAAATCCACTTCAGGGTACTAACTTGCACCCAGAAAGTGTCTAAAAACTGTTCTTGGGAATGATGTAGATATATCTTTTTGCACTTTAAAAAAAATGGATAGGAATTTTGTTTTGGAAAATGTGTGAGAAAGCATGCTAGTTCTCTTCGCTTGTTAATGCCTTAAATGTATTTCTAAATAATGTTGCAAAGAGATGTTGATTGTATGGAAACTTTTTGGAAGAGAAAAAAGGCCAATTTTCACATTCTGAGCAATCTTCATAATTTGCACATTAGGGAGAAAATAAAGGCATAGTAACTGCATTAGAATACAGGCTTTAATGAGCTAATGTATAATAAATTGGCCCCCAGAGGAGCCTGAATAGAGAGAGAATGGAGCAGTTTCAGTTCTCCCTGTTCTCTCCCTACTCTTTAGAAGCTTTGAGGCCCAGCACAGGCTTCTACAGAGAGGACACAAAGGAGCTGTGCTTCACCTGACTGGCCTCAGTAGAGGTTCCAGAAGAAGGAATCTCATTCTCACATTCAAAGAAAGAGGAGTCACATGTCCTTTATGGATCCAGAATTCCTGAGCTCACTCACTCATTTATTTATTCAACTGCATGCATTAAATGTGTTCTCTGCATTGTGCATCATGCCATAGGCTATGAGCAACACAAACAGGTCCTTCTTTTCCTTCTGGTCTTGTTCTTTTGGGAAATGACTGTCCCCGACCTCTCCACAATGGACACTGCTGTGTGTTTCTTTGGGAGAGCACAAGATGCTCCCTAGCGCAATCAGTACAAATGAGGCAGAAGTCTATGCATTGAGATCGAATTGGGGTCAGGAGAATGCTCAGTTCAACCTTAAGGAGCTCCCGCCATGGCTTAGTTGTCCAAAGGTCTTCTTCTTTCTCCTGGTCAAGTGATAAATTCACACATTAGGTCAGAAAGACAGAAACAATATTTGGAATTCAAGTTGTTTATATGAACAGTGCATTTACCTCTGAGTCTGGGCAGGTTAAAAGTATATGCAGTCCAATTAAATCAGAACACTTTCAGTCCCATCCACCAGGAGATACCCCCCTAATAAATTGTCCTTGTACACTCTGTGTATGCAGATGACCTCAGACCAAAGTGACTCTCACAGGATGAGATGAAGGTATTGTGAGGCATCAATAGTTTCTTTCCTCATCCGAATCTTTCTTATTAAAGAATTATCATCTTTGAATGACATTTTGTAAATGTCCTTAAGGGCTTTGTGCTATGCCAGACACTAGTCAAAATATATTAGTCACTGAATTGCAGAACTCACACTCAAAGTAGTTTACAATGACCCGGATTTGCTACAGGTAAGGGAAAGGGAACAAAACACAAAAACTAATCTACAAAATAATGCAAAACAAAGCTAAAATAAATGAATAATGATAGCATCAATTGCTAACATTTACTGAGTACTTCCTACATTCCAACATTATTCTAAGCTCTCGTGTTATATTATTTTCACTACAACCCGATGAGGAATAGAATGAAAATATTCAATGCTTTGTATTCCATCTGTTAGGGCTAGAAAGCTGAGACCATGTTAATTCTCCATTTAACCACAGACTCGGTAGAGACAGTGGTATTCTAGCCAGCACTGACAGGCACAGAGGAGGATGGTGCACAAGGCACAGGCATGTGGGAAGCAGGAGAGTCAGAAACTGTGACCCATGATTTGTCTTTGATTGAAAAAAAAAGCAAAGTACTGTAAGATAAAAACTAGGCAGTACAGGGAGCTCAAGTATGCTCTGAGATAAAGGTAAGAAGGAAGCTTCCATGGAGAAAGTGACAGGGATTCATTGTCGGGACAGAATCAGAAGGAGACCACAAGGTAGTAACAGAAACGCGGCTGGGGAGGCTGCTGGCCAGACATGAGTGCCGGGGCAAGGGGTAGAGGCCAGGTGGGGGAATCGGAGCCTAGGCATGGATGTAACTCTGTGATCTGATGGAAAAAGAATAGACACAGGGGTGTTAGATACAACCAGCACCTAATGTGACAGATTGCATGTGGGTAGGAAAGAAATAAATAAAGATGGCTCCAGCCCCGAACCAGAGAGAGGGATTGTGGTGTCTGCAGCAGCATGTCTACAGAGCTGCTTTTTCTCTGTCCTCTCCTCCTGACCCAGCAACCACTCGAATTTTCAGAATGTCCTACCACCCTCTTCTATACAGGCTGATCTTGCTTTTGATGGCGTTTCTCAGCTGTCGGAGTTGCAATGGCAGCTGCCAGTCCCTGCCTATTATTATTTACTTCAAACCCTGATCTCCAACGCAAGGTTCGCTCAGCCAGATTCTTCCCTCCACGGAAAGGCACAGACCTGGAGGCTCAGAGTGGCTCACATGGCTGCAGAGTTCACTGTTAGAGCAACTTGCAGCCCAAGCAGCCAAACACCACTCAGCAGTGTCTGGAGAATCAGACAGCCCAGCTGGAAGGAAGAGAGAAGCAGGAGACAAAGAGGCTTGGGGTGGGCTGGGTAACAGTCCCCAACGGTATCCAGGCTAGAATCCCTGAGACCTGCGGCGCTTACCCTCTATGGCAAAGAGGACTTTGGAGATGTGATTAAGTTAAGGAACTGGAGATGAGAGACTATCCTGGATTATCTGATGGGCCCTAAATGTAATCATGGTGTCTTCATAAGAGAGAGGAAGAGAGGGATTTGAGCACAGACGAGAAGGCAAGGTAAAACAACAGAAATGAAAACTGGGGTGATGACATTGCAAGACAAGCAATGATGTAGCCATCAGAGCTGGAAGAGACAAGACCAGATTCTTCTCTGGAGCCCCAGAAGGAACTCCCTCATACTTTGATTGTAGCCCCCTAACACTCATTTAGGACCTCTGGCCTCCAGAACTCTTAAGACAATGAATTTCTGTTGTTTTGTGATTTGTGACAGCAGCCACAGAAAACTAATACTAGGCTCTTCCCTCAACTGGCCTAGAGAGACAGGCCTGAATATTAAAGAAGATACTCCTCATGTCAGCTTGCCAGCATTGATCCAAAGGAGGGATATCTTTCATGTTTTCCTAAAGAACTAAAAGTAGTACATCTGTTTACCTGTTTTTAACAGGGCACTGAACAATCTGAATCTGCTTCCCTTCCACCCATTCCTGGTCCCCAACCCCAAGTACTCAACTGCTCTGCTGCTCTGCTCACACGGGAACTCCAGCAAGAACTGTCCTGTCCCCTGTTCTTCATTCTTAACACGCCAATCCATCCTTTGAGATGACAGGAAACTCACTTCCTTTCTAATCCTTCCTCATATCTATTAATACAAAGCATGTTGCTCTCTCCTTTGCATTCCCGTGGTTTAAAGAACATTGTGCACAAACCACATCTTATTCATTATTTACACACCAGATGGTGAGCTCCTCCCATCTCCCTTCTCAGCGAAATGCCTGCTATATGTTGGGCATTAAACGGACGGTCGTATTTGATGCAGGAGGGAAGGAAGGCGTGAGGCTTTCTTCTCTCCCTCATGCTCACATTCTAAGCTTAGCTTTTATTTCTTACCTTCCCCATTTTGAGAACTAATGCCCCATGGACATCTTTAAGTTAAATGGTAACTATTTGCTTAAATTAGTTAGAAAATTCACACTACATTAAAAAAAAAAGAGTAACTGCAATGGCAGCATGTTATGTCAAAGGAAAAGAATTGACTATTGATTGTGTGCTTGTGAAAAGTTCCTCTAAGGTTGAGTTTTGTTCCAGAGGAAATTTGATCCTTCTGATCAAAACAATCCCAATGTATTGTTTCCTTCTGCTCCTTGGTAGTTCTAGTTTAGACTGACATATGGATCTAGGTATTAATAAGTAAATATATAAATATTTATCTATGGATGCTATGCATTAGATCTGCATCCTGTATGTAATATGTAAAGTCACATAAGTGTATATGTTGTGCATGTGTAGATGTGTTTGTGTATCAACATTCAATGGTGAGGGAAGCATGGGTTTCATTTAACGTTTTACCATTTTTTTTTGCTGCATGACCTTAGACAAATTCTTCAAAATGAAGTTCAATTTCTTCAACTGTAAAATGGGGATAAATAGCTACATCTTAAGACTATTGTGAGAACTATCCAGCATATGTAATAAAGGTGAGCACTCAGTGAGTGTGCAGTAAATAATATCTATTGTTAATATCCTCCCTTAAATGTCCCCTAGTTTATTGAGAATTATGTTCCTATTATAGCACTCAATGAAAACATGACATTGTGAATAAGTCCTTAAGTAGTTGACTCAACCGGACACCTACCCACTGAGATTCAGCCCCTTACTTCAACTATTCTTTAGCTCATTTAGATCTACTCTTCGCCATTGTCATTCTGATTATTAATAGCTTATTTGCATCATACTGTAAGTAACCAAAGTGACTAATATTTTAGAACTTACCACCTAGAAATCTAAATTTGGGCAAAGCACTACTGGGGTCCAAAAAGTAGAGCTCATCTAAAACTATAGGATCAACATGGGTGAACATCAAAAACAAAACTCTGAGACAGAGCCAAGACTCACGACCGAGCCACTGCCTTCTGTCTTCTCCCCCAGCTCTCTGCCTGCTAACAAGACTGTGCTGGTCCAAGGCCTAGGTCTTTCCATCGTAGAATCTGGAGAGCAGATTGAGAGACACAGAACAGGAGACTGAGAAGGAACCTGAAAGAGCAGTCAGGTTTCACAACATAAATTACAAGGGGCTCAGGTAGGTTGGGACAGAGGGAAGGAAACCTCATTAGGCTGAACTTTGAGGGAAGGTTTAGAGTTTGTTACGGGAAAGACTGCAGGGTCTGCGAGAATTGACAAGGTGAGGTCAATGTGGTTTTGGATCTCCTTCAAGTTTGAAAGATGCAGGTAAAAAAAAGGATTTAATTTTTTATGTATATTTTGACACCTAGTTGAACTTCTCCAACTTGATCTCTTTAAGAAACCAGAAGCCCTAGTTTTATTCGGGTTACGGAAGAGAACGGAAAATGCATTTGTTCTGCCTCTGTGTAAACAGAGTGGTTTAAGAAACTTTCACTCCACAACATGCCAGCAACCAGCACCTGGGGAGCACATCTCTTTCAAGGTCAATATCTTGACCTGGTACTCCCCAGATGGTATTGTCCCAGGTTCCTGATTTGGTGGTGCAGTCCCAGGTTCTTGATCCCAGCCTTGTGTCCTAATTACAGCCATTAAATTCCACAGCATTCAAATATAACTCTGTGCTGCTTTCCAAACCTGGCCTCTAGCTTCCTTTCCTCTCTGACTGGCTGCCACCCTTCCGCTTTCAGCAGCTCTGGATTGATCTAGATGAGGTCCTGGGATTCATCCCCAGACAGAGCTCAGCTCAGCCCAGAGGAGATTTAACACCAAGAAGCAGTTCAGGTAATGTGGATGTTTTGATTAATCAAGGATGGTCTTGCAAAGGGGAGAGAATCTCATAAACTCTTTGAATGAGAACTCGGGAATTTGAAAGATAGATTAGGACACATCATTAAGATAGTTTTGTTTATCTCTGTTGGACTTTTGGTGAGTGCTTAGAAGTTAGAATGGATTGAGAATGGGACTCTGTGAAAACTTGCCTTATAATGACAGCAAAGGCCAGTGGGGCAAAAACACTGAGAATTCACATTCTGGTCTCTTTGGAAGTGGTACTTTTCCTCAATGGACATGCATTCCACTCCTCTTTTGGAATTTTGCTCCCTGGCTAAGACAGCAGTAGGTGAGCCCCATTTTCCTCCACTATAAAAAATGGCAAATGATTAATGCAGCCAAGAGCTGGATTGTCTCCGGGTCTGGTGGACAGAGATAGCAGCTGGCGAAAGTGCAGCAGCTGTCTCCATTTTTCTACAGAATTCTCATTGGAACAATTTTTTCCCTTTCTTTTTATTTAAAATTTTTGCCAAAACACTGCTGCTCTGCTTGCCCATCCTTTAGCCAGGCATTTTGTGTGGGAGTGATTGAAGTGGGCAATTAGATTCTCCTCTTAGCTCCTCTTCATTTTCCTTTCGTGGACATTTATTTCTTCGTGGTGCAGCAAAAATCATTTTTCAACAGGAGGGAAAAACTCATTTCATTTTATCCTATTCGGATTCAGGATAGATCGTGGAGAGAGATGCGTATGTTTCCTGATACCCTGATTATTTTTGAGAGGAAGAGAGAAGGAGCATTTTGATGAGCTGGCATGAGACAGAAAAACACGAATATTCCCTTCATCTTTAGTCAATTTTATATGCCTGCTGGCCCAGGTACTTGATAAGTTAGACAGAAAAATGTTCAAAATCACATGTTTTCAAATATCCTAATTATATAGGGTTTCTACATTGAACTTTCAGCTGAATGTATATACCACATCAAAGTATTTATCCATTCATCCTTAACATTGTCAATAATTATGCCAAAATGTAAATTAAGTCTCTACCCCAATCACAAGTGCAGAAGTGCTAAGTCAATGTTCTCCCTTTAAGCTCTCTATTTTATCATTCTTCTACTAACTCCATCCACCAGGAACTTACGCCTCTAACTCCTGGAACATCCAATGCAAATGGCACTCCTGAGTGGATACTTCCAAAGGCCGCCCAGAATAACTAAGGAGAGAATTGGAACCTGCTCACACCAACCCCTAAAGCCTCTGACTTCCACAACCAAATTCACAGATTTCAAAACATTTCCTGCTGAGACCACAGCATATGTCATGAGTTTGCTATGGCTTTGTTGCCCTTCATTTCCCAAATTTCCTTGGAGCACCAGGAAATGAAACCTAAATTTAAATCAAATAAGCTAAACAGATATTTTCCACCTTAAATTCCCAGGGCCGACTTAATGAAATTGTAGAGGAGAGGAGAGGCTCGTTGCTTAGTGTTTGGTGTGAGCTGAGTTTGCAGAGTTGGCTGGCCACGCCATCCTGCATTTCAGAAGAGAATCACATGAAGAAAAGATGATTTGGCTAAGTCTCTGTATCACCATTTCGGCACCAGATGCTACTTTATGTTCACACTGTGTAAATGTCTGTGTCCCTGTACTCAGGACTCTCTCATGGCCCCTTGGGGGCACCTGATGGAAGGTCATTCGTGCAGCCTACAGAGGGCAGTGTTCAGTCACATGGAAATGTCCTTCAGGTCCTCTGAGGCTGTCAGAAAGTACTGCTTATGCAATGTTAAAAATATATATTAATAAGGAATTTTATTTTCTTCCTGGGAAGTCATCATTTTACAAATAAAATTACACAAAGACTGTTGATGGCATGAATTTCTAATCTCAGCTCAACTCTCTCTTGCTGCCACTGTAGCTTGGGCTGCCCCATCTGCCTAAATCAGTCACTCTGCATTTAGGAAATAAAAACCAATTTAGATATAAGCCCAAACTAAAGAATTGCTAGGGTCCATCTGCTGCCAAAATTATTCTGAAGGATAAATAGGGCCCAACACAATGCTTTGCCTGCAAGACTTCTGATAAATGTGGATTGAATCAGCAAATATTTTAAAATAAATGAATATTAATGATTTTTGCACCCATCCGTGGTTTGAGTTATCTGTCACATTAGATTATTCTCACCATTTCTCCCTTCTATTGGTCAGGTCATTGGAAACGTACGGTAATCTGTGTTGTCCTAAGAGCACACAAAATGGGAATCAGAATGTCAGGAGGGAAAATGCATTCTCCGCTTCACAAAATCTGTGTGTTATAAGGCTCTCTGGTTTTTTTTTGTTCATGTGCAACATTAGATAACCTTGGAGGACAATCGACCATAATATTGAGGATGTCCTGTACTTTTTAGATGTTTTAATATAAAAACAGAAAGGAAGGGAGTAACTTTCCTTAAATGCCTCTAATGTGTCTTTGCTTTCACAAATATTATCTCACTTACGACTGTATCCAACCTTGGGAAGTATTTAGCATTATTTTCATCTTAAAAATAAACCGAGACTCAGAAAAGTTAAGTAAGTAATCATTCTTAAAAATAGCCCAGGAAAGGACAAAGCTGGCAATGGCCAGTGTTTGTGAAAACTGTGCGCATACAGGCCACACAAGCCCGCCCAAGGTCCTCGTAGTATTGCTTTATTGAGGGTTTCGTATGGTCAGGCATGACTCTCAGTGTTTTCAGTGGATTTGCTAAAGAGGTAGATACTGTGTTGTTCCCACTTTACATGAAAGGAAATGCAGAAACAGAGAAGTTAAGAAACTTGTCCCAAATCACATGACTAGTAGGTGGTAGATCTAGAGTTCAAACCCAGGCAGTCAAGCCCCAGAGCATGTGTTCTCAAATATTGTGTTTTAGAGCTCCCCCAAAGGACATGATGATACTATAGAGAAATGACTCTCTGTACCGCTGTAACTTGCAGCAAACCCATCAGAAATAAGTCTGATGCAGGTTTACGGATCTGTTGATTCTGATTCTGTGTACCAGTCAATATTTTTGGGATTGGTGACCTTTTCGTATCAGTTGATCCATCAGTCAATCAATCGATGGATAGATAGAAAGGTTTAAGGTGTCTAAAGACCGGTGATGTCCCATGATACTTTCTACAAAGATGGAAATGTCCTAGATTGGCTGCACTGGTCCAGTATGGGGCTCCTGGCCACATGTGCCTGCTAAGCAATTGAAATATGGCTAGTGTGACTGAGTAGCTGAATTTCTAAATTTGTTTAATTTTAATGAATTTAAATGTAAATAGCCACATGTGGCTAGCAGCCATATTGATCAAAGACAGCAGCTGTAGAGACTCTACTGAAATAACAATGGCTGTGGTAAGAGCTAATGTCTATTGAGATCATTCAAACTTCAAAACAACTCTATATAGTAAGTACTATAATTAACATTATTTTACAAATTCAGAAAGCTTATTTTACAGAGTGCTGTAGTTGGGATGTTTGATCCCTCCACGTCTCATATTAAAATTTAATCACCAATGTTGGAGGTGGAGCCTCATGGGAGGTGTTTGGGTCACAGGGTTCAGCTCCCTCATGAATAGATGACTGCCCTTCCTGGTGTAGGCATTAAGCTCACTCTATTAGTTCATAGATCTCATGCTATTAGTTCCCATGAGAGCTAGTTGTTAAAAACAACCTAGTACCTCCCTCCTCTTTCTCTCTTGCTTCCTCTCTTGCCATGTGGTCTCTGCACAAGCCAGCTCCCCTTCACCTTCTGCCACGAGTGGAAGCAACCAGAGGCCCCCAGCAGAAGTGGATGCTGGCAACATGGTTCTTGAACATTCTACATAACCTAATCCGAATAAACCTCTACATCACCCAGACTCAGGTATTCCTCTGTAGCAATACAAATGGACTTAGACACAGACTATGGTTGACTTACCCAATACCACACAGCAAAAGACGTGGAACAGGTGTGGACAGAAATTAGGGGTTGGAAAAACTGATATGAAAAAAAGAAGCAGCAAAGATACCTTGGCCATGAAAGTAATCACAAAGGACTGAGGCTGTGTCTTATTTTGCTCGCTATTTTATCCCCAAAGCCTAGCTCTTAGTAAGTAGTAAATGCTCAATAAAAACTTGTTGAATGAAAGTAAATAAATACATAGAGATAGTCTTGTTCTATTATACATAGAATTGTAGGCAATTGTCCTTCATCTTTGCTAAGAACAGCCTGGGAGATTTAGATAAGATGAAAAAACTTTGTGACACTGAAATGTGTTGTTGGAGGATATTAAAATCTATATTCTGAAAGTATGTAAAAATAAGATTCCTCCTGATCAAAATGCAATGAATTTGATATGCTCCCACCTACAGAATAAGGGATTGATTAAGTTCATCTCTCATCCATTTGAGATGATCATTCATTTTTAAATGTAAAGAAACAGCAAGCATTTCCTGAACAAAAGCAATTTCTAAATTTCTAAAAAGAAATTCTTGCCAAACATATTTCAATCAGAGAATGAGTCAGAAAGAGGGCACTTTTTTTCCCCCTAATTACAGGTCTGTTGATTAAGAAGGTTACAGCATATCAGTTTGGGGTTATTTAAAACTGTAAATTTTACGATTCTTTTCATTTCATTTATAAAGCTGTTTAGACTTAAAAACATCAGTGGTAGCCATCTAGTTTTAATGAGAGCTTTCCACATGCTTTGTGATCCTCAGGAATAATTACATGGTCATTTACTAATACTGACCTAGAAAACTTAATGGACATTTTAAAGGAAATGGGAATATTAATGGAAGTGCTACCAAAGCTAGCATCCTCTAAGTGAGTGTGTTGCTGCCTGAGACCTTCACTGAGTGAGGACCAGGCATTGGATGCTGTGGAGTCAGAGTGGGGCACTTAGCCCAGCCTGGGAATCCAATTCAAGGAAGTTTTCTGGAGTCTCCGAAGGTAAGATAGAGTCAGGTAAAGAAAGGCTGAAAGGGAAAAGCGTCAGCACAGGCAGAGTTGTAAGAAAAGTTTCTGCCCCTTGTTGAGTTTGACCAGAGATGATGTGTGGGTGTTGAGGCTGGAACCAGTCATGAAAAGCATAGTAAACATTTAGTCTGCAGGCAACAGAGAGACACTGAAGAGCCCTAAGAAGAAACTAATAGATCAGATGCTTCCAGCTGCAGCATGGAATAGAGATTTAAAGTAAGACTGAAGACAGTCAAAGAGTATTGCAGATCCTACAGAGATAAGCAGACCAATACCCCCAAATCCATGTGCATAAACACGTTCATGTCAGCATTGCTTACAATAACACAAACCTGAAACCTAAATGAATGTTCATGTTTTTTTAAATTTTTGCATGTCAAAAATTGACTTTGCACTTTCAAAATTTTATGTCAAAATGTGATTTTGTATTCTAAAAATCTGACTTAAACCGAGAGCTCTATGTGCTGAGACTACACTTTTGGGGAGTGTTATCTTCTCTTCCTTTGTAACAGATGATTGGCAATTATAATCATTCAAGGATTCAAGTTTACAATGCCCTGGATGCTGGATATGACAGGCAGCATAGGGGTTTGAGAGGGAGATGGACAATCGGGCAGGCACCTCACAAAGCCTGGGGCAGTTCATGGGACGAAGCCTTCAGTGTAGAGACCCCAGCATCCTATGGTCCTCCTTAGTCATAGAACTACAACTATTTTTTTCCCATGAGCTTTACAAAATTTGCTTTCTTAAAAAGTCTGGGGATGTGTCTGATTATATCTAACATTTCCCCATCATGATGATCCCTTAGTGACGTGGTCACTTTCTTCTAAATTTCAGTAATTTTACATATGACCAGACGTTAGTTCAATTTAGGTGGTTGGAATTAAGTCCCAACTCAAAGTTGTACTATTTTTTCTATGTACTTAGAGATAAGTTTTTCAGATAAAAATAACATTTAAATATTTATTAGCATTCTGGAGATTGTGATTATCTTATTAATTTCGTATCTCTGGTATTAATTTTGTAGCTTTGGTATCTCATGGCATCTGGCCCATGATAGATAGTGAGTGAGTGAGTAGTGAATTTAATAAATCAAGTTGTATTTTTAAAACACAATTTCCTTTTGTCAGTGGTGTTTTGTTTTAGAGACAGGGTTTTGTTCTGCTGCCCAGGCTAGAATGCAGTGGGGCAATCACAGCTCATTGCAACCTCAAACTCCTGGGTTCAGCTTCCCAAGTATCTAGGAGTATAGGCACACAGCACCATGCACAGCCAATTTTTTTATTTTTTATAGAGATGAGGGTCTTGCTATGTTGCCCAGGCTGGTCTTGAATACCTGGCCTCAGTGATCCTCCCACCTCGGCCTCCCAAAGTGCTGGGATTACAGGCGTGAGCCACCGCACCCAGCCTAAAAACACAATTTCATACCTGAATAAGTATACCTCTTCTCCTAAACATTTTATTTCTTACCTTTGTACCAATTTTCATGTTAAAACATATTTTAAATTTATTTTACTATCTTCCATCAAGTTGGACATAGTGTGCTATATGCCACAATGATTCCAATTTTCTCATGGTCCATTATGGCTTGAATTGGGACCCCATAAAATATATTGAAATCACAATCCCCAGTATCTGTGAATGTGACCTTATTTGGAGCTAGCATCTTTGCAGATGGTCAACTTAAGATGAAGTAGTTAGGATGAGCCCTAACCCAATGTGACTGTGTTCTTATTGTTAACAAAAGGAGAAACGTGGACACACATCTGCACATAGGGACAGCACTGCGTGAGATGAAGGCAAAGGTCGAGTGATCTATCTATACGTCAGGGAAAGCCAAAGATTGATGGCAAACCACCAGAAGCTAAGAGAAAGGCATGGAACAAATTCTCCACCAAAGTCTCAAAAGAAACCGATTTTGCTTATGGTTGATTTCAGACTTCCAGCCTCCAGAGTGGTGAGACAATAATTTTTTATTGTTTAGCCTAGTCTGTGGTACTTTGTCATAGCTGCCCAGGAAACGAATACATAGCCCTTCAGACACATCAGTGATAGCTCATATCACTTGTTACTTTAGTTAAATGTTTATATATCCATCTCTGCTTGTGATCGTGAAGTCTTTAATATCAAATATTATGTCTTAGTCATCTCCATATCTTCACATTCTCTGCACAAGCACACTACTGATTTACCCTGTTATATGCCCAATCCTCATCACCAAATGCATTATATCCTTGGAACAGTGTGTAGTCTTCTATTATTTTGGTTCACTGGAACATAGTGATAGCTATGAGATAACTTCTACTTCCTTGTATTAACTTTTTAAGCTGATTTTGCTTATTCTCGATTGTTCGGCACTTAAATGCTAATTTGTTGAGGGTTTTATCACGGAAACATGCTGAATTTTGTCAAATGATTTTTCTCCATCTACTGGGATGATCATATGATCTTTGTTTTTGCTTCTGTTTATGTAGTGAATGACATTTATTGACTTACGTATGGTAACCCATATTTGCATCCTTGGGATGAAGCCCACATGGTCATGGTGGATTATTATTATTACTTTTTGATGTGCTATTGAATTTGGTTTGCTAAATATTTTATTGAAGATTTTTACATCTATATTCATAAGGGAGATATTGGTCTGTAGTTATTTTTTGTTGTGTTCTTTTCTGGCTTTGGTATCAAGACGATACTGGCTTCATAAAATGAGTTGGGGAGGATTCTCTCCTTCTTAATGTTTTGTGCTTTTTTCATACCTATTATAACTAATAGAACCTATTATAACTAATAGAATTTGTAGTTTCTTTTGCTTAACATTTTCTTCTCTCTTCCTATTAAGGTCTTTTAATTTTAAGCTCCTGCTATATCTAAAGCACTATACTAGAGTATGAAGATGCAGAGATTAATAAAATATGGTCTTTGTTCTCAAGGCATTAAGTCAGCTACTCTCCTGAACATTTTCTTCCCAGTATTCACAGGATGCTATCTGCCCCTTATAATTTTGTTACCATAAACCACACACTGAAGGACCAAATTATTTTATTTTCCCACTTATATCCTACCATCAATTACTTCCCTTATCTTTCTACCTACCTTTTAAAGTCATGAGTTTGGAAAAAGAAATAGGATATGCTATACCTCTAAGTCCATTACCTTCTTACTTAGATCTTCCAAGTCACTAGAAATATGTCCCAAGTTCCTTTTTGCAGCAATATTTATTCCTCAGTAAGTATATAGAAAACAAATGTGTTGTGTGGTTAAAAATGGGATATTGAGTTTTGTAAGGCTCCCTTCTATTTTCATGTTATGAACTCCATATGCTCTTGGTGGGGTGTCATCCACCATCATCCGTCACTGAGGAAAACAGTGGGGTTGGTGGACTCACTTCCTCATAGAGTTATCACAGGATTCTGCTTACTCACTAATGCTTGGAAGTGATTCCTCATGTTTCTAGAAAAATAGCACACTGTTTTCTCTTCAAGCAAAGCATTATGTGGTGCTATACTGGTGATAATTTTCTTCCTCATCTTTACTCTCAATGTCACATTCATTCACTCCTATACCTCTTAACACTGGTATTGATTTTCTCAGAACTTCCTCTTGCCTCTGTAGAGTGTATTTATATTTTTAGCATGCTTCTTGAATTATTTTCTTTTTTCTTCTTCTCTGGGGATTTTTTTCATTCTCCTTAGTAAGCTGGAGCACAGAGGTACATTCTTGACATTCTTTAACCTTCCTCTAAGAGAAAGATTAGTATGCATTTAGAGCACACATAATTGATGACTATCTCAGCAGAGAAGACAAACATAGCACATATTCTACAGGTCATTGGAACAGGACTCTTAGTTCCCACACTTCCTGGATTCACTGGCTGAAACGTAATCAGTAGAAGCTGACTTTCAAGGCTCTCACATAAAGAGATCTCAGAATTCCCATGTCAAGACATAAAAACATCTACTTAGCACAATACACATGCAGGGGAATTTTCAAGTAGACACTATCATGTTCTGTTATATAGAATGACCCTACCTGAGAAAAGTATTATAAAATAGTGTCAAGACTTGATTAGATAGATAGATTTATAACCTCAAAAGTTTACCTGCATAACTATGGCATTTCTATCATTATGGTATTCTTTTCTTGGCAAAAGGAGATATTTATTAAATATTTATACTTCCCTTTGCATTAATGTCCAGATTCCTTGTGCACTTCAAACACTTCTCTTCTAGGGCTACAGATTACTTAACTTCTTTTGGCCACAACAACATCCAACTCCTTCAGTTCTCAGCAAACCCCTTGGTACCCACCACCTCCTCACTTTTTCAAACTCAGCTACTGCACTCAGATATACCCAAATTTCTTCTTGACAAACAAGCTCCAGAGGCTCCCCTAT
Organism: Microcebus murinus; assembly: GCF_040939455.1. Lineage (NCBI taxonomy): Eukaryota > Metazoa > Chordata > Mammalia > Primates > Cheirogaleidae > Microcebus > Microcebus murinus. The sequence continues at coordinate 70,879,913 of NC_134116.1, read as the reverse complement.
TCCCTGATGCTTTTATGCACTAGGAAGCATGTTCAGAGCAATTGTACATTTGGCAATCAGTCAGGATTGGACTCAAAGTATTTGAGCTTCCTGTACTCTTCATTCTTGATTGTCTTTAATGTGTGAAGCTCATTATGTGAGCCTTCTTCCAGTGCCTTTTCTTTGCTTATTTTGAGTCCTTTTCTTGAATATGAAAACTTACACATTATAAATTCTTAGAGAAAAGGGATAACACCCAAAATCCTGTTTATTAGTATCTGATGTGACCCACACAAAATAAATTGTTGGTGGTAATGGTGCCTTCTGTGTGGATGGTTTACACATGCTCAGACAGACAACTATCCCTTGTGTTGACATCATAGCTACTATTTGATGAACATTTCTTTACAAATTATATTGCATTCTTTCAACTGTACAGTTTTAAATCATTCTATACAGTTGTGCATAGGTGTCATTTCAAGTAAATCTAATGTCTACAAATTTTTTATTACTTTTTTAGTGTTCATAGTATTCCCAAAACTAGATTTGGAAAATTAGATATATATTGAAGATGAAGCAAGGACCTTACATTAGAAACTTTATCTTGAGCTCCAGACCCACTGGGAATCTCTTTCTCATGTCTTCCAAGTACCATAAATTGAATATAGCCATAAAATACACATGCCTTGTCAGCGTGATTTCCTTTGGGCATATATTACCCTCTCTCTTTCTTCCAGGCCTTCTAGGGAGCTCTTACTTCTTCCTCAAAGTACTGTTCAGAATGCATTTCTGTCCTTGTTCTTAGATCAATGGCTTGTAACTATTTATATACTAAGTTCTCTGTCCCCTTTTGTCTGTGTTGTTTTTGAATGCAGAAAACTGCCAGTTTGGCCCATCCATTCATTTGTTCAGATAATATTTCTTTAGTGCTTAACTAGGAGCCAGACACTGTGTCCTATGGGAGGGATTCAACAGTGAGCAAGAAAGTCACAAGCCCTCCCTAGAGGAGGTTACAATGTAGTGGGGAAGGCAAATATTAATTAACAAACAAGAAATAATAGCAAAGTCTATCATATCTTCAAAACCTGGCAAACATAGGCTCTCAAAAAGTATTACTAAAATGTGTTATTTTCTTCTAAAGTCAATAAGCTCTCAAAAACATAAGGCAGAAAATACTATATAAAGTCGATAGTCACATAAAGAAACTTTTTATTACCGGGCCTGATTTGTATAACATTGTAAGAAAGTGCTGATGGATTCTTGGCACATATCCCACTTGGAATCAGGCAGAGCAAGGTAGATGATCAATGGTCAAATGCATCATTCATATTTTTTTGTTGCCCAGCCAATGATATTTTCCACACCAAAATTTAGAAATGGAAATACGCTGAACTGGCTTTAACTTAAAGAAGACAAAACTCCAGCCAGAGGAAAAGAAAGACTTCCAGTCAAAAACAAAAAACACTTTAATTAGTTGTTTCATTTCAAGATATTGAACCAGCTCCAACCCATGGAAACCAAGGCCTTCAGAGTCAGAACAGGTCAAAGAAGAGAAAAAAGATGTTTCATTTATTTAGGAGTTTGATCTCAATCCAATTTGGAAAAGAAAACCTAAAACCTTTTAGAATAATAAATCTGGTGATAATGGAAGGAAGGTTGTTTTCCTTCATATAAGAAAATTTAGGCTCTGCATCAAATCTATTTTAAAATTTTTAAATTTTATAACCAGGGCAGGTGTTCAAACAGTTACTTTCAAGGGTTTAGTTAATACTCAGCATTGCTTTCTGTGAAATATTCTGTTTAAAGTAAGCTGTTTGCAAACTCATTACTAAACGCTTGATTTCAGAAATCTCCTTGCAGACAAATGACTTTCTCCTGGCAGGTAGTTCTGAAGTAGAAAATATATCTGAGAAAATTTAGAATAAGTTATCATATTTTAAAAATAGCAAGAAATATGATTTAAAGGGGAACTTTTAGTTTTTAGATTGTAAGTGCATTGACATTAATCTGAATAGGAATTTAGAAGAAAAGTGTTTAAATATGGTTTCCTCCCACTTGTCAAACCCAACAGAGTCTTACCTTTAAAATGAAAAGAAGATGGTAAACTATTGATCTTTTTATACTTGAACTTGGAGAAGAGAAAAAGAAAAAAGAAATAATAGAATAAGCCTATTTACAGAAGATGTTTCAGATTACTCAAAAACCTAAAAATAACCTATGAAGAAATTCAGACCCTTATAATTATTTCATCTATTTACAGCAAGTGTCGTATTTTAATCCAAGTGTGTTCTTCTATTGTCTACACTATTCATTATCTGATTAATTTATATTAAAGGAAATTATGTCAAATATTTCATTCATACTGCCTCTCCTTGCATAGCCAACAAGATTATCCACGCCAAAATGTGTACTCTGGGGAGTAAAATAGCCTTTTTCATATGAGATTTTCATTTTTCTCCACACACTTCTGACCATGCTCCAGATACTTACAGTTCTCCAAATACACTGAGTGTTTTGATGCCTGTCTACTTTGGCACATGTTGTCCCATCTGTCTGGCCAATCCTGACTCTTCTTTCAAGCCTTCAATTGCCCTTCCCCTGGAAAATTTTCCTAACATTTTTTTTTTCGTCCTCTGTGTTCTCATAGCAGCTTATGGAAACTTGTGTGATAACTCACTGTGATTAATCAGTTTACATGTCCACCTCCTTCAGTAGAGTCTAAAGAGCAAAGGCTGTGTTGCATACATCTTTGTATCTCTAGAACCTTGTGGAGTCTTATAACTGTTTAATAAATGGACAAGAGAAATAAAGGTGGAGTTGGAAACCTCAGATCTTGAGCAATGTTTTTATCTCGTAAGCAAATCTATCTAAGTTGTCAACCACAGATCGTTTCTATATTGAAGCAACCTCTCTAGAAGTTTTGCAACTCAAAAGAAAAAGGCATATTTGAGCACTATCGAGTTCATTACTCACACCTCCATTCAGCATACCAGACAGGTGGTACAGTAAATAGTCAAGAGAAGGCCAACTTAGACTATTTTGAGGTAGAAGTTGAAGTAAGAAGCATGGATCTATTAATTTTCAGATTTTAAAGAATAAACTATTTTCATCCTTTCACCATACAATTACAAAAATACTTTCCAGAACATTAAATGCCTTTATAAAATGTTTACCATCGTGATGAAAAAATCTCCAAAAACCAGAAGAACATAATTTATATCATATAAACACATCAGAGAGTAAATTAAAATGGTGCCATGATGTGAAGTAAGATATATACACATATTATCATTTTCTATCACATAAAAATTCGTAATAGCCACTACAGTTTTCTAAAGCTGCATTTCACTATCCGTATCTGTATGGTTCTATAAAATACGAAAACATCTGTATTAGCACTGTGGGTTTTTTCCAAAGCATGTTTTCAAATCATAAAAACCACTTGATTTAAAAAAAAAAAAAAAAAAAAAGCAATTCCAGGGGAGGAATTACACGGAAATGTGGAAACTGAGCTTTGAAGCCCTGCACTTTGTTTCTCCTCTCGAGTCCCACAAGTGTGATCATGACAGGGGCTGGGAAGCGTCCCATCTGGCCGTCCCCTCCTGTGAGAGCAGTGCCACAGCTAAGCAGCTGGTACGTCACGGTTGCTCTCCCAGCCTGATGCTGTTCAGCATCCATCAGTCTGCTCTCACCACCAGCCCTGTGCCTCCTCCACAGGTGACACCACACCTACTCCTGCCCTTCCCTCGGCACCACCAGTCCACCATGCCCCCAGCATCTCACGCACAGACTCCACTAGCGCCTGCTTCCTGGACTCCTCACGCCCTTAATCTATTCTCTCCTCTCCAGCAAGAGTGGCCATTTAACAACAACACCCTGACCGCATCCTTGCTTCAAACTTTTAGTGACAAACCCAGGCTCTTTACATTTAAAAAATGGGTATACAGTTGAATCTGGTTATTCACAGTAGTCATGTTCTATAAAGTCGCTAAGAACACTGAATGCACACGAACACTGAACCATTGCTCCTAAGGGAAATACAAGGTTATGTTCCCACAAGCCTCTGGTCACACATTTTCATCAACCAATCAATACAGCACCTTGATTTATGCATGGTTAAGACACTTTATTTGGTAGATGTTGCTGATTCATTAATATTGAACTCACAGCCCACTGCACTATAACTCGTGCCTGATGAAGCTCGTCTAACACACATATTTTTGCCCTGAGGCACAGCCCAGGCTTCTCGGGCTTAGGGAGCCCAGACTGCACTTCAGCACCTCGTTTGGGGGCCATTTTCAACAGCAAAATCACCAATAGAGAGCATGCAAGTGCAAAAAACACGGCACTGACTAGCCTGTGAAAGGACGCTTGTCTACAGTATGAGAACTCAAACAAAAAGACAGGGTTACCTTCCTTGACTCCAGCTGGAAAGGTGCACCTCAGGTGACTCAGATCTTTTAACACTCTGCACGTGTCCACAATTGACTGCAGAAGTTCTGTGGATATTGATTTGGTGGTCACAAATGAATTTTAGTGAGTAGAGGAATTTGCAAATGCAGAATCCACAAATAATGGGAATCAACTGTATTTGTTAAAAGCCCGCATGGAGCATGCATATGGGTTGCATGCCTGTGTACTGGAAGACTGGGAGTGTATAATAAATAGTATCTCGGCTTATCCTATGCAGTCCACAAACTCTATAGAAGTGTAACAAATACTAAACATTACCATATCCAATTGGAGAGGTCTAAGCCTTCTAAGACTATTTTACTCAACTGAGTTATCTACTTAAAATAAGACTCTAGTGCATCCAGATAGGAGAAAACATTATAACATTGTATTCATAAGAAGAATATGTAAGATATGAAAGTATGCCAGCAGATCATTAATTATATGCATCTTTGTTGTAAGCCCTTCCATGCTTTCTCATTATAGGATATTTATTTATTTAGAAGACAAATAAACGTGGGATTCCTGGACAGTTACAAAACAACAAAACCAACTCTGAACTCATTTTGTAAATAAATAATCATGCCAATGTATCCTTTGCAAATAAATCTTAAGCCCCAAAGACATTTTAATACCCTGGTTACTCTTTAAGTAAACCCATGTGAGAATTTTAGTACCTAAAGTGAAAATGGCGAGTTCTGGGCTTCTCGCCAATTTCATTTGGGGTGTGAAATTTCTGACTTACGTGTTGAAATTCTTGGAATCTTATCAGCAAATTTTTTTATATATAATTGGGAATGGTTCTCCCACCCACAAAATGACCTACTTCCCTTTACCTAGCAGTTGTGGGGGAGCAAGAGGGACAGGCATGAGAGGGACCTTGGGGAGTCGGGACCTCAGCCCACATGCAGCCTGCCACAGCCCTCTCCTCAGGGCCAGCAGCCCCTGGCACACTCCACAGCCCGGGAAGTCACCGCACAGCGTGAGGCAGGAAGCCAGAGGCACCACGTCAATCGCCATCCCAGACTACCTGAGGTAGAGGGAGAAGTGGCAGAGGAAGCTCCAGCTTGTCAGAGGAAGCTTCCTCCAGTCAGAGTAAGCTCCAGACTTCCCGAGTCCCTTCCTCAGCGTCCCTCAAGGACCCTTCCTCTGGGAGTATCCTATCGTTCTTTCCTCCAGAAGCTTCACAGCCTCCTCAAGTTTGCTGCCTAAGCAACCTCCTGATGTCGCTTTGTGATTTCTCACTTCCGGGGTATTTTTACCAGTGAGTGTGAGGAACAAGGAAGCAACATGGGGTGGAAGGAGACTCCTCGCCCATCACTCCTGTACCAGTGAGAGTGTCGGAGGGGAGGACGAGAGCTCCCCAGGGGCACACGCTGCTCCCTCACCTTGGAAAGCGGGGCCTGCATCCTCCGAGATTCCAGCGCGCGGGACTCGGCACCTCCTTCTCATCTGAGGAGCTGAAGAGGACTGCAGACGGGGCCCGACTCCCGCACAGGAAGTCTCTCATGCACAGCGCTGCCGTGGGGACTGAGGCGCCGGGCCCACACTGCTATGCCACGCCAGATGTGGGCCATGCAGGACAGAAGGTGAGTCCGTGTGAGTACGTGGGCCGCGTTCTGGCCCACAGGAGAGCTGCTTGGAAGGGCAAAGAGATGCCCGCAGAAAGAGGCTAGTTGGGGGTCTACGGCTGAGGTCCTCACAATGCCCCTGGGATGAGGAAGGAGCCCCAAGTGGCCACCCGGAGTAGAGACTTATCCTTTCTTAAAGTCATTTCAGGTTAGAGGGTCCAACCCAGAACCTACAAGGAGCCCAAGTACACTCCACAGAAAGAACCAGACATCTGCCAGGCCCAGGGTGTGAAGCCACCTGGCAAAGTAAGAATTACTCATCCCCTTAGCTTCCCCTCTCTTCCTCCCAGGGCAGGAACAGAAGCAGAAGCGTGGGAGATGATGGGTTCTTGTCCCTCCCCTCTTCCCCTGCCTTCAGGCTGACCCGAGTTTATGCTAGGAAAAGGTCAACGCTTTGACATTAAGCCAAGTCAGACATCTCGAATAATACCTTGGTCTAGACATTAAGTATTTGAAATTGAGTTCATGTCTACAACCCCAAATCACCATGAAGATGGACATTTTCTAAGAATAAACAGAAAGCTCTGGGATCTGCCAGAATTTTCATCCAGGATCCAAGGAGGAAAACCTCCACTAAATCAAGTTTAAAGGGATAGTGAGAGGCAAAATAAAGTTACACTTGTTTTAGACCTGATTCCAGTTTGTTCAATTTACCTGTTATAATACATTCACACATACGTAGTCAGAAACAACAAGAAGGATAAGGTAAAGTGGGAAACTGACTCTCTGATTACCAGACAGAAATTTAAGAAACAAATTTTTAGAACAGAATGTTCAGAAACTTTCAAATCTGTGTCTCCAACCAGACTTCTCCCAGCTGGAGCTATGTCTATATCAACCTAAGAGTCCCACAGGCTTTTGAGTTGTAAGAGCACGTTCAAAGAGGAATGTCCCCTGCCTCACACCTTGCACTGGCTTTTTTATTCATACTTTCATTAATAAATAAGTGGAAAAATGCCTGAAGAGCACTCGGTACTTTGCTGAGCACAAAATGTACATTTATTATTATAAACTGATTAAGGGAAGGAAGGAAGGGAGGGAGGAAAGAAGAGGCCAGGTACATACTCCATCACACATACAGGTGTGTGCCAGCCCATATCCATGTTCACGGCCAAGGGTTGACAGATTGGTCCTACGTGAGGGCATGGCGTTTAGTCAAGGCCACTCACCAGAAGAACAGGGGCTTCAACACTGCAGGTGGAGTCTGGTCTTCACTTGGTAATGGACACCTGTGGCAAGCAGGCAGGGTGGTGATGTGGTTGGGGAAAGAATGTTGGCAGGTCACAGCATTAGAAGATGTCTTTGCAGCCTGGATGCATCACGTAAAACCTTGGGAATTTGAGTAAGCTATTTAATCTCTTTAAACTTCAGTTTTCTTATCTGTGATGAGGCAATAACAATAACAACTCTATCTACCTCCCTGGAAGGTGCAAAAATTGATGTAGTGGATGTGGTGTCCAAGTACCCCTTGAGGACAAAGCCCTCCTATCCCCAGGTCCCAAGAGTGGTGGCTGCTGATGGTCCTCCTCTGAGTCCTGCTCTGGGAATTGCTCTCAGCCTTTCCTAAGACTTCCTGCTCCTGAATGAAACTTTCAAAAGCCTGTGGGACTCTTAGGTTGAAATAGACATGGCTCCAGCTCAGAGAAGTCTGGTTGGAGACAGAGATTTGAGAGTTTCTGAAAATTTCTGCTCCTTCCTCCATGAATCCAGGTTCAAAACACCTCCAGAGCCCGACTCCTCTTCCCCACCTTCATGTTTCTACCACAGGATATGCCTCCATCATCTCTCACCTAAATTCTTCCAATTCATCTCATTCAATCTTCCCTGGACCCCTTTGAAGGATCCCTTTAAAAACAAACTAGGCCATCTAGGCCCTGTCCTTCATGTCTTCCTATCTCCGTAGCATAAAAGCAAAATCCACCCGGTTGCCTACAAAGCTCTGCAGTGTTCCCCCCTGGCTCACCCTGCCCAGGAACCTTGCTATCTCATGTCAAGATTCAACACTCTCTCCTTGTTCACGTAGCTCCAGCCACGCTGGCCTCCTTGCCCTTACTCAGAGACACCAGGCACACTGCAAACATCACATCTTGGCACTTGCGAGTCCCTCTCACTACAATGCTCTTCCCCACATGACTTACTCCCTTACTTCCTTCCAATCTTTTTGCAAATGGTTCCTGATCAGTGAGGTCTTCCCTGCCCACTGCACTTAAAATTTGCAACACCTTATTCCTTTTCCTGTTTGAGTTTCCTCCTTGGCATGCATCTCCACCATCACACTAGATATTTAACTTACATATTTGTTTATTGTCTGTCTCCTCCCATTAGAAGGTAAGTTCTGTGATGGTAGGAATTTTGCTTTGTTTTGTTCACTGCTATATCTTCAGTACGTAACACAGTGATGGACACATAGTAAGTGTTCAATAAATATTAATTTATAGAATGTATGAATTACTAAAAGATGAGAAATTTCCCTTAAAAAAGCAATTAACTTATTTTTCCTGCAAGTAAATGTTCAACAGAATTCAGATACTCCTGATGGAAGATCATAGTACTTGAATGTAGTATAGTGATATTATATCAAAAAAAAAAAAATCTGTGGAGTTGGTTGGGCAACGATAGCAATGAATCTTGAGTATAGACATTATCAACATCTAACTCCTACTTCATTTCATTTCTGTGAGATAGAGCCAAGGAATGACACATTTGAATTATAGTGACATCTTCTTTTCTTTGCCAAAGAAACTGATGAGAAAGGTCTGTGGGATTTTAAGGGCAGATGCTACCATAGAGTCTGTAATTTTTTTTCCTTCTCTACCATTTCTCAAAGCACTAGGGTTTACAACTGTTCAATGTCATCATTGTTTTCCATGAGAGACACTGAGCCTGGATGTCCTTTCTAAAAGACAACTCTTAATGTTGGAAACAAATCCTCTGTCTTCTGCAATTTCCTTGGACTTTGTGTCCAGGCCCCTGGGCCAGCTTCTCAGGATTTAGATGAGATTCCTCACTCAGTTGACAAAAGGCTGTGCTAGGATCATTAACAGAGTCATCTCCGGCTTTCTCTATTAGCCCACAATTTGCCAGGCTATGTTTGCCAGTGATTTCTTTGCCCTACTAAATTGCTGGAGTTCACATAGTTGGCAGTGGTTTGGAGGGGATGGTTCTCCCAGCAACACCTGACAGGAAAACAAATATGAATCGGAAACTCTTTGGTCTCAGGCGGCTGTGTGTCTCTGGCTTTGCCAAATCTGTTTGCTAGCCAGTCACTCTTTGCAAAGGGAGAAAGTGGATGAAATATGGAAAGAGTCACACATCCTCCCAGGCATTCTAAGAAATGCGACTGGGCCATCACAAGCCCTACTGAAGCTTTCGCATAGACTCCTGGGATCAATCTTCCCTTTGGAATGTGAGACAGCTCTGATTCAGACCCTGCAAGTAGAAGAACCCATGGATTGTCCTCAGAGATCATGTCTCACACCCCTAGGGAGTTCACTGTTGTAAGTACCTAGAGAAAGGGATGCAATGATTTGAATAATGAGAAACTTCAGGCCTGACCATTTGTGGGGATAAGGGACTGGGGAAAAAGAAAGGCAAAATTCATTGCTAATATAGAAGAATGCAAGGCAAAGGAAAAGTATATTCATTCAGTTGCCCCCCAAAGCAGGTGCAAAACTGTAGTATAGTAATTTTTCAGTCTTGGGAAGGCCTTCGGGGACTCCTTATCAGAATAGTAAAAGATGTATAGAAAAGACTGACAGTACGGAGCAGAGGTTTTCATGCTGGGGTCCCGCTCTACCATTTCAGAGGGGTCACAAAGAGCCTGATCATTCCAAACTTGGCAGATAGTCAGTGGGAAAGCAGCCCTGTCTATCTATCCTCCAGCCCCTGGACACACAGGTTGCCTGGATGCTGTTTATGTTTTGATTGACAAGTATGTGCGCTGTCTAGGTAAATAGAGAAGCATCTCTTGCAAGGATGTTTCAAAAGAGTGGCTGTCTGGAAAGATGACACCACACCAGGTAGTGCAAGAGCCCATCCAAATACCAGTAACCCAGGTGAACGTCAACAGATGAGACAGACACTTGCATAAGGAGACTTACTCTAGGATCCCACAGTGCACTGGAGATAGGCAATGTGATACGTATTTATTCTTAATTGTCATTAGGATATCATCCAACCAAGAATTATTTGTCTTTAAGGAATGATCTAGGTTTGTATTATTTGTGCTTGTCATATTGTTCTCAAACTTGGGAAGAGAAAAAATTCACTTTACTTTCTCGTTCTCTCAAACTCTTTAGCATGGCTCTCAGTGTTCTTTATGATCTTGTGTCACAAGCTTACACATTCCTCTACTGATACTGCCAACATCCATACAGTGTGTATAGCAAAATCTGAGTGCCTGTCATTTCTTAAACATGCATAAACCTTTGCTTACTCCCTTCCCTTTGCTTCCCTGCAGCCCCACTGGATCAATCAAACCCTATTCATTATCCATGGCCCAGCTAAAATAACATCTCTATTGGGGAAACCAAAATGTCTTCCTAAGCAGAATGGATTCTTGAAAGTGTGATCCTTTAGCATGTTGTGCTAGCCCTACTACAGCATTTGCCATACAATGGAAGAGTTCATTGTTCTTAAGCCTCTCTCTCTCACACTTACTCTACTATCAAGTGTTTGGTGGACTGATCTGCATCTTATTCATATAACCCATGCCCATCATTAAATGCTTGATGAATGAATGTGTGAATAAAGACAGAATCTATCTCTTTGCCCTCTCACTTTTTCACTCTCTTTTGTTTTATAGAAGAGAAGTCTATAGTCCAGAGAAATTCAGAGTCTTTCTTTACATAATATTACAAAACCAAAAACACAGAATGAAGTCAAAGAACTTTGTTGGCTCCATGAACATATTTAGTGTTAGGATAACTATAGTGTTTCTACCACTGACAAGAATCAGTTATGTAGTGGGAAAATACGATAGGTGATATAAAGAAAGCAATATTTTTTATTAATATTCTGAAATTTTAGGTGAGGACTCCATTGAAGGCTTTTACATGTTTTGTAAAATGTATGTCTTTAGCAAAAAAGAGTGAATATTCTTCTGGATTTGATCTCTTCTTTCCCCAAACTCCCAACACACACTCAAAGCCACAGACACCACCAAACTCAAGTGTTGACAGTTCTTGAGTGATACTGATATCATCAGAGAGAGGACAAGAAATCAATTTTCAGAATCATCTCAACGGTGATTCCTGAGAGTGGGAGGTTGAGGCAGGGATTTTGACTCTACTTTCCATTATTTCCACATTATAATCTTCTAAGTCCACGTGAATGATCAACCCTCAATATTCAGCAAGTGGAAGCCTTCATCCTAGAGAAAAATAATTTGCTGCTATAAATAATTCTTATAAATTCAATGGGTAGAAGAATCTTAAAGAATTCAAATAATATTGTGCTTATATGTCTCACAGGATTGGCAGAATCTAAGACCAAGGCAAAGACTATGCTCCCTCAGGGCTCCAATTCCTCCAGCTCTCAGGACCTCAGACAATGTAAGGAGGGATGATCAAGGAGTTTCACCTTAGACCAGAAAGTATCTCCTTGTGAGCGACTTTTTGGATGCTACTGAAAGTGAGAAAGTGTAATTTCATTATTATCACATCAACATGAGCATTGATGTGTTTATAATGTACAGGAGCATTCCTAAAGCATTGGCCATAATTGCTGGGTCAATTCACAGGGCATTCAAGATTCTCCAAGAGAGCTATGGAACAGGATGCTAATGGCATGTAGCTTTGATGGAATGTCGAAGTGATAGTAGTTTAAGATGCACCAGATATCAGCAAGGGTGACGGGCAAAAGGAGATGCAGAACTTTGCCTCTGTAGGAAGAAAGAGGGCTTAGTATAACTAAAATGTCACTTTTATTCCACAATCATCATCCTCATTCTATCACTAAGTAATCATTATCAGCAGCCATAGGGTCAGGATGCTGCTATTTCATACACACACACACACACACACACAGACATGCACAAACATGCAAATGTATTTAAAGAACCTCAGCATCTGCTCAGCTCCTATGTGTGCTAATGGCATGTAGCTGTGGTAGGAAGTCAACATAATGATATTTAAGACACAAGATATCAGCAAAGATGGTGGGCAATCTGAAAATAAAATAATAAATATATACACATACACACACACACATTATAACAAGAGTGATAAGGGTGCACAAAGTAAAGTTGTGTGTGCACATTGGAGTGCTCGGAAGAGTAAGTCTTCTTCATTACATGTAAAGTCATAAGACCATCAGCTTACTTTCACCTGAGTCTTACATATTCTGATCTTTATACCAGCATCTTTTACCTAAGTATCTCAGCCACTTCTATGATGCCTTCTGTGTATTGATAATATCCTAATCTCTGAAGTCTAGACCCACAATTCTAAATGCCTATTGGTATTAGATATTGGTGTTATACAGACACCTCAAATTCAATACATCCAAAAGCAGATGACTGCAATGGGTCAAAACTTAGGTAGTTTTGATACTTAGCAGATGGACTGTGTGATTGTGTCCAATGATAAAAAATTTAGAGCAGTGTTTCTCAAACTTTCAGTGCCCTTAAGCTAACTACTTCATGGGCACACGTGGACCAACAACTTTTATGTTGTTAAGAATTCATTACAATTTTGAATAGTTAAAAATAAACATTTTAAATTAATATTAATTTGTTTATGTCAGGAATAAAGAGGATGATATTGTTTCTAATTGTAACATGTTAGTAAAGGGGAACAGTTTTCCCTGTTTCAACTGAGGCCCCAGGACAATAGGTGCCAGTATTGTTTCATTCCAAGGTCAGGTGATAAACGATCTATAAAAGTGTTCCTTAAAGCCAAGAAGGGAGTTTGAGATTGAGAATAGAATTTAATTACGTTGTAGTGTTGTGACATTTTCCTTGTCCACCCGCAGGAGACATAGGGAGATGGTCCACCCAACTCGCTTTAAAGCTAAAGAAAAGGGTTCAAGGAGAAAACTCATAGAGCTTGAGGTGTGACCCTAGAGTTTGTGGGACAAAGTAAACTTGTGTTTGACTCACAGCAGAAAGATATATAGGTAGAAAGGCTGAGTGAAACAGAGTGAAGTTGTAATTACATATTTATACATTTCCATCTATGATGAATCAAATATATATGTTTACAGTAGATAAGAATTTTATTTTACAAAAACCTAGATATTCAAGAAAATAAAATAACAAAATACTAAGGGGGAAGGGGATGCAAAGAAAAATGTCCAGACACATAAGATCAAATGACCAAAAATCAACAGATGTTAAAAAAAACATTGTTAGGTGAGCCGACATTAGTGTTATCAGACATGGATTCTAGAATATCTGTGATTATTATTCAAGTAAATAGATGGCAAGAAGGCAAGTTTCACCAGATAACTATAATCTATAAAAAGAATCAAATGGGAATTATGGAAATCAAAAACACAGTAACATAAACTGAGAATTTGATGCGTGAACAAACAGATTAAACATAGTACAAGAAAGAATCAGTGAACTGGAAATAGACCAATAGAAAATATCCAGACTGAAATCACAAAGAGAGAAAAGGAATTCAAAGTACAAAAAAGACCATAATTGAAAAGACCACAAGAGATAATAAGACATCATAAAAAAAAAAAAATCTGACAAGAATTAGTCTCCAAAGGAAGGGGGAGAAATAATGTATCAGAAATAGCATGTGAAGACAGACTGGCTGCATATTTTGCAACACTGACAAAAAACACAAAACCATAAACATATAAAAATTCTAGAGGCTTTGCAAATGTCAAGCAGTATAAGGACAAAGAAAACCATACGTTGGCACATCATAGTTACTCTAAAATCCATACCTGATAACTCCAAAAAAACTCACTGAAAACTAAAGTCAGTGAGTAAAGGTTCATTACCTTCAAAGAGCAATAATAAGACTAATGGCTGACTTTTCAACTGAAAGTATGTCTAGAAGACAATGAAATCACATTTTTAAAGTGCTGAAAGGGGGGGCGGAAAGCCCTATCATCTGCAATCCTATAGAGAAAATAGACCTCAAAAGTGAAAGTGAAAAAAAGATTGCTCCTATCTCATGACATGCATAACAGTCCATTCCAAGTAGATTGCAAACCTAAACGTAAATTTAAAAAATAAAGAAAGAAGGAAAAAAAAGAAAGCTAAACCCTAAAAACAAAATTTAAGAGAATATCTTCATGACATTAAGGGTAACCGTATCCTTCTTACACAGTACACAAAAGTTACTAACTATAAACAAAATGACTGATAAATTATATTTCAAAAACTTAGGAACTCTGTTCATCAAAAAACATCACTAAGACAGTGAAAAGACAATCCCTAGCCAGGGCAAAGATATTTTTACTCCACATTGTCTGACAAAGGATTTGCATCTATAAATTGTAGAGAACTCCTGCAAAATAGTGAGAGAAAGACCAATTAGTGAGAAATAGTGAAAAAGACCAATAGTGAGAAAAAGAGCACAATTTTTAAATAATGGCTAGAAGACTTATTCAAGTATTTCCTAAAATATGATATCCAAATAATCAGTAAGCATTTGAAAAGTTGATCACCATCACTAGTTATCAGGGAAATAGCAATTAAAACAATAAGATATAAGCACTAGAATGGCAAAGATGAAAAGGATGGGAAATATCAAGTGTTGCAAGGATGAAGAACACCTGGAATCATCATTGATGTATTTAATTGGGTACAATGAGTTTGGAAAATTCTTTGACAGTATCCTCTAAATCTCAACACATACCCTATGACCTAGTAATTCTACTTCTAAGTATATACCTGACAGAACTGTGTACCAAAAGACATGCAAGGAATGGTTAGAGAAACATTATTTGCAATAGCTAAGAGTTAGAAAAATCCAAATGTACAGCACTTCACACATACTTTTCAAACAACATTTACTCATTCTGCTCTAGCAGACAGTTGTTCATGCACCTGTCCCCACCAGCCCTCCACCAGCCCCCACCCTCGTTAAACACTAACCTCCCGTTACTCAGGGACCCTTTAGTGAATAAAGAGATCTAGTGTGGATTCAGCAAGAGAGATCTAATTTGTCTAAATGGAATGACATTATAATTTTGATTTCAAGGTCAAAATTAAAATTTCCCTTCGAGCACACATATTCTCGCTGACCAGCTATGGGGCTCTATGCTAATCTAGCTATGGGAACATTCTGCTGAGATTGGAAGGGAAATGAGATTCTACATCTGTAAAGAATTGATATGCATCTACACAGAGTTTATCTGGGAAATGTAGCTTTCCAATGAGAATTAGGCAGTGGAGAGCAGATACATTCCCCAAGCATTTCTGTGACAAGCATACAAATTGTAGGAACTGCATTATCAATTACTCAGTTCATTAATAACAGAAAACAGTTAATGAATATAGAAACGAGTGAAATTTTAATTGTAATATGTTTTTTCCCCTTTTTATTCTATTTACATTATAGCACACCTTATAGTCTTTTGGAAATAAAGTTTAGTGCATAGATACATTATTAAGCATAGACATGGTGTTGTACGTGCCCTGTGTTTTTTAATGCTAGTGAATAACACCTTTAAAAGATAAGCTTCTTCCCTCATGTTACCTTTGCTCAACACCTACTGAATACAGAGCCTGCAAAGAGGACGCCTTCCACACCTTCTCTCTCTACCTGCACGAGTGCACTTAGAAGCATTTACAGTGTCGCAAATTACAAAGGAATTTTAAAGCCCACAGTGGCTGATCTTTGGATTCAGACAAATTCCTTATTTGTCCCTAGAACTTTCAGAAGCATTTTCCAAAGTGCACATGGATGATCATGTGCATTAGGAGATGCGTAAGTTGAGGGTGTCTTCTATCAGTCTTTGGGGGTGAGGGGGGCCCTGGCACATGCGCACTGATGATAAAGTTCCAACAGAGTGTTAAGTTGGAGGCCAGGCACAGATGCATCGTGGTCTTGGTGAAATCACAATGAATTAATTACACCTTGTTCAAACCCTGGTCCCACAAGTTTCCATCTGTAGAGGCTTGGGCAAGGAAACTGACCTTCCCACATTTCAGAGGTTTTCATCTGTCAGAAGGAAATAAAAACGCTTGCCTTAAGAGGCTTTTGTGCAAATTAAATGAAATAACTCATAGAAAGTACTTTAGCCTGATAAGGCTTGGTACAGAGGAAGCATTGAATAACTATTAGGCTTATTATTATTATTATTATCACCACAAAGATTATTATTATTCTATTATCTCTGACACCTAAAGATAATTTCCATATCAAAGCACAGCAGCACTATTTGACCTCATTTGGGATAGAAATGGTCCTCCTTTTATTCTACATCGTTTTTTTTTTTTTGTATTCACTTATTCACCCACTATGAATTTGTTTTGTCTCTCTTATTATAATATCCATTGGACCAGAAATATCTTTTGAATGAATAATAATAACAATAATTAGCCCAAACTGAGTTCTCATATGAGCCAGGCATGGATCTAAGGGCTTTATACACATTATCTCACAACCACCTTATGCTGCAGGTACTTCGTTATCCCCACCTGAAAAACTCACTAAAAGAATTCTAATTTATTTCTTCTATCTAGTGCCCAGACTCTGGCCCCCAGGAAAGAAACTCTCTCTTATATTGCTCTGATGGTGGTGTGCGTGAGGGGCAGGATGGCACGGAGTTGGTGGGGGTGGGGGGATGCCCGGCAATGACCGTGGAGGCCAGCAAAGGTGTCACATGGGAGAAACGTGTGAGCGCCGTCTGAAAGGAGGGGGAAAGGCTCACCAGGCAGAGCAAAATCAGAAAAGGCAAGAGCAGCCCAGGCTCTGTGGGGACTGGAAGTCCTGCAGGGACTGGCACTGAGGGAGTGACACAGGTGGGTACAGGGCAGCCAGGGGCTAGATTGAGGAGGACCCATCACCAAGTTACAATGTGTGCAATGGGCATTGTAGGGCTGGTAGCAATGGAGCATCTCAAGGGTTTAAGGTGGGGTTTTACATGGTCCTTTCCATACATTTCCTCTAACAAGGATTCCTCAGCGGCAGTGTGGAGGTTGTAATATCAGAATCCAAGATATAGAGGAGATAGAACATATGGAAGAAGGAATGACCAGCAGGAGGTCAGTGGTGGTGGAGCTGGAAAGGAGAGACAGATTCCAGAGAGACAGGTGTCCTGGCTGATGGGATGTGGCTGGTGAACAGATGGGCACAGTCTAGCAAGGTCCCCAGTCCCCGTGACCTGAGGGATGGTGATGACAATAAACAAAACAAAAACACAAAATAGGAAGTGGGATTTTTTTTTTTATTTTTAGTTGGTGAGGAAGGTAATGACTTCAGTATTAGACATGTTGAGAGAGAACTGATGAGAATTTGCTAAATTCCTAAATTTCCAGGGTGCCAAATGTTTAAAAGTTAAAAAAGGAAAAGATCATTTGAGGAGTTCCCAATGGGATTACAGCAGAGTCTCCTAGCTGTAGGAACCCCTGCTTAGGTCAGACAGCCATGGGTTTGAGTCCTGCCACCCGTGCTACAAGTCACATGGGCCTGTGTGGAAGGAATCGTGGGGTCAAATGTTAAATGCCTATGCACTTTGACTCCAAAATTTCACTTCTGGGAATCTATTGAAGTGAAATAATCAGGAGGGCTCAGGATGTATGAACAAGGCAGCTCCCTGCAGCACTGTTTATAGTAGCAAAAAATAGAGTGAAGTATTCAAAAATAAGAGACAGAAAGTCATGTCACGACTATAAAGTAGATAGCTATGCAGCCAGCGAAATGAGGCATAGCCTGTTATTGGCATGGGAAGACGCTCACACCTGAGGGAAAAGCAGGATACACGTCTACATGCCCGGCCCAAGCCCATCCCACACCATTCACTCTCTCCAAATGTCACCACCCTAAAGAAGACGTCTCTGCTATCCACTCTATCTCCCAAGTCACTGTCATCTCATGCAGTTTATTTCCTTTTTATTCATCAAACATCTTAAACATCACGAGTGTCTGCTTCCCTGTCTATCAGATAGAAAGGCTGTGAGTACGGTGGTGACAATGAAATCAGACCATTTGTATTAAATGAGATAATACGCAAATACATAAATATACCTGGCAGGAAGTAAATGCTGAAAAGTTGCCAGCCTTACCATTATTATTTTCCCTTCCTTAAAACTCTGTACTATGTATTTGTCCTATCTTCCTAACATCACTTTCCAATCATTACAAAGTCACTTGTAAATAATAGATAAATATTTAGGTTGAAGATAATGAAATACACACAAATATTCAAGGAAACCCCAAGTTTTTCCTTCCTTTTTTTATTTTTTATTTTTTAGAGATAGGGTCTTACTCTGTCACCCAGGTTGGAGTGCACAATCAATGATCCTAACTCACTGCAGCCTCAGACTCCTGGGCTCAAGTGATCCTCCTGCTTCAGCCTCTTGAGTAGCTGGGATGACAGGCATGTGCCACAATGCCTGGCTAATTTTATTATTTTTTGTTGCCCAGGCTGGCCTCAAGTGATCCACCCACCTTGGCCTACCAAAATGCTGGGATTACGGGCATGAGCTACCATGTGCAGCCCCTATTCTTTCTTACACAACACAACTAAAAAACAGGCTATTAAATCTCTTTCCATAATAAAGATGTTATTTATTACATATACATACGCACATATATACATAAATAATATATTAGTGGTTTATTGAAAAATGAGTAGTGGAATTTCCCCCTATTCAAATATTTATGTTTGCTAATCTTTAAAAGAGGATTTGCCCTGTGATAGTTATCGCTCCACAAATTGCTTTCGCAAATTCATTTTGCATTGCCTTCTCTTTTTTTGTTTTGATGTCTTAAATAAAGACCAGTATTATTTGAATGCCATGAATGTGAATAACAGACATATTCTTTTTCCTGTATTTTTTGTTTCTAATCTCCTTTGTGATTCTCATATTTTTGTGTATCTCCTCTATTTTAGTGAGATGAATGTCCAATTGTTCTCCCATAAGAGAAATGGCACATTAACGAGAGTACGCTAAATACACATAGATGCATAAGGAAATGATCTTTCCATGAAATTTGGGGAGTCACAAAGGGCAGGGGGTATGGGGGGAAATTTTTGATTCTGGTTTCAAAGGAGAGAAACTTGTATTTTCAATTCTTTGAGATCTATGTATGAGAAGCCATTTTGCATGGCCATAGGAAGGCCGCCTGATAATGATACAATTGAAAATGCACTCCTTGGGCAGAATTTCTGATACAATATGACAACGAAGCAGTCTGCACACTTAATAGCATGAAATTTGGGGAAGAATTGACAATCCACTGCATGTCTAAAAAAGCTCATCCTAATTTGAGGGCAGGTTTTGTTAATAAACCAGGACATAAAGGTTTATCTCCCCCTTCCAAATAAAAAATAACTACAATGGCAATAAAATGCCTTTGGTTAAGCTCTGTTTGCATGAAAGTATTGCCCACAGCACCAAATCTTTTATGCTGGTGGATAGCTCTGCTTCAACTCCTCTAGATCTTAAGCAACATACATTTAACAGCATGACACGTTAAAGGGAGAACAAATTCCTTTTCTTCACACCAGATGGGAATAAGAAACGTGAGTGCTGTGCACAATGAAACAATATATATAAATCGAGCATTTTTATCATCCCATTTCAGACTATAAAATTAGAAGATTCATCAGTTACAACTCCACTCATGAAATATACCTGCCGAGGTTTGGGGTCTCTTTGGGAAGACGGATACAGATAACACCTTCTGAGGGGTGAAATCATACATCAGTGGTTGTCACTGCTAGTAGAAGCCGTGACTCTCATACCCAGCTGCAATTATGCTTTGCTGTGGGATGTCACAATTGTGCCCGGAAACAGAATTATTAGGAATCAGCTTATTATCAACTCTGTAATTCATGGACCGTATGGAGATATGATCTGACAATTTTTCTACATATAGAAATATTCCCAAGTAATATTAATGTCATGTTCAAAATTGACTAAAAATATTTTCCTATTATCAGGAAAATTGTTAATGTTTCTTGGGAGGGAAAAATAAGCAGTTTTTCTCTTATTTCTTCTCACCCCTCTTTCTCCCAGTTTCTAATTATTCTAAGGCACATTCACACCCTTTGCCCTCGTGCTTCTAACAATGATGTGGTATTTATAAGGCGTTAAAATTTTTTAGAGAACTTTCCAAGTTCACTACCTCATGTGTTCCTCAAGTAACCCAGGGAGGTTGGAGCAGAAAAAGCTTAATGATTTGGACAAGAGTTGGGATGAAAACGCAGAAATTCTGAATACTTTTCCAGTGTGCTTTCTTTTTTCATGGTGCTATGCTATGACACATCCTTTCCTGATATTCCCAGGATATTAGCAAACCAGGTAAAATACACATCAGAGGTTCTTTGTTTTCTGTATTCTTTTTTTCTTTTTCTTTATGACAGAATACCTATGGAACACAATAAAAAGGATGTATAATCCTCTGCCCATTTCCTCTCTATTTGGGTCATATCAGATGGGCATTATGTATGGCTACTTTAGGCTGGGAAAGTTTACCCTGACTTGCCTGGTCGAGAAACATACACAAATTAATTAACCACACCTACTAAATTACCTTAAACTTAGAAGCTTAAAACAACAGTAAACATTTCTCATCTTTGACATTTTCTCTGGGCCAGGAATTTGGGAGCAACATGGCTGGGCTGTTTGGCTTGGAGGAGCTGCTCGTGAAATTGCAGTCAAATGTCAGCCAGAGCTGCAATGAGCTGGTGCCTTGATCAGAGAGTCTGCTCCAAGCTGGCTGGCTCTCATGACTGCCAAGGTGGTGCTGGCCAGCTGTCAGCAGCAGGCTGCGGTTCCTCTCCATAAGAATCTCTCACATGCCCACAACCAGAGCAAGTGACTTGAGAAAGCAACTGGAAGCCACAGTGCCCCTTAAGGCCTGCCTTGTACACCGGACTTCCACCATCAGCTCCATGTGCTGTCTTAATCACCAGCCTGGACTCAGCATGGGATAAAACCTCACCTGTGAAGAACACCTGGGGCCATCTTGGAGGCTGGTAGGATTACTATGGACTTCCCTGAGGGAGCCAGTGAGCTCTCCACTGCTCCAGGCGGGTTTCAAGATATAATGTCTCAAAATATGGCACCTTGGTGTTTTACAAAACGAAGGCCACTCTCCCTATCCTTTAACCTATCTTCCCTGGATCAAGTCATAAGACTGTCATTCAAGAGGTTCCTCCCTATACTCAGAGGAAAGGAGCCACAGACACAGAGACACCAACAAGAATCTGAACAAACAGGCCTCGCTATTTCCCCTGCTTTTTACCATTAAATCATATACTTCTTCACCACTGTCCACTCTCCATCAAAATGAGGTGTAACAATACACAAGGTTACTTATTTCTTTGGGTCTTCATTTCCTTATGAAAGCTCTTGTGTCATATAAAACTTATATTACATAAGTCTGTATGCTTTTTTCTTGTTAATATCTCTTTTGTTATAGGGGCCTCAGCCATGAACCTTTTGCTCCCCTCCATTCCTAAGAAACCAGAAAGTCCTGGGCAGCTCTGAGCGTCCCGGCAGAGGGTGACGTCATATTGTGGATTGTTGGGACTTTCTTTTAACATCGTTCAGTGCTAGGGATGAATGTCTGTGTCCCTCCAAAATTCATATGTTGGATCCCTAATTCTCAAAGTGATAATATGTAGAGGTAGGTCTTTGGAAAGTGATTAGGTCATGAGGGTGGAGCCCTCATAATGATATTATTACACTTAGAAGAGAGGAAGAATGTTCTGCCCCCCATCTCTCTCTCTTCTTCCCTCCCCCTCCTGCCATGTGAAGATATAGCAAGAAGATGGCCATCTGCAAACCAGGAAGAGGGCCCAGAACCTAACCATGTTACCACCATGATCTCAAACTCTCCATCCTTCACAACCATGAGAAATGGAGTTCTGCTGTTTGAGACATCCAGTGTATGGTAATCTGCTACAGCAGTCCAGGCTGGCTGGGCACCTTTACTCTTCCTTTCTCCTGAGAATTCTCCCTCAAACACTTCCATGAACCACTACATACTTATGTATCCCTAAACCCCTGACCATAGTTTGTTGGTTCAGGGGTAGGCAGTTGACACAAGAGGGAGAGAAATATTAAAAATACCTCCCCCCCAGACTATAATTAATTGTTCTCAGTGTGGAATGCCTACCTTGAACAAAGCCAATTATTCTAAGGCACATTCACACCCTTGTGAATAATCATTCCTTGAAATGTTGAACTTACGACCAAAATAAACAAATGCACTTGAGGAAAGTCTTCCTCTAATGCTTGAAGCGTAGAATATAAAAGTCCTCGAGATGGAGGAGACGTGGTCAGCAGTGAGACAGAAGGAAGCTGACCCGCAGAGCAAAGCAGAGATCAGCGAGGAAGAAAGAAAGTGGGGCCCTTGCCTCCAGGTGGGCCTGCACCCTTCTGCTAACTTAGTCCGCCTCCTCTACCACCCTTTGGATTCTGTGAGGCCAATAAATTCCCCCTTATGTACAACCAGGTCTACCGGAGCTGCAATATTGTTCACACTACAACTCTAATGCAGAGAAAATATGAATTTGTATGGTTGTAGCAGGGAGAAAATGTACTTGATTTTCTCTAATCTGGGATAATTGCTCAATCTCTCCTCTATCTGCAAACCTCTCTCCTCATGGTTGGGGGGTGGATAGAGAGAAAAGAGCTCGCCTGACTGGTAGCTCTGGAGCACAGCGGTTCTTGGAGCCCCACAGCTCTTCTGGCCTCCGGTGGGGTGTCCTTGGTCCACCTGATCACTGCTTACCCCAGCACCCGTCACGGCTGCGGACCCCGGAGGGTGTGACCATGAACTAGCCTCACCCTGCTGGCACCCTCGTGGCCCCCACCGACCACACTGCCAAGTCCTCCCTCGGCTTGCTGTGTGTGGAACGCACCGAGCCTTTCCCACACCCTCCCTGGGGAGGTCTCCCCCAGCCCCTGAAGCCTCCTGGGGTGTCGGACAGAAAACCATCCTCCCCAGCGCTGCCCCTGGCAGAGGTTTCCCCTCTCCTAGCTCCTCTCTTCTCCCCTTTCCACTGTCACCCTGCAGCAGGAATGAGCGGTTTCTCCGCCTCTCTACCACTTGGGGTGTCCCTCCTGTAAAACCCTAGACCTCTTCCCAGCCTGACTCGCAGGCCTGCTATGCGGCTAACAGGGTGACAGTTGTCGTACTCCTACGGCAAAGGGGACAACAAAGGAGGGCTTCCGTGGGAACAGGACTGGAGAGGAAGAATTAAGTAGATATGCTTAATGTTTGTTTTACACAAAATAGGCCTTTCAGCAAATTTATATTCTATA
Organism: Microcebus murinus; assembly: GCF_040939455.1. Lineage (NCBI taxonomy): Eukaryota > Metazoa > Chordata > Mammalia > Primates > Cheirogaleidae > Microcebus > Microcebus murinus. The sequence goes on along the minus strand of NC_134116.1, from coordinate 70,856,441 downwards.
ACGCAAACTTAGAATCCTGACTGATGCTGCCAGGGAGCAGAAGAACAGGAGACAGCGTTAAATCACTCAGCCAATTATCAACAATCTACTGAGCATTTACTGAATCCAGGAACTCGAGTACGGCTCATCCCCCATCATTAAGTTGCTCACGATCTAGACAAAGAAATAGATACTTGTGTTAAAAAAAAAAAAAAAAAAAGACAGAAGGAAAGAAAAGAAAGGAAAATGGATTCATTATGTTCCCAAAGGGGATGATCAAAAGGCCCACACAGATGTGCAAGGGACTAATTGTACAGGGAGGAGATGAAGCCCCCTTCACGGTGCTGAGAAGATGGCACCGGCCCGGCTCTGCAGCCCGGGAAGCTAGCTCCTTAGCAGATTTGATTCCATTTATTAAATTCAAATCTCCCAACAAGGTGTCTCATAAGCCTGAATTCAAAGTGGGAGAAGGATCGAAGAAGATTATATTGTGCCTTATGTTTGGACCGTACAGAGGTGCAAACGCACAGCACAGGTGCACATTCTTGTTTACATCAATATGAAATGCAGTGAAACGGTAGAATGTGTTGGCAAGGACTCAGGGACACAGGCGCACACACTGCTGGGGTGTCTGGTGTGGTTCTCCCCCCATAAGCTCCAGTGGCCCCTGGGCTTCCCTTTGTGTGACATTCAGATAGGTTTGCATATTTAAATATGCTGCATTGTGTTGTCTTCTTCCCAGACTATGTTGCATGCCATAACACAATCCTGACATAAACTGAGTGTCTAGTTAGCAAACATATGTTGAATGCATGAACTTTTTAGGATGGCAACTTGGCAATATGTATCGGACATTCTCAGTTTTCCTGAGGAATTTATCCTAAGGAAATAATACTGGATGTACTTGCATAATTATCTACAGAAGAGCTCAGGACATGTGGTTACACTAGGAGAAATCCAAAAGCAGTTGAAATGACAGCAATAGAATTTTATTTAAATAAATTATGGTACCACCTTAAAAGGGGCTGCTTATACAACCATTAAAAATGACAGTAGTTGTAATTAAATTGTACCACATTTTGGTAAATCTGTGTTTGGATTGTGTGTATAAAGGTACATGTTTAGAAAAGAAATCAGAAAGATGAGCCCTAACATGTTAATTGTGATTATCATTAGGTGAAAAGTTTTGAGTCCACTCTTACTAGCTTATTTTTGTTTCTTTCCTTAATGTTATAAAATGGACATATATTTCTTTTGCTGTAAGAGTATAACGACAATGACAAAATATAGATTAATGGCCCCTCAGCATCTTGTGCAGAAAGCTGGTTATCCAATCTCAAAGTCATCAGTGTGTCCCCATTTGCAGCACTGGTTTCCCAGTCCCCCATGGGAAAGACATCCAAGTGTTTATAACAGGACTTACGCTGTCTGCTGTCCTTCCATCCTGCTCACCAGGAGACGCACGAGAGCAGTATATTAGGCAAGGTGCAAACATGTCTTCATCCCAACCCTAATATTTCTTGTGCACACAACTACCAAAACTCAAACAGACCTCACTCCTAACACGAATGCAAAAGAAATAAGAACACCAACATTGACCCATCACTCCTCTTAACAGCTAAAGCCTTGGAGTGCCTGTGTTCAGCAGGCTGCTGGCCTAGACCCAGAGCCTGCTTTGCCAAAGTCATTTTAAGGCAGGTCAGCACCCATAGCCCCTCTGAATTCCCATAAGATCTGTACTGAGCCCAGGCATTTGGTGCACGGGGAATGCAGCATGTCTCCCAAAGCCACAAATGTCAATTATCAGACTGTTCTTCTTTACCATGTGGAAAGAGATAGAGGAATAAAGAGAAGGGGAGGATGATGGCCAATATTTCCTGAGCAGGAGGAGTAACTGCCTCAGGTGCAATAGGGATGTGTAACCTCTAGCCTTTTGAAGGTCCAGCTTAAATCTCACTAAACCTTGGCCATTGTCACTCTCTGGTCAACCTTATTTATCTACACCTTTCACCTTGCCTTCTCCTCAAAGAGTTACAGCTTGGAGGAAACTCATTGTTTCATGCCATTTCATGCATTTTTGCGCCTTCTTCTATGAAAGCACTTCTAAATAATCTTTTTCTAAAGGATTCATTTTTAGAAAAGCAGATTAGTGATAGAATTCCTAATGAAATGATTACTTCTGTAAAGCGATAGAAATGAAATGTCCTGATGGATCCTCTGGGATAATTGTTTCTTCAGCAATGTTTACCATCATTATCTACCCTGAGCTTCAGATGCTACAGCTTTGGCCCCCAAAACAGCAACACCATTAATATGATGAAAAAGGAAGCATTAAGAGTTACAAATGGCCTTCATCTTAGGCTGATCAAAGCACTCACTGATGATAACTTGTTCTGATTCACTTTAATTTTTGTGCCGCTCATTGCTACCAAACTAAGTGCTTTAATCCTTATAGGTTTGGTGGGGTTTTTTTTAACTGAATTACAAATTGAGGTGTCATGTGATAGTTACTTAAGAATTTATTCTTTTCATATTCAGCCTCCAAGTTGGTAGTCCTTTTTGCCAGAGTTCTCATTACAATTCCCTCAATGAGGGCAGAGCTCGTGAAAACCTGTGTAAAGAAAATAAAACATGGCTTAGAAAGGGAGGTAGAGGAGAAGGAAGAGGAAGTTACTAAATTAAAATCTGCTGTGAAACATTAGATATAGATTCCAAGCTTTTTTAATAGAAACAGACTGACTACACAGACTCTAAGAAGATGCCTTCTCAGACCAAAAGACAAAAGTGAAGAACTTTCTCTCCCAGTTTAACCTTACATGCTGTTTTTTGACCTTGCAAACTCTTTTCGTGCAAACTCTTTGACTGTCTTCTGTCAGCCTGTCTAACACAAATTATATTGTATTTCCTATGGAAAAAAAAAGAGGGGTGGGCTTATGGTTTTCAAATAGGTATTCCATTCACCTCATAATGCCCCGTCAGGACATTGCCGACAGAACTTGACTAAATAAATATTGAATCGAAAAGCATAGGCTAGAAAAATCACTTCTATCCACCACATATAAAAATAAGTATCTAGAATTCAATGCAGTTATTTTGTCCCTTACAACTGCGGCCCCCAACCACCCTGGCCAAGGTCTGTGGCCTGTTGGGAACCAGGCTGCACAGCAGGAGGTGAGCAGCAGATGAGCAAAGCTTCATCTGTATTTACAGCTGCTCCCCATCACTCGCATCACCGTCTGAGCTCCGCCTCCTGTCAGATCAGCGGCAGCATTAGATTCTCACAGGAGCACGAACCCTACTGTAAACTGCGCATGCGAGGGATCTGAGTTTCACACTCCTTATGAGAATCTACTGCCTGGTGAGCTGAGGCGGTGATGCTAGTGCTGGGGAGCAGCTGCAAATACAGATTATCGCCAACAGAGAGGTCTGACTGCACAATGAATGTAATGTGCTTGAGTCATCCCACAACCACCATGCTCCAACCCCAGTCTGTGGAAAAACTGTCTTCCATGAAACCCGCCCTGGTTCCAAAAAAGTTGGGGACCACTGCCTTACAAAACCTAGGGTGACTCCCTTTTCCTAAGGAATAACTACACTTTCATTCCATGGCTCAAATTCTTTCCTAGAAATTTGCTGCCAACCCAGCTATATTTAGGGATTCTGAATGATAAGGAGGGAACTGGATTTCCTTTCTGGGCTGAAAAGCAGCCCTTAGCATGAACACAGAGCACAGAGAGCTTTCCTTTTTATTTCTTTCTGAGTTTCCTGACACAGCCTGGCCAGACCTAAGAAATGTGTCAGCTTCCATCCTATCTTGTTATTAAATGAGCTTTTCAGATTTTTCCTTACCAACTCTACATAGATCCAGTTGTACAAGATGCATACGCTAAAATGTGATTTCCGGGTCCCTGACTAAGCCAGGATTGGCCTCCCAGTATTCCCGAACCTCCCATGTCACTCACTGGGCATCAGGGACTTGCCTAGCAGTGCAGCAAAAGGAAGGAGATCCTTCAGGAACAGAGGCTAAGATGGCAAGAGCTCACACAAAATGCTCAAGGGGGGAAACTGATGCCCAATTTAAGAAGGGCACAAAGCCAGGAGGAGCCAAGAGTAACAAATTCTAGATCTGGATCCACAAATTCATAACTAAGAAAATAAAAAACAAGCCAAAGCAGGGTGAGATGGAAAGGGACAGGGCAGAAGAGATGATGCATGGACAGGTGTGCCTGGCTAAACAGGGAGGGTATGGCACACACAGGGCATGCTGCTGCTTTCCTTGCTTTATTTTTAAAAAGATTTTTATTTTTTTCAGAGCAGTTTTAATTTCATAGCAAAACTGTAAGGAAGGTACAGAGATTTCCCATATATACCACTTTCCCCATGCATGCATAGCCTTCCCCATCATCAACATCCCCCACCGGAGTGTAATAAATTACAATTGACGAACCTACACTGATGCACCATAACCCCCCAAAGTCCACAGAGTCCATTAGGGCATTCTTACTGTTGTGCATTCTATGGGTTTGGACAAATGTATAGTGACACGTATCCACCCGTATGGTACCATGCAGAGTACTTCCACCATCCTAAAAATCCTCTCTGCTCTGCCTCTAAATACCTCCTCCCACCCCCAACCCTTGGCAATCATTACTCTTGTGACACAGTTTTGCCTTTTCCACAGGTCATATAACTGGAATCATACAGTGTGTTACCTTTTCAGATTGGCTTCTGCCACTTACTAATGTGCGTTTAAGATTCCTCCATGTCTTTTCATGGCTTGATAGTTCATTTCTTTTCAGTAGTGAATAATATTCCATTGTGTGTTTGATGTACCACAACCACAATTTGTTTATCCATTCACCTACGGAAGGGCAACTGGCTTGCTTCCAAATTTTACCTGGCCACCTGTGACAAATTGTATTTTTCAAAGTTGGCCACAAGAATATCTCTTGTTCCTAAGCTTTTCTTTTCTTTTTTTAATGTAGTACTCCCCCATCAAGGAATGGATTTTACTTTCTTAGGCAGATTTATGACTTACTGGTAACCAACAGAGCAGATAGAAATGACACAGAATGATTTCTGAGACTAAGGTATAAACAATGCAGCTTCCACCTTGCTCATTGGCACGCTGGCATTGGCGCCCTGAGTCACTATGCAAATGTCCAACTGCCCCGAAACCACCATGGGATGAGGAAGCCCAAACTAGCCATGCGAAAAGATGACATGGGGAAGCACTGAAGCTGCATCACTAGAGAAAGATGCCCAGCCACCGTGCAGCTGCTCCAGCCCTCCTCCCCCAGAGCACTCCACCTCACCCTTACCCCATCCCCATCCCTCCAACCATGCCCTGTCGCCCTCCAACCAGGGTATGGCTGCAAGAGAGATCCCAGGCCAACACACACAGCTGAGCCCTTCCTGATGTCCCAAGTCACAAAGGTTGAGAGAGATGGTAAAATGATTGTTGTATAAGTCATTAAGTTTTTTTCGGTGATGTATTATGCACTGATAACCCACAATATCAGCTTTTATTCCTTACCTCCCTTTCCCAATTTTGCTTCCAGTCTAAGTTCTTATACTTAGATCTACAAATTCAGTCCTTTCTCTTCAAAAGAAACTTATACTGTAAACTGAGGCACCCAGGAGAAGGCGATCACAGGTTTTAATGTAATTCTATGCTCTCTTCATTAAGAAATAAATCACCCTAGTATGATTATTTCTTCTTTCTGTTTACATGTAAATATTTTTAAGAACTGAACTGCAGCAATTGTTTACAATTGCATTTATATTATTATCCCAAAACATTCATACTATTATCTCCCAAAAATCCAAAATTCCAAAAAACTGAAAAAAATCAGTGATTTATTAGTTTTGAATTTCTCTCCTCCCAGAATCCATTGAACCAACCATATTTTATTGAGTTTCTCATTTGGAGGAGGAAATAAATGGTTTTTCTTGTTTTTACCTTTTCCTTGCTCTTATCTTGACTATTAACTATTGGATTGTTTGCCAATTAGATAACTGACATCTAAAGCCACTTCATTCATTAAAAAAGTAAAACACTAATGGCTTATCACTTAGAGAAAAAATGCAGAGGAGAAATGATCAAATTTTATAACATTATGGCTGGTGCAGGTAGTTGACTTTGGATATGTTTACCAAATCTCTGAATGCAGACTGATGCTCTTGGTAGCTAATTTTAAGATGAAGAAATGTTTGCTTATCCAAACTGTCCTTAGGAAAATGACTGCCCCGCACGTGTTTAATAAGAAGGGAAGAAGTGGAATGGGTTTGCAGTGTGACTCTTCTCTATGACATTTCTTACTCTTAGTAAAATCAACTACAATCATACAATCATACGAAGAAAAAAATCCATGCCATTTAAACTTGTTTGTTAGCTCTGTAACTCAGAGAAGCACAATCATTCAACGTGGTATTTTCAGTATCAAAAAAATCCCCACCCTCAAAAAATGTTCATTTCCTCTGGAAATTGTTTTTACTATCACCACATGAATTCTGAAGAAAGGCTCGTTGAAGATATTGTTAAATCAGTGTTGATTTAAACATGGATCTACCTCCCACATAGCTACCATCTCTGAGTTGTTGCAGGAACTGAAAGAAACAGGATGGAAACGGCCACGGTTTCCCAAAAAGAACTAACCCTCCCTCTGCACAAATTGCCCTGGTATGAAAAAACTCAGTCCCTCCAGCCCAGCATGTAAAGCAATTTGGTCTACAGTCACACAGGGAAGGAGCACATAAGGGGACACTTTCTCATTTGTAGGATTCTTTTTCCTTCCATAGAAAGCGTCTTTCTACAGTAAGGAAAAGGCCAAAGATCTTCCTCACACAGCTCAGGCTTTCTTCTTTGGCCTCAGCATTTGGGGCTGGAGATACTATTTGTGGAATGAGACTGAGGAAATGAGCCAAAATGAATTTCAGGCTTGCCAGAGCTTACAATCTTAATGTAAATTCAACAATTAGCAATGCCTCAGCTGTGAAAGCTGGAAAAAATTCCACCCATCAGATGGTGAGAGAGGCTGGGGGGGAAAATCGCTCCCATCTTACTGTTGTTATTCTCTCATCTCCTGACTCTGCTTATAACCTTGAAAGCAGATCTGGACCCTGTCAGTCCTAAACTCACGAGGCTCCAGAAAAGTAACCTCCTTATTAATCCAAAGTAGAACTAGAAAGCTGTAAAAAACCTAAGTAGGGAAAGAGATTTAAAATATGATATAAGAAACAGACTGTATCATCAGCTTCAAATGCTGCCTAGGTTAACAGACATGGTTGAATGCCAAGAGGATCCAATTAAATTAAGATACTTGTAAGAATAAACAGCTCGAACGTGTCCTTGTCAACTTGAAGTATATAGCAGGTGTTATTCTGTAATAAGGCAATTTTTGTTTCTTGGGATGTTTGAAGAAGGCAGAAAACACATGCACATTACATACCATGGGGTCCACGAGCCCCCCCCAAGAACACTGGGATCTTCTTGCCTCATTTCAACACAATTGTGGGGTTTTCCCTAAAAGTATTTCCTCCTTATTTTCATTGACAGTTATTATAGATGATGCAAACTTTGTGGCCATCCTCAAAGCCAAGAACCATGTTCCATTTCAACCTGTTAATCAAACATATATCACAATCAACCCGGGAGTAAATCTTGCCACTTCCCTCAACCATTCCTCTTCATGACTTTCCCTCATTCCCTTCCATAAATTACCCCACTTCCCATTAAACTCTCTTCTTCTGAGTGCAAATCAAACAAGATCAATATTTTTTAATACAAATGTGCCCCAATTTTTCTTCACCAAATATTCACTCAGCTGTGTCTGAGTTTGTATCCCTCCCCCCAACGTTGAGCCTGAGAAGGAGTCCCGGTACACACCGTTTACTTGGGAAGTGCTCCCGGGAGGCACAGCGTAGCTCTAGGGAAGCCAGATAAGGAAGGGAGGAAAGTACACGAAGGGTTTATTAACGAGTGAGCTCCTACTATGGGCAATTGTGCCGAAATCCAACTGGGGACCTTCTGAAATACCAACTTTCACATCCCAGAATTGTCCCACCAAGGCACATTTATCCACAAACTTGTGTCCCTCATTGTTTGAGGGTGACTTCCGAGAACTTTCTTGCTTCCCCAGAGCTTCCAGCCTGCACACTGCACAGTCAGGTGCACTTCTGCAGCCAGAGAAGGTCCTCTGACAGAAAGACTCAGATGCTTGAGGGAGAAAGCCCTTAGCGTGGTTGGGAACTGTCCACTACAGCGGAAAGTGACCCTCAGAGAGGGCTGCTGGGATATAGACAGGGGTCCCACAATGGTGCCTGCTACCACATATGCCTGATCTTTCAAATTGCTCAGCTACACACAAAGGGGGTAGTTGTGTGTATTGAATGAATATTCAAATATTCTCTCACCTTTTATTCTCTAACTGAATTATGATCCCTATTTGTATCTTTTCCCAGATAGAACCTTTAACCCAATCATTCATTTACACTTCTTTTAATCTGTACAAAAAGCTTCCTGCCTCCGTTCTGCAAACACTTGTTTTGAACCCAATTATCTCAGAGCTCTTCTCTCTCTTATGCACTGTCAAGGCAATTTACTTCAAATGAGCAAAGAGCTCCAGCTCATGGCCCTTGCTTTTGAATCTCAGAAAAAGAAACCGGGGTATCTTTCTTAGCCATGGGGCTGTATTATAAACATGTTTAATTATTTCACACTCACATTATTATTCTCTACCTCTTCTATTTGCATAAGTAAAAGTGAAACATGTTTCTTATATTAGCCTCTTATTCAGTCAGCAAATATAAGGGCAGGGAATTTCATCATAGCAAATTCCTTCGGTTTTATATTTAAATCACAATTGCTTCTTTGTAAAAGAGTTTGTAGTCAAGTCCATACAGAACTAGACAAAAAAATTATACGTGTACCAAAAAAATGTAAGCTACCATCCAGAATTTCATTTTATTTTCCATATTGCATATTAACTATTGATTTTTTAATCCTGCCATGTTATCCTCTCCTTATAACCTAGGATGGTTTATTAACCCTTGTTCTTGGAGACTGTACCACTTCACCCAGCATCAAAAGATTTTTCTACCCGACAATGACTTTTTCAAAGTAACAAGTATATCTAAGAATTTTGTTGCTATAAACAAGAGTTTACAGGGATTCAAGGACATCATTTCTCACCCTCTGACACGGCCAAAGTATCATATTATATTTAAGATTCTCAAAGGTTGAAGAAACAGCCCTAAGGCTGTTGATGGGAGGGCACTGTAGTGTCTCCTGTCTGATTCATATTTGTAATGAACCCGCTTTTGGATTGCAGCAATAAAAGGGACATAACCCTTGAGCAGGTCTCAGAGAAGCTCCACTAATTTATGTGGCAGGCCTCAATCTCTTGTGAAGGTTTAATGAGAAGCACATGCAGTATAGAGGGCACCCGGCATCTGTTGTAGCAGATAGCTCTGGAAAAGCAGAGGAATGCCTCATGAAAAGAAGATATATCCAGACTTTTTAAAAATTACAAGGATGACCCTAATAGAGAACTGGGGGAGAAGAGAACTAAAAAAAGACAACTAGTGCAGCAAATATCAATCTGTTATATACTTTCTGGTAATTTCTGAATGTCCCCCAAAAGAAAAGCATGACACGGATAATTTATGTGCCTATTGAAAGTAATTTTCCAAGCATGAATGGCTGAAGGATTGTAATTTCTTTCCCCCCAATCATTATAGGTCTCCCAGAGGTCACACAAATAACCAGCATCCTTTCATCCCAAACAGGACGAAGCTCAGGTTGAGATATGAGCCTATTAAAATTCCGTTTGAAAAAGAATTTTATTTTGCCAATGATCTCATTTATTAATTGCTGACTGCCTCTTAAAACCTTCACTGGAAGACAAAGAGACCTTCAAATCCTTTCTCTGAGAATTAGAGTGTTCATTTAAGGATTCCAGATGGGCTGTTTTTTAAGTATTAAAGTTTGAGCATTTTAACCACCAAAAGATGAAAGGAATTTTTACCCAGTTTTGTTCCACAATTGCCAGCCAGTGGTTTGTCAATCCCAGCCAAATTGAGCATCACTTTAAATTAGATTTACTCACGGGACCCTCAACAATCACAATCAACACAAGATATTAGGGAGTTTAGGAAATGGGTCTATTAAAGGACAATTAAAGCTGTCAGCCAGCCTTCCGGAGCTTATTTTCAGTTAATTCGATCCTGGTAGACAGTCTGCCCTAAACAAAGAGGTTTGCTTTACAACACAAGCCGAGATCCGGAGCTGGTTGTCTGAGCCCTGGTGATGGCTCTTGTTTCACTTTCAGCTGTTCCTCCGAATAAACAACTTCGGAATCACGTCAACTGTTTAAGTCCTCCTGGAAGCCCTACCAGTCACCAAGGAGAAATCCAGCCTGCACCCTTCAGAGAAGTCAGCAGCAAGGCCCTGGGTATCGATTGGTTTTCCTTTTCGTGTGAAGTCTCATGGAAATGCTTTAGGACTGGGCGCTCCCCATCTGGCATATAGTCAATAGCAAGGAGCGCTTTACAGCCAGGGTGTGCCTGAAATTGCCCATCAATGTCTCAGGTTATTCATACCCTTTCATACAGTATTTTCACGTACAGTATGTGCCAGGGATTTATCCTGAAGGAACAGGTATTTGTGCAAAGACTTATGAACAAGGCCGTTTGCTGCAGAATTAGATGCAGGCAAGACATAAAGCAGGTTAGTTTTGCCACTCCCTCCTGCCTCCTTCTCCTTCACCCTCCCCAACCCCCTGACCATAAACCCCTTCCTCCACCATAAAAGCCTCTTTAGCGGTACTGTCCTCTAAGGCCTTTGCCTGGAGAGCTGCACCCTTCACAGGTTGAAAGTTTGAGTTTGCCAGGACCTGGGCCTTCCTCCATCAAAACCCACCTGTAGGTCCCCATACTCTTGGTTTTATGCTCTCTGCCTTCTGCCAGGCTAGAAAATCAGGTACATTTTTTATACTAAGGTATTTGTGGATTAATATCCCCTCTACTATGTGGTATTTTTTTATTTTAAAATGAGATCTTCCCAAAGATAAGACTTTCAACCAAAGATGAGAATTGCAGGCTCCACGTAAACCTAGTCGCTGGATTTTTGAGGTTTAACATCCTTTTTAAAAAATATATTTTCAGTGTGTGTGTGTATGTATGTGTGTCTCCATTTATGTTTCTTTATGAAAAGATATTCATGCTTATTATAGAAAATGTGAGAAAAAGAAAGTGAAAGGAAGACAAAATTCATCCATATTCCTACCATGCAGAAATGGTATTTTTTATATTCTATTGTGTTTCCTTCCAGTCTTGGTAATATGCACAAATGTTTGTTTAGTCTCTGGAGTCATGATTATAGTGTATGTACAATCATGCATTCATTTTGCATTTTGCATATTTATTGAAAAATATCAGAATAGCTGCACCCTAACAAGGTCAGCCATGGGTCCACACTTTATAGCAGTTCACCCCTTTCTTTGCTCATAAGTTTATCTAGGTTTACCAGGAATATTTTTTTTTACTTTATTACTGTAAACATGTTATTTATTTATTTACTTTTTTTTTTTTATTTTTTTTGAGACAGAGTCTCGCTTTGTTGTCCAGGCTAGAGTGAGTGCCGTGGCATCAGCCTAGCTCACAGCAACCTCAAACTCCTGGGCTCGAACGATCCTTCTGCCTCAGCCTCCCGAGTAGCTGGGACTACAGGCATGCGCCACCATGCCCGGCTAATTTTTTATATATATATCAGTTGGCCAATTAATTTCTTTCTATTTATAGTAGAGACGGGGTCTCGCTCTTGCTCAGGCTGGTTTTGAACTCCTGACCTTGAGCAATCCGCCCGCCTCAGCCTCCCAGAGAGCTAGGATTACAGGCGTGAGCCACCGCGCCCGGCCTATTTATTTACTTTTTATTTCAGCATATTATGGGGGTACAAATGTTAAGGTTACATATATTGCCCATGCCCCCCTCCTCCCTCGAGTCAGAGCTTCAAGCATGACCGTCCCCCAGATGGTGCACATCTCACTCATTATGTATATACCCATCCCCTCCTCCCCCCTCCCACCTGCCCGACACCCAATAAATGTTATTCCTATATGTCCACTTAGGTTTAAAAGCATTTGCCTAGTCTCTCTGGGTTTCTTATCCATTGGAAATCTCTGCCATGTCTAGCTGGTAAGCAAATTTCTCCAGGTAAAAGCACTCAAATCCAGTTCTGGAACAGGAAAAGGACTCATGTGTGTTAGAACAATGTGGATGCAGCTGAGGCAGGGAAGACACTAGGATGCAGGCTAAGAAGGGCCACCGGCAGGAGGTCAAGGTCCCAGTCTGCAATTGTGGTGGGAGCCTCCATGCCACAGCTCTCCTCCGCAGCTGCTTGGAAGAGTGGGATGCTGACCACCCAAGACCCAGCGTCTGGTCCCCAGTTGCTCTGGCCACCATAAGAAGCCCCTGTGATTAACACCCACACAGAAACTGAGTTACAGCTGACCCCGAGGACAGTTCATTCCTACTACCAAAAATGCACCTCCCCTCTGCTCCCTCTCTCCTCTTCACTCAAGAGTGTGGGCTCGGCCACACCCACCTCCTTAGCGCACAGGCTGAAGGTGAGGGTACGAGTCGGGGGCTCTCACGGTTGTTTATGCTTCAATGAGCACATTCACCTTTCTATCTGGGCTATATACTTTTCTGATTTTGCCGCTGACCTTATGCAATCCTACTTGGGGAATGATTAATCATTTTCATAGCAGTCTCAGATTAAATGGAGAAAGTACAGCCAAACATTTCTGAAGGAAACAAGATGGGATCTAACGTTTTTAGAGTCAGGCCCATTAGTCATACTTTTTGAATAATGTTCAAAGAGGACATTAAAAGGGGAAGAGGATGGGGGTGGGTCAGGGAGAATTAGGTAGACCTCAGTTGATGTGAGTATTTTATTTGTAAATGGCATGCCATTTTACTAATGGATTTGAATTACATCTAACCGTTCTCTAAGTGTTGGTTTGTATTAAATTTAAACATGTTATAAAGAGCCTTTTGCTCTTTTTGAGCAAGCAAGACTTCCCATAGGGCAGCTTTAATGATGTTTAATAATAATTAATAAACACTTAGGAGGACTATCACATTTCCAATAACTAACAATGTGATTATCTACCCAGAGACTTGGAAGGAGCTACAGTCTCAGTGTATGATGACTGGCATGGTTGCTGTATTTCACGTGGGAGACTAAGTACACACACAGTGAGAACACTGGAAAAGAGCAGCCCCCCTAGCCCACCCAGCAACCATGGACCCCGTTTAGCAGCAAGTGGGGTGCCCAGAGCTGCCTTATGAAGCAAAACCTGCTTCTCCCAAAGGGGACTCAGGGGACTTGGCAGAATGAAATTCACAAAGAGAGCTTCATTCTGAAGACTTGGCCGCGTGATGGTTATGTGACTCATTCAACTGGGCGTCATTATTCTTATCCATATGCAAACAGGGTCTATTCAGTCTTCTCATAAATACGGATGAAGTGGGCAACCACTCAGCATAAAAAGGCAGAAGGGGCCGAAATGGTCAGGAAGATGCATTGTCATCCCACTAAATGACATGACAGACGCGTAGCTCAGTAGAGCAAAATGAATGGCATCTTTCTTTTTCCATTTACTTGTACAGTCAGAAGAAATTCAGGAAATGGCATAGAATCTCCATTTTGAAAACAAATAATTATTATTCGATTCAATTCTGTACACATATATTGAATTAGGCTGCCCTGCTTCTGTAGGTTTTTCTTCATGAAGACGTCTCTGTCAGAGACGTTGCTGCTCAACTGCCTGATGAAAGTATGATTTCAGCACTTACGTTATTCATCGCTTTGTGGGATGGAGTGACCTCTTCAGTTGTTGTAATAATGATGCATCTATGTATTTTACCATAATAATGAAATTCAAAATAAACTGATGTACTGAAAATGCATGAAGAGATAACCTGAAATCCTTTCTAAAAATTCTGGGAAACCAGAGATCTTGTGAAATTATTTGAATCACAGTGAAAAGACACATCATTTAATGGTTAAAAGTTGGTTCGTTTTAATGATACAAGAAGGTTTATAAGGTCATGCGACCCGTTTGTTAACCTGCTTAGTGGCATGGAGTGTGTTCGGGGCTGCCCTTCCCCAAATGACTGAGGACTAAGCAGAGAGGAGCTCGTCTCCAATCATGGCCTAAAGACTTTCAAAGAGGTCATCTCTGGCTACTTTCTCTTTGCTTCTCAGCAAGCAACCTATGCTATACGTTTTTCAGTGTCTCTGAGGGGAGGACACCCACGCAATCACATTCATGTTCAGTGAATTTGGGCTTTCTTTCTTTCTTTTTTCTTTCTTTCTTTCTTTCTTTCTTTCTTTCTTTCTTTCTTTCTTTCTTTCTTTCTTTCTTTCTTTCTTTCTTTCTTTCTTTCTTTTTTCTTTCTTTCTTTTAGAATCCAATAGCTATTAGCCCTTCGTAGAAACCACCCAGCAGCAAAAGCCACAAAGGCAAGATCGATGGATTTGCCACGTATGCTATAGATAGCACGGCTTCTGCCATGTTCCACCCTCATGCTCATTTCACCTGGATCCTTTGTCAACATCGTGCCTTGATTTTCACTTTGTGGCTTCAGGATAAAAGGCTTTCAGGCTAAACCCCGCCAGCCAACACTTCAGCATCCCGTCTGAGTATGTGCTTTCCTGATACCTCTGACACAGAATTTCTGGAGATCAGGACTCAGTTTCCCCACCTTTTTGTAGCTGCGACTGGCATGCAGGAAGCCTCAGTGAGAATCATAAAAGAAAGGAGAAGGGAAAATAGGGAGGACAAGAGGGGACTGGATCTAAATATAGAATATGCATACTTCATTTGGTGAACTTTTGGAATATATGTCTGTTCATGTGTCATATACTGGATTTTTTTTTTCCACCCAAGAAAAGAATTGAAGAAAGTGCCAAAAATCACACGCTACAATATTGATGTCAATAAAGTAAACACCAATTGTAACAATGACAAAGTGAGATTTAGGCTCTAAAACTCTTTATTCTCAACCCAATATTCTTATGTTTCATGGTATGTCTTCCAAATTATAGAACATGGTCCCGCTAACATTATTCAGTTGCAAAAATTCAAAGATATGAATAAGTATAATGAGAAGCAGTACATCTGTATAGTCTTGAAGGCTCTCTCCACTCATACTTATGAACTACAAAGGGGACAAGAGAACCATCACAGTGGCAGACACCACCTTAACCGAATGATGAAGCGTAACATGACTGGCAGCGAGACACACCGGCGTGCACCCCTGACGCACCGAGTAGGGCACCCGTTGCTATTGTGATATTCTTGCCTAAAATGCATAATCTGAATTTGATCACGAGGAAAATACAAACAAACCCAAATTGAGGGACACTTTACAAAATAACTGCCTCGTATTTTTCAAAATGTCATGAAAGATAAAGGAAGACTGAGAAATTGTCCCACTTGGAAGAGACAGGTCAGGACAACTGAGCATGATATGTGATCCTACATCAGAAAAACAATACTAGTGGGAAAACTGGAAAAAATTGAATAAATTCTGCAGATTAGTTAATAGTGCCAAGTCATGTTAATTTACTGGTTTTGATCATTATATGAAGATTATGTAAGACGTTAACACTTGGGGAAGCTGGGTGAAGGGTATATTGGAATTTTGTATACTATTTTGCTACTTTTTGGAGTCTGAAATTATATCAAATGAATAGTTAAATTTTTTAAAATAAAAAATTCTCAAGTTCTAGATACTGGATTTCAAGGTATATCTGCGAGCATTTATCCGATGCATTTCTGAGGGAAAAAACAAGTAAGATGTGCAACGTTTAGGGGATGGACATGCTTCAAGCTCTTACTCGAGGGGGGAGGGGGCATGGGCAATATATGTAACCTTAACACTTGTACCCACATAATATACTAAAATAAAAAAATAAAAAATAGAAACCAAAAAAAAGAAAGAAAGAAAAGTTGCTGGCATTTGTTAGATCAGTGGGCAATGTGAGCATTTTGGCATTTTAGTAACAGAGAGAAAGAGATGCGGAGAGGGAGAAAGACAGACGGTGAAAGCCTAGGTTGGTATGTCTACATCGACAGATCATTTCAAAGAGGACCAGGGCTGTGTCTTACAGCCACACTGAGGAAGCCACCGTGGTCCCTGTCACAGCCCCGTCCGTGCTACCAGAATCAAAGGCAGGCTTTTCTCTGATTGGCTGGGTCAGGCTGCTAATGAGGCGAAGGTCATGGATCGGTTCCTTCTCAGGGCCTTGTGAGCATCCCTTTGTCCCTTGCCATTTTTTCTGATCACAAGGCAGAAAGGTGTCAATGCTGGACTGCATCAGCACAAGGCCAGCTCCACGGCAAAGAAGAGCTAAAACACTCACCATCCCTAAGGTCACCTTTAAACATAATGGACACACTTGGATAGAAGCACTGTCACCTAAATATGCTTCTAAAAATAACTGCTCCAAGGAAAGAACCATTAAGATAAGGGTATTAGATTTGCCTCCCCCTCTAGAACCTGTAATTAAGAGAGCTGGAAGGGTGAGGCTGATTGGCCTCCGGGCAAGCCACAGACACCCAGAAATTTTAGAGAGCCTTGTCACCTCTTTAGCAAAAGCAAGCGATGGCTTTGAAGGCTGTGCTCTCTGATTTAATATCACTTAGGCAGACACCAAAGTACATAAAGAATGAGGCTGCTTGCCTGCCTTGCTGCTGACAGTCAGATATCTTTCAGCTTTCACAATCCAAAAAATTGTTGATAGGGGGCTTCTTTCAAGAAGATTGTTTCCCTGAGCCTCATGTTTACTCAGAAAGCTTCCTTGACGTACTTGGGATTCCAAAGTGGGAGGTATACACGTGCTGGAAGATTTCAATTTCAAATATCAACACGTTTCAGAGCCAAAGGCAGCTAAGGAACTAGAATAGGTTTCAACACATGATTAATTTTGGAATCGTAAACAAACACAGTGATTTGAAAGTAAATTTACTTATGGGATGAAATAAAAAAAAAAAAAGTTAGTGGGCTTCAGTCACTTGCTTCCACCTAAAGTTAGAACAATTAAACGTACACTGCATGAAAAGTTATCCCCTTAAGGTTCTGTAGACATGAGAATGGGTAAATACACAAAGGCAGGGTGACAGGGAAGCACCTCTGCGGGGCCAGGCAGCCCACCCATCTGCTTTTCCCACTGGGCTGTGCATTTTCGGGTCCTCCCTAGCACTTAGCAGACAAGGCAAGGATGAGAAACATAAGCAAATAAACTAAAGAACATTTTTTGGAAATCCCTCTTGCTTCTCCTGATATCAAGGTACTCACTGGATCGCAGGGAAATGAGATGTTTCACTAGGTTGAAACTTATCAGAAGGTCCCCATGATAACAGAAACAGAATAAAAACTAAAAACATCTCCAACTAAAATCTGGGAAAACGCATTCCGTCTCTGCTGAGTGAAGCTGAGTACAGCTGCAGAAATCGATGTCGGAAAAACCAACGGCAGTGAAGTAGGAGGGAAGTAAAATCCCTCAAGACGCCAGAGCCACCGGGTTGTAAATATTCTTAAACCCAGGCTCACGAGACAAAGATGCCAGTCTGCATGAGACTGAAATCGTTGTGTCATTTTCAGATGAAGCAATTCACATTTGACCACTGCATCTTGATCTGTATTTCCCTAAGGGCAGACTTGAATAGAAAGCTCCATGTTCCTACTTATAGACTTTTATTGTCCAAAAAATAGACTAATTTTACATTTCTATCACCCAGTTCCTTTATCAGCTATACCAGATATAAAGAGCAAGTAGTCCGAATTATATCCCTCTCTGGAAATATTTATAAAAGTTTATCTCACTACACATACACATTTTGCAAGGAAAGGTGGAAGAAAAAAATTACCTAAAACAGATTGGTGCATGAAATAATATACAACAATGTCCTGTCTCTAGGAAAAGCATGGATTATAATGGACCCAGTCTCCCTGTGCTGTAAGCTGAACTCATGATGGAATGTGTAGAATCAAATCTATTGTTTGAAAGACAGAAAGCAGTTCCCCACTCAGGGGCTAGACACCACTGACTAACCCACTTCGTCCTTTTTTGTCCTACTTTGTATTGGGAATTGTGAAGCATTTCTTTCACGGTATCCTCAACACATTTGCATGCATTTCCTCATTGAGAATGAGGAGTATGATGACCATTTTGCAGATGAGGAAGCTGACACTCAGGGGCCGAGGTGACCATGGTGACACAGCCAGGGCCTACAGAACTGTGCAGCCCTCCTTAGTCTCCTGGAATCAAGTTCTGTCTCCTACACAAGAGTTCACTGCAGGTCAGCATCCTCGTAACCACAGGCACGCATTGCCTGCTCAATATTCTCACTGTCTGTGTTTGCTGGCTCCTTCCCGCACATCTCTTTTCCTCTTGGAATCCACAAAATGCACGTTTGCTCAAAGAGCCCCTATTAATCATACTAAAATGTCACCTCAAATTGAATGCAAAGTGTCCTTTGCTTCCTAAATTATTTTTCTTTTTTTTTTTTTTTTGAGACAGAGTCCTGAGCTATCACCTAAGCTAGAGTATGGTGGCATCACATTAGCTCACAGCAACCTCAAAGTCCTGGGCTCAAGCAATCCTCCTGCCTTGGCCTCCCATGTAGCTGGGACTACAGGTGTGTGCCACCACGCCTGGCTAATTTTTCTATTTTCTGTAGAGATAGGGTCTCACTCTTTCTCAGGCTGGTCTTGAGCTCTCTGACCTCAAGCAATCCCCCTGTCTAGGCCTCCCAGAGTGCTGGGATTACAGGTGTGAGCCACTGAGGTAGGCCCTAAATTATCATCTTAGTGTTATAATGTTCCCGTTGGTGACAGAGTGATTTTCAAACCTTATCTTTAACCATGAGGACCAACCAGCTAAAAGCTCACATGTAGGCACGAGTACACACAAACAGGTACACATGAGCTTTGAGAAAACTGGCTAAGCACTAGGGCTACAGACTTAATTTGAAACCTGAGTGGACAGACTCCATAATGTTTATACTCTGGGTGCTGTCACAGTGCAAATGATACCCTGCAGCTGGAGCAAAGATTGCCCAGAGACACAGAGTGGCACTCACACGTGGCTGATGCTTGGATAACTGAACCCAAACCTCTCCCCTCGTCTTTCCCAATGCACACATGCCCCCAGGCCCACTCAGACTTCCAGGACAAGCTCCTGAGAATCTTTGGCACCATAAATCTCCCTGGTGATTCTGGTGCCCACCTTCAGGAAGGGATGTCCACAAAAGACAGCCAATGGAGGAGGAACCACCTGACCTGCTGCACTGAATGCTCGGCAGTTCCTCCCTCCACACATCCACACTCCTGTGAGTGACCATGACGGGAGACGCCAAAGGGACCAACGACCCACCAGAATGGCATAAAGACAACCTTAAACTGAAAACATCTGGGCACACAGCAGCTGAGAAAGAAGCCTTCTCTGAACTTCCCTTGTTCAGCACAGCTTTCTGAGAGTTCAGCCACCAGGCAGGGAGCAGGAAGAACAACCCTCACCACCTGGATGTGAGAATTCAGCTGCCATAAATCCCTCTCCTGGGAGCTTGCAAATGAAAAAGAGAATGACCACTAGCACCTGGGATGAGAAATCCTATATACAAACCTTATCAGAATCCCCCCTACTTTGCCCCTGCAGCCCCAACCACCCCTGTAGAATGCTGAGATACAAACCGTTACTGGCTGTGTGAAGAGCTACTCACAGAGTGCCCCTGTACACTTGCTGGAGGGGCAAAAATATCTCTTTCTCTACTCATCTTAGGTTCCCCAACCAGAGCCCTGTGCACTAGACTGTCCAAAGACAGACTAACAAGAGAAAAACAAATAGAAGTTTATTAACATGTGCATCGTATATGGAACACATGAGTGTATCCAGAGCTAGCTAACTCAAAGGGGTGCTTAGTACCTTGGCTTCCATACCATCTTGTTAAAGAAAAAGAATTTGGGGGCTTCTGCCTGCAGAGACAAATCTAATGGAGGTATATTTATATTGACAGGAGAAAAACATTTGGAAGAATTCATTCTTTGGACTGAGACTCTTGTGCATTTGGTTCTGAGCACTCGTACGTTATATCTTCTTTCCCTCCCAGGAAAAGCTATCGCTCATTTTTCTCGTTTTGTGTCCTGAGAGTTGGGCTTGGCTTTCTGCCTACTGAGACTCACAGGTCCTTGGGCCTGTGTCTGCTGGTTCTCGATGGCCTTTATCTCGAAATAATCCATGTACCAAAGAGGCATGTTTAGGGGTGGCACATTCTAGTACCCCTCAATGTGTAATCAACATTTTTCCTGTTGATCTGTTGTTAAGTCATAGGGTCTGACCACTCAGAATTAAGTTGGTAAAGGAAAAGTGTTTTTCCAACATCACTAAGCCACTAAACCAACTCTGCTACAGCTCACTTCCAGGATTCTTGTTATGAGAAAAAAATAAATCCTAATTTGTTTAAGCCATTATTGGTTGAGTTTTCCACAGCTTAAACTCAAAGTAGAGCTGATTCATTCACCCAGCTCATTCTTTTGAGCCAGGACCAAGGCCACTGGGGGTCAGGATTCAGGGGCTGTCTCTTCCCCAGGGCCTCTGGCTGAGATGGCTTCCTGAGAAGGACCTCCAAGCAGGACAGCATGACCTAGCTGGTCGGAGCAACCACAGGACCCCAAACATAACAGGGAGAGTCATAGTTCTGACTCTTGGACCCCAGAAGAATCACAAAGCAAAGTATAACAACATCCAATCACATCAATGTATTATCAACCCATACACATCCTACTCCAAAAACCAGTGCACATGAGCTTCTCACAATTTTTCCTTGAACAATCCATGGATTGTTCATGGACAATTCTGGACTAATCTGGTAATGAACAAGGAATGTTTTCAAATGCTGCTATGGTTTTCAAAAACTCCCCTATCCAGTCATTCCTATTATGAGAAAAATTTTCATATATGAAAAAAAAAATCCTATGTGTTTTCATAATTAAATAACAGTCTCTTCCCTGAAGTCCCTACGTGTTGGAGGAAGCTTGGAGCTGGGGGTGACAGAGAGTGGATGGAGCAATCAGAGGGAAGCTTGGGCTGAATGTGTGCTTCTTCCACTGTCCAGCAGGAGAGGAGGAGGCAGAGGGTGGGAGAGAGCTGAGTTCTCAGTAAGTGGGCTGAAAAAGCAGAAAAAAAAGGATGGAAAATGAAGTGCACCACACCCAGACCTATATCAGCGTGGGAAAGGCTCATGATCTATAAGAAATTAAATGGGAACTTGAACTACAAAGCCCACACCTTTAAATTAACCCGCCAGTTGGCAAGACTCTTAAAGAATATTTTCACATTTTAAGAGCTGTGTGGAAACTATTTGAATCTCAATGTCTTCATCCACAAAATAAAAGGATGAGAACAAGTGGGCTCTCAGATTCTCTCGGCTCTGACATCTTATAATTCAATGATTTGTCTTCCCAAAAGGATTCTGGCCATAGCTTTTCAAGTTAAATCTGTATCTTTTTCCTCCAGTCTGAAAAAGAAAGCATATGAGTTGGAAAAGAAATTCTCATATTATCTTCCACCAGAATGGCTGGTGCATTTACTTCTAGCCTAATGATTGAGCCTCATAAACAAACAAGCCCAGCAATTCTTTCTGTATATTTTTAAATGCACCCACCATGAATAAGGCACTGTGGTTGCATTTGGGATACAGAGAGAGAGAGGACACAGTGTCAGCCTTCAGGCCAACAATTTTTTTTTCCAAAATCTATTGCAAATGTTGTTGAATAACTGAATGAATTATTATTGTGACTTTGCAATAATTTTTGTAATGGGTAGATCATCCCCTTTGTCCCTGTCCTCTGAGGTTGGTGACACAAGGGAGCATGTTCCTACTCTTCCCCAGCCGGGCATCTGTATCCTGACACCCAGTGGCACACGGCAAAGGTGTACACCGATGTTTGGTGACTACTAAAGCAGGGCACACCTACCCGCTCCAGATCCTTTCTTGCTTTAACAATAATGAAGGTTTGGGTAGTTCTTTGTCAAGCATTCGATACAAATCTCCAAAACCTGACAAAGTAGATGATGGATGGAATCAGTTAGTGCGTCACTGGCCGCCTCACTCTCTTGAACTCTCAAAAGGAAGAAGCTCCTCTGTCTCATTCTTCCAAAACTGTTCCACATGGATGATTCATATTCTTCTCCAGCTCCATTTCTTCCTACTCTTCCCTTCCTTTAAGTCTCATTCCCAGCTAGTGACCTACCATCACCATCCACCACCTATCCACTACCCTCTGGCAAATCATTGTCTTAATATCTGGTCAATTTCTGTTTCTGGAAGACTTCCCAGTCTCAGGCACCCACTGAGTAGCAATTGCCCTCTCCCAGACAGACTCCTGCTGGTGCACAAAGCAGGGAGAGGTGTGCCAGCTCCCCTCAAGGAAATGATGAGCTCTTAACCCCGGATTTGGGTGGGTGCTGAGGGGAGAGAAACAATACAGTTTTATCTCTGGGCTTTAGTGACTTGTATTCTAAAGTATCTGAAAATAACAGCAATTAGAAGCACCAAAAAAAAAAAAAAAAGAAAGAAAGAAAGAAATATAAATGAGTTAATTTCCCTCTACTGGCAGCATGTATTCTTCCTCTTAGTGTTGCTTTAAGAGCTAGTGTTTAAGCTCATCCCACCACAATGTGAGAATAAAGAAATGTTCAAGTGGATGTTGATAAACAACCAGAGAAAAGATTGACTCCACTTAGTGAGAGGGAGGAAGACTTCATAGACGGTGTGGTATTTGACCTGATTTTTGAAGACAGTTCACCAGGCACAGAGTCGGTATAAGGGTAGAGAAGCTTGGGGTTATATTCTAAACAAGGGGAAAACATGAGCAAGGTGCAGAGGCATGAATCTGTCTGGGGCACTGAAGACTTCATTAAAAAGCTGGCCATTTGCAAAAGTATCTTGACAATCTTAGACCTGTAGCAGCCGTCTGCTGCCCTGGGAAAAGACTTCTGAAGGTGCACATGACTTTTCAGACACGGCAATGGGAGACTCTGAAATGATCCCCAGCTGACTTCCCAAACATCCTCCCAGTGTTAAACGAAGCTGTCTAGAGATAACAGATGCAGAGACAGGAAGGGAAGAACAAAAGCTATGTGCAACACTATCGGTACATTCTACGTCCCAAATGAAAAACATGAAAAACAATTCCATCTGTTATTCTGTGACTTCTTAAAGTGAATAATTCAATATGATCCTTATTTTCCCCAAAACCACATTTAAGTTAAAAAAAAAAAAAAGCTATTAAGGGCACAAGATTCTGTGGGGTAAAGTAACTTAAGTTGTGCTGCTGAGGTCCAGGAGTCTACAATATGGCAGAATGAAAGTGATCGTGGAACTATAAGAAATGTATAATACAAGTCATGAGAAATTATGTCTAAACAGAGGAGTTAGGGAAAGCTTCTCGAAAGAGGTGGTAAGCTGGGCCATGCAGGCTGGGTAGGAGTGTGGCAAGTGAAGATGTGGGAGGAAGGCAATTCAAACATAAGGAGTGGCACAAGATAGGAAAACCCTAGACATACACAGAGCTGTCCAATAAAACCTTCTGAGATGATAGAAATGTCCCATATCTATGCTATCTGACCTAGCAGCCACTAGCTACATGAGGCTATTGAGCTCTTGAAATTTGGCTAGTGTAATTAAAGAACTGAACTTTTAGTTTTATATGACTTTAATTCATTCAAATTCAAATAGCCACTAAGGAAATAAAGGAAGACCAACCAATGAAAACAGGCTAAGGCTACTTATTCAGAGCCTGCAGGGAGTCAGGCACCACCACTTGCACCCTAGTGGCGCAAAGAAACTCAGAGGCAGGCAGAAGAGGGGGAGAGCTTCAGAGTGGAAAAATGGAAGGCTTTAGGTGTGCCCTGATCAGAAGCCTAGGCATGGGGAAGTTGTAGGCAGGCTAAATACTAACAGAAGTGGGGCATCCTGTGTGATGGTTAAGGGTGCATATTTGGCTTTTTCTGGTTGGTCTTAAGTTGGAAACAGGGACAAAAATTAGAGAAGCTGTCGGTATGAATCAAGTCCTGGCTGTTTGGGGCTGATTGTTACAAGGGCTATTGTTTGGCTTCCTAGATTGTTGCTAGAGATAGCAGTCTGATTTTGTACAAAGCTGACTTAAGGATAGGAGACTGGCTTCCTGGGCTGGTTACTGCAGATAATGGCTTGGTTTTCAGCGCTGGTTGCTGTATATTGTGGGTCAGAGTTCTATTCTTATGTGTAGTCTATCACTGCCCATCTGTGTATCCACTCTCACATCACTAGTGGCTAGCGGCCACAGCACTGGCCAGCGCAGTTCTACAGCGACATGAAATCCAGTCTGGGGGAACCCAGGATGTGTTCCAGAAAACTGTAAGAAATAAAGCTGAGACTAGAGATATGACCAAATGTAGAAACTTGGGTGCCAATCTAAAGTATTTGTATTTGTTTTGATAGGGATGAAGTATCATAGAAAATTTAAGAACAGGAAGCTACATGATCACATCTTTGCTTTGAAATGATTAATCTGGTTTTAATATGCAAAGTGGAATTGAGAAAGAAGCTATTGGAAACAGAAGATCAAGTTAGCATGTTGTAATAGTCCAAGCAAGAGGAAACAAAGTCTGTAGATATGGGAATATGCACAGAAAGAAGTGAACAGGGGCAAAAATAATTTGTATACATAATGTGGAACTCTTGAAATCTGATTGGATGTAAGAAATTTACCAAAAAAAAAAAAAAAAAAAAAAGAAGAAGAAGCTTTCAAATGACTTTTAAACCTAGGCTAGGTGAAAGAGTACAGATCTTTTCAGAACTAGGTAAGAAAATAGCATGGTTATAAGATGGGTCAAAAGGAGGGGCAGTGATCAGTTGAAGTTTCAAACTAGTAAACTTTGGCAGATTGAAGACAATTAAAAAGTAGAAAAAACACATCAGAAGAAACCACAAGAAAATGTGCTTTCACATGAAAGAAAGGACCCTACAAAGATTCATAAAAGGGTATGCCAATAATTTCATTTAGTAAACAATTATCTGTTCTACTTCAAATCAACTGGTTATGCTTAATAGTTTTCAGGTGATCGCAGCTAAATTAGAACAGTTAGAACAGTTCTGTTCAACATAAGCAGTAACACCAAGAGTCTTTTTCTAAAGACCTGATTTTGCTCTCTGCTCTGCTTGGCTTTATTAGTTAATTAAAAGTAAATAAATCTAAACAAGGGTTCTTAGTAACATGCCCCATTATTAATTAGAAAAATCTTTACAAGAAGAGCACACCCACTCTTCTCGAGAGATTGTAAGCAAGGAAATACGCTCTGGCTTCACAGAGCAGAGACTCAGCAAGGGTTTGGGGGCAACCAGCATCTCCTTTTTCTGAAAGGTTAGTTAGTCTAATTTGGTTCACAGAAACTTTTATCATTTCCTTGTATTCCTTTTTTCTTAGTGCTTTTGTTTTTAAAAGTATTCAAATTCAAATGCATTGGCTCCCTGGTTAGCTGGTACCCAAGCAGTCAGGACCATGCCCCCAAAGCTAGTACCATCCTTCCAACATCGCAGGTAGAAACCGATCAATGGTGCACCAGATTGTTAGAAATGGGAAGATGTCTACTTCCAGGTAGCCGGCTCTCAGCCTCCACTGGCCTGTGAAAATCCATAAGGCAGGGACTCACGTTTGATTTAACAACACCTATGAGTCCCTGAAACAAAGTGGTCCTTCACATCACCATTGCTAATGAATTATCTTAAAAAAAGAAAAAAGCTACAAAACAAAGTGAAAAGCTGACCTGTGCCATAAATCCTCAAAGATCATTATTATATCATTCATTCAAATACTTGCTGAGTGCTAACGACAGGTCACACAGGATGCTAGCTGGGTGCCTGAAACGCAGAGATAAATACTTCTCTAGGCCCTGTCCTCCAAAATAGTTTAAAATCTTTGTCATCTACAGTTTCTTGTAATGTTGACAAAAATCATGCTTAATTTCTACGCTGTTCAATCATAGTTTTGCACTTATAAAGCCATTCAAAAATCTTTATCGGAAAAAAAAAAAAAACAACCAGTGTTGAAGAACACCTCTGCTATTTCCCAAGAACGCCTCGCCCTTCCTGTTTTCCAGCTTTCTCACTGCAGTGTCTTCAACATTAGGGTTTGATGAAAAAGGTAACAACACAATTCAGTTATTTTGTATTCAGAAAGTAAAGGCAGTGGTTTAGAGAACATGTTTTCCAATAGTCTCATAAAATCCAAACAAGCTAAAAATCAAATGGAAACTTCTCCATTTCACTAATTCTCTCTTAAAAATGAATTCTCTGAAAGCCAAACAATATAATTTCACCATCGTTAAACTGTCCAGCATGATTTCTTTCAGCTTTATCTTACCTAAAATCAAGATCCTCTCCCAAAAACAAGCCCACCCCCAAAAATGTGTATTTAACTGATTGATATCAAAAACACATACTTGAAGAAAAGTAATTAAGAGATAGTGATAACAGACGCAGAATAATAAAATGAGGTCATTTATCTTTGGTTGCCTTTTCCTGCTACATTCTGAATATATTTCACAGAGAACAAAGCAGTCATAAACAGGATTTGGTTTGAAATTGCCACTGCAAATTTTTAGAGCAATTTCAGTTATCACTGGGTGTAATATATGCTAATCTGAAGTTGAATACAGCCTCAGGTGTTATAACATTCTTGTTCGCAGCCAACAA
Source organism: Microcebus murinus (assembly GCF_040939455.1). Taxonomy (NCBI): domain Eukaryota; kingdom Metazoa; phylum Chordata; class Mammalia; order Primates; family Cheirogaleidae; genus Microcebus; species Microcebus murinus. The sequence goes on along the minus strand of NC_134116.1, from coordinate 70,829,649 downwards.
GAAGGAAAGGCATTAATTAACCGCAGTTCTGACTCCCAAAGCCAAAGTAGGGTATCTCACTGCTGTAGTGATCCAGAAACCACTAGTTTTATCTGAGCATTTTCAAAATTCCAAAGGTGCCTCCAAAAATGGATATCATTATGAAGTCAATGACCCAAAGCCATTCTCAGTGCTAAATCCTCTCCCTGGGATTTTTGCCAGCCTGGCAAGAAGATCAATACAGCGTTCAGATAGACTTATTTCCAATAGACAAATAACTCACATATGGGAAAGCCCCGTAATGCAATACTGAGCTTTCAGACTCCTCCATGCCATTCTGCTCCCTCTGATTGCATTTCTTGGAAGCAGGACAGGCCTTAAGGGAAGTCTTTGAAGCCTGTGGACGCCCCTTCTGTGCCCTGCTCTCACCTTAGAAGTGCTCCACGCTCACCCTCTTGAAATCCCGTCATATGAATAAATGCTTATCTGTCCTTTAAGAAATGAGGTCAGCAATTTCAGGAAGCAGCTTGTCTGGTAAAGCCAAGAGAACTTAGACATAGAATGCCTTTTCATTTCAAAGAGACTGTCTCTATTGAGAGGTTTTTGGCAAGTGAAACAACCCAACTCAAGCTAATGTAGGCAGAAAAGATTTAATCAAAGCACACCACATAGCTCACAGCATCAAGAAGATCAGGAAACCAGGCCTTGAGGACACACAGATGGAAAAAATGCCCCTTTCTTGCATAGGAACAGAACCGTCATGAAAACAGCAACAAAAGAACTGGAGAAACCACCCCCCACCATGCCCACCCTCTTTAGACCGAGCCTAGCCAGCTAACATGGGCCCTGACGTGTCCTGGCTGTGTTTTCTGTTGTGTCCCAAGGTGGAGCCTCTCTGACATCCATAAGCCAGTCCCGACAGCACATACGCCCAGGTGAGGCACAGGAGAGCTGCAGTATGTGTAGACAAAGCAGCACTGAAGTTGTCAAAGGCAAAACAAAGTCCAAGTCAAAATTAACCAAGGCTGTCGATTCACAAACTTGCAGCCAGGGAACCCATCCGCCTTGCTTCCATTTCATCGTGGGTTCCAGGATATTAGAAAGGGGAGGAAGATTTATCCAGTAAAAGGAGCTAATACTCACGCTGTGTCCTATTGGTGAGTGTTCTATTAAAGTCGGATTTTTAGAAGTAGAGACACTTTCTAATTGGTCTTCAGATACATGTGACAGTCCGTTTGGGGACATTTACAAAAGAAAGGATTTGTTCAAGGTACAGGTGGAGGGTTCTCTGTGCCAACTGTTTCCTGAAACAGGATGGGGTCCAGGGGGTGCTTTGCAGCAGTGGGTCTCATGACAGGCTGAGTGCCAGGGCAGGCGGTTGCTCAAAGTCTAAGACAGAAACTGGGTCAGGAACCAAGGGATTCCTCACGTGGCACAAACACAAAGTAGAGAAAGCAGGTGCAGGTTGGTGCTCACGTTCCTGGTCCTGCTGCAGAAACAGCTCCCCTCAGGAGGGCATCTTAATGTCTTGCCTGGCTTTTCAGAAATGGCAAATGCGATATTCCCATCATTTGGCATTATGGGTCATCAGAATGGCCAGGTATCTCTTCATTGTGTTTTCCCGTAAGCAATCAGACGATAGAACCCTTGGATATAAAAGTAAAGAAGCTACATGAAATGTGTTTGGACTAATACATCAGTAAGGCTGCCATTATAAGGGTTAAAGAGATTGGGCAGCCCCTGGTACTGATCCAATAATACAAAATTATGTGATTGTTCTCCAAACTGGCCTGGGGGTTAATAATCTTAATGGTTTACCACCGTCACCTCTTCCTGTACTACTATGTTCAGGGATGTGTGTGTGTATGTGTGTGTGTGTGTGTGTGCTGGAGTTGAGGATCAAGGTTGCAAAGAATAGAAAGAAAAGAGTAACAAAATCTAAAAAAACCTAAGAGCTTTAAAAAATAGCTGTTAAAAAGTCTATGTTTCTATACTGCCTGATGTAAACTTTACATAGTTGGCTTCTGTGTAGCTTTCAGTAAAAACCAGTTGATGACCATTATCCTTGAGCATCCAGTTAGCTGCTTGCCATATTCCTTAGGAAACTACCCAGTCAGTGTTCTCATGCAATATTTATCTTGAGTGCTTAGTACAATACTGATCCCTTTGATACAGTGCCTCTTGAAAATAATAATTTAAAAAAAGAAATAAAAGTTGTTCAATCTATTCATTTGTTTTAATTAAAATTCAAACTTCTGGAGGAAAGAAGTGCCTTAATAAAATACTCATCTTGCAGACTTTTAAATAAATATTAAATATTACTCTGTATGAAACACCCACATCTTTGACAGAATGGACCAACAAAACCCCATATGAATTCAGCAGGATCTAATACATAGTTTGAATGGCATGTTATATTTTCTGTGATATTTTCTGAAAATGAAGAGAATATTAATTTTTCCAAAAACACTTTCTTTTGCTTACCAGTAAAAGTTAGTTTGAATAAAGCAGCTTTTCATCCTCTTTTTTATTAAATTCACATCTGTACACAAATTGTTCTTCTCGTTTTGAGTTTTGTTGTTCAGATTATTGTTGCTTTTTCCTTGTTTTGCAATTCCATAATGTGATGGTTGCCTTGGCAATAGAAACGTGGGTTCAAACCTTTTTAAGATGATAACCATCTCTATTCCACATTATTTATTGGATTTCATTCAGGTATATTCTTCTGATTTTTTTTCTCTTTATGAATTTAAAGTTACCCCTTCCTTTGTCATCCTGATTTTCATTTTCTAAATACTTTTCCAACTGCCAGTATTTCTTACCTATTTTATTGAAATGCAAAATTGAGTCCATGACTTTATATGCAATTGAAAAACATACATTTGCATTTGAGGTTCCCAGTATTGTAACTAAGCCCATACTCCATCTGCACAGAAAACCATGCTAACCACTATGTCTGTAAGCTCCACTGGTCAGGGGTTTGAGGAGGGCTATGGTTTGGGAGACAGAGCAATCAGGACTGGCGGAGCTGGGGGGCACATGGTAAGGGGACTCCACTCAGCCCCTAGCCAGCCCCACTCCTTGGAGAGGCAAAGAATTGGTGGGAGCAGCTGGCTTCTGCATGTAGCTACTATGTGACAGGAAGGAAGGTTACTGCAGAGGCTGGTCTAGTCTCTCCCTTTTATATGAGTTGCAATGGAGAGAGGCTATGCACTAAACGTAAAGTGTAAAACCCCTTGAGTGTAAAGGGATACCAGGTGCTTATTTGCAGCCTGGGACTGAGCACTTAGAGGGGAAATTGTCCAGAATTAACTGTGCCAATAACTCACGGTGTCTCTTGATCACCATACTAGCCTGATAGAATGGTAGAACTTTCATGAATAAGAAACGTAGGATAATTTTGCCCAGAAGTTCTTGGTCTAGGAAAGTAGATTCCCTAAAATTCCATAGATAGATTTAAGTGGGTCATGAACCCCTCAAATTGTATGCAAAACTTAGAGTGCATGCATGTGTGTGTTTTTCTGAAGAGAGAGAGCCTAGGATTTTATTCACACTCTCAAAGAGGCCTATGAGAAGCAGAATGTATGTCACAGTTTGCTTGGGACAGTCATGTTTGTGCCCATGGTCCTGGCTTAATTTATTAATAACCCTCCCTTTTACTCTCAAAAGTATCCCAGTTTGGTTGGTAAATTATATGGATTCCCTACCTTTGACCTACAAAAGGATAAGAGCCACTGAGTTGGCCCAACCCCCCACTTCTACACAAGAACTATTATACTACTATTTTATACGAGAGGCTATCATGGCATAAAAATTCATAGCAGACAGATTTATTTGAATTAAGTAAACTGTAGTTATATTACACAGAGATTTGAAAACCAAGCAAAATTCTTCAGACTTTGCTAAGATAAATACTTATTACCAACATCAGCATTGTGGCAAAGTTAAGCAACAACTTGCTGATGGCAGTATTCTGGGTTCAACTCAAGATGAAGGAAGTCCACTTATTTATTGCAGTTCCAGAGTTATACCCTTTCAAATTACTTTTTTTCCCCCTGCTCATATGGTTTGAAGAAGCAGCAAATTCTATGATTGGCAAGAAACAGGTTTAACTCGAGTTAGCAAATACCGACTGAGCTTTGACTGGGTTCCAGACACTGTGCTAGGTACTTGTGGGATTTAGATGAGATATAAAGATGACAAAAGATAAAGATGAATAAGACCACAGGTAAGTCTTCAAGGACTTTAGGATCTAAGAGGGAAGAAAAGAAAGATGTAAATAACTGCAAAATCTTTAAGATATAATCATTATAAAGGATGGGTTTCAACTGCAAAAGGAGGAGAATCTAAATAATGGAGGCTTAAACAAGATGAAAGTTTATCTCTATCTATGTAAAAATGCAGAGGGTACCTGAATTTCCGGCTACTCAGAAGACAGAGACAAGAGAATTGCTTGATCCCAGGAGTCGGGGCTGTAGCATGCTACTATCATCCCTGTGAATAGCCTCTGTACTTCAGCCTGGGCAATACAGCAAGACTCCAACTCTAAAAAAAAAAGAAACAAGAAAACAAATTAAAACCATAAGAAAAATGGCAACTTAAAAGTTTTATGATACATTACATAAAAAATTATTTTAAAAAATAAGAAATTAGGCAGTCCAGAGCAGGGGTGGTATTCTACAGAGTCAAGAGTTCAGGCATTTTTTTTTTTTACTTTTGCTCTATCATTCCTGGCTTCTATTTCTAAAATTATCACAGACCTGGATGGCTGTCCCACCTCCAGTCATCATTTCTATATTCATAATAATAGAAAGGAAGAAAGAGAAGGAGAAAAATAAACCCCTCCCTTAAGAAATTCCCAGAAGTTACACAAACCACCTTTCCTTAATTTTACTGGTTAGACCTTGGTTACATGGCTGCACCCAGCTAGAAGGAAGCTGGAAATATAGCCTTTATTCCTGACATTCTTGTGCCCAGCTAAGACTCAGGATTTTATTACCATAGAGAAAAAATAAAGCCATTGGAGGATAATTAGTAGTATCTGTGACATCTGCAATGGAGCAGTTGGAAAAAAGGAGATAAAACCCTAGATGTTGACAAGAAAGGTGTCCAATAACTATTTCCAAGTGAAGAGGCAAGTTGTGGGGTCGTGTGTCTATTATCAGCCATTTAGTGTTCCTAAAACAGATAAATATTTATCAATGCATGGAGAAAGTTCTGGAAGTAACACTTGCCACTGGTTTTATCTATGAAATAAATGGGACTAGGGAAGGGGAGAGAAGAGGAAGTATGTCTACTCACTCAACATACTTCTGAGTTCTTTAATTGTTGGCATGCTCTAAGAACTTGTATTGTTTAGTAATTTTTAAATGCAAGGGAAAAACAAGAAAACACAGGATATAAGGAAGACTGTGATAAGAACTTCAGTGGTAGAGTGGCAAAGAACAGATGAAAGCCAACTAGGGATGGCTTTAGGGGAAGATGGCATTTGAGTTGCCCTTTTAACATAATAAGATTTTAACTGGTATGTATTTGTGAAGAAGATAATACTGTCATAAATCGTGAGTTAATTCAAATAATAAGGAACCTGAAGGTGTTTCCAGGGTGGCTGCATGCAGTTTGCAATGGGTTATCATAGACAAGAAGACTAGAAGGGTGGATTGAGACCAGATTATAGAAAGCCTTGATGGCCTTGCTAAGAAGTGTGGTTTACATTTTGAAGCTGAGGGAGAGCTTTGAAGATTTCCAAACAGGGGAGTATGAAGATCTATGTTTGAAAAAATGATTCAGATAGTAATTGAAAGAATGCATTAATCAGAAGAAATACTGTTAGAAGACCATGGGTCATAAGGCCTTGGACAGTGAGGTTCTGAATTTAGGCAGAAGCCCAAGGAATGGCAAGGACTAGACAAATTCGAAGTACATTTGCAAGACAGGGCAACAAGCCTGTTAACCAGTTTGTTTAGAAGAGTTGAAAGAGGAGAGTTGAGAATGACACTCCAAGTGTCTCAGAGAAACATAGATGCTAGTAACACAAAAGGAAAAACAGATTTATTTGAAGGAAAGGTTTCATTTTATTTTGCATATGTTGAAAACTCAGGTCTAGTGCTTAGGGTGAAAGTTAGGACAAGAAATGTGGATTGTGAGGACATGATATTAAGAATAGGTGCAGTCACAGGAGTGAAGAGGGAGGAAAGAGAGCAGAAGGGAAGGAAGGAGGAGGAGAGGCGAAAGAAAAAGAGGATAAATTTACATAAGAGCACAAACTTAATCTGAAAAAGAAAATGTCTCATACATTTAATTAAAATATTGATTCCACTAAGTCTTACCTTTCTATGAGCTGGCAAAAGTTATGCTTCTCATTTTGCAGGGAAGAAAATAAGGTCCAGACATTCATTAATTTAACAAGTATTTATTAAAGACCTACTAGGTATGAGCACTGAACAAGGCCCTAAGGATTCAGTGCTGAGGAGTTCAGCCCAAGACTCTCCTCTCATAGCACTTATATTCTCATGGGGTAAACAGTCAATGAATAAGAAATGAATAATTAATTGGATAATTACAATACAATTCGAGTGTTACAAGGCAAATAAGCAGGTGATGAAGCATAGAACCTGGGGAAGTCACTTTAGACAGAGGTTTGGGGAAGGCCTCCCTGTAGAGGTGACCTTGCCTTGAGACTTACAAAATCACTTAAAACTCACTACAACTCAAGGTGAACACAAGGTCCTAAGGCAGAAAAGGACTGGGTGTGTTCAAGGACCGTGAAACACCCAATGTGCCTTTGCTTATGAATAAATTGGAGAGTGGAATGAAATAAGGGTGGATGAGCAGGACCTTGTAAACCAAAGTAAATAATCAAGGCATTAGTATCTGAAGGCATGAGAAGCCAAGAGAAGGGTCTTATACAGGGAGGGGATATAATCCACTTAATAGCTGCAGTGTGAGAAAATTAGAGAACAGCAAGGGTGGTGGACCAAGAAGTAGGAAATGAGGGCAGCCTGGCCCAAGGTAGTGCACAAGAGACAGAGAGAAAAATAAGGGTCTGAGATATGGTGGTAAACATGAAACCAACAGGACTTGCTGCGAGAAGGGAAAGAGTAGGAAGAGAAGGAGTCAAGGATGATTTCTACATTTGGGGTTTTTGGCACCTAAGTGGATGATGGTGCCACACACTGAGAAGAAGAGTGGGCAGGGAGCCCTTTTGGGCATGGGGACAGAAGGTGTCTATCAAAGACTCTGTGATGGAAATATTAGGTTTAAGAGGAATTATTAGGTGCCCAAATAAGTGTCAAGTTGGTGATTGACTGTACCTACATCTAAAAGTTTGAAATTTGTTGGGATATAGAAGGGAGTTAAAATCTTGAGACTGGATAAGTTTATAAGAGAAGAAGAGAGAATGGATGAAGAAGAAAATTTGACCAGGAACTAAGTCCCAAGGCTGGAGGACTCACTTCCTCTGGCCCCTTCCACAAACTGGGGTCAGACCTGGGAATTTTTTTTACATAATCAGGTAGTATCTGGGTGACCAGAAGCCAAGAACTCAACTAAGGGGAGGTAGAGTTATGAATATTTCTATTGGGTTCACTAAACCACGTTTCCATGGCTCAGTCTCTTACTTGCATAGTTAAGTCACTGCTAACTGCCTTAGTGTAGGAAGGGCTACCCGGACCTCTCTGACTGCCACCTTACTTGAGGATTCTACGTTATGTATGACAGGCACAGGCAGTTAGCAATTATTATGCCTTTTATAAGGAAAAACTCTATAGCAATTTTTAACTCTTTCATCACCTGAAGACATCTGAAATGTAAAATGTTTCTATATTCAACAAAATGAAGCAAGTGCTGAGCAATTGTAACTGCCATTGAAAGACAGTTCATGGACAGCCACATGACGATGCAACTCTATAAAGTGGGGACAAAGGGCTACAAGCACCGTTTTAAAACTTTAATAAGTATTCTGAATATGTGCCTTTCATAGCTCGTTCCCTTAATTGCACTGGAGAAAAAGTTGCCACCACATCTAAAACCATTGACTACTTCAATAGGTTGCAAGTTAGGAATATGCCACCTTGACTATTTTTTAAGAATCTAGGTGTAATAAAATGTTGTCCCTATTATAAAGTTGTTCAAACCTTACAACCTGGGTACAGTGACATGGTGAGGACCCTAAAATATATTTTTGAAGAGTTAGAAGAGAAACTTGAGCATAAACAAACAGTTTAAAAGGTTACTCTAAAAGTTAATGATGCTCCAATGCACCATTTTAACTGCAATTTTGAAAGACATTTATAACTGTAACATTTCAGTAAAATAAGTGAGAAACGACAGAGTGAATTGGACTAATATGAAAAGTTCCTCCTTTTGGTATCTTTGAACTTATTTATTAAAGAATTAAAGAGAAAAACAATAAAGATAAAAGATGAAATCAGTAGAAATAATTCTGACATCAAAAAGCAAATGGTAACAAAAATAATTTCAGATCATACCAAAAGCAGGTATTCATTAATGGAAAAGATAAATTTAAAATAGAAATAAAGAAATAGGTTTTGGATTGCTTGATGATCCCATTAATGACAGTAGTGAATTTTTTTAGTACATTGGAAAGAAATTAAATCTCTTGTTGATTTGATATAAAATACTAAGGATGATCAAGATAACATGAACCTCATACTACCCCCCTGCAATGAAGATATCGATGACAAATGGTTAATGAGGATTGTTGTCATTTCAGAGTAATTGTGATTAATCACTGCACAAGAAATTTGAAATGTCCTAAAATTTTATAACTTAAATATGAATGAAACTTGACAGAAGCTGCACAAGTCAACCATCCTAAAATTTTATGTGTCATTGCCAATATCAACTTAGAAAGCTAAAAGGAAAGTCACTAAATGTAATATACAACAAATTCTGTTCAACTAGAAGAAATAGTGAATTATTTATCTATTTTCTCTATAGAAAAACATTCCAAAATCATCATCCTATAAAGAGGTGACCAAAAACTATGCAGCCAAAACTATAGTGAGAAATGTATTATAGAATCATGGCAGATAGTCAACAAAAAATATTACAGTATGTTATTTTTGGGGATTTCATGATGACTGTGGTATGTATACCCTTTTCAAAAATAATTGTCATTTCTTCTCTCTCTCTGAATAAATATTTACTTTTACACTTAATTTTGTATTTATAATTTTGCGACTGTTTATTTAAAGAATGCACCCTACATTGTATATGCTTCCGGCGCCATGAATCCTGGATACACCTCTGTCCAAGGCCTTTGATTATTCAGCTGTCGAATAGAGAAAGAGGAACACTGTGAGAGTGTGCTCTCTCAAAAGCCCAGAGAAGAGACTGTTTCAAGAAGGTTGGCAGCTGTGCCTCATGCTCCTGAGAGTTCAAGACAAAGGTTGTGGTGTGTTCTTTGGATTGAGCAACTTGAGTGCGCTGTTGACCTTGACAAGATCATTCACTGAAGTGGGGAAAATGAAGCCCTATCGGAGCAAGTGGAAGAGCAAGCTCGTCATGTGTAGTAGTCAATTATACTGTGCTAGGTTTTCTCTGGTTTCCTCTCCAAATCAGTTGTCCATCCTCTCCTGTCCTGCTTGCCTTGAGGGGCTGACTTCAATCAACAACTTCACCACCCTCGCCCCTGGCTTCCCTTTGGGTGGGCCAATTGAAGGCATTGGTGGAATACTGGGCCACGGTTGGTGGCTGAACTCCTCTGCCTGTGATCACACAGCCTCTGGGTGGCTACAGCTCTCCCAGGCTCCTTTTTCCCTTCAGGCCTGGGGGAAGGAATAGCTTTCTGCTCCTGCCAGCAACTGAGTATTTCAACATTCCACGCTGGTTCTCTTCACCTTACCCACTCCTCCGAGAATAATCCCTCCTTTAAATGGTCTCCAGTTAAACCTTTGAATCAGGGTCAATTGGGTTAATTCACCCTGCCAGGACCCGACTGATGCACACACTGACTTTTCTACTTATAAATCCAGCTTGTGTTGCCCTAATTGGCTGCAGGCATTGAAGACCTTTATAAGAACAGCTCCTGAGACACGTATAATCAGGTGTGACAGCAGGGACAAGGGTTGGAATTTAGTTCTGCAAATCTAAGGCAGTGTCTGATAGTTCTAGGAACAGACATGATTCGTGAGATTTTCCTCTAACCCTTAACCCAAAATGTTGGTTGGATCTCATGGCCAGGGTCTGCATTGGTCTTGTGAGTAAAGGCAAGTGCTCATACTTTTGCTGGACCCCTCCTCCCAAGCCAGGCCCCTAAACTCAGGCCCCTTCTACATGTCTAGCTCTCTCAGGAGGCTGCACACTGCTTGTGGACCCCCAGGCAATGGCAGCAGTCGTACCACTCTGCAGCCAGACCCACATTTGGAATCCCAAAATTTCCAGCCATGTAGATATGAGTGTAACTCAGCCAGACACTCCCAATCAGCGCCCCACACACAGATCGGATTCTCGTGTAGATTGAACCAAACTGAATTAACTCAGGTTTGTAATAATAAAGTTGTGGTTTCAGTTCCTATGAAAAGCAAGCCCCACAGTGAAGTTAATCCCTCAGCCCTGCCTGTCCATATTCCCAGTGACTCCCTTTTCCCGGTCAATCCCACCTCCTCCTCAGACCTGCTGGTCCTGAGAAAAGTGATCAGTTCTGAGAAATAGTTCTACTCAGAGAGTGTATTCTGCACAAAGTTTCCCTGTGGGTGTAAGGAATTGACACTAGTATAGTTATAAATATTTAAAAAGGAAAATCTCATCTGTATACCATCTAGGGTGCGTTCTAACACTTTCTCAGGAAGATCATTGGAAGATGGAAGATGGCTGTCTGATCCTGTCACTCCTCTACTTCCCCTCACCCCCACCCCGAGACTGGTTCTCACTCTGTCACCCAGGCTGGAGTGCAGTGATGTGATCATAGCTCACTGCGGCCTTGAACTCCTGGACTCAAACCATCTCCTGACTCAACCTCCCAAAGCTCTGGGATTACACAGGCATGAGCCACTGCGCGCTAGATCCCACTCCTCTACTTTAAATCCTTACTTGTGCTGGGAGACACAAAGTGTTGGGAGACAAGTTTAAACTTCCTTGTTTCATATACAGACCCTTCATCACCTGAACCCCAGCCACCTCTCCAGCTTCATTTTTTGGCATTCTTGATCTAAACTCTTGGACACAGCCATTTCCAACCATCTATTTCCCAACTATGTTGTGCTCTTTCTTGTTCTTTGGCTTGAACATGGTGTCCACTGTACTCTAAATTCCCTTCCTCTACTACTTCCCTCTGCAAAATGTACTCCCTCTTCAAGACTCATCTCATGCATTTCCCTCTCTAGGGAACTTTCTTTTATTCTTCAGTGAATAAAGTTGCTCATACTTCATTTTGCTATTTGTACAGCACATAAAACCACCACACTTAATGTAATAACAATTGGTTAAATACCCATCTTGATGACTAGCCTATAACTTTCTGAGGGAATTATGCATTTTGATATTTTCAGCATCTAAGACAGTGCCTGACACTTGGCAGCACTTCCATGTGTATGGAATAAATGCATGTACACATTTGACTGAACAGATCAAGAGGAATGAGGGGAAAATGGGGAGGGGGAGGAGGAAACCACAAAACTATGAGAAAAGACATGGATTTGTGAAAACACGGGAGGAAAATGTTGAGAATATGTCACCTAGAAAAGACAGGATGTAAAATACTTATATACTTGTGACACATTATCACAATATATATGTGACACGTTATCACAATTATAAATAAGTACACTTAAAGAGATGTGCTGGAATTGTATCAAAGGAGTCTACATAAACATAAATATTTTTATCATAACTGTGACTACACAAAACGATTTCCTTAATACATTTTTAAAAATGTTATGCCTAGAAAAATTAAAAAATAAAATGCAAAACCATCTTGCTTAATAGTTTGAGTAGACATTGCCTGAAGGAGAAATGGAAATGGGGTCATCCTTCTAAAGTTGCAAATATCAGCCAGTCCACTTAGCTGTGCCGGGAGAGAGCAGCAGCAAAGACTGCAGACTCGGGGTCTGCTCTTATCCTGGTTCCACTGCTTGCTACTTATTTCTTACCACTTTACTAACTTGCTAGCTTTGTGGTCTAGGTTAAGCTACTTAATTTAAATATGCCTCGGTTTTATTATCTGCACAACAAGGATGATAGTTGAAGCTGCCCCATAGTAGAGTGGTTGTGAGATTCCAATGAGATAACACAAAAATGTAGCATGTAAGATCTCAGTAATGTCAACTTTTATTATCACCACAATATTGTTTTACATAGCAGGAAGCTATGTTCCAGAGGGATAAAGTGACACACCCACGGTCATATAACCAGTTACTGGTTGAGCGAGGACTAGAATCAGGTGTCCAGATATGCATTTCACTGCTCTTTCCATGACAAAGGGGCTAGCAACTGTATGAACCAAATATTGCTTAGCTCGTGTACAGTACAGAGTGAAAAACTGCAGTAGGAATTGAAAATTGGAACCATCTAACCTAGGACTTTATTAGTAAAAGGATTAAATCTTCGTTTTTGTTAGCCTTAACTTTTTAATTACAAAAAGCAAAACACTTTCTGAGGCAAGCTGTTTGAACACTTCTTTCAATGACAGAAGCTTTCACATTGCTCCCTTACTTAAAGCTGGAATTTTTTAAGGCTTTGAAAAGGAAAGTTGAATTGACATTATGACCTCCAAAAAAGAACTGAAAAATTTTTGGCCTTCTGAGTTCATTACCTACAAGAAACTTCATATCTATTATTTAGAAAAAGCTGAATGATGGAGTGTTTCTTCTTCTACCTGGATGTTTGATGTCAAGTAGATCGAAGGAGAGCCATGCAACTTCAATTCGTACGCTCAGTTTAGGAGATGTGAGTGCTTTGTTAGACAGCTGGAAGCCCAGAGCTAGGAGGTTTAATGTTTAAAGTTTCATATTTTTCTTTTGATGAGTGTATCTGGAAAATGGTCCTTAGCCATCTTTCTAAAATTCGTTTTTGCTTGGAATGTTTTCTTTAAGAAATAAAATGTAGCTAGATTTAGCTACAAGAAGAAAGCTCAAAAGATTATAAATAAGAATCATGAAGATTCATGAAATCATCAATCCATTCATATTTATAGAGTGCATGTGCCTCTAGTATTTCCAAGATGATTATTTCACAGCAAGGGTCAAGGTTTCCTCTTAGTAATCTCTGCCTTCTAAGATTCAATTCACAGTAATCGTTTTCTTCCTACATTGCATGGATTAAGTCTTCTCATCCAGTGTGACGGATTTTTTTTAAAAACCTAATGACTAGGTGATTGCAAATCTTTTCTCCAGTATTATAAATAACAATGCCTCACTTCTGGTTGAATATTAAGAATCTGCACTGTGCTCGCTGTTTAAATGTCTATCTTTTAAATGTCCACAATTGAATTAAAGCCTTATGTTCAATCATGAACCATGAAATTAGTTGGTATTACCAATGTTCTGCAACTCAGGCCCTGAAATAAAAATTAAAAGATTGCAATGCAAAATTGCCAAAAACAGTCTCAACTAAAAGCAGGCCTTTGTGCTTTCTAAAGGCCTTGACTTCATCATCAACCTTATCAAAGAGTAAAACAAGAAACAAGCAAAAGAACACCACCCATGTACAAGATTCTTCATTTTACAAAAACAAATAAGCAAAAATCTCCAATTTTAAATGAGGTAAAAATAGTTTTTATGTGACAGAGAATGTCAGACACTGAAGTCTTTTCCTTTCAATTTTTAAAAGTGATATTAAGATTGTTTTTACACATAAAAGCCTATTTATATTTTGGGTAAACTTCTGGTATATTCAGTCAATGTACTCATTGCTGCATCCAAACCACAGGGCATTAAGCAGACTACTCATCCCTCGTCTGAACTGGCCTGAAAAACCATCCCATTCCTGAATCATCAGGTCCTTAACCAACACTCCCTCTGTGGCAAAAACAGTTACCATGATTTGGCTGCTTGCTATACAAGAGAGGTCTGTGGGGAATTCAGACTCAACATCACCTGGGAGTATGTTGGAAATGCAAAATTTCAGACCCTACCCCAGACCTCCTGAAGCACAATCTACATTTTAACAAGATCCCAACTAAATCAAATGCATATTAATGTTTCAGAAGCACTGATTTAGTTGATTGCCCTAAAAGCGTAAATTTCTTCCCTAATTGCCTAAAATACTGCCGGGGAAGAAAACTGAGCAATGCTTTTGAGAGTTAAAAGTTTATGACATGTACCATGTGTACTTTTAGACTTTACACATTTCATCTTCTTTTAAAAATCCCTGCAAGGTATATTTATTCTCATTTTTACATTGTAGGAACTAAGTGCCTCGTCAAAGATTACACAACTCATAAATGCTGGAGCCAAGATCCCAAATAAGGTCTGTCTGGCTCCAACATTTCCCATCTCTTTTCCATTATAGCACACCACCCCTTATCTTGCTCATTTTTTTAAATACCACTTAGAACCATTAAATGTCTTCAGTATGGGCCTTAGGTTGAACTTTATCATCAAAGCTCATTTATTAAACTCTCTTGCTTTGCACTCATGTTTTTGCATTTTGTGTCTGAGGCTGCCCTGTGTTGGTCATATCCTCAGCACAGCAAGCTGAACTGTTTGTCATGCTGCCTAAGGTCTGTTGATGGCATATCCTTTGCCATTGACCTCAGAATTTATCCTTTCAGTAATTTACAGATGCAAATATTTTCAAGGATTTTTGCAAATAAAATGGTCTTAAACTCTTATCAAGCATGGTGGTTAAAAATTACATAGGAATACTGAAAATGGTCTCTGACTAGCTACATCAGCAAGAATTATCATTTTTTTCTTTGTAGGGGATGTGTATCCCATGTCAAAGGTCTACCCTGGTCACCAATCATGCCATTGCCCTTCAACACCTACAGATAAATCTGCCAGATTAGATTCTGAATCTGTTTTTCAGAAATCCAGGGCTACATAAGTTAAGAATTTCTTTTTAGGGAAATCATAGAAGATTTATGGTGACCAGTTTGCTCCTGAATTAGGAATTTTAATCTCTGAGCTCATCATTCTTTTTTTTTCTCAGAAAGTGTCAGGCTTACTAATGAGTGAACATAGAAGCAACTGGTCAAGCCTATTATACTTTTTATTCACAATAAAATATTCTACGGCAACAAATACATGGTCATCCAAAGATTTACCTTTTTTCTATAGGCACCTGATTACCACAGGGAACAAGTTAAAAATTAAGTAATTGTTTTGCCCTACTTGCCATGAACTACCAGTGCTGCCTTTACCAATGGAAACAAGTCATTATTGCGTGTAAGTCTAATCAGATAAGGGACTCAATTTCAGACAACCCAGAACCATTTCAGAGACCTCCCTTTCTAAGGATCTGTTCCTCTGGAAACACTTCTAATACTGATTTCTGTATCAGCTTGGCTTTGACCAGAGAAGCAGGACCACCGTAAATGATAGAAACCAAGAGATTTGCTACAGGATTAGACCTCATTCAACCATGGGACTTATGGGGCAGTCTGTAAAGGCTGATGCCTCTGCATCTAGGGTTGAGGCTAAAGTTGCTCTAGGAGAGCCAGCCCACCAGTCAGGAAAGAAAGCTGGATATGAATGAGAACAGAGAAACTGGAACCTACAGGAAGGTACCGAAATCCACAGGAAACTAGAACCAGTATCTCTCACCAACTCCAACCTCAATGCTGGGGGTGACTTCCAAGGGAACTGAACATGTACTTGGCCCAGAGCTCTGGAAAGCTGAAGGTGGAGATCTCTCTGGATCTGTAGGAATTGCCAATCCAGGTGCTGCTCCACTCCAATAAGGAGAGCAGGTAGATGACTGTGAAGTGCCACAGTCATTAGCCCTAAACTAATCTTCAGAGTGTTAAAAATCTAGCTCTCTTTTACTTCCATCTTCCAAATTGTGTGCTAAATGCTTCTGTGGCCAACATTAACCCAGGACCACATGATAAGAGAAATTTCTGGGAAATGGGAAACGTAGTTCCATCGTAAGTTGAAGCTGTAAAAAGCCAACATAAAAGGCCACTAGCTAACACTTTCTGTAAATACCAAGGATAACTCACATAGAGAAACAGAAATACTTTAAACAAATTTCCCCACTATGTATACTTTAAAACCCTATACCTGCAGGATTCTTTATAGAGAAAAAGTAGGATGCCTAGGATTCATTAAATTCCATAACTTTCTCATGGAGTGCTACAATCCACAATAATTTATGAAACATTCTGAATGTCATTCAAATTAATTTGTTCATGAACTCTTTCTCCCCCCATAATAAATTTTAACATCCCATAAGACTATATTCTACAAAATGAACATTAGAAAACACTGCCTTAGAGAATAATCTAAAACAAGAATGGTAAAAAGATTTCATCTCACATGCTAAAAGTGTGTCTTAGTCCATTCGGGCTACTATAACAAAATGCCATAAACTGCACTTCTATAGTCCAATACCATTAACTGGCTTCTAAACCTCAAAAATATATTTTTCACAGTTCTGGAGGCCAGGAAGGCCAAGATCAAGGTTCTGGCAGGTTCAGTGTCCGATGAGTGCCTATTTTCTGTTTCATAGATGGTGCCTTCATGCTGGGTCTTCACATGATGGAAGGGGCAACAGAGCTTTCTTGGGTCTCTTTCATGAGGGCACTAATCTCATTTATGAGGGCTCCACCCCCATGACTTTATCATCTCCCCCAAATTTTCACCTCCTAATACCATCATTTCAGGGCTTAGGATTTCACCTATACTGGTGACCCTTGAGCAACACAGGTTTGAACTGCAAGAGTCTATTTACACATGGATATTTTTCAATAAAAGTTACACCAGTCAGTGCCTGACTCCTCCTCCACCTCCTCCACCTCTTCTGCCTCTGCCACCCCTGAGACAGCAAGACCAACCCCTCCTCTTCCTGCCTTTCCTCAGCCCACTCAATGTGAGGACAAGGATGAAGACATTTATGATGATCTACTTGCACTTAATAAATAGTAAATATATTTTCTCTTCCTTATGATTTTCTTAGTAACATTTTCTTTTCTCGAGCTTACTTCATTATAAGAATATAATATATAATGCATACAACATACAACATTTGTGATAATTGACTGTTTGTGTTATTAATACCAGTAAGGCTTCCAGTCAACAGTAGGCTATTAGTAGTTAAAGTTGGGGGACATCAAAAATTA
Organism: Microcebus murinus; assembly: GCF_040939455.1. Classification (NCBI taxonomy): domain Eukaryota; kingdom Metazoa; phylum Chordata; class Mammalia; order Primates; family Cheirogaleidae; genus Microcebus; species Microcebus murinus. The sequence goes on along the minus strand of NC_134116.1, from coordinate 70,812,425 downwards.
CACATGGATTTTTGACTGCACAGGGGGTCAGTGCTCCTAACCCCTGCATTGTTCAAGGGTCAATTGTATATGAGTTTTGTAAGGAAACAAACATTCATACCATAACAAAGTGGGTCCTTCAAACAGGGTATTGAGAATATTTGAGAGTCTGAATGCAGGCTTCATGCGGGTGGGGGAAACATGATCAATTAGTAATGTCTGCTCTAGTCAGGCAATGGAGAAAAGATGGCAGGAGTACATTTGCTAACATTGACCTCTGTGGCAATAGTCACCTCAACCAGAAATAATCTCAAGTCTAGAGCCAGAGAGAAATACTGAACCCCATGAAACTTGCAAAAAATGTATAGAGTATTCTTCTAAACTGGTTTCTTATTCTATTTCATTTCTTTGCTCACTGGGCTAACTGCTTTTTTTAAATCATTAAATCAATTTTATTTGAATGAGTTGAATTAAAACAGCAAAATTGACTCAAAGCTATATCTTAACTACTTGCCATATTAAATTGGAGTGTATATAACCAAATATTAAAGAAATGTTATTATATTTTATTCGTAACTTTAAGTTACAAAAGTTCTTCTTAGGGAATAAAAAACTTTACCCATATGCAAAGCGAGTTGAGTATAGAAGGGAATAGTAACCCAAGAGAACAATTTAAAAGAACCTACAATTTAGTATAAGATTGAATGTCTATTGAGTTAAAAAGATGAGTTTCCTTTTTTTTTTTTTTAATAGATACAGGATCTAATTTTATTGCCCTCACTGAGCTAACCCCTATAGCTAACTATTCTTTACTCCTGAGCAACCGTTCATATCTTCTCTAGTGAGATCAAATTTTACTTAAACATATTTTAAAGTGCCTTTACTTAGCTATATTCATTAATAAAATAAATGTATGTATCTCAAGTACTTATTTTGGTATGATTTATCCTGAATTATACTTTGACCAAATATTCTATTCCCAGGAACTGGAAGTCAAATTGTTGCATTTATGAGATTAAACAGGTGTGGTTTGTCTTCAATTGTCATCAGTGCCTACAGATCAATTTTAGGTAATGATACTAACAGCAATTAATATTTATATGGAACCTCACTATTTACAAAGCAATTTCATAAGCTTTATCATATTAACAGGTTTAGTTATAACTTCTGATGCTCACAAAATTTAAAAATATAAAGAAGTCTATCAGGATATATTTTCTACCACAGTTTTCCACATTTTAGAAATCTGAATGAGGCTACAAAGGTAAAAATATAGAAACAGTCCAGCCAAATGCTCACTTGTGCACATGACAGTCTCCTTAATAAGCAGATATTTCTATAGAACAGTGAAGTGTTATAGTTGCCTTGTTTATTCAGAGCAACACAGAATTCTATTTTTGGCTCATTCAAAGCCAACTCAGAAATTCAGATAGAGATTGGAACAGTCAGAAGTGCTTCCTGGCGTCCACTAGAAAAGTTGAGTTCATGATGAGAGCTGCTAGGTCAAGTCTCACACCAAGTAGAAAGCTAATGATTTCACAAATACCTAGTTCAGCTTTAAGTACAACAGATCCTTGTAAATTTTAAAGTTCTTCCTTTAAGTTCTGATTTCTAAGAGCCATTGAGAGCATCATGGTTTTAGAATCACTTCTCAATTCATGGACAAGAGAATGTAAAATTATACATCTTACATATACATGTTGGATTTTAAAAGGAAAATATTAAGCGACTATATCCTGAACAATTTCAACTGTACCCATAATCACAAAAAAGGTTTGCCTTCAGATAGCAAAAGTGCTGACCTAAAGAAAAAAGTGGATAAAACGGCAGCACAAAGTCTCTAGGGTCACAAATGGTGCTTTGACAGGAATATGAGGAAAATTTCGTGGGAAAGTTTGACAGTATTCTTGCTGCTGCTGTCCTCAAAAATACTTCTGTCACAGAAGCTGTTGGTTCCCATACAGATGTGCTTCTCTGGGGCGGTCCACCCATCCCCCAGTTGTGTGGATATTGGCTGCTAATTTCTCACCCCTCAGCCTGCTCCAGAGACTGCCTTGACTGGTGGGAGCCAACTCACCTGGAGACTCCTAGGAGGTGACATCCCCCACCAGAGGTGTTCCATAGCCAATACCAGCTGAGTTTCTGTACAACAGTTCAGCCCCTTACCTCTGGGCAAAACACTCTCTGTGATGCAATTCATGCTCTTGGGCTTGCTATGGAATTAAACTGAGGCTAGACTCCTCCTGAAACTATATTTCTGCCTAGTGTATACTTCTGCCCTATCTTGTTTCCCTCAGTTTCTTACAGGTTACTCCTGAGATCACGCCCTTATTCAATCGTTTACATTAGAATCTCCAATTCAAACTTCCGTTCTAAGGAAGCCTATTAAGAAACTACCTTAGACACTTAAAAATTCATTGCTGATAACAATATAGTTTCCAAACCTGGCAATAAAGGTAACATGGCACAAACAGATCAATGGAAAAGAATAAAGGAACCAGAAATAGATCCACACTCTTATGACCAACTGAATTTCAACAATAGCATCAAAGCAATTCAATAGGGAAAGGAAAATCTTTTCTAAAAATGTTCTGGAACAACTGAATAGCCATATGGAACTTTGATCCCTAACTCACACCATATACAAAAATTAATTTCAGATAGGTAATAGACCTAAACATAAATTATAAAACTATAATTATAAAATTATAGTTTATATAAAATTATATAGTTTATATAAAATTACAAAACTATAAAACATTTAGAATAAATTATATGAAAATTTTATCTCATAAAACCTATCAAAAATAATCAGTGGTGGGAAAGGAAGGAACCATAGAAGAAACAAGAATGGCAGAATACTAAAAATTGTTGAGCTGTGTAATGGATTGGTGGGGTTCATAATGTTACTCTGTTTATGCATGTATACATGTATAACTTATACATGGTGAACTGATTTTCAACAAAGGTGCCTGGAGGAAGGAATAACCTTTCCAAAGAGTAGTACCAGAACAACTAGATATTCATATGAAAAAAAAAATGAATCACAATCCTATTCACATGATACACAAAAATTCTTTCTTAATGGCTCATAGGCCTAAACATAAATCCTAAAACTATAAAAACTTCCAGAAGAAAACATAGGAGAAAACTGATGTAACTTTAAGGTAGGCTAAGACTTCTTACATAGGATACAAAAAAAATGAACCCTAAAAAATTTGATAAATTGGATTTCATCAAAATTAAAAACTTCTTCCTTCTTAAAAGGCACTGTTAAGAAAATGAAAAGGAAGCCCATGGCTGGAAGAAAATATGCTCAGTACATATTTCCAATAGAGAATATGTATCTAGAACACATAATAAACTTCATGATAGGAAGGATAAAAAGGCAGTAGCATAACAGGCAAAAGATTTGAATATTTACTTCACAAATGAAGATATATGAATGGCTAATAAGAACATGAAGAGGTCTTCAACGTTGTCATCAAAGTTCAAATTAAACCACACGAAATCAATACAGCCACTAGTATGGCTAATATTGAAAATGTCTAACAACTCCATATGTTGCTAAGATACAGGGCAACTAGGATTCTCATCCATTGCTGGTGAGAATATAAACGAGTACAACCATTTTTGGAAAAGATTTTATAGTTTCTTAGAAACTTAAACATACACTTACCATAGAATGCAAAACTTTACACATAGGTATTGATTCCAGAAAAATGAAAACATGTTTAAAAAAACCTTTCATATGAACTATGATAGCAGTTTTACTAAGAACAGCCGACATTGTAAAGAGCTCAAATCTCTATCAATAGATGTCTAGATAAACAAATTGGGAGTATACTCACATAATGAGAGAACAGGGTGAGGCACAGATGAAATATGCATGGCAGAATGTTGATAGTTGTTGAAGCTGATTAATAGATAAATGGGGTTTCATTGTGCTACAGATGGGTCCCCAACTCAATGATAGTTTGACTTAATGACTTTTCAACTTCACCATGCAATGGCATTCAGTAGGGATTGTACTTCAAATATTGACTTTTTCTTTTCTTGGGTTATTGATCTGTAATATGATACACACTGCCCATGCTGGGCAGGGGCAGCGAGCTAATCAGCTATGAGGGTAAACAACCGGCACTCTAAAGTTTGTTGCCAGATGATTTTGCCCAACTGTAGACTAACATAAGTGTTCTGAGCGCATTTAAGGTAGGCTAGGCAAGCTATGATGTTTGGTAGGTTAGGTGTATTAAATGCATTTTCAACTTATGATATTTTCAACTTAAATAGGTTTATCAGTTCACCACCCCACTGTAGGTAGAGAAGTATCCCTATTCTGTTTATTTTCTGTATGTTTGAGATTTTCCATAGCACTAAGTATTTTTAAAGTGACATGGCAATCATTTTCAAAAATTATAAAAATGATCTAGTAATTCTCCTGTTGAAAAACTTATACTGGAAAACAATCAAAAATCAGAAGTAAGCAACATGCACAAAAACCATTCATTTAATCTGATAGATAATGTTGGGAAAATTAGAAAGAGCCCAAATATATAAAATACAAAGAAATGTTCAAGAAATCATATTTACTCTATATAATATGATGGAGTCACTAAAAAATGAATAATAACTAACATTTTTTTCTGTGTTTTCAATGTGCTAAGCCTTATACTGAGCACTTTAGTTGACCTAACTCATTTAATATGAATAATATGTAAGAACATTAGTTCATATAACAAATATTACCTATTGCACAAATATTATCTGCTGTGCTTGATGCTGGGAATACAAGAATAAGCAAGAAAATGTCATCCTTCGTCTCATGGAGCTTTGGAAAGACTTTTGGAAGATGTGAATAAATACAGAAACAATTGCAACACAATGTAGTAAATGCACTGAAAGAGGGAAAATGCTTATCTTTTCATTTAAGTAGCAAAGAGAAGACATAAGTGTAGTTCCTATACGATGACAGCTATGTAACAGATCAGGACTAAAGGGAAAAGTTTTATTTCTTTAAGTGATGTAATTTTTATTGTGAATTGCATTAAGTTTGCTCCAATACTTTAGTGTCATAAAATCAAATTACCTATATATCAATGGATGACTTTAGTAGTAAGCAAGGTTTGTAATATAGCACTTTTATTTTTTAAATCTAATTAGTTTGGCAATTTTTTTCTTGCGTTTCTCCTTCTAATCAGTGTAGTAGAAAATATAGTTACTGGTCTTGACTCTCTATATGCTAAAATTCTGGCTGCAAGTTGAAATCAGCAAGGGAGCTTTAAAAGTCTAAGGAGGCTTGGGCCCTACCCCAAACCAATTAAATCCACATCTCTAAGAAAAGGACCCACTGACCCACTGGCCGAGCAAGGGGCCACTTCTTCCATTTTTACTTAGGTTTTTGTTGAGCTCTTTCTATTCATGCTTCAAAAAGTGATTACACAAAATATACACCTTTTACTCATTTTCCCATATTCAAAACTTGTGTGCTCAGAGGATTGTGCCTTTTGGATTGATTACTTGCCACGTGTGAAGTGACAACAGGATGCCAAGTCCAAGTAAGAAAGTAAAGGCAGTCATCCTCCCCCACCAGTATTTTCATCATTCCTCCATCCACAGAAGAGACACGGTCTGCAAAGAGAATGGAGAATGCCCACAAACTAAAAGAAACATCAGAACTCAGAGAGGAACCCGGAAATGACAGGCTTGAGTGGGAATGGTCTTGTTACAAGTGAAATGACAACAGTGACAATTCTCCCAGCCCACCACCCCCTTCTTTCCTTCCAAAAATCCAGGGTAGCAACTCACGCTTCCACACACAGAATTTTGAGTATTCAAGGGGTGCGTGATGTCCATGTGTCCTATTTCCTTTAGACCTGACTTTTCCTCCACAGGGTGCATAGCTGCTCACCTCGCCTGTGCTCATGCAAGCCATTGTGACTATCCAGGACTGATGTTGTGGAAGGCGGGGATAATAGCTATTTAACTCGCTTGATACAGTACTTAGCCCAGTAACACATGCATGTGGATGCCTAATAAGCCATGGAGTAAAATTAGCCTAATTCTGCTTAGATTCCTTGTTTCATCAGCCTTTGGGGAGACAATGATAATTAGTCGAAATAGCTGGAGAATAACACTTAATCATAGAAAACCAATGCAGAAAAATTATCAAAAACAAATTGTCTTTGCCTAAGGTACATTTCCATCAGAGAAAAAAGAGCAAAATTAAGCAACTGCCAAAATCCTCCAAGCCTTATGTGCCAAAATGTTGGGGTTTTTTTTTTTTTCTTCATCGTCTTTTGAATATAATCACTCTGGGCAGACATTTGACTCAAATTCTCAGATGGGTCAAGCTCTTCTCTGACCTTAGCAAAATAATTAATGTGAGATATTTTTATAGAAACTTTCACAGTTTATTTTAATCATTAATATAAAATACATTTAATTGCACAGCAATGACTCTCAATTGCTCCATTCTTACAGGTTTAGAGCTAAGCACTTTTTCTTACATAAAGACAAACCAATATTTTGTTTTTGATGCACTGACTTGCATGATGTCCAACATAAGAACTAAATTAAAGTAAGCTTTATCTAAAATAAGGCAACCAGTTCAGTTGCTTGAGTTCAAATCAGGCACCTTTCTGAAAATTAGAAGTATGATTAAAGAAGAGTATGGTTATAAAGTGTGGGTGGTTAGATAATCAGAATTGCAGAATAGGTACAAGCTGTGCTTTTCCCACCCTAGGCAACCCTTTAAGGCTTGCCAAAGACGATTAAGGTGTCAATTGATGAAAAAATAAGTTTCATGGCACAACTTGAAAAGTAGGGAATCTTTTCCATACATTTTAACAATACAGAGGTACTAAAACACAAACCCAAAGAATATTAGTTGCAACACGTTTTAAATAGTTTGGTTTCATTTCCATGCAATCATTTTGTAACACTAGAAAGAATGACAACTTCCAAGGGCTGCTGCTCCCCACCCACACAGCAGAGGATGGGAGACCGGAGAGCTACTTCTGCCTGCAAACTTCTCATCACCCTCATGCGGGCTGCAGCTTGCCAAATAAAGAGAATGAGGCCTGGATGGCTTGAATTGTTCTCCTATTTCTTTTTCCTTTTGGAAAGTATTTAAGCAGGATTAATGCCAGCTTGAGTCTAATATGGCTATGCAAAATGATGACTTTGGTTCTGCCTCCCTATTGTCTTTCTATATAATCTTTAATAAAGTCATATATTGCAAATACCAGGCCATGGAAGGGAAACAGCCTGTGTTTGTGGAGCACCTGTTACTGCAGACCTCCAGGGTGAGAAAAGCAGGAGTGGGAGGCACATCTACAGAATTGCTAATGCGAGGGAGCCAGAGATGGAGGAAATGAAATAGATTCCAGGGAGCCATCTGCCTTTGACAGAACTCGCAACCGTGTCAGCAGTGAAAATCATTTCACAGGCACAGGCTGAAAATCAGCTCTGACCTCTCAAGAGCAAAGATCAGCATCACTTCTCCTGCTACAGCTGGTGTAACGTAACCCCCCCAGGTAATGTTCTTGGAGTTCTATCCTCTTTTTATTTGGCTTCACACATCCTTTTGCCTTTGAGATATGAAATACGCTGGACTACCTAAAGCCTGGCTTTAAAAGGAACGGTTCAGAAGCTCTCTCTCTGCTGTGGTTTGTGCTTAAAAGCATACACACTCAGCTGTTTGGGGATTGCTACAGGCTGTTGTATTTAGTATTTAAGGTATTGATTATATGAATGGACAATGCCTTAAACTAAACTTGATAGATGCTAGCCAGAATGCAGCTAAAACCTAAGGCCAAATATAGTGGGATTTGTTCAGCGGAGTTTGTACAGTCTCTGACACAGAATAGCTGTCCAAAAAAAAAATAGTTTATAGGAAGGAAGGGAGGGAGGAAGGAAGGATCTACTTGAGCCAATGAACTAAATGGGGTGATCACCCAACACTTACTATTCTCACACACCTGGGGCTCAGCTTCTATACACCTGTTTCTGTTCGGCTTTTCTCTCCCCTCCCTTTACACCTTCACCTAGGCCCCAGGCCCTCTTCTTTATCAAGCCTGCAATTCCTCCCCCACTTTTCCTGAAATTTTCCCACAGACCTACCCCCTCCTGCTTGCCCAAGGTGGTGGTTCCTTCTCCTGGCCGAGCCCCCATCCACCTCCCGCAATGACTCCAACAAGCTTTATGATGGGCAGGTAATCTCCTGGCTTATCTGTTTCAAAGACAACCTAAAGTAATGAGGCCAATGGATATATCGCAGTTGCTGTTACAGTCAATTTTATTCCTAACAATTAATTTACTGTCATATTGTCCCATGTTATACTATTCTAAGTTGTTTCTATGAAATAATTTATTATTTGAGTATTTCAAAAATAATGGTAGCATTTGTGTTTGTGGTCGCTATCACTATTTTAAAATGCCGTTGTCCATCTATTTTCTGTGGATTGACCCAGTTTAGGGGATCCCGCTGTGCCTGATGCAGGGCTCTACATACATATTTAGAGGCCAGAATCACAGGACTATTCAGTGGCGGAGTCAGATATATGACAAGACAATTCCAGAAAGATGCACCTGACCTGTCTTGTAAGTAATACATTGGGCAGCATTCTTTACCTTGATTGAATAACTGTGCTTTGAGAAAGAGATTTTTTTTAATGTCATGCATCAAACTCTTCAAACAATTCCATAGTTTTCTCATTCACATTCTAATTTTCATCCGGAAATCAAACAGAAGAGTCTGTTACATTGGATTTAACTTTTATATGGTGGGGAAGATAGCAAGAGAAATTGAATGTTGATACTTTCAAGCAAACTTTTGCCTCAAACAAATACAATCAAAAAATCATATCCAAGAAGAGTGCCATTCATGTTTTGTGATTGATTATGGTTCCTGAGAGGTGAGCTAGACATGAGGAAAGAAGGAACTGGCCTCCTAGGTGGAGAACATGCATTCCCTGTCCAGTCAACTAAGAGTTTTATATCTTAAGTTTAGTTTTCACCTTTACTCACAGTTTTTTAGTTGCTTCTAGTGTTGGCAATAGGAAACGTCCCAGCTCAAGCCCAGCATGATTCAGGTATATACCAGCAGGCCTGGAGTAAAAGCAGGGCCTTCAGGTATTATTTGCATGAAGGTTTGAAGAGACTAGAGCTGGAGATGAGAGGTGACAACAATAAATATTTAGGGGGAATGAAGAGGAGTTGGGAGGGGCAGAAATTTGGTTCAAGGATAAGAGGCCAGTCATTGGACCAGAAGATCATTTCAATAGCCCACATGCCAGTCCCCAAGGACCTAGTCAAGGGCTGCAACATGGGACCAGTGAAATACAAGGGTCTAGATTTTTTTAACTATAATTTTAATGACTATGGAAAGGATAATATTGTGCCAGAAGCTACTCCTTATAACTTCTGGGCCAGAAAATGATCCAGAGTCTTCTATAAAATAAGAATGACAAGAAAAAAATGTTTGCCATGCTTATTTATCTCTAGGCAGTGTGCTAAGTGCTTTACATGCATTGTGGTTATATAAGAACTATCAGCATCCTCAACTTCAAGAATTCTCAGCCTCAGCCCAGGCACCCAGGGCAGCACCTACAGCTCTGGTACATGTGGGAGGCCCAATAGCAAGACGTCTTCAGTGAACACCTGTGGCTTAGATGCTGAATTTGACATCTATAGCAGCCAAGCCTCCAAGAGAGTCCCCAGTGATCTCTACCACCTGGTATTCATGTCATAGTACAATCCCCTCTCATCTTGAATAAGGTTGATCTGTGAGATCCATGGAATACTGAGGAAATGTCACTGTATGACTTCTCAGACTAGGTCATAAAAGACATTGCAGCAATAATTTTTTTCCTTTTCTCTTGGATCACTTGCTCTGTGACGAGTCAGCTGCCACACACACTCAAACAGCCCTATAGGTAGGATACATGGTGAGGAGCTGAGAGCTGCTGCCAAAAAGCCAGTGACAAATGGTGGCTTCCTGCCAACAACCTTGCAAGTGAGCCATCTTGGAGGCAGATCTTCCAGCCCCTGTCAAGCCTTTAGTTGACTTCGTCTCAAGCCAAAAATTTAACTTTAACCTCATGAGAAATTTCAAGCCAGAACCACTCAGCCTAGCTGCTCTGAATTTATTACCCACAAAAATTGTGAAATGATAAATGTTTATTAATTTAAGTTTCTAAGTTTTAGAGTACTTTGTTACCCAGTGATAGATGACGAATACACATGTTGGTACTTTGGTACTTGTAATTAGGGTATTGGAGTAATAACTAAAAATATGGATGTGGCTTTGGAAAAGGCAGTGAGTAGTAGATAGAAAGACTTTGGGAAGAGTATTAGTGAAATCCTGCAGTGTATAAATAGACTGCTATTAGAAGACACTTGCCTTTGAGGAGGGAATGACTGGAGGCTTAGAAGAGATATAGTAAGGAGTTAGTGGAAAGTGTGCAAAAGGGGATGCTTGTTACCTAGTGTCAGAAAGTTTAGAAACATGACTTCCTGCAGTTATGTAGAAGGAAAGCAGAAAATATACCACATGAGTGGCATGATCTAGCTAAGATCTCAAGGCAGAGTATGAAAGGTACTGTTTGTGTGCTTCTTTCTGCTAATAACAAAGTAGGAGCAGAGATAAACTAAATACTTTTTCTTCTTCTTTTTCTTTCTAGGCTTCATTAAGATATAATTAAATTTATTTAAAAATTGTATATATTTATGGTGTGCAATGTGATGTTTCGATATAAGTCAACATTGTGAAATGATTAGATCGAACGTATTAACATATCCATCACCTCACATACTTATCATTTTTGTGGTGAGAACATTCAAGATCTACCTTCTTAGCAATTTCAATTATTAACTATACTCACCATGCTGTACAAAAGATCTCCAGAACTTATTCATCCTAACTAACCCTTTATACCTAAACAAAAGACTTGTTAACAAAAAGAAAACAGTACTTTCTGACTTTGAAAATTCCCAGCCTCTTCAGATGATTAACAATGATAAACTTATGAAATGGCTTCCAGGCAATGATCCAAACCAAGGCACTACCTGGAAAACATGGTCTTATAATAAAGTTAAAGTTGTGGTTGTACGTTCTTTGTTAAGACATCATCCAGATCTTATGTGGTGCCACAGAGAAATGTTCAGTCAAACCACAGGGCTTTTAAGAAGCTTAAGGGTGAACTCCCTCAATAAAGCCAGAGGAAGTCCAAGTTAGAGAAGGACTTATCTCAAAAAGATTCGCAAACTGGCTTTTGTCTAATAAGGGGCCCATAAAATTTTAAAGACAATTTTAAAGACAATTGTATTTGGGAAACACCACTAACTTGAACTGAAAGGGACAGAAATGGTACAAAATGAAAACAAGGACTTGGGCTCCCCAGAATTCTACTGGTAGGAAGCAAGCTGTGAAAAGTCCACCACTGCAAACATAGCTGATAACCCAATGCCCAGAGGGCAAATCCAAGAGCCATGGAGAAGAAATAGGATTGCATCCTGATCAAGCAACTCAAAACATGCCTAGTTAGACTTCAGACCACTGACTCTCATGTGCCCCCTGTTTTCTACATTGTTAATAGCTGTTAAAATGTATGCCAATCCCTCCATTATCTGTTGCATATGTTAGAGGGAGACAGCTTCTCTCTTTCATTTCACAGGTATTCAGATCAGGAGCAACTGTATTACGGGAGCTGTACTTGAGAAACTATACCCAAGGATCCTCATCTGTATCTGGGTTCAGTTTATATGATGGAATCTGGACTTTGAGCTGAGGCTGTAATAGGATGAGACTTTTGGCAGGGAAGGAGTGTGAGTGTATTTTGCATGTGGGAAGACATGAATCACTATAGCAGTCAGCCTCCAAGATGGCACCTGTTGTACCCTGACTGGGAATTTCCATCCCTGTATAGTCTCCTCCCTGAGACACTGATTAAGGGCTTACCCATGTAAACACTAAGATATTGCAGAAATGACAGTGGGACTTCCAGGGCTAGGTCACAAGGACACTGCAGCTTCTACCTCTACCTTGTCTTGGATCATTGTTCTAGAGAAGGCTAGGTTCCATGTTGTGAGGACACTCACGTAGTCTTATAGAGAGGATACATGGGAGAGGAATCGAGTTAGTGCTGTGCTGATAAACATTTAACAACTGGATCTCCAAAAAAAAAAAATATATATATATATATATATGTATGTATATAGATAGATAGATAGATAGATAGATAGATAGATAGATACACACACATACACACACGCACTTGGATGTGTGTCTGTGTGTGTTTATTGGTATTTTTACCATTATAAAAGATAAAAAACTAATAAAATAAACAATAGTCTTTATTTTAAATAACACATAGCCCATAGATTCTCACAGAATTTTTTCACTGATTATTTTTGCTGAATTTCTGACATAAAAGTCAGTTAATATTTTCAATTACATAAATAAAAAGTGAAATAAGGAAGGCATATGTCATAGCTTCATTTGTCAGTGGCATGAAAGATTTCTTTGCCGAACTGGATAATAGTTGCAAATACTGGAAGAATATTTCCTCATGTTTTTGTGCTGTTACCAATGTAAGAGCTATAAATATGATATATTTTTAAGTTTAATCTGCATTATTAATATTTTCCCATCACTTTTTGAAGTCTAACCAATCAATGAAAGAATAAAGTTCTGATTTGTAGTGTTTGCTGATATCCATAGTATAAATACTTCCACTAAGCTGATTTCATTGGAATGAGATGTGCAGTAAAACACAACTATTAATACATAAAATTCCCCCCATGCAGACACAATATACATGAATAACCTCAAGAGCACCAATAAAGGAAAAATGTAAAATTATTAGGAAGTGATGAATTTTGAGTATTTATTATCTTGGCTTTTAATCTAATTCACTTTAATTAAGTCTACACAATTTAATTTTTAATAATGGCTGTGTTTAACAATTGGCTTGCAAAATTCCTAAAATTTAATAATTGGGTCTCGAAAGCAGGTAGAGTCACTCTAGCACACCATTGAATTGAAGCCTTCTGCCACTAGCCATGCGGGTGGCCCATCTTGGAAGCAGACCCTCAGCCCAGTTGTGCCTTCAGATGGCTGCAGCCCCAGCCAACATACAGACTGCAACCTCAGAAAGGACTCTGAGTCGTAAGTGCCTGGCTGCATATGCCACCTCTGAATTCCTGACCCACAAACTCTGTGAAATGATGTTTATTGTTTAAACCGCAAAACTTTGAGATTATTTGCTACTCGGCAACAGATACTACATCAGCAGCTGTTGCAGTCACGGGAGACAGCATCACACGGAGACATAACAGTACAGGAAGGAAATGGGGTGCACAAAGTAAGAGCAACATTCATCGGGTACCCTTGGCACCTCTGTAAGCACTCCTAGAACTATTTGGGAGAAATTCAAGAGGGATTTGGAGTTTGTACAGGGTTGTTTGTTTATCCTTATCTTACCAATGAAGTAAATGAGGCTCAGAGAGATTAAATGACTTGTCTAACATCACACAGCCAATAAATTAGTCACTAGTAAAACCAGGATTTATACCCAAAGCCAAGCCTATGCTCTCCCAGGGAGAATTTGGCAAGATCTCTAGTTTTTAGAACACTTTATTCTTAATGAATAATTTGATGCCCACAACAGTCTGGCAGGTGAAATGGACTAGTTCTACTTTACAAATATAAAAATTGAGATTTATAAAACTAGTAACCAGAGATAGAACTAGATAACCTTCATACTTCTAGTGTAGTATTCAAAAAAGGACAGAAAAATAATGTTAACTCGAGTATAAAACATGATTGTGTATAATTGTGTTACATTTTCTAGTATAGAATACAAAGCTTATAATTCAGAATTCAACAGCCTTCTTATTTTTAATCAATAGACGTTAATTTTTAGAGTAGCTTTAGGTTCACAGCAAAATCTAGTGGAAGGAACAGAGATTTCCAATATACCCTGCCCAGAAACATGCATAGACCCTGCTCATCAACATACTCCAGCAGAGTAGTACATTTACAACTGATGAACCTACATCAACACATCATTATTACCCAAGTCCATAATTTACATTAAGGTTCACTCTTGATGCTGTTCATTCTATGAGTTTGGACAAATGTATAATGACATGTATCCACCATTACAGTATCATACAGAGTAGTTTCACTGCCCTAAAAATCCTCTGTGCTCTACCTATTCTGCCCCTCTCCCCCCCTATTTATTACTAGTCTTTCTAATTTATATTTAGAGGCAAAGAAACATCTAACAAAAGCTTCTATTGTCAATAAATGCAGATCATTTTAAAAGATTTATTAAAATTCTTACTTGTTCAAAATCAAATTTCGATTGGGCCTTATCCAGTTTAACCTAAGACCTGTGGGCCCCTACTAATTTGCATGATTGCTTCATTCAGGATTAATGTATTTCCAAGCTCTTCAAATTATTCATTTTAACAGCTTTGTTCATAGCCACTTCAAATGAATAGTAACAAGGCTCTGTTTTCCAGATGTCATTTCATGTGTCTGAATAATTCTACCAGACTTTTATGATTACAAGAATTCAGGACAGGGAAGAACAAGCACCAAATTGAATTTGAAATGCTTTTAACAAGTTCCATATTTGCTTTTTCTCTTAAGCTTTTATTATTTATGTATTTGTCATGATAAATGCGGTGGGGGGGGCTCTGTAAAAATGACCTAAAATTTGGAAGAATGGATCAGAAAAAAGAAAACACTCTGGTACTAAACTTGATAAATATAAACCAAATGGCCCACCCTGACAGGTAGATTGTAAACGTGATGATTGGAGAAACAGAATGTATTCAAAATCCAATCAGGAATAATAGAATGTGGCTGAAATCCAACCAAACAGACTAAGAGTCTCAGGAAGGCAAAAAATGATGGTGGTCAAAAGAAACTACAGTGTAATTAATTGAATTATAATTGGTGAGGGAAAATGTGTCAAGAGACCTGGGGTAGGCAGCAGAAAACTTTGGAAAAACTTTTGGACAAACTCATGGCTAACATCATACTGAATAGGGAAAAGTTGAAAGCATTCCCTCTAAGAACTGCAATAAGACAAGGGTGCTCACTGTCACCACTTCTATTCGACATAGTGCTGGAAGTCCTAGCCAGAGCAATCAGGCAAGAGAAAGAAATAAAGGGCATCCAAATCAGGAAAGAGTAGGTCAAACTATCCCTGTTTGCTAATGATATGATCTTGTATCTAGAAAACCCTAAAGACTTCACTAAAAGACTCCTGGAATTGACAAATAAGTTCAGCCAAGTTTCAGGTTACAAAATCAATGTACACAAATCGGTAGCATCTCAATATGCTAATAACAGTCAAGCTGAGAGTCAAATCAAGGACTTAAGACCATACACAATAGCTACAAAGAACATAAAATACTTAGGAATACACTTTATTAAGGAGGTGAAAGATCTCCACAAGGAGAACTATACAACACTGATGACAGAAATTATAGATTACACAAACAAATGGAAAAATATCCTATGCTCATGGATTGGTAGAAGTAACATTGTTAAAATGTCCATACTGCCCAAAGCGATTTATAGATTCAGTACAATTCCCATTGAAATACCAACAACTTATTTCACAGATCTAAACAAAAATTTCTAAGCTACATTTAGAACCAAAAAGGATACCAAATAGCCAAAGCAATCTTAAGCAAAAAGAGTAAATCTGAAGTCATCACATTACCTGACTTCAAATTATACTACAAGGTTATAGCACCAAAACAGCATGGTACTGGTATAAAGATAGAGACATAGAAAAACAGAACAGAATAAAGAACCCAGATATAAAACCATACAGCTACAACCAACTGATCTCCAACAAAGCAGACACAACATGGAGCACTACTCAGTCATAAAAAGGAATGACATAATGTCTTTTGTAGCAACTTGGATGGAACTGGAGACCATTATTCTAAGCGAAGCAACTCAGGAACGGAAAAAAAAAAAGCAACAACACATACTCTCATTAATATGTAGGAGCTAAAAGATGAGTATACATGGGAACAAAGAGATGTAAAGGATATTGGAAACTAAGAAGGTGGGAGGATAGGAGGGTGTTGAGGGATAAAAACTTACCTGTTGGGGACACTGGACAATGTCGTAGTGAAGGGCACACTGAAAGCCCTGATTTCAGCATCATACAGTGTATCCATGTAAGAGAAACATTTGTACCCCCTTAATATTTTGGAATTAACAAGGAAAAAGAACTCTGCCAATAAAAAAAAAAGTTTGGAAAAGGGAAAGCAAAGATTCAGGGAACAGACAAGTATTTCAGGAAGTTTCTAGCATCAAATACTTCCAGACAGAAGATGAAGAACACTCAAACAAGATGGTCCCATTTTCCTGAATTAGAGATCCTCAAACATTTTGCTCTCAGGACCCTTTTATAATTTTAAAAATTATTGAGGACCCCAAAGAGCTTGTTTTATATTAGTTATATCTATTGATGCAGCAGTCTTCCCTTATCCATGGTTTCACTTTCCATGGTTTCAGTTACTCAAGGTCAACTGTGGTTCAAAAACATTAAATAAAAAATTTCAGAAATAAACAGTTCATAAGTTTCAAATCGCCCACTGTTCTGAGTAGCATGATATAATCTTGTGCCTTCCTATTCAGTCGCACCCAGGACTTGTCCCTTTGTCCAGCATATACATGCTGTATATGCCATCATTCCATTAGTCAGCTTGGTTATCAGATTGACTGTGGCAATATTACAGAGCTTGGGTTCAGGTCACCCTTATTTTATTTAATAAAAGTCCCAGAGTGCAAGAGTAGTGATGCTGACATATTGTTATAATTGCTTTATTACTATTAATTATTGTTGTTAATCTGTTACTGTGCCTAGCTTATACACTAAACTTGCATGTGTATATATGTAGGATGGGTATATATAACATAGGAAAAAACATAGCAAATATAGGCTTCAGCAGTCTCTGAGGTTTCAGAAATCCACAATGGGTCTCAGACCATATCCCCCTTGGATAAGAGGAACTACAGTATTTACCCTAATATAAAATAAAACTGACAAAATTTTAAAATGTAAAACAATACATAAGTACACAATCCATTAGCTGTGAGAATGATGACATCATCACACATATAGACTCTGGAAAGTTCCATTGTACACTCATGAGAAAATGAAAGTTAAAAAGGCAAATAACCTCTTAATATTACTATAAAAAATAGTTTTGACTTCACAGACCCCCAAAAAGTTCTCAAGGACTCCCAATAGTCCTTTAAGCATACTTTTAGTCCCACTGTCCTTGACAATCATCAGTTAAACAAATATTGTGAGATTTCCAATGGGAGACCAGGAGTTTACCTTTCTCTGCAGTCTGCTCATGGGCCATCTTTCTCACTGGTATTCAGACCTACACACCAGACTGGGTGAGTGGTTTGGGGCAAGGGGTTTTCCTCTGTGTCTCATCACCTCTAGCGAAACCTTGTCTTAGATTCTCAAAGCTGACACACTTCCCACTATAAAGCTCAAATTCAATCTTACTCTCAAACCTCACTGGTCAAGACTCTAAGAAATAAGCCACTAAAGAAATTAGTATAATGGTGTGTATACACTTACTAAGCACTTTCAAGTTCTAAGTTCTATGTTAGGCACTTTTTATGACACACCATTCATTCTCATTACAGACATAAGACATAGGTTTTATGATCTGCATTTGAAAGATGGACAAACCAAATGGTTAAGACATTTCGGAAAATCATATAGGTATGTGAGAAAGCTGGAATTTGAACCTTTTCATGATAATAATCATTACAATAATAAACAGTGATTGATTATTAATCAATTTGCAAGTAGTGTGTCTAGACATTCCTCTAAATTTTATGTATGTTATCTGACTTATTTCCAACAGCAATTCTATAAGATAATATTATTAATGTCCCATATATATTTTAGGAAACTGAGGCACAAACAGATTAAGTAACATATGCAAGATCATCACACAACACATACTTCGTGGAGCTAAATTTTGAACCCAGCCAGTCTGATTCCAGAAACCACGCTCTTAATCTCTACCTTCCACTCCTTTCCCCAGGCTTGGCCATTCTCAAGTCTGTGCCTTTATGGTCTTATGTGTTGCCTCTCAGGAAGTTCTCTGAGAAGAGACCTCACAGAGATTCACCATCTCCTCGCTGTAGGGTATGTACTGAGCCCACCTAACAGGATACAGTGAGATCATCTTCATAATACAAATATACATAAATATTGTAGAAGTAAATATTTAAGAGTAAGTACACTGAATATTTTTGTTTTTAGGAACAAACAATAAAAAGCCTGGTTAATTTGACAAGGAATATTAAAGAACAAAAGATAATTATAGGATGAGAGAATCTCATAATCTTAGAATTTAAAGGATCATAGCTACAACACAAGTAAGTAGAGAAGGCAGGTAGACTATGAACAAAGAGAATATTTGTAGAGCTTCAGTCTATCTCAATGTCACTAAACGTGAATAAACCAAGGACTCTGGTCCACTAGGAATAATTTCAGGACACTCTTATGCCATTGATTCCAGAAGTACAGGCACGGCTATAGGCCAATTTTTAAATATCCATTTGTTTCTTTGTGTAGCCTAACTCTGACCATCTAAAAGCAGCTTAACTTATTATTTACCAAAAAAAAAAAATCAGTATTAAAATTATCTGCTTTTTCAGCAATGAATTTTATGGATGAAGAATTTTTTAGGAGTATGACTAAAATTATTTTTAAGAATATGCTTAACATTTTACATTCTGTTTTCATCTATATGGTTATTTATTTACCCCATAGCCAACTCTGATGACGATTTAGAGCTCCAATTCTTGCTGAATAAAACTCCATTTCCATTGATAACGGTTTCACTAACATTCTTTCACAGCCATTTGGATATAAAGATGAACTTAGAAGTAATTCCTTTGGCATTCTTTGATCATTTCAAGGAAGAAAGAAATTTGTGGAATTTGAGAGCTTTTCAGCTGAAAAATAGTACCAGTTAGAACTGAGTAAACCCTTCCTGACCTTATAGGACATTTAGATCTCTTCTTCTAACCTAATTCACTTTGTCCAAACCAGATAGATGTGCCTTCAGAGGGGATAAAGGAATACAAGCTCCACTGTAATGACTATAGCACTATTCACATGCAGTCATAAAAACAAAAATACCCTCCCCCTAGCTCCCTCTCTTTCTTGTTCTCTCTCTCTCTTCCTCCCAACATCCCTCCTCCCTTCCTTGATCTTCTGGATAGCACAGGTCTTCTGTTACAGTGGCCATTTGCTTACTGATCACAAAACCGTTCTATTCCTATCTAGAGAGAGAAGCTAGGAGTAGAATGATGTCTTGGATCCAACTAAGCCTAAATGAGTCAACAGTTTTCTTTTTCGAAGCTGTATTATCAATAATTATTTAATGATGATTCTAAGCAGCTTGTACATTTAAAAGCCATGCATGATAATCCAGTCCACATTTTTTATTGGTTCTACTTTAGGCTGAAACAGATATGGTCAGCATGAGGAGGGAGTATTTAAGAAAAAAAAATCACAACTAAAGGAAAACTTAAATGAAGTTTAAAAAAACTGATCAATACAATGTGTGTGTGTGTGTGTGTGTGTGTGTGTGTGTTAGAGTATAAATAGCATATAAAACATTCAACAGCATGAACAAGAGAATTTAATATGCAGACCATATAAGAAATATACACTTGAAAATTTTAAATTGAGTTTGGTTGTGTAACTAATTACCCAAACAGCAACAGCTGATAGACCCAGAATAGAAAAGAGTTCAAAAGAACTAGGATAAACATGTAAGAGTTTATAAATAACACCCATCTGTTATTAGTTATATCTCATAGATGCAGCAAATCAACATGTGTTCCTCATATCAGTTTTACTGCTTGTCCCAAAATCTTTCTCTTGCCAAAGCACCTTGGTGTGTAGTGATTGATGCTGAAGAGGCAGTGGAGTCCTCTCCAATTTCCAGTTTCTAACATTTCTCTCTGATGGTGTATTTGTTTCTCCTTTCATAACAGCTTTGATATGTTATCCTTATCTGAAACTATAGTGCCCATGACAAAAAAAAACAAAGAAATGATGGATATAATAGGTCACAGTCAAGCATTTTTCAATCTGTGGTGTGATGCTGATCAGGGTAACAGGGTTGCAGAATCTGGAGCCCTAGAACTCCCCAGAGCAGGTCAATGACAGAAGTATCTGCAAAGATCCCAGGGTCCCACTGCAAAAGGGACCACCAGGAAGCTTGTGGAATGAAGAGTTGAAAAACATGAAATTAGTAGATTATATTCTAAACTCAGAGCCTTGCCACTAATTTCTGCTAAATTTTAGGCCCATGGTTAAACTATTTTCTTAAACTTGTCCTGTTCATATTGTCAATTGTTCATACTGTCATATTGTTCATATTGTCCTGTTCATAATGTTGTCAATTTACTGCTACCTACCTCACTGAACACTGTTCAGAAGAGTGAATATCTATGAAAAAGTTTAAGGAAGGAGATAAAATAGCTATCCATCTATCCAGCTATCTACCTTTTTCTTCTATTTAATGGAAATGTGCACATGTCATGAAGAATAAACTGGAAGCTGAGAATCCTTCTTCAAGGATTCTAGTTTAGCTGGAGAGATAAGGTTCTGTATTAGTTACCTAATGCTACATAGCTAATTATCCAAACTTGGTAGCTTAAAACAACCCACTTTTTAATTTTCTTACAGTTTCCATAGGTTAGGATTCTGGGAGCAGTTTAACTGGGTAAATCTAGATCAGGATGTCTAAGAAGGCTGCAGTGAAGCTATTGGCTGGGGCTGTGATCTCATCTGAAGGCTCAACTAGGGGAGGACCTGCTTCCAATCTCAATCCAGTTGTTGTCTTCAGGCCTCAGCTACTCCCTGGCCATTGGAGAGACCTCAGTTCCTTCCACAGTTTGTCTAAGTGGTCTCATGACATGGCAGTTAAGTTCCCTTGGGGAGAGTAATGAGAAAAAGAGAAAAAAAGGGGGAGGAAGAGAGAGAAAAAGAGGGGGAGAGAGAAACAATTCAAGATAGAAGCCACAGTCTTTTTATAATCTAATATCAGAAGTGATATACCATTACTTCTGCCACACACTATGGGTCACACAGACCAATTCTGATAAAATGTGGAAGACACTACATAAGTGTGTAGAAATCAGGAGGTAGGGACTATTGGGGGCCACCTTGGAAGCTGGCTGCCACACACACATCCTTAGAAAAAGAAAATGTGCATGTTCAGTGAGTGACAATTCTCAATGAGTGATTCAGAAAATGCAAGCTATACAAGACCCTCCCAGGAGGGCTGGGCTACTGATGCATTGGGCGTGGCCGAGAGGGTTTCCAACAGGCCTTGAGGGATGGTTAGAATTTAAATGGGCAAACAGAAGCTGGGAAAACAGTCCAGTCAAGGAAAGAATCAGGATGGAGGAGGGGAGACAGTTGTCCATAAAACATGCTAAAGAAGCTAAAAAGCCAGGTAAGTTTTATTCTGACAGCCTTCCACTTATGGGGCCCAGTAAATTTTTTGAGAGAAGATAATACTAGTTTTCCTGTCTAGACTTCTGATTTATAACTCTTTGACACTAGAATCTATGATTCACTGAATCTCACAAAAATTGCATTCCAGACAGAAGCCCCCAAAATCAGGAGCATCAGCACTTACAGCACCTATGACACTAAACTGGAAAAGCTATACCACTGGAAGTATTCAATGCCCCCAGTGTTTTGTATGCTACACAGCATACAAAACAGATGCTGAAACAGAGACCATTATTTTTCAAATCAAAAGGGTGTTACAAAAAATGGGATTTAATAAAACATTAATGAATTTCAATGAGTTGTTTTCATGGTGTCTATTATCTAATGATTAATACTCTATCAATAAAATATTTCTCATCTCATTTGGCCTCCTAATTTATTTAGATATGCAATAAACAAAGGAAAATGATATATCTACTTTGGAATGTTTTCCTCTTTGAGATCAACGTTTCACGGTGAGAGGAGTACTCAGAGCTTTTATATTGATCCCTCTCTAATAACATATGTGGGGCATCTTTGGAACTGGTATCCAGATGTAACAAAAGACGTGAAGTAGCACTCACCTGCAATCCCCTAGCATGGACTTTCATGACTGAGGGAAAGTGACTTATCCCAACTCCAGAGTATTTATCATACTTCAAATTTGGTTAGTTCTGCCCTTCATTGTCGCTTTTGTATGTGGGTAAAATATACATAATATAAAGTTTACCATTTGAACCATTTTTAATACACTTCAGTGGTATTAAATACGTTCACATTGTTGTACAGCCATCACCACCATTCACCTCCAGGACTTTCCTCTTCCCAAACTGGAACTCTGTCCCCATTAGACAAGGACTCCCTGTTCCTGCCCCGACTCCACTCCCAGCCCCTGGAAGCCAACATTCTGTCTCCATAAATTTGACTATTCCAGGTACCTAATATAAGAGGAATCATACAATATCTGTCCTTTTATGTCTGGCTTATTTCATGTAGCATAATTTACTCAAGGTTCATCCATTTCCCTTCACAGTCTTAAGTATGCTTTGTCCATGAAGAAAGTCATGTTTCTTCTTAGGCATGTAGAATTTGTTTATATCCTTATGTGAGATTATACACAGTTTTACTTCCCATTAATATATAACATACAAGAATGTCACAGGATAGATAACATTAGATACTCTTATCAAAATAAGAAAAAATAGGAACAGAGAAAGAGAGCAGGGCTGTAGGCATTACCTCTAAGGATGTGAGTAAGAACCTACCAATGGAATCTAGAAGCAGTAAGCAGGAGCTGAGGGTAAGAGGGAATTTGGGTGGATCTCCTGATCCATGTAGCTACATTCTCTATGCCGGCTCCTGAATGGCAAAGGAAGTCTACACCAATTTTCTCCAGGAGTATCTCTATTATTAAAACCATGTGGCATGAACCTCCTCTGGTCTTATGCATTTTTCTCCATAAATGACAATGGGATAAAGAATTTTAAAAGTATGTAACCTCCAATATGCCTTCCTGCTTGTAAAGAGATATGGATATTTTTACTGTTAATTGAAGCCAAAAGTTGTTTTAAATGTGTGTCCTAGGCAGCAGGATTATTGAATCATTGCATGATCACAGTGTGTTATATACCACAGTATCAAATATCTATCAATATACATATCTACAATCTCACACATTACATTAAGTGATAAAATAATTCATAGATAGATGTATGTATCTGTGTGTGTGTACAGTGACATAAAAAAGGACAATGGGCTTATAGATGAATATGAAGGACGGTAAGGATATTAAATGTCTGAGTAAGCATTTGATAAGCTATGATGGGCAAATTGACTAATACAGTACCACCCCCATCTCTGACATAAAAAACACCATTGGAGAGGTATAAGAATTATAAGGTGTATAAGAATTTAGAAGATGAGAAAAGGAGTTTTTGAGAACTATTTGAAGTGATAAGCTGGATTTCCATTAAGGCTCTTCAAAAGACCCAAGTAAAAGAGAAAACTCCTGTTACAATTATTTTGGCTATTGGACTGGAATTTATATGCAATTCCACGCAGAATTAAGAGCATGTGCAATCTGTCTTTTATTAGGGTTACAAGTTACACTTTTTTTTTCTCTTCATCAACTTCAGAAGCATCACTACATGGCCTTAACTAAGCTCATTCTCAGTTGACCATTGTTCTGTCATTCTGAGTAATTGATCCAGCTGCTACAAAAGACAAACTCAAAATCTTAGTGACAACATAAACAAATATTTCTCACATATGTAGAATCTTACGCCTATTTCAAGGCTCTCCATTTAGTGACTCAGGGATTTAGGTTCCCTTTATCTTGTGGCACTTCCATCTCAAGTTGTGTCTTCCCAAGTTGCCACACCAGGGAAGAGATGGAGGAGGCACATATCTTCTAACTGCCTTGGCCAGGAAGTGATTTACATCATTTCTGCTCACAGTCTATTGCCCCAAACCAAGTGAAAACGTGGCTGGGCAATGCAGGGAAGCACGTGGAAATTCACTGAGCACCAAGTGTCTCTGCTATGGCCATGATATTGTTCTCAGGATTATACAAAAAGAAGAGAGACTGTACTTAGCTTTGGTATGAAGGTCTATATAAACAATGCTTCTGTGTTTGAACACATGCAGGATAACAGCAGACCCGCAGAAAGCACAAAATACTATCCAGATCTCCAGTCCTCATATGCAATTCCCAACTCCAAAATGTTCTGGAAACCAAAAGTTTTGCCAGTAACTAGTTTGATAGAAAAACATGACCTGAAGTGAGGCTATTTATCAGCATATCTGGATCTTACATTTTCATTTAAAAAGGAGTAAATCTAAATAAAATACATACAAATTAAAAGTAAGAAGAGGAACTAAATTGAAACAGCAGTTGCGATATATTCAACTTGTCTCTAAGCTTTTAGTCGTCTGTCATGTACATCTATGAGCCAACATTTATTGAGTATATCCTATGTAACAGGCATTGCTTTAAGTACTTTGCATTTATTAGCTCATTTAATATTCTCAACAACCTTCTGGTGTGTTATTATTATCTCCACTTAGCAGACATGAAAATAAAATCAAAGTAAATTTAAATATGGTCACCCAGCCAAAAAGAGAGGGAGTTCGGGATAAAATCCAGGCAAACTTACTCCAGAAGCCCTTTTCTTTACCTACTATGCAGTTCTATTCCCACAAAAATTTAAAGTCACATTAAATTCTCTTCCTTTTATGTGTGTCTGTCAACATTGGATGAGCCAAACCTGGTTTAATCTATGTTAAGCTTTGAATAATGTGTATGTGTGTTTGCTTGTGAGAATTTTCAGTAAGATTTGAATGAATATTTGGCTCCATCTTAACTTATATGAACAGGAAATTTTGGCATCTCAGTTTTTGCTCTTCCATTTCATAAGACATTCTGAGCAAGAATTCTACTGAGCTGGAGGCTAGTTCATGACACAAAGGAAATCCCAATCCATCCCTGAAAGAGATGATAGGCCTTGGCTTGTTTTAAGAGACTGCTTGGAAAAGCTCTGTTGACAAGAAGTTTTGATGTAGTAAATGCATTAACTGCCTTAAACCAAGGTTTAACCCTCATGATACAGCTTTTTTTCCTCTAGCCTTTTTAAGGTATAATTAAGAAATAAAAATTGTACATATTTAGGGTATACAATGTGATGTTTTGATATAGGTATACACTGTGAAATGATTAAATGAATCTAATGAATATATATATACAACACCTCACTTACTTACCATTTTTAAAGCTTAATTAAACTACCATAAAATACTTCCTGACACACTTAACGTCTCTTTTGTTGTGGGATGTACCAGAAGGAGGAATGCCGCTACTTCCTATTTCCTGGGAATATTTAATACTGACTTAAGAAATGTGTGAATATACTAGAATAGCTATATTAAATATATATCTCTGAAAAGTTATTTTTCTTAAAGGTTGCTATTTTAAATAAAAAATAACTTTATTTCAGAGAAAGAGATTTTTCTCTATAATGTTAAAAACTTCCCCCAAATGTAGTATTATAGCCTTTTTGAAACTCTGAATTGTATTACAAATATAATTTCTAAATTATAATTTTATACTTATTGACATTTTTCAAGCATATGGGTATTTATGAAAATTATAGCTAAGAAACCTAATTAAAATTACCAAAATGAAGAGATTTTTACCTAATCTCTTAGTCATTCCCATTCCCCCACCTATAAGATCTTGAAAGAGTAGGAGAGTGGTTGGTTGGTTTGTTGGTTGGTTGGTTCTCTCCCACTCTATCCACCCTGTCAGCCTGAGTTAACTTCTTGTGTTGTCAGGAGCATCATGATACTGAGAAGTTGACTGCCTAAAGATAGTCCAATTCTCAGCGACAATGAAATGAACTTCTATGTATTTAAAAACAAAGAAAGGTTGATTTGAATAGAAGCCAAGTATGATCTTCCAGATTACATATGCTATAGCAATCAGTTTTTGTTGTGTAACCAATGAACTGAAAGTCTCTGTGCTTATAATAACTAACAATTAATTTCATGCTCACATGCATATAGGTACACTGGGTCTCGGCTGATCCAGGCTGGGCAGAGCTGGCACAAGCTCAACTCCAAGATTCTAGTCAACTTCAGGCTGCTCATTCCGGGGCCCAGTCTGAAAGTGTAGCAGCTGCCCGGGGTATTCTCCTCTCACAAGGAATCACAGGAGCCCAGGAGGAAAGGCCAAATCATGGAAATAAATTGAAAGCCTCTGATCATGTTACATCCCCTAACATGCTATGGGGCTAAGCAAGTTCTATGGCCGAGCCCAATCTCAATGGGGAAAAGGAATAAATCCTGCCCGCTCTGGGAAGAGGAGCCAGAAGGCCACATGGCATGAATATACAATTCTATAATAGAAAGGAGGCAAAGAATTGGGAATGATAGTTTGCCATATCTACTGATTCGAAATTTAACTTTTTTCCTTAAAGGGGAAGCATTCTTACCAAAAATTAAGCCTTTATATTTAAGAGCCTTCACTGTATTCATTCAGCTACTGTGTGCCCTCCACTGTGCTGATATGGGCCCAGCGTGTACACTAGCCACAGCGACGCTCCTCCTCAGCTCTAGCATCTCCCCAGGCAGTGTCCCTTGGGTGAACAGCTCCATGTGCACGACTTTCTGAAAGACTGAGGAAGCCTCGTTGCCCATGTGTCTCCTCTTCTCTTCCTGCCCCCACCATGGCTCTCCCCCACCCACCAGCACTTTATGCTCTAATAACACCAACAACCTTGAGTTCTCGAGTATCCCTCACTGCTTCATACCAGAACTTCTTGTTTCTCAACCTCTTCCTCCCATGGACAGTGAGCAGGGACAGCGTAGTACTCATCTGTGTCTCCAACAGCCAGCACACGCTTAGCACATTGCCAGACTTTCACTAAAAGCATAAACAGTGAAGGAATAATGAGATTGAGATTTTTCTTCTTATGTGGTCCAGAGAAAGCGTTGTCTTTTTAAATATACCTATATTTTAATAATGATAAGAATATATTGCCTATGGCAGTTTGGGTTGCCATAGATGCTCATTTTTGCTTTACCTTATCAATCCCTTACTTTCTACATTATTATTAAACCCACCCCTTCTCTAAACTTTAATTGCCCTTCAGATGGATGTCACAGCACTTAACACTTATGGCTGTCTAATCCTTTTATGTATATTAATTTTTTCTCCCCAACTAGACAGACTACGATTTTGAAGATGAAGTTGTACATCTGCACTGTACATAATATCCCCTACACACAATACAGAATAAATGTAAAATAAAATGTAGAAAAAATGATAATGCATACTCATATAGCCCTTACTATGTTCTAGGCACTATTCTAAGGCAATCCATGTGTTGATTCATTTAATCCTCGTAACAAGCAAGTACTGTAATTATCCTTTTAATAAGAAGGAAACAGAAGGCACAGAATAATAGAGGAAACTTCTTACTACATGGAGAGACTGAGATTCAACCCTGGCAGCTTGGCTCCGGAACCTGGGCTTCTGATCATTAGTCACACTAGAAACTCAATAAAATTTGCTTCATTTGCTTATTGATTGAAACTTACACTTAGGAAAGATTTTACTGACGTTTACCCTAATACAATTTTTAACCTTTTTCAATATTTACCTGAAATTCTCAAAAAGATGCGGAAGTTTGCTGAATAGCCCCAGCAAAAGTGTCAGTGTAATTTCTTACATTGGTTTCCACCTTGTGTGTGGAGTAAACTGAAACAAAGTTCATCACAATAAATGTGGGGGAAAGGGAAGAATATGCCAAATAAAACTCAGTTTACAAATTTACTAAATTATATGTCAGAATTTTTTCCAATCAATATATTAGCTTTCATGATATGCTCTTTGGTTGATATTTCCTCATATAAATGTATTTATGTCTGAAATGTAGATCCTGCTTATAGATCCTGCAGAAAAAAAACTATGACAAAATAAATCAATTTTGAAAATTCCATGTGAAACACAAAAAAATATTAAATTTATGGGGTTTTGTTTTGTTTTGTCATTTAGATGCTCTGACTTAACATTCAGAGTAGATTTGAGTTCAGGCTTCCTTCAAAAAGATGTCCCTGACTCCCCATGGCACCTTGTACTTCCCCCATTGTAACACTGACCTCACAGATAATATTCAGCTAATGAACATCTCCTGACCACCAGTTATATATCTGTCACTATTGAAAAAGTGTAGGGATAAAGTAGTGAACTAAGCAGATAAAACTGTTAGGATTTCTTACTACTTGTTTGTGATTTCCATAGGACTTCAAATTCCAGGGCAGCAGAAACATGACCTCTTCTGTTAGTATCTGTCTTAGTCTACTTGTGCTACTATAACAAAATATCTTAGACTTGGTATCTTGTAAATCATCAAAATTGACTTCTCCCAGTTCTGGAGGCTGGGAGATCCAAGATCAAGGCTCTGGCAGGTTTGGTGTCTGATGAGAGTCCTGTCTTTGCTTCTGCAATGGTGCCTTGTTGCTGTGTCCTTTGTAGGAGACAAATGCTGTGTCCCCACGTGGTGGAAGGGCAGAAGCACAAAAAAGGTCCAGCTAGTTCCCTTCAGGCCTTTTACAAAGTCATTAATCCCATGAATGATCCATGAGGGCTCTGCCTTCATGACTTAATCATCCCTTAAAGGCCTCACCTCTTAATACTATCACATTGGTCTTAAATTCCAACACAGGAATTTTGAGTGGGACACATACATTCAAACCATAGCACCATCTCAACCTCCAATTCCCAGAACTGGATGTGACACATAGTAAGATTGTTAATAAGTATTTCCTCAATGAATATTGTTGAATGATAAAACAACATTATTTTTGTATATAACAGCACATGACAAAAAATTTCCATCCTCCATTGAAAATCCTTTTCTTTAGTTAAGTTCTTACATTGTTATAAGTAAACAAGTCACCACTGAAAACACTTACGTGATCTTTTATAAGAAAAATTAAAATACCTTTTGATGTCATGAATTTGTGTACTACATCAAAGCAAATGTATGGATTGATGGTTAGAGGGATTAATAGATATTTAGAGAAAACTTAGTTTGTAACTTCCATTCTTCCTTCTTCTGAGAAATAAGCCCTGCAGTAGCCAGCACACAGTTACAAAATGATACCAAAAAAGAAAAAAAACTTCTTTTGCATACAAATTGAATGATATCACATCAAAATACTTTTCTATACCCAAGTCCACATGACACCAAAGGCACGTGTTAACACTGCTAATATATAAATAATATGTTTTGGGACTTGGACAGCTCACCCATCAGGTGGATTTTAGGTCCTAAGAAAAAGACTCCCCAGAAGTCACCCAGCCAGAGCCCTGCTAATGGTGAGAGCTGAATAGCTCTCCTCTCTGGTAACCAGCAATCTACCTAACACTCACCAGTCAAGATCCTGCCCTCTGGGAGCCTATTTCCAAAGGCCACATGACCAAGATGGTGCAGAACCCATACTACATACATGTCATACATGTCGGTTGGGCACACACAAAAGCCTGCCAACACTTGCCTTGTTTTTCACTTTAACTCTGGCTTTCACTTTCTATTTTTCCCTATTTCTCTTCTACTGTGTTGGTTTGATGGGCCCCCTGAGTGAGCTATTCATGGAAATTCTTAAAACTAGAAGGAAAACTGATTACTAAGATTTATGATGTTGTGATGATTTATTCACCCCTCAAGGAAAGCGGCAATCCATCACATTTCGAAAAGCTGGACAATCAAGCCCTGACTGTATTTATATGATATCATAAAGCTGTTTTCTTGAAGAACGACTAAGCCACCAAACTAAAGATGAGGCTAACTTGTTCTGGGCAGACATTTTGAACAAGACTGTTTTAGAAGCTAGGGCAATTCTTTGCCACTGAAGACCTTTTCAGTGAGAAAGAAACTCAGTAGTGTAATTACTTTGACTCAGTGTTGCACTTCTTTTTTATGAATTTATGTGGGAAAAAGTTCACTAAACATTTACTATGAGCTATGTGCTAAGCCAGAGGCATCATGTTTCCTGCCAACCAGGGGCTCACAGAGGTTCACAGCCTTGTACGGAAACAGATAAGTAGATAAATCATTATAACAAAGTGTTCACTGCTAAAAATAAAATCAAACCCTACTCAAACTGAGAAGTTCAAAATCTGTCCACATGAAACAAAAATCAAATGAGTCACGTCCATTTCTGAGTGTTGGCACTAAAGGATTTTCAATCTTTTACAGCAAAAAAGGGGTACTATGGGAAATGCCAAATATGAATAAAGTGTCTCTTTTCAACACATAGAATAAAAGAAGAGAGTAAGGAGAAATATAAAACATGAGACTACTGGTCGACTTTTTCTCTTATGCTATTTTCAACATTTAGTTGCATGTGCTGTTCCATCTTAGCTAACTCCTATGCTGAAAAACAATCTGATAAGTGAATCCCCACTAAGATATCAATGGCTTAGTCTAAAATATCATCATACTGAGGGATTTGCACACTAATAGACCACTCTTAGAAATAAAAGCTTTAACTCACTGCTATGAATCACTGGTTTTGGCATATTATGTTTCTGTGACTTTTATCTCTAACTCTAAATGTTCTGCCCCGATTTGTTCACACCAGAATACTTAAGCATTCATCAACTCCATTCATCTTGGACAGGATGAAATACTTCATGTTCAGAAACAAATCACTTAGTGGACTGTAGTTTTTAATCTAAACTTTTGTGATGCAAAATTGCTAATAACAAAAGCAAAATAATCACTTTATGTAAAACTACTATCATTAGAAATTGTAGTAATCTTGAGGAAATGACTCTAGTTACTTTTTTAATGGCCTGGACTAATTTATGAAAAATCAGGATCATGATAAGGCAACTTTAAAAAAAAATACCTTAATATAGTCATACACCTTAACTAAATATAACCCTTGCAAGTAATGATGTTTCAACCTTTAAAAAGCAAAACTCCAGACTAAGCAGCTAGCAGAGAGTCTATAATTCATACAACTGCTGCTAAGAAAAAATATGAATAAATAAACCCAAGAAGAAATTAATGGAATAAAAAACGTTCTATAGAATACAGCCTTTCATATAACTCTAAAATTAGAAGTTGTACTAGCAGAGGTTTTACAGATCACTCAAGACCAAGGGTTACCTGAAAACCCTCTTCTAGTACCAAGCATGGAGAAATTTTGGACTTTCCTGGCCAGCTGGGTTTCTGGCAACCTAGCCCAAGGGTGAGTTAGGTAAGTCAGAGTTCTCAGAATAGGCATGTGGAGAACAAAGACAACTTCCTAGCAACACCAGAATTTAAAAACTAGTCTAAATCAAGCATCAAACCAAAGCTTTCATCACAGAGATAATAACCATGCATAAAATGTTCAGGTGGCCCTCAGAAGACCAGGACTGGAGCAAGGAAGGTATGTTGGGAAAAAAAAAAAAAACACAGAAAAACAAAATCTGAAACTCCAGGACTTCCCTCTCAATCAAGTGTCCATAGCTTCAGTTCAAGTTTAAACACAGGAAGCCCTTCTTAACGTAAATTGTACAGCATGAACTTTCAGAATAAATGTTCCAAATTATGAGGTTAGACACTAGTAGGAGAAGGTTAATAAGCCAAAAGAGATAGAGTGAATATTAAATTTCTCTCAGTTTTGTTCAACAGATTTCATTTCCCAAAGTACCAAATTATTTTGCTTTCACTAAACTTAATTCCAAGTTTAAAGCTTCAGTTCATTAAAATAGCAACACCTCACACTCTCTGAGGCTAGTTCAGACTGTTTCAAACCTTTAGCAAAATGCCCTTTCAATAGTTTCAAACAAATTACACATCAAAAAGGCTATTGGGGCTGCCTGGCAACAAAACTAATTACATAACATAAACTCCCTGCCAAATCTTAAGAAATTAGATCTTTATTCAAATATAAAAGTTTTTTCCCATGAAAATACTTAAACAAATGTATGATAGGGAAATATCATATAGAATATCCTAATAGACTATCTCTCCTTGTTTAATATACTCATATGTGTGAAAAAAAATAATTTACCTCTAGAAATTGCATATTCATAAAAAGTAAT
The DNA here is from genome assembly GCF_040939455.1 of Microcebus murinus. Classification (NCBI taxonomy): domain Eukaryota; kingdom Metazoa; phylum Chordata; class Mammalia; order Primates; family Cheirogaleidae; genus Microcebus; species Microcebus murinus. The sequence continues at coordinate 70,780,253 of NC_134116.1, read as the reverse complement.
GCTTCAATAAATCTCTTTGTTTACTTTTTCCTCGCCCCGGGCATGTTGTAACATGTTTTCTGATTTTGTGAGCTGGAGTTGATTTCTTTTGAAATGTGAATATCTCTATGGCATCATGCATTTGATTATCCACCCTGCAGAATAGCACCCCATCTTATTCACAGCACTCAGTTTGATGGAAGAGCCTTTAAACCAGGGGTCCTCAAACTTTTTAAACAGGGGGCCAGTTCACTGCCCCTCAGACTGTTGGAGGGCGGTGGAGAGTGCGGTGCACATTCCACACATGCGCACTGTGGGCCCGGGACAAGTCAGCTGCTAAGCACGACAGGCAGTGGCGGCAAAAACACCCGGAGGTCCGGATAAATGTCCTCAGCGGGCTGTATGTGGCCCGCGGGCTGCAGTTTGAGGATGCCGGCTTTAAACCATCCTATCTCAGAATTCATTCCGATATCTGGCTTGTTCTTACAATGATGAAAATCATAGTATTATTTATTCCAGAAAAGCATTTGGTTTATATGCTAACAAACCTACAACAAAAATGAGGAAGAATATTCATAGCCAACTTTACAGGACTATTTTCTACACAAGAATTAAATAAACCCTAAAATCTTATTAATTTCACTGTAACATTAATAGATCATCCTGCAACTGTGATTGTGCCATCATAAACATCAAATACATTTCAAAGGCATGTTCTCCACTATTAAAGTAACTGTAAAGTAGATAACAATTTTGCTATAGCTTTATATAGGGATCTTTCAACTGTGACTAATTCTTGTATGGGAACTTTAGGGATTAGGCATTTCCTTCCAGTCTACAAGGTTTTCCTCAATATAGTCTGTGTTGAGATGTGATGATAAATGATTACTGCCCCATTCAGCTACTGGGCTGAACATTCATTGATATTCAATAAATGCTAACTGATAATGGGTGTTTTACCTTCAGTATATACTAACATCTAATATTTTTTATTCACCCTTTATTATTCACTTGAAAAGAATGATTATAAATATAAGTCATATTTCCCTCACAGCTTCAAATTCATAAAAACAATTTTAGTGGAAAACCTGCTGGTTTCTAAAAAAAATAAATAAATAAAGGAAGCTTCAGAATTTAATATATTAGTTTTACTGCAGCCTGCCTGTTGACTCGTGGAATTATTCACTCTGAAGCCTACAATCATTTAATTATTTGCTTAAGCCAGTAGGGAAGCTTCTCACTATAGTATTTTAATTTATGTCCTCAATCTGTACTAAAGCTTTGTAAGACAACCTCTCTCCTCCTATTCCGTCACGACAGGGAAAGGCAACAGTACCCATGTGAGTGCCACCTCACATTTTAGAGCCAATTTTGATATTGCAGAATTCAGAAAGCAAAATGTTAATCTTCCCCAAACATTTTAGAAATTCCCCAATAAATTACCATATTTTCTACCTGGTAAACTGAGCCAGGTGCTTACAGGACAATCTCTAAAAAAAAATCAATGAGACCATGAAGGGCCAATGTGACCAAGAACAAAAAGACCACTCTGGTGAAACCTTAGGGAACTGTTTTCAACCATAACAGAGAGAAAATAAGTGAGTTTCATGAGCAAATTGGAATTGGAACAAGATTTCATGAGCCATCCCATTTAATAGTGCTTAAACCAACACAGTCACAGCGTTAAAATTCTACAGAATTTAAAACTGAAAAGCCAATATAATTCTCTCTACAATTCTCTAAGGTAGTGACTGAACAAAGTTAGAAACATACTTAAAGTCGAAATAAATATAAGCCTGTTTCCACTTTCAAAATAGCGGTACCGTTTGTTGGAAATCATCCTAACCTGGCTCTATCTGACATATATTAAGACTGGACCACCTCGGGGCTTCCCTGTAGGCTACAATTGTCCTGTCTTATTAACTTCAAGTTGAGTTATGAATTCCAAAGTGTTCACATCTCTTCCATACTGTGCAAGTCCTTTATGAACAACCACCTTTTTCAATCCATGGCAAGAACCAAGAGTGTGCAGCATCAGAGGAAAATCAGGCAGCTGGAGTGAAAATCAGCAGCCCATACTGAGCAAGCAACTGACTTGTTAAATCCCTTGAAAAATAATGACATGGGGAATTTTTTAAATCAAGGAAGAATGATTTTGCTTTTCTTTTTGTTCACTCTTGTGTTTCTTCCTGCAGTATCCCTGGATGCATGTGATTTACGGGCTGTGACGTCAGCGGAGTAATATAATATTAACACAGCGGGCTCCGGAGTAAGACACGTTAGGTTTAATTTCTGGTTACACCATTTCTTTCTATAAGATCTTGGGCAAGTGTATGCTCAAGATCTTCTTCTGTCAAATGGGGATAAGTAACAGCACCATCTCACAGGTTTGCTGTGAGAACTGGTAAATGGCACATTATGTTCTCTGCACCATGGCTGGCACATAGTCAGTGCTCAAAAACTGGTAATTATTATTACCACTAATAGCACTTTACACAGGTGGATGCTCAATAGATGTTAATTGAATAGAGGGATGCTTGTTTGCAATAAAAGAAAACAGCTGGTGCCTGTGGGCAAACAGCTCAATTGGTGTAGACGTGAGTCTCCTATTCAACCTGTTCACCGCCATTTCTCTGCCTGGGAAGAATATGCATACCAGAAATGTTGAACCAGAAATTACTCAGAAAAACAAGAGCCCATTAGGCCAATGCAAGAGAACTGGGATAATCAGAAAAGTTAATTCTTCCAGGTCTGAGTCTAATTTGCTCAAATAATCCACACAGTGTTTAGAAAAGTCAACCCACAAAAGTCCCTTCACCTCTAGGAGTTTTCCTCCTAGCCTCTGAAGGGGTTCAGAGCATGTCACCCCAAAATATGCCACTTTGGCATAGTGACTATTGTGAGATAAAAGAAATGAAGGACCAGCCAATACAAAGCTTTGTATCGCCCCCTCGAATGCCTAAAATAAGGTATAAGTTTTCCTTTCTGCAAAGAAAATTTACATTTATAAGGGAAATTTGCATTAGTAACTAAGTATCTGTACAGGGAAGAGAGCTACTCTGAGACAAGTTTTATCCCCTGAAAAACTTATCTGCATGACAAGGCAACCAATCTTCCCTCACTATACATTTCCCATATCCCCTGCCATCCCATAATTCAGCTCCATTACCAGCCGGAAGCCCCAGATCCTTACTTCTTTAGCTATTCATATAGCTCAGTACAAGCCTCCAACATCTGGCCACCTCTTTGAGTCTCATATTGTTGTGAGACTCTCATGTGTGTGTCTCACAAAATTAAAATGGCTTTTCTCCTATTAATCTGTCTTACATCTGTTTAATTCACAGAGCAGCCAAAGAACCTAAAAGGGTAGAAGGAAACAATGTTTCCTCTCCCATACCTCTTAGTGTTGGAGATTTTTAAATCTCTGTCTAAAAATCTATTAGTCTGTTAAATAAAACCTGTAGGAGAGCATGGGTTTGGACTGAGCCCCTGCACTAGGCTGGGTCCCACAGACCAAACCAAAACAGAGTCACTTGTGCTATAGTGCCACACCACCAGGCTGAGCCAGTTGTTCCGATGACCTCCTGAGAAATCAGGAGAGGGAGAGATAATAGCCTCTCCAAACAGGCCAGTTTTAGCCAGCATGATAAGGATGTCCCATCGGCTTTAACCTTTACAAGGAAAGTAACTTCGAAATGATTTTTTGTTCTCAGTTTCCACTTTCCTCAACCCTTTTCTGTCTATAAAGTCAAACTCCTCTGCTCAGCTCATGGGAACACTCATTCTAATTTATATAATGAGTTGTTGCCCGATTTTAGAATCACAAATAAAAGCTAATTAAGATCTTTAAACTAAATGTGTTCTAATTTTGTCTTTCGACAGGGCTAATAATAATGATAGATGTCTCGTTTTCATCTCAAAGCACTTTCAGGTAACTACTGTTCTATTTTATAGTCTAAAAAATTGAAAATGTGTCCAAATTACACACCCAGCAAGTGGTAGAGCCAGTATACAATCCCAGGTCTTGCTTAGGCTAAAGCAAGTCTTCCTGGGGTAATTCTCTCAGACAACCCCTGGAGAAGGCTTATAATAGAAGTAGGTTTAGGAACAGAAAGGAAAGCTTCCTGGGAAAAGGATTCCTAAGTTGAGTTTTGGAGGATCAGTGGGAGTTGTCTAAACAGAGACTAGGAATAAGGAGGCTGCACTTCAGATAGAAAAACAGAATCAACCAAACTTTTGAGAGATGAAATTCACTTGGAATATTAGCACTTTAGTGCAACTAAACTAAAAGGAGTAGAAGGGAAAGGATTTAGGGGAAATACAGGACAACTGTGCTAAGCCCAGATACAAACACAAACAGAAATTCAGGGTGGCCTGAGGTAGGCAGTAAGCACAGGAGCCAAGTGGCCCAATAGTGGCTTGCTGCCTCCCACAAGCCTCGGAATCTCAGATCATGCGGTATAAAGAATTGTGTAAGTTTATTCCTGAATAATTAGATTTCCCTTGAAATGGCCTGTTTCTGTTAAAATGTGTCTCAAAGGAGCATATGAACCAAGCCAGTAGCGGGTTTCCACATACAAAACACATATTTTAAGATGAAATGGTGAATCTTCAAATTACCTTTAAGTCAATACAAGTTACAAAGCTAATGAAAGTGCAGCCAAGACGAGACCCAATTAGTAGCTCTTAATCTTCTGCTCTTTACCTTACCAAATCTGAAGTTCTTTCCCCTCAGGTATGCTGAGCAAATGTAAAATCATTATGCCGATGACCTTGTCCTGCTTAGAGGCTTCCTTAATCTCAATTGTTGTCAATATTCCCTGGGCTACCAAGTTTAAGAGCGCACCTCTTTTTATACACATGCTCTCCACCACAGCCGTGGGGAATGATGTCTGTTCTCCAGAGTCTTTGTTTTGAGGAAAGTGATATAACAGAATGCATGTATCTAGATGGATAGAAAAAAATGACAAAAAAAAAAAATACAAACTTGTACCATGACATGGTTATTGATTATTAGAGAAAGAATAGAAGGCCAACCTTGCAAGTCAGGAAGATACAGAGGCTCGATTCCAGCTATCTGTGAGGCCAAGACGCAGCAAGGTTTAGCTACCACTGCAGTTAGGACACTCTGTCACCCGGAAGGGATTCCACCACGTCCCCAACACCCACCAAGATGGGCTAGGGTGACAGATTCCATGAAACAGAAGAAATTACCTGGTTTCTGGCTGCTCCTGTGTCTCATGACGTTTCTCAGTGGGACACTACTGGCATTTTTTTCTGGACAATTCTTTTTGGAGGAAAGCCTTTTCTATTTACTCTAAGATGTTCATCATCCCTGACCCTGTACATTAAATGCCAAAAGTGACCCCCAGCGGTCACTGTGACAATCCAAAACACCTACCACATTTCCAAACTCTCCCTAATGGAGATGGTACTCGCACACGCACATCCCTTGAGAACCGCTGAATATTGAGATTTATATCCCCTGTGGGATCCGTCATGCTCATAGAATTCCACATCTGTACTTTGTAGATAGAGAAAGTAAAATCCATTCCAGACTTTATTAAGTAGGGATGGGCCTATAACTCAGTTTCCACAATTCTCATGCAAACACTTATCCCCTAAATCTTGGTGTTGCCAAATTCTAAAAAGCATCTCTGCCTTCTCTCTGAAACCTCTCATTTATATAATCTAAAAACTCTGTTAAACAAGCAAATGCAAATATCTGGCAACTCATCCTTTTGGCATGCCTTTTTCTCAACTTAAAGTACTAAACTAGTACTGAGTCCAACAAGCAAAAACTGAGCTTATAGCTGGGGGAAAAATCTCAGGCATCTTAAGATGGAAAAGTGTGGGCAAGATTAATGAAACAAAAGAAACATATACCTAGACTTATCCCCATGAAATTTCAGAATATCAAACAAAAAACAAGAACTTAAAGGCTTCTACAGAGATGAAAAAAGAAATTTCTTCAAAGGAATAATAACCAGATTGACATCATAATTTTCATTGGAAACATTGGATTCTAGTACCAGTGGAACCAGTAAACCTTATTATCTAAAAGATAAAGGAACAAACTCTTCCACATTTTGGGGGAGAAAAAAATTTTGAAACTATAATTCTTTAACACTCAAATGAAATGAAAAAATAGATATTAATAAAAATGTTTTATATGTGCAATAAAAATATTTACCTGCCATACCAAAAAAAGTTGATGTATTCCACCAAAAAACCCCAAAAAAACAGTTCAAGAAAGACATCAGTTCAGATTATAATTGAACTAACTGAAGAATTCAATAAAAAGAAATCTAAATTTTGGGATGTCAGCCAGGGAATACACCTAGGAATCCACTGGTCATGGCACATCATGCATGTAGAAGGACTCGACAAACTGAAGACACTAGGGCTTTGGACACTAAGGCTTTGTCCTCTAGAGTTCTAGGGCTTTGGTGAGACCCTTTGTTTGCAAAGGGTCTCACATTCAACCTCCAAGCAGGTTATACACACAGTCAAAGGGATGCACCCACGAGATTGAACTCTTGAAATTTTCAGTTCTTTGAGCTTCCTTCACAGAAACCCTAAACAGCAATGGTGGCTTAAATAACATAGGGATTTCTTTTGTTCTCGTAAAATAAAAAATCCTGGGGTTGGCAATATCTAAGGTTGGCCAGTACAGACACTCCAGGAAAGCTCAACTGAGAGTTCTGCTAGTATCTGGCCTTCCCTCACGGCCATGCAATAGCCCTTCCTGCAACATTACAGGCAAGAAGAATGGGGAAGAGAGAAGAGCAAAGTACAGGTGCCAGTGGGGTTTGCCTTCCTTTTCAGGAATTGTCCCTCAATTCCCTCCTGATGATTTCCACTAAAATCTCACTGAGCAGGCCTCTATCTCAAGTCCATCCCATCTGCATTAGAAGCTAGGACATGTAGTTCCACTGGGTGTAGTGCCACGCTAAGAAGGGGGCAAGCTATAAAAATTTGCCTAATGGGTACAGTAAACACTATTCTGATGACTGATGACTGACACACTCAAAGCCCTGACTTAAGCATTATACAAGCTATCTGTGTAACAAAAACATTTGTACCCCCTTAACATTTTGAAATATTAATTAATCAATAAAACACAAATGCAAGCATGCTTTTCAAAAAAAAAGTTCTCAGTTTTGGGTGCTCAGCCCGATATGAAACAACATACAAGAATCAGGGATATTTTGGGAAAGATCACTCAATTGCTGTGCGGAGAGTGAACAGGAGAGCCACAATAGAAGCAGAGACCAGCTGGGAGGCCACCTGAGTACTTCAGACGAGAGGTGCTAATATTTTAAACAATGTTTATGGGCTTTTGATGCTTACAAGAGGGCTTGGCAAACCTTTTCTGTAAAGGGCCGGACAGCAAATATTTTAGCTTTAGCAGGCCATATGTCTCTGTTGAAATGACTCAGTTTTGCCATGGTAGCACAAAAGCAGCCATAGACAATACATAAGTGAATGAGTGACTGTGTTTCAATAAAACTTTATTTCTGGATTCTGAAATTAGATTTCCATACCCTTTTCACATGTCATGAAATAGCCACCTTTTTTTTTTTTAATTTTTTGAGACATCTAAAAACGTAAAAACCATTCATAGCTCACAGGCTATACAGTAACAGGAAGCAGGCCAGCTTTGGCATAGGGGCTATAGTTTGCTGACAAAGCATGGAAGGTTTAATTATAATTATAGAATCGAAAGTAAGCGTTCTAAACCTTTATGTAAAATGAATCTAATTGTAATACTGATAGAAATCAAGAAGTTAAGAAAAGGTGGCCCTGATAGTGGACAAGAAACCTTTACTTATCACTTCGTAATTATGCAGCATTTGAATATCTTTAATCTAAAAATAACTATAGCTAGTACTTATTGAGTGCTTTTTAATTTACAGGACATGGAACTATAAAATCATCAAAGAGCTAATGACATCAGCATGATGCTATTTGCTGAACTGGATATGATTAAGTAGAGCTATAACCCTTGCCAGGAACTGGGGAGATCTTTGTGAACTAAAGTGACAAGGGAAGAGCTCCAGGAGAAATCAGCATGAGTCAGAAAAGATCCCAGGATGTAGGTAAGCAGGTAACAATAAGAATATTCCAAGTGGAAGGAATGAATGATCCCAGCAGCAAGGGCAGGTAATAGACCTTAACAGAAAAGCAGAAGTCGGAATAGCAGTTCTCAGCCTGTGGACCTGGGACCCCGGGCTAAATAGATATTCTAAGAGATCTGTAAATCAAGATGAGTATCAGGCTCCTGGCAGATAGGCTAAATAGTACCCAACACATAAATAATGCTACTGTTTTTCAAGTGTATTATTCTATTGTAATTCAGTAAATTCATATTCATTTTAAAATACTATTAAGTTCATTTATAGCATCTTATATTTTCTCAATTAATGTTAAATATAATCCCTCCATATTGAAAAGTACACAATATGTTAATTGTTAAAATGAGATTTCCATACTTGAAAAGTCAGGCACTATTGTGTTAATAAGTACTGGAGGCTCCATTCTGTGACCACAGAGTTTTAAACAAAGCATGAGGGAGACAGGGTGTGCGGAGGGATGGAGGAGCCCAGCCGTGCTACAGAAAGCTACAAAAGGCTCTGCTAAGTAATGCTTGGATGAAAGAGACAATGAAATGCACATTTCATACTCTTCAGAAATGAAAGAAACTTACACATTAAAACCTCTAGGTTTAGGTGGTACTTAAAGGACAATTTACAGCCTCTTCCAGGAAATACAAATTATCAAAATCAATTTAAAAAGAAATAGAAATACGGAATGGTCCTTAAACATAGACTGTACTGCAAAACTTAAGTAGCCACATTACAAAGGGGCTCTTCAAGGAACATATAATTCCTGTCATATTTAAGCTATTTCGGAGAAGAGAAAAAGATAGACGTTTTCCAACTAATTTTGCAAGACCAGCATGACCCAGACATTCAAACTGGCCAAGAACAGAAAAAAAAGGAGAATCATAGATAAATATGACTTATGTATACAATGCAAATAATTAATTAAATCCAGTCTTCTATTAAATAATAACATATAATGACTAAGTAGGGCTTATTCCAGGATGCTTTAATATTAGAGAAATTGACAAGGACAGATTAAAAGAGAAAAACCCATACATCATCTTGATAGATGATGAAAAACATTTAATAAATTTTACTTCACTTGCATGATGAAGGAATTATATTTTAATACTAATTGATTGAGAAAATACAGGATAAGACACTATAAATGCATTCAATAACACTTTTAAATGAATTTGAACTTTCTTAATCACAACAGCTAATTTGATAAAGGGAGAAAAGCAGAAGCCTTCAGTAAAGTACATCGTGAAATGTTAGAAAGGTTGCTATTTAATATTAATTTTAAGAGTAAAATAAAGAGATCTGTTTACCTAGGTCGTTCTGGGTGAAAAAAAGAGGGCCCCAAAATCTCAGTTCCTTACGAAACATAGGTTTATGGTTCACACTTCATGGTAATCACTTGTCAAATTTGACTTTGCCCCATGGCATATTTTGGACCCCAAAATTCCTATTCCTATTTGGTCTTTATGACACAAATATCCCCCACACACACAAACACAAAAGCAGTTGCATAAAGATGTTCATTGAAGTATTGTTTATAATAATCTTTTGGAAGCATCTTATAATCAATTAGTAGGAGAATAGCTAAACAAATTATGGTAATTCTCTACTATGGATCAAGGACGTTTATTTTTATAAATGAATGCATAAGGAAAAGATCTAGAAGGATACATAGAAAACAATAGAAGTCATCTCTGGGCAGGTTGTAGAACTGGGGATGTGATGGAGATGTTCTCTCTTGATACTTTATGCTTCCGTGTTGTTTAAACTTATTGTGAAATAAACATATATTACATTTTTATTTGAAATTAACATTTGGATGCTGCCCCTACACATAGATGGGATAGCCTACTACACACCTAGACTGTATAGTATAGCCTAACACTCCTAGGCTACAAACTGTACAGCATGCGGCTGTGCTGAGTACTGTAGGCATACCACAATGGTAAGTATTCATGTACCTAAACATATCTAAGCATAGAACAGGTACAGTAAAAATAAGGTGTTATAATCTGTGGGACCACTGTCATATATGTGGTCCATTGTTGACCAAAATATCCTTATGCGGTACAGGACTGTACTTGCCTGTTATCAAGATCTGTGCTATCCAATAAGGTACCATTAGCCACATGCAGTTATTTAAATTTAAATTAAGCAAAATTTAAAATTCAGTCTATCAATCTCACTAGCCATATTTCAAGTGTGAAATAGCCACATGTGGCTAATGGCTACCTTATTAACATAGATGGAGAACATTTACATCATTCCAGAAGGTTCTACTTCTCTAGATGGCTGGTACCTGTGACTTGGACTGGGTTTTAAAAAGGGCAGGTCATTAGATATGGTGACAAAAGCAACTACAGGGTGATTTACCTGGCTCTCAAGTGACGCCTTCTTAGAACCAAACATCCCATAAACCTGAACATTCACTTGGGTTCTTATGTGAGAGAAAAATAAACCCCTTTATTTCTTGAGCCACTGTATATTGGGATCTCTTTGTTACAGAAAGTTTAATACCACGTTTTATCTCAGTTTTCATCAGCCCTCTCATTCATGTGCGCCCTTTAACTCCTCTACCATAAGGCACTCTGTGTATTCATATCTGCTCATCCCTCCATGGGGGGAAGAGCATTCATCTCTGAAAATAATTCACACTAGGGTATTAATGACTGAATTCCAATGGCTGGCATATATTATGTTGATCCCTCACAGGATCATTTGATTATAGTAGAGATCCCAGAAAGCAGCATGGGAAGGAATCTCTAATGGAAGGATTTCAAGCATCAGCAACACATCAATAGGAGAAACATGTTGGTATCTAAAGCTTTCTTACCAATTCTCTGTACATCCATGAACAACTTCTCTATGTGTAGGGGCAGCATCCAAATATTCAGGACTCAACTATAGAATCTGTTTACGATGAGAAAAAAAAAGAAGAGAAAAACCCATGTGGATGCTTTCTCTTTGCAAACTCCCAGAGACTGAATATTGAAAGGGGTGACCCAGCACTTCCCCAGCGTCACCATTCTGTGGCTGTGTAGGAACTCATGTTACATTCATACCTTTGTTAGATCCACACAGGAATGTGGATCATGAAGGAATTTCAGTACTTTAAAAAGCACAATATATTATATAACAGAAATACTCAATAAATATTTGCTTGGAGAGTCCCCAGAAGGTACCTACACCCTTGACTGAGTCCAGACCGCCAGTAACCTCTTCTGTCCTGAGCCAAGATGCTTTCACTAACCAGCACTCTTCTCTGCAGGCACCTACTCTCCATGATCATAGCTGCTTACCATCTTTGTTTCCACACCAGCTCATGCAAAATGAGGAGAGCCATCCTCTCCTCTAGGTGACACTTAGGTAAGGTGAAGGGGCCCATATAGCAGGGTTGTTGGGTCTTCTCCACTGACCCAGATGCCTTGTCACCAAGTCTGAGCCTGGTGATCTTACAGATCTGCCAGACCTTATGAAGAAGCTCTCACACAAGCACTTCACCATTTCACTATGGCTTCTTGCAATCTTATTTCTAGTGTTCGATTCCCATTCTAATTCCCCAGTCCCTATCCCCTGGACCCACCCAATCTGTCTATTGTGGATATGAGTCAAGTTTTATTTTTCCCCAGGAGGTTGCTCAATCTGATGTAAGTCTTACATTGATAGTACTTTATAATAGCTGATGGCCAGCCATGATGTAGCTATGCCCATATACATTTGGTCAGGGATGTTCATGTTTTCATCACTTCAAGTAAGTGATATGCATTGATACACAAACACTGAGTTGAGTTGCTATTTAAAATGTCTTCAGGAAGACTATATACCGTGAGTCATCATTGATACGAAAAGCCGCTGTGTACAAACAAAAATTGCAATTGAACATAAATTTAATCTTAGTAAATCAAAAATGTTATTGGAAGAATGATTGTATTCCATACGTTCTTGTAAAACCAACAACCGATTGCTTTATAGAAATTAAGGGAAGAAATTATCCACAAATAGATGAATCTTTGTCAAATTTTGTCACTAAGATACATGGAAAAGAATTGGCAATCACACCTAAGCAACAAACATACAAACAGGAGAAATTGCCAAATCCATTAGAATGGATGAAGGAATGTTCAAAGAAACGAGAGGCTTATGTGACAGATCAGTGCATCACACAGAACTATCATTAAGGCATCAAACAGCATTTTGTCAAAAACTCCCTTCTGACTTGGAAAACAGGAGCCACTTAACTTCTAACACAGGTGATTTAAGAAAAACATGAAATTGGATTTAGTCAAATGGGAAACTCTAGTGAAACCCTAGCATTCTTTGATAGGCCTTGAAATTATACTATCAATGCTATAAAATCCAGAAATCAAAATCATGATGGGTTACAAAAAGTGGCTTATCTGTGACACTATGAAAAAAATTACCAATGGCCAGAGGTTGACTCCATGTCTAATTTTTAACCAGGAAAGTATAAGAATATTTCTTTAAAAATATTACTGTGCATTCACCTCCCCCCCTGAAAATAGATGTATAGCAGAGCAGAGGGAGGGCTGGCTCACTTCCACCAGAGAGGTGCAGAACCACTAAGGTACCCATCAATTGTGCTCATTCCTGACACTTCTGATGTACATCTAAACAGTTCAAGAATGAGCTCTCTGATAATTGTAGTAAACTGCTTATTATTCTCGGTAGCCTGATTAAACAATCACAACCTAGCAACACTTCCATTTATAAATCATTTAATGACTATTTGAGAAAGAGCCTTGGTTATTGTTGGAAAATGTCTGTCTCCCTCTTCTAACAAAAACAACAAAGTGTTAACATCAAACTTGGTGGATTGGAAGAAAGTCCTACATCAAGGATCATGGTGGCATATAGAATAATGTTGGAAAGAAAACCGCAGGTATTCATGGATCTGAGTCAAAAGTAATTTAGACAAGTCAGACCATGAATGAGAAGAGTTTTAGGAATTCTTTAACGAATCCATAATATTTATATTTTCCTCTTAAAGGAAATAGCGATATATGATTTTTTAAACCATGTTAAATTACTTTAGAAGAACTCTTTGATGTTTTTAAGTATGAAATAAAAAAATTTAAATTAGAAGCACTGTGTCAAGCTTTAATTTGCAGTGTTTTATCTTTCTTAGTAGTATATAAAATAATGGTGCATCTTATAATCAATGGCATCTTCAATTTGATGAAATTCAATACACTTTTTGGCTCATTGGTTTTTTTAGTTGGCTGTAACAGTTTGGACAGCAGTATGTATAACAAGCCATTTTCAGTGGTTGAAACTAAACTCCAAACTCTCAATCCTAATCCCAGTTTCTCTAGGAACCACACAAGCACACAGTGAAGGATGTCCCCAAGAAGCTCTCCTTAAGGAAGCAAGAAGGAGGGTAATATTTGATAATAAAATAATTAAACAGCTCTTTACATTTCCCACAAATATACTCAAATAATTGTCACTTTTCCTATATTCAACAAGCATTTTGGAGGATGTTTACTAGTGCCCTAAATACCATAGTAGGCAGCTCTCATTTTAAGAACATTTACTTTTACTATATACTTACTCTTTTTTTTTGCCCCTAATTGACCATTTATCAGGATATTAAACATCAACATGTTGAATTAGAGAAGTATGTTTTCATAGCCTTATAATCCACGTAAGAAACATAATCGTGTGAAGGCCTAACGAAATGTAGCCGTTCCTATATTGAATGTCAGGCTACTCACAGAAGCAGCCTGCTGACAAGCATGGCTATTTTTAGCATATCACCTTTTTAGAACATTTGTGGTTGTTAATTATGACCATTTGGAGCTCACAGATGGTATATGAAATTGTAGTGTTCTGTTGTAGATAATGAGGGTGGTGGTAAAATAAATAAATCATTGTGAAATCAAAGGACATAGTTGGTGCATAACATAGTGTATTGGTTATTTATGACACACAGTACCTTGGTTGTTAATAACCTGCTTGGTTTCTAGCCACTGTTCCACCTGCCACTAAGGTCTCCATTTTACATGGCTTCCATCATGCTACCTCTCTACTTATAGTCTTTTGTGTCTTCTTTTTTTGCCCACACCTTCCAGCCTTAAGTTCCACAGCCAATATTGCAAGGCTCCATAATCAGACACAACCTGACCAGTTGAAATTATTTCCCATAGCCCCCAACAGGCAATGTCTCCTCCAGTTCACCCCAGGTCCCCATATCCTCTGCTGACTGCCATCAGGCTCCTGCTGGTGACTTCACCACATATAATGGCAATTCTCCTTCCTTCTGCCTGTCAAAATCTAGTAGTCCTTCAAGATATTGCTGAGATGCCAGGATCTCCACAAAGCCTGTGCTAATGTCACCATTTGTCATCATTTTTCCCCCTGAATTCCAAGTGTGCACATAGTAAGTGGCACATGGTTTTACATTAATTGTCCCTTGATTGTATCACCGTGTAGGTCCTGGCTTAACAAGATGCCAAGGCTGCAAGCAACAGAAAGCTGGACATGCTCTTCGGTGGCTTCCTTGCCACACCGATGCAGGTAAGAGGAGGAAGAGCAGATGGTTAATGATTACTGTGGAGTGTCTGACTAGCATAGAGATAATTTCCAGCAAAATATCCAGAAGATAATGCTTGCAGGTTCATTTTCTTGGAAAGAAGGAAGTTAGGAAGGAAGGGAGGGAGGGAGGGAGGGAGGGGGGGAGGGCGGGAGGGAGGGAGGGAATGCAAGCAAGCTGAATGTAGCAGCTGTCATAGAATGTTGATTCTGATCATGGGATAATCTCTCAGAAATTTGCCATTCTGTAAACTGTCAAGGACTCTTCAAGCTGCATTACACAAGAACTTGAAGTTTCAGGGCTCAAACCATCAGTTTTATAGTTGGGGCTTTGCAATCTGAGAACAACCATGCAACCAAAGGAAGGGATCTATTTTTTCGGAACCATTAGCTATTTGCTAAAATATTCAGTGCCCCACTCATGTTGATTCAAGTATTTTTACAGTGTTTCAGTTATTTGTTCTTCACTTAACACTTTTGTATATCTACTACTGAGGTGAATAAAAACCTCAGGAAAGTGCTATGTATATGCACATTGTGAGATATAAAAAGTTACTTGAAAGCAAATCATTAGGTGGTTTAAGCAGCTATAGAATGATTTATTTACGTTTGGAACACTTAAATTTAGAAAACAAAAGTTTGCCATGAACTAACATAAACAGAGAGAGAGAGAGAGAATCCAAGATAAAGGAGGTTCAAGAAATCCTATTAGTGAGATGGAAGGTAGCTTACAAATTAACTAAAGCTTCTATATCTCACATTGTGTTTTATTTTAATTTCAGAATTTACAGTGGCGCAAACACTTTGGTTACATAAATTGCCTTTGCCCTGCCTGGCTCAGAGCTACAAGTGTGTCCATCCCACAGACAGCACGCACCGCACCTGTTAGGTGTAAGTTTACCCATCCCCTCCTCCCCCATCCCACCTGCCCAACACCCAATGAATGTTACTTCCATATGTGCACATAAGTGATGATTAATTACTGCCAATTTAATGGTGAGTACATGTGCTGTTTGTTTTTCCATTCTTGTGATACTTCACTTAGAAGAATGGGCTTCAGCTCCATTCGGGATAATACAAGAGGTAGTTCACCATTTTTTTTATGGCTGAGCAGTACTCTGTGGTATATTAATACATATGCCACAATTTATTAATCCATTCATGTATTGATGGGCACTTGGGTTGTTTCCACACCTTTGCAATTGTGAATTATGCTGCTGAAAACATTCAAGTGCAGATGTCTTTTTTATAGAATGCCTTTTTTTCCTTTGGGTAAATACCCAGTAGTGGGATTTCTGGATCAAATGGTAGTTCTACTTTTAGTTCTTTGAGGTTCCTCCACACTACTTTCCACAGAGGTTGTGCTTGTTTGCAATCTCACCAGCAGTGTAGGAGTGTTCCTATCTCTCCGCATCCATGCCAGCCAACATTTGTTGTTTGGGGACTTTTTGATAAAACACATTCTCACCGGAGTTAAGTGATAGCTCATTCTGGTTTTGATTTGCATTTCCCTGATAATAAGAGTGTTGAGCATTTTTTTCATGTTTTTTGGCCATTAGTCTATCTTCTTTTGAAAAGTTTATGTTCATGTCCTTTGCCCATTTATTGATGGGGTTGATTGATTTTTTCTTTTTTTAAGTTCAGCCCTTTATCGAATGTGTAGAATGCAAATATCTTCTCCTATTCTGTAGGTTGTCTGTTTGCTCTGATGATAGTTTCCTTGATAGCTTTTTAATTTGATCAGGTCCCATTTAGTTATTTTTGTTGCTGCTGTGATTGCTTTGGGCCTTCATAAATTATTTGCCTAGGCCGATGTCCGTAAGAGTTTTCCCAACATTTTTTTCTAGAATTCTTAAGGTTTCATGGCTTAGGTTTAAGTCTGTTATTCAACTCAAGTGCCCATCAATTCATGAGTGCATTAATAAAGTGTGGTATATGTATACCATGGAATACTGATCAACTACAAAAAACAGTGGTGAACTAGCACCTCTTATATTATCCTGTAGCTCTAGCCCATCCTTCGAAGAGAGGTAAAACAAGAATGGAAAAACAAACATCACATGTACTTGCCATCATATTGGTACTAACTGATCAACACTAAGGTGCTCACATGGTAGTAATATTGACTGGGTACTGGTCAGGTCGGGGGGTAAACTCACAACTAATGGAAGCAGAGCACACTGTATGGTGGTGGTGGGCACTCTTGTATCTCCAGCTTGGATGAAGCAAAGGCATTACATGTAACCAAAATGTTTGTACCCCCAAAATATTCAGAAATTAAAAAAAATGTATATATATATATATATATATATATATATATATATGGATGTTTGAAAAAAAAAAGAGACATTAAGCCATGCTAATTAAATGCCATTATATCTATATTGGGGTTCTATGTAAAATTTCATTTGGATAAAAGGCTCTTTTGCTAAGAAAAAAAAAGAAAAGAGAAGAATAATCTACTATTGAAATTACTAATTACATTTACCACCCCAAATTCACCAAAAGATACCAGTTTATTTGAGAATTTTAAGATTTTCAAACTCAGAGATTTCTGATAATGTTATTAATAGATATACATAAGATTTTAATGTAGGTAGAATTTATTTTATTTTACTTATTAATCACCTGCCCCCTTTTTTCATATTAATTCTCTAACTATTCCTATAGATTGTGGTTGACTCTTTTTGACACTCATACATTTATTAAGCCTTAAAGGGACTGGTGAGCATCTGAATCCTAGACATTATGTGTGGCACTGTGGATATAAACCAATGAGGCCCATGGTTTTTAAGTCTATGAAACAGCACATGAGAAAGTTCTCATGCAATTGAATGAACACAAGACTGCTGTCACAGAAAACTGGCTTTGTGCAGAAGCATTTGACAAAAATCAGACCATTTCCAATTGTCTGCGGTTTGAACATATATTTTTTTTCTGTATAACTCCAGTCATTCTTTAGAAGACAAAGGATTCTATAAATAGAATAACAGGTGTGTGCGTGCTTTGTATAATTACATCCTAATAGAGGTTTCCTTTATATAAGAATTCTGATGATTGAGTGCTTGGTATGTGGTTTGTTTTCTAATTACAATCAATCATTTCCTCCTTGAAGTCATTCTGGTAACACATCTCTGCCACTATTTTTAGATCTATGACAAATCATATATTCTGTACTAATTCAGAAATGTTTTTCATTGAATAGCTCTCATCAAATATTTCTTTAAAGCAGATATAAATAGTCATGTGATCCCAAGGGTTGGTTTCACTTCAAGCAGAAAGGAAATTAAGCCTATTATACCAGCTAACCCATCAATGAGTGCTATGGGAAGGTTAATCTTACATCTACATAAAGAAATCATTTGGTGTTGTTGAGAATGGGCCTGCATCCCCAATGACTGTATATCTCCCCCTATAGTCATGTATTCTTGAATTCCATTATCTAAGTATGGTCTTATTTCTAAATTATTGTGAAAGCACAAACAGTTCTGGAAAAGGTAATACACACATCTAAATTCATACTGAAGTAAAAAAAACTAATTTCAACAGACATCAGTTGCATTAAAATGTGGCGCTTCCCAATCTACTTCCACTAATGCTGTGAGTGAGCCCATAGTAGTGTGAGTGCCCTGGTGTTTCTCAGCCTTCTTGTTTATCATGTTGAGAAGATCCAAGACTAATAAAGAATGATTACATGGTGGCGTGAGACATTATCTGAAAAGAGCTGGTATTTTATTGTGTTCTTTTTTACTGGCTTGTGGAAAGTGAAAGGATTGCCTTTATGTGGTGCTCTATGGTAAAACCTCTCCTTTCTAAAATATATGTGTGTGAATTCCAGAGGAATTTCAGCTACACAAGTGGTAACTACTCCATATGATTTACTCTTGGATTTATCACATAAGGAATCAGAGGGCACACTCTTTGTATAATACAAAGCAGTTTTTGTCAGCTAAAGTTTGTTCCATACAGGCAGAATGAAGAGGAAAATTTGATTGAATCATAGCCAGAATATTCAAGCCAAACAATTACTCTTGTCTGAATTATTCAGGATAAGGGATTTCTCCCTTTAAATAATGGCTTTATAGGGGCTATTCAAATAGCCCTATCAGTATTTCTAAGTGAGACCTTATTTTAAAAATAGAGATATCAAGTTTAAGGGAAGAGAGTACATTTTAAAATTACCAAGAAAATTAATTAAAAACAATAACATCAAATGTTGGAATCCATTTATAGAGCAGAAAAAAATACCAACTGAAGATATGGATCTTTCAGTGCCAAGCAACATAGAATTCTTTTTGGTTCTAATTTACCCAAAGAACCTTTTTGCTATCACTTAAAAGATTTTTATATAGTCAAAATCAATCTCTTACACTTCCTTGGACCATTTTGTTGATTTTTGACATCCCACATATGCAAAATAATTTACTCAAAGTGACTAGAGAAGTGGAAAAATTAGAGTTTCATGGTTTACGAATTGGAATTTATACAGATTTTACAGCTTTGCTTTTAAAGAAAGGAAAATGTTTTCTGCAGTTAAGAAATCACTCCAACAGATGGGTCTATCTCCTCTATTTTTATTTCTAGTTGGCTTACGGGTGAATTACCCTGGACATAGTTATAAATTTGAAATTATAGGAACTGCTGAGGGGTGATTTTTTTTTTCTGGCTATAAAATACAATGAGGACACAGCTGCAGCATCTAGAAAGTGAGGGAAGCTAAAACCATAAAAATAATACTGTTTCTTCTTCCTAGTTTTGGATGCAAGCTCTGAAACAAGAGTACGTTTATCTGGTTTCCCATTATTTATAATGATTAATCTAAGGTCACACTCCCAGGAGAGTAATTAGCCAGTCAATTATTTCAGTGTGAATCCAGCATTTCTGATTAAGTATAATTTTACAGTTAGCAGTGGCCAAACATTCAATAAAGCATAGTACAGTGTACAGGGTATCTTTTCTTACTGGGGGGTGGGGAGAAGGCAGAAGAAGGACAGGAATTACTAGTTGATCTAACTCCATTGAAAAGAGATCACATGGGACAATTGTGAATCATATATTCAATATGAGCCAGCATTGAAATTCTATCTACTTATCTTTCTATATATGTGTTTTTTAGGTTTTTACATGTGTTTTGCCTGCTACATGTTCCACCTATAACTATCTGCTTTGTACATTATCTCTAGTGAGTTTTTAATTGTGAGCTAAGTCCTCTCCAACATTTAATATATCGGGGCTACCCATTCTTTCCCACCATTTCCCAATCACTTCCAATATACTGGCATCAGAAACAGGGCTCTGAATAGCCAATTTCAAAACATATTAATACTCTACTAAAATTATTTAAGAACTAATTCTCCAGAAGCCATAAGATCAAGCTGAAATTCTTTAGCATTGTATTCAAGGCTCTTCTTGGCCTGCACTTCTGGCCTTCTAGTTTGCTCTCCCTTTGCTCCTTATTTATACTTTATGCTTCAGAAACACTAAGATGTAGTAGAAATAGTTGTAGTAATAATATTAATAGTTTCAGTCACCATTTATTGAGCATCAATTACATGAGAGATAAATATTACTTTATTTCATTTAATCCTCATAATAATACCAAAAGGCAGATATTATTATTTCCATTTTATAACTAGGAGAAGTGAGGCTCTGAGATAGCAAGTAACTTATTTAAGAATATACAGTTAATAAGTAGCAGAGGTAAGGTTCTTCTCTTAATCTCTTTGGTATACCCTGAATATGCCACATCATTTAATACCTGTAGGCTTTGTCACATTTCCTTCCATCTTACTACAATACCATTTACTACCTTGGTCACTTTTTTAACTTTAAAAACTCTACTCATTCTTCAGGACTTTTCCCATGAAGTCTCTGACCTGCCTCCCTGGGAAAAGATAATCAGTCTCCTTCCAGTCATTCATGGTTCTATCCCAGATACACACACGCACACATGCACATACATCCATGATTCTGTTCATCATGGTCCCTTATAATAATAACATCTATGTGTGTAAATATGTCTCCTTACTAAGCTGTGATAACTCTACACTAATCTTGAAACAACAAAAAATGTTCACCTAATGAACAGATAAATGAATATATTTAAGAGCAGTAAAGGAACATTTTTGGCATGAAGCACAAGCCATCAAAAGAAAGTTTCCTCAACACACAATAGCACGCGAACAGCCTTGGCAGGCATTCCCATGTGTGATTTTGGATATCTCCTGCCTTCTTTCTTCACCACTTCCTATCAAGTTTGATCACAAATTTTTTTCTCATCCCTAAGTTCTTGCTATGATCTTATGCCTTTATTTAAAACTCCTTTCTGACACTAGATACCTGGAAAAGATTCAACTGCTGACTCTTCTCATTTTACCTATACTGCATTCAGATAATCTCTCTACTTCCATTCCAAGGATCTGACTTAAGTATTTATTAGTGAACAAAAATCATTGCTTAGCTAATATGTGCTAATGATTGCTGAGCTGGGAAAAAAAACAAAACAAAACAGACAAGGCCTATGGTTTTATGAAGCATATATTCTAGTGGTATAAACAAGAAAAGACATTTAAAAAACAAAATAAGATAATTTCAGGCACAATTTTCTATTCCAATGCAATAGCATACACCCCTCTCTAGCATGAGCTGTGACTCTGCTTAGGAAATGCAAAGCAATTTAAATATTAGCTTAATCCATGTAGAGGTATCTACACCTATGTTTAATTTTACATCATTATTAGTTTTCTAGAAAAAAATAAAGAACCAATAGATGGGTCAAATAAAAAACAAATATAATAGTAAGATGATATATTTAAACCTAACCATAACAATAATCACATTAAATGTAAAAGGTCTAAACTACCCCAATTAAAAGGCAGAGATCATCAGATTGGATTAAAAACAAGAACCAACTTTTTGTTGCCTACAAGTAATGTACTTTAAATATTAAGAAACAAATAGGCTTAAAGTAAAATAGTACAAAAAAATATCATGATAATTCTTATCAAAGGAAATACAGAGTGACAATATTAATATCAAAATGAATTTCAGTGAAAAGAATTTTACCAGGAATAAAACTCTGGATTTACCAGGTCATTTCATAATGATAAAACAGTCAATCCTGAGTATTTCATAATCCTAAACATTTATGTACCTAATAACAGAACTTCAAAATACATGTAGAAAAATTGATGGAAATGCAAGGAGAAACAGACAAATTCATAATTATAGTCAGAGATTTCAATACCCCTTTGTCAATAATTGATAGAATAATGAGACAGAAAATTACATTGTCAACCCACTGACCTAAGTGACATATTTAGAATATACCATTAAAAAGCAACAGAACACAAATTCTTTTTAAGTGCACATGGAAATATTACCAAGATAGACCAAATTCAGGGCATTAAAGCAAATCTCAGTAAATTAAAAAGTACCCAAGTAATATAAAGTATATTCTCTAGCTAAAATGCAATAAAATTAGAAATCAATAATAGAAATATCTCTGAAATCTTTCAAGCATTTGGAAACCAAATAATATACTTCTAAATAGCCAATTGATCAAAGAGGAATTTAAAAGGGGAAATTGTATTAACTGACATAACTGACCAACACTTACATGCACATACAGTAGTAACACTCATCAGGTGTCAGGCAGGTGGGAGAGAGGAGAGGATGGGTATATTCACACCTAATGGGTGCAGTGTGCAACATCTGGGGGATTGACATGCTTGAAATTCTGACTCAGGTAGGGCAAAGGCAATGTATGTAACCTAAACATTTGTACCCCCATAATCTGCTGAAATAATAATAAAAAATAAATAAATAAATTATGAAATCTGAAGAAAAGAAAACTAAACTATAAGCCAAAATCCCTCATAACTATAGATATAAAATTATCTTTTAAAAAAGTTAGCAAAATTAATCCAACAATATATTAATAATCATGACCATGTAATTAACTTTTTAAAATCAATAAAATTCATCAAATTAACAAAAGGAAATTAAATCATATAATTACCTCAATAGGCTCAGAAAAAGCATTTGTCCTATACAATATCTATTCTTGAAAAAAATTCTCAGAAACTAGAAATAGAGAAGAACTTATAAAAGCTGTCTGTGAAAAACCTACTGTTAATATCATACTTAATTATAAAAAACTGAATGTTTTCCCCACTAAGATTAGGAATAAGACAAACATATACACTGTCACTGCCCTTTTTTTGACAATGTACTGAAGGTTCAAACCTTTGCAACAAGACAAAATAAATAAATATAAGCTATCCAGATCTCACAGGTGGAAGTGGTGCAGATACCATGATCATCTATATAGAAAATAAGAATCTTCAAAAATCCTGCTAGAGCCAGTTTAGCAATGTCTTATGATGCAAGATAAATATATACCACTCAGCTCTATTGCTATATTCTAGCAACAATCAGAAATTAAAATTTTAAAATAATAATCTAACTCACAGTAGCATAAAAATTACGTAGGGATAAATCTGATAAAATATATGTAATACCTGTATACTGAAAACTACAAAACTTTGCTAAGAGAACTTTTAAAAGACCTAAATAAATAAAAAGGTATACATCAGGCATAAGTCAGTAATTTCCATACTGTTAAGAGATCAATTCTCCCCAAAATGATCTGTAGATTTAGTAGAATTCTAATCAAAGTTTAAGTAGGAGTTTTTGTGTTGAAATTAATAAGATCATTTTAAAATTTATATGGAAAAGAACAGGCCCTAAAAAAGCCAAAACAATTTTTAAAAAGAGGAGCCAAGTTGGAAGACTAACACTACTTGATTTTAAGACTTATTATGAAGCTCAGTGAATCAAGTGTGGTATTGGTATATAGACAATAGATCAATGAACAGAATACATTATCCACAAATAGACCCACACATAGAAATGAACAACTGATTTTTGACAGAGGAGCAAAGTCAATTGGGTGAAGAAAGAATAGTGTTTAAATGGTGTGGAACAACTGAAATCCACATGCAAAAATATGACCTTCAACCCAAACTTCATGCCATATATAAAACCCAAAATGAAGATAGACCTAAAGGTAAAATACCAAACTATAGAACTTCCAGGAAGAAAAAAGCATAGGAGAAATCCTTTTTACTTTAGGTTAGTCAAAGATTTCTTAGATATGACACCAAAACCACAATTCATGAAATTAAAAAAATGATATTAAAATAAATTTTAAAAAATTATAATTTCATCAAAATTAAAAGTATATGTTCTTCAAAAGTAACTGCTAAGAGAATAAAAAGAAGAGTCACAGTCTTGGAGAAAATATTTGCAAATTTTTAAATCTGATAAAGGATTATATCTAGAATAAGTGTTTAAAATTCTCAAAACTCAATAATAAGAAAACAACCCAATTTAAAAATGGGCAAAGATCTGGATATTTCTCCAGAAGAAGATATACAAATGACAAATAAGCACATGAAAGATGCTCAACATCATTAGTCTTTAGGGATCTGCAAATTAAAAACACAATGAGATTTGACTACACTAACATTTAAAAATAGACAAGACAAGTTTTGGTGAGGATGTAGAATAACTAGCATTTTCATACACTGCTGGTGGGATGTATGAAGGTCTGTCCAGAAAGTATCTAGCCATTGTTACATTACATTGTCATGTTACATGGCTGGGTACTTACTGGACAGACCTCATAAAATTGTAAAATCACTTTGGAAAACAGTTTGGCAGTTTCTTAAAGAGTTAAACACACACTTATCATATGATCTAGTCATTCCACCCTAGGTATTTACTGAAGAAAAATGAAAACATATCAACTCTTGTATACAAATATTCATAGCAACTTTATCTACAATATCCCAAAATTGAAACCAACCCAAATGCCTATCAAAAAGTGAATGAATAAACAAATTTTGATGCAGCCATGTAATAGAATATCACTTAACAATAAAAAAAACTGATACAACAACATAAATGAATCTGAATTATGCTGTGTGAAAAAAGCCAGACAAAAAGGAGTACATACTGTATGATTCCATTTATATGAAATCCTAGAAAATGCAAGCTTATTTACAGCCAAATTAAGGACATCAGTGGTTGGTTGATGGGGGAGGCCAGGGAGAAATTACAAAAAGATGTAAGGAAACCTGGGCAGGAGATGAATATGATTATTATCTTAATTGTGGTTATTGTCAATTATATGTCAACAAAGCTGTAAAAAATTAAAGAACTAACTTAAGAGATCAGCATATTATTAAGGATGCTATTGTAACAATTATTTTAAGACTTTTACTGTTTATATTAGACATAAAGATAAATGACTATCTTTTAAACAGATGATACACATTGCTTATTTACTTTAAACTTTATGAGATAAACATAATATTTTTAACAAGCTTAAAATAATATATCATGTTTACTTTGGGAGATAAATTAATTTTTAAATGTGGATTGAATTATAAATTACAATATCCAAAAATAAAGAAAAACATGTTTTCAGGAGCTGATATTGGGGATCTTTCTACTTGGAAAAGAAATAGATCAACTGGTTTATTTTTATACATATTATATTATATTTCTAAACATAACACAGAGGTGCCTGAGTGACTGAGTCATGAGCTCTACCATCAAAATAGATCCAGAATCTGACTGCTTCTCACCACCTCCATGGATCCCACTCCAGTGGAGCCACTGTCATCGGTCCCCTAATTATTACAACAGTTTTCCACCTGTTCCCCTTCCTTCTGCCCTGCCCCTCTTATAACCTATTCTTAGCAAAGATGCCAAGCACCTTAACCTTAAAGCATTCCTTTGCTCAAGGCTTTTTTTTTAAGAGAGTGCTGTGGTGCAATCATAGCTCACTGCAGCTTCCAACTTCTGGGCTCAAGCGATCCTCCCACCTCAGCCTCCCAAGTAGCTGGGACTGCAGGCCTGCACCACCACTGGCTTCTTTATAGAAGCCAAAGTTCTTAACAGTGGCCTGGGAGGCTTTACCATGAGTACTTCTTCCTTCCTGGTTCAGTCTACTGCAGTCACACTGGTCTTGTCTTACTCAAACATGCAAGCCATGCTCCTGCCCAGGTCCTTCGACTTGCTCTGCCTGGAATCCTTATGCCCCAGGTTCTCTTCAGCTTGCCTTCTTGTCTTCTTCAGGGATGTGCCCAAATGTCACCCACTTCCACTCCCTACCCCATTTTCTGTTGTTTTTTTTTTTCACATAACATTCAACATTATCTGACATACTACGTATTTTACTTATTTTGTGTGTTGGATTGATTGGATTGATGACCCTAATTATTGGCCATCATGCAGCTACACCTTTTGCAAAATGATTTGTGGCTCCTCCCATCCAGAGGAGGAGTCCATCTCACCACCCCTTGAACTTGGGCTGGCCCAAGACTTGCTTTGGCAAAGAGAATGCAAAGGAAGCAATGGTGAGTCAGCACCAAGGCTGAGGTCAAGAGGATCATGCACTTCTGCTCTCACCTTTGCTTTTCTCCTCTGCTTGTGCCATGAGCACAGGCTTGGCCCAGATCAGACCCAGATACATGAACACGCTCAGGTGAGATCAACCAAACTCAGCCTGCAAATCCTTAGACAAATGAGAAATAACAATAGTGGTTATTTTAAGAGCGTAAGCTTTGGGATGATTATTTATGCAGCATTATTGTGGGAACAGATGCCGTGCATTTATCTATTTATCTATTGCCTTTCCCTACCAGTTAGAATGTAAACTCCACTGGGGGTAGAAATTTATCTCTGTTTTGTTCCCTACTATATCATCAGGGTCTAGAACACTGCTTAATAAATATTTATTGAATGAATCAATGAATTTGAATCAGATGGCTCTAATTTACAAATTAGGTGAAAGTCATTCTGAGGTGATATATATAGAGAGAATATACCATTTTTAAATCGCAGTGAATTTGAGAATTTAAATATTAATATATCATTATTCCTATCTTTCATAAATGGCTCCTTATGGATATAAAATATGCAGTACATGAGAAAAATATTTTTAATTTATAATTCAATTCAATAGTCATTGCTACAACAGATGCTCAGATAAGGATAAACCAACTGAAGGATGGATTGATGAGCTTTGTTTATCTCTTCTCTCTCAAATGCTGAGCTTGATATGTGCTATATTAGTTATTTTTGCTGTGTAACGAATTACTCCAACATTTAGAGCTAAAAACAATAAGCATTTATTGTCTCATGCTCTCTGTGGGTCAGGAATCTGGGAATGGCTTAAGTAGGTGGTTCTGACTCAGGTTCTCTCATGAGGCTGCAGTTAAGGTGTTGCCCAGAGATGCTGTCATCTCAAGGTTCATCAGGGGAGGACCCACTTCCAAGCTCACTCACATAGTTGTCCCCAGGCCTCTGAAAATTCACTTCCAAACTGATTCACAAGGGCTCCATGACATGGGAGCCAAATGGTTCCTTTCACAGTGAGTGATACAAGAAAGAATAAGAGAGAGAACCCAAGACATCAGCCACCGTCTTTTCATAAACTAACATCAGAAGTGACACCCCATCATGCTGTACTCTATTCATTGGAAGTGAATCAATAAGTTCAGCCCACATTCAAGGGGAAATGATTACCCAAGAGCATGAATGAGTATTAGAAGGTGGGAATTACTGGGGCTCATCTTAAAGGATACCTATACATGCACATAGAGCCCTTCAAATTCCATTTTTAAAAGGCAAGGTTTAAATAATCACTTCCATGCTTAATTTCTTTAAAAATTAAAATTGCATCAGATGCTAATATTATATTTAATAAAGTGAATCCCCAAAATAATTTTCAAACTTCTGGGGATTGGAAAAATCTGCACACTAGGTTTAGATGCATGTCCAAAATTCTAGAGCAAGTATTTAATTCAGGGGTAATCAGAGCTGACAATATGATTTAAAAGTGCCAAATAGAATCCATTGCCAAGAATTTTCTCTCTTATAATAACTGAATTTTACTATTAGATATTCATTTCATCTGGTCTGAAAACCTATTTTCAAAAATCACTTATTTCATCAATTAATTACCTTTAAGTATCTAGTGATAGCTAAGTTTAAAGCTACTAAACCTATCATCCCTGCCTTAAAGAACTTAAAATTTAATTGTAATAAAATAAGGTAACCTCCAGAGGTAGAAAGGGCCCCTAAATGCTTCTGGCAAAGCAGTCTTTTTCTGCTTAAGAAAATAAATGACTGGAACAGTTGCTAAATATATATCTTAAATAATTGAAAAATAACTTCTCTATCTCCATTCTTCCTGGAATCACACTGTATTGGATCATGAAATGAGAAAAGAATTCCTCTGAAAGAACATTTTCATTTTCATTGACTCCTTTGGCAGAAGGAGCAGTTGCCCTTCACCACCAGGCTACAAATGAAATGAACTCACTCTTCACTGTCCTACCTTTACCGTCTTCAGATGCACAGAATGCCGAGAAAGTCAGCAATCACTTTCTTGCCTTTTTTTCTTTTCTTCTTTTCCTTCCTTTTCTCTCTCTCTCTCTCTCTTTCTTTTGCTTTTTTTTTTTTTGCTTGTTTAGTAAACAAGCCTTACTAAACGTTAGTAATGCTTTAGTAAACAAGCAAAAAAATGGAAAGAAAAGAAATATGTATATCAATGCTTTTCAGTGTTAAAAACCAAAAGAAGCACATTGCATTGCTTATTGGGTAAACACGGGTCTACTCAGGCATTGGCATATAAATTTATTGTTCTGATCAAAGTAGCTAATTATGATGAAAACATCATGTGGGTGTGTGTGTCAATGCCCTCTGAAAAATATAGTCAGTACATAATGCTACAAAAAATGATCCTGTAGTAACCACGATTTCTGATCCCTAACTATGAGTTCTACATCAAGGGATGTGGAATCTTGGCCTGAATGGCCAGAGAAGGGAATGAGGGAAGAGAGAAGGAAGTTAACATTCATAAAATATTATTCATACATACATACACACACAATATCTTTCTGAAAATCAGAATAAGAAGAATAATCATATATATATACACATATACATACATACACACATATATATATGGATATGAATGACTTTATTTCTTTTAAAATGATAGATGCAATTGAGACCCAGTAATTCTCTTCAAAGGACTACTCTACTTATTTACTCTGTGTAAAATCATTAACATACTGACGGATACAGCAGATAATGCAAGTTATGCTTCTTTTCATACAACTTTCCAATATAAGATTTACATAAGCCCAACTCAGCACTTATCCCATGATATAATAACACAAGTACATTCTCTTTCATTGAACCCTATGTTACCTGGACTCACTAGCATTCTCACCTTGATAGAATAGTGTCTGTGAAATTTTCTCCTTGAATTTTTGAAGAATTTATCTTGAGCTTCCAGAGAGAATCAATCCATGTCTTGAGCAAGAATAAAATAGAGATGTAAGCTCATTATTTGTATAATTGAAGTACAGTTAAAACAATTTTACATCAATTATCTGACCGGGATGATAAATTTCCTTCTCTACTTCACACATGTAGTATATCTATTTTCCAAGATGTCAAAGAAAAAAATAAATAAATAAAGTACTAAACATGCCTATCTCATAGGTGTTTGTGAAACTTAATGGAATTTAAATGGGAAGGAATATAATTAGCTTCCCTGGAACTCAGCTAACCCAGCTGGTGTTAACACCACAACTTTTTCAAGAATGTGCCACAAGACCCATAAGCTTAGGGAATACAATAGCTACTCATGACCTCAAGTACAAATTGCTTGAAGAAAAGGTCCCCTCAAGTCAGAGGCAGTCCCTTGTCTAATGCACATGACCAGTCATCAGTTATAGAACAGTAGAAAGAATAATTTCCATCTCATTTACCAAAAGTTCCTGCTGCACTAAATCAGCAAAAAATGTACTGAGTGCACTGTGTGAAGGAAGCCTAATACATCATGCTGTGGGGTCTGTTCACATGGGGTTGTTGAGCAAAACTCAGTGTTGCTGTAAACCCTTTTTAAAAATCCTTACTCTGAGCTACATGTGCAGAAACTCTGTAACCCTTAATATTTAGTTCAGTCAGAATTAAAACTCTGTTTCCTCCAATAGTTAGTTTGTCCTACAAATTAATTGCAGATTAAAAAAAAACTATTAAATTTCATGTAATTATCTTTGGCTGGATTTAGTAAAAGCAATCCTATGAAACTCTGAATGCTATCTTTGGGGCTCACGATTAGAATGTTTTCATGCACCCATAAGTTTAAGGCTGAAGCGGTACAGGGTTCAACTCTACATTTGAAAAGCTTCTCTTTGACTCCACAACCAGGAGTTTCAAACCTAAAGTTTTTCAGTTATCCATTAACCCTTGACATTTTAAGCAAAAGCTGACTAGGCCAATGTACATTTTCTATGAAGAGGGCTGTGGTGTCATAAAAACTTGGGCTGGTCTTTGTCCTGGGTTCCTGGCACGAAACCTCTAAAACCCTTGGAATTTTCTATATAATAGGAGTGTCTTTGTTAGTCATAAGTTCCTGAGATCACATCTGACTTTATACTAATGAGATAATTCATGGTGGCGATTGGCCACCAGAAAGACCAACGATGTAATTGGAGAGTTCAGGCTTTGGGGCAGCCTAACCTCTCGGGAGGGCAGGAGGGACAGAGATGAGTTCAACCACATAGCCAGTGAGTCAGTCAATCATGCCTATATAATGAAACCCCAATAAAAACTCCAGACACCAAGACTCAGGTGAGTTTCATGATTGGTGAATACACTGATATACCAATGGGGCTGGGGGAAGGGATAGGGGGTGATGGGTCCTGACTCTGTAGGGAGAGGGCAATGGCAACTCTATTTCTGCCACTTTCCCAAATCCCACCCTAAGTGCATCTCCATTTGGCTGGTCCTCATTTGTAATCTTTATAATAAAACTATAATTGTTAGTGTTTTCCTGATTTCTATGAGTTGTCCTAGTAAATTATCAAACCTGACCAGGTTGTGGGAATCTCCAAGTTTATAAACAGTTGGTCAGAAGTGCAGGTGGCCTGGGGTTCCCAAAACTTGTGACTAGCATCTGAAATGAGGACAGTCTTGTGGGATTGGTGCCCTTAGACCAGTGAACTCTGATGCTTAAGTCTAGGTAGTTAGCATCAGAATTGGATTGTGGTACACTGAGGGTCCGTATTTGTTGTCAGATTTTCAAAGGGTTCTTTAACACAAATACTAACATTAAGAATCACTGTCCTACAGAGTTCTAAGCAAAGAATTTCCCAAATAAAAGAAAAGTTCTTAAAGAGAGGACCAAGAAAACCATATTAGCCATAAGAAACATTCAGGTGACTTCATCTAACTTACAAAATATGGCTATGTAAGTTCTCAGACACTTTAGATGTTTAAAAGGCAGAATAAGTCTTAAATCTTCTCCTATTCTAAACTTATAAAACCAAACCAAACAAAAAGGAGAAGGCACAGTTCTCCAACAGAAAGGAAGCTCAATGCCTAACTTCTGATCTTCTCTACCCAGAACATCCTACCCTTGTCTCCCCCCACAACTTGCTCCCTCTACAGTCCTCCCCCATCAAATGAATTATCTTTGACACCTCTATTTTTCTCATACTGCCTGTATAAAATATCAACACAGCCTTTAAAATGCATTCCAAAGCAGATGATCTCACTTTCCACTGCAGTGGTTCTAAAATTGTGGTCCATGAATTCCTAGGAGTCTCCAAGACCTTTTCAGGGGGTCCACAAGTTGTTCACTAAAGGGAGAGTCCCACAAGGGGAGGCTGTCACTTCAAGAAAAAGAAAACCATTTCATAATGCTCAAATATTATTTGACTTTTTCACTGTGTTGACATTTGTAGTAATGGTGCAAAAGCAAAAATGGATGAAAGTGTTGGTGTCTTAGCACACACATCATGGCAATGGCACCTTGGTGCAATGGCATAGTCTTCATCCATTTTCTGCTGCTATAACTAAATTCTTGAGACTTGGTAGTTTATAAAGAAGAGGCATTTTTTTTTTTATAGTTCTGGAGGCTGGGAAGTTTAAAATCAAGGTGCTAGCAGGTTTGCTAATCTGGTGAGAGCTACTCTCTGCTTCCATGATGGTACCTTAGTGCTGCATCTTCTGGACAAGAGGGACACTGTGTCTCACATAGCAGAAGGTAGAAGGGCCAAGCTAATCAAAGGTGTGTGAAGCCTCTTTCATAAAAGGCCATATCCCCTTCATGAAGGAGGAGCCCTCAAAACCTAATCACCTCTTATTATCACATTGGCAATACCTGAATTTTGGAGGGGACACATTGAAACCATGGCAGGCTCCAAATTGTACTTTTGGTCTTATATTTCTCACTGCCACACATTGCTGGGCCTGGGGCGTGGGCCAAGGGGTTGAGGAGAAAGAGAAGGAACCAGTTTCACTCAAGAATGTCCTTAATAAAACAGTACTGATTTTTTTTTTTTTTATCAAATATCAACCTTTGAGTACACACTTTTTTAAATATTCTGGGTGATGAAACAGGAAGCATATATAAAGCACTTCATCACATAGTGAAATACACTTGTACAATTGTTTGTGTTGCAAGTTCAACTCAGCACTTTTTCCACAGAACACCATTTTTACTTACAAGAACAACTGATAGACAAACTATCATCATTCACATTGAGTATTTGGCAGATATTTCCTTGAAAAATGAACAAAGTACACTTGTCACTTTAAGAAAAAGAAACCACAGAAATTGGTGCCGGTGATAAAATTCAAGATTTCAAGGGAAAATTAGAAATTTGGAAGACTTACATCTATTATTATAGGCTTGATAGCTTCCTACTACTTAAATTTTTTTATGAGAATAATGGTGATATTAGTGAATTTTTTTTATATCATGCAATAAAATGTGTCAACATTTGGAAAATCTGCATAACTCAGTAAATTAACATTTTCCAAATGACAACTTTCATGATGTCATCAAATTAGTCATGGATAAATACGTATTCACTGTGTTCACAGTACAAGACAGACCAATGGATTTTTATTATCACAGACAAAAAGTTCATCAATATAATTTCAGATTCCATGTTGCAAGTAACCTTGAAGAACTATTACTTGTAAGTTTCGGTAGAATATCAAAGAGAATCCATTATTATGTAAAACTACTCCCTTTCCCAAGGACATGTCTCTGTGAGGATAGCTTTTCTTCATCGACTTCAACCCAAACAATGTATTACAACAGAGTGAATGCTGTGGCAGGTATGAGAATCAACTGTCTTCTATTAAGCCAAATATTAAAGCAATTTGAAACTCTAAAGCAATGCTACTCTTGTGAGTAATTTTTTTTCTTTTGGAATATGTTTATTTTTTATAATAATATGTTATAGATTTATTATTGTCATTTTTAGATGAATTAAATATATATTAAACTACTAATATGGTAAATATTGATAGATATTATCCACATAAACAAAAATGTTTAAGGTCCTTGATAATGCTTAGAAGTATAAAGATGTTCTAAGACAAAATGTTTGAGAAATGCTGCTCTCCTGTCACCACTTGGTCCCAAGCCATTATTGCCACTCCCTGAATTTTTGCAGTAACTTTTAATAGGTGTCCCTGTTCTCATTGTTGTTTCTATGCATAATATTCCCAAGACACACCCAGAGTGATCTTTCTCAATGTTAATCAGGCCATGTCAACCTGTGCTCAAACCCTCCAAAGGCTTCCTTCCAATATCATTTGGACAATAAGGTAGAGTTCTTATTGGCCTATAAATACTAGACAAGATTTTTATTCATATTCTGCTGTCTTCCTCCTCACTGTGCATCACAGACCCCTACTATTATCTGAATAAGCCAAGTGTGCTCCATCCAGCTCTTCCTTCTACTTGGAACTCATTCCCCTCTGGTAACTACATTGACTGTCTCCTCCCTGGCTCCAGGTCTCTGCCAGCATTTGACTTTTGCTGAGGTATTCTGTAACCACTGTGCTTTCTACGACTGCTAAAATCACAACTTCACCAGGCCCCTCTCCTGCTTAATTTTATTCCACAGCATTATATTATATATATAATATTTAAATAATATTAAATATATATATTATATTATATATGTATATATAATATATGCATCCATATATGTATATGTATACTTATTATTTATGTATATATGTATATACATATATTATACATGCATATATAAATATATTATACATATATGTACATTATGTATTATATGTTATTAATATATAATATATTACATAATATGATATTTCACTATATATTATATAATATAAAATAGTATATTATATGATACAATATTATATAATATTAAATTATATAATATATAATAATGTACTAAAAATATAATCTATGTTATATATTATATATGTATGATATAATACATTAATGTATAAATATATATAATACAATCATGCCCTGTTTAATTTTAGGGATACATTCTGGCAAATGTATTATTAGGTGATTTTGTCATTATGTGAACATCATAGAGTGTACTGACACAGATCTAGAGGGTATAACCTAGTATATACCTAGGCTGTATGGTATGGTCAATTGCTCTTAGGCTATAAACACGTACACTATGTGACTGTACTGAATACTTTAGGCAATTGTAATACAATGCTAAGTATTTGTGTATCTAGATACAGAAAAGGTACAGTAAAAATATGATATTATAAGCTTATGGTACCACCATCATATATGTGGTCCTTCATTGACCAAAACTTTGTTATGTAGTGCATGACTATATATTACATATATATATATATATATATATATATATGTTTATATACATATAAAATATATTGTATTAGATATTATTTGTCAGATTGTAATTTACTGTATATTTACATTATTAAATAAATTTTACCAATTTTTTTGCATTATTGTCTGTTTTTCTCCACTAAAGTACAACCTCTTTGAAAGCAGGAATTTTGCTTATTTTCTGCTGTATGCCTGATACATAATGGGCACTCAATGTATATTTTTTGAACGAATGAATGAGTGAATGAATGACATAGCATGAATATAGAAATATAGAGGGAAAAATGTCCCAAAAGTTCTGAAGAATTTTCATCTAATCAAAGAGATTCTTTGATGATTTTAAGGATGTGAACTAAAAACAAAATCCTAAGCCCTCACCTGAATGAATGAACTCAACTGCCTCTTGGCCAACAGGACACCAGCAAAACCTTAAAACTGAGTTCCCAGCCATGACGAAAAGGGAGGTCAAACACACCTCTTTATACCCCTCCCCTTTGGAATATAGACACTATAATAGACCAGCATTAGTGTTAAAATAGAGACTGTAAGAATGGAAAAACAGACTCTCGATGGCAATGAGATACTAAGTTACAAACAAGACCTAAGGCCATGAAAGCAAAGCCTCAGTCATCCCTGCAGGCCATGCATTTGCTTAACACATCACTTTGAGTTGGGACATTGTGCCTTGTCTATAATTACTAGACTTCCTTATTGTAACTTAAAACATTCTTTTTTATTGATTCCTACCTTCTAGACAGACAAAGCAATATTTCTTTAACCAATTACAAATCGAAGAATCTCTGAACCTACCTATAACCCCTCCTTCAAGATGCCCAACCCCCACTTTTGGGAAAAACCAATATATCCCTTCCATGTATTGATTTATGATTTTTACCTGCAATTCCTGTCTCCCCAAAATGTATACAACCAAACTATAAAGCAGCTGCCTTGGCCACACTGTCTCAGGACCTCTTGAGACTATGTTCCCCAGGCCATGATCGCTCATACTGACTCAGAATAACCCTATTTAAATTATTGTATGGAGTTTTGTTTTTTTCCATTAAAAAGGAGGAATCTAATCATTTTTAATCTTACCTTGAACCAGAACTAGATAAAACTATGCAGTAGGCAAAGTTAGGGGCCCGAGTCACATATCTGTGCATTCCAGTCAGATGACCAACCCATCTTCCAGGTGCTAGCCCTGCAGCCAGTCTCCATGGATTTTGCTCACAGCTTTATCAGTGAGTTTTTTAAGTAATGATCTGCCCATGCACACCCAGCTTTGGCCTCTAAGTCCATACTTGTATCCCAGGCTGGCTTCAGAATCACATGGTTGGAGAAAACCACAGGGGCCCTGTATTTTCACCATGCCAGGTCAGCTTCCAGTTGTTCTAATAGCTAGATCCCCCCATGCCCCAGTATCCTGGCAAACAGGTGGCTGGTTGGTTGTTGGGATAGCTATCTGCCTACCTGGACTATATGGTCTTACTCTGCTTCTGCAGACACCCAGGGTCTTGGCTGTTTTTATTAGTCAATAGGTTGATATTTTTATCTCACCTATTCTTTCCTTTTGGAGGGTCTCTAGAGTCACACTACTCTATGATCTATGACTCCTTGGGTCAATCCATAGAGCAGTGCTATTCAAATCAACTTTCTGCCATGACAGAAATGGTCCATCTCTGTACTGTCCCATATGATAGCTACTAGTCAAATGTGTGCCTGTTTAGTACTTGAAATGTGGCTACTACTACTGAATTTAAGTAATTTAAATTTGTTTATTTTGTTTAATCTAAATAGCCACATTTCTCTAATGACTACTGTATCAGGCAGTGTAGCTCCAGAATTATAGATCAGCCCTACTCTTCAAATCCTTCAGAATGTCTAGTCCTGGAC
The DNA here is from genome assembly GCF_040939455.1 of Microcebus murinus. Taxonomy (NCBI): domain Eukaryota; kingdom Metazoa; phylum Chordata; class Mammalia; order Primates; family Cheirogaleidae; genus Microcebus; species Microcebus murinus. Next base: position 70,743,953 of record NC_134116.1, on the reverse strand, counting down.
CTCTGAGGTCTTTCCTTATCTGCCTCAACTCACCTAAGGCATTTACTCAAAAAGGCTTCACAAGGCAAAGGCCATCTGCATTTTAACAAGCGCCTTTGAAACACCATTACTGATTCAGGGTCAAAGGAAACAAGAAGGATCTTACCCTGAACAAGCCAAAAAAGTGGACTTTTCCAAATACATGTGAAGTTAGAGTTGTCATTAGGAATAAAAACTTCTAACTTCCTGCGTGACTTCCTTTCTCTTTAAATTTATATTTGTATGAGCTTATTGACCACTATGTACACCAGAAAAGGTATTTGCTTTATTACTTCTAAATCACTCTGCCTTTTGTTAAAGCAACTGACCCTTTCTCTCTAATATTGATGTTTTGATGGATGAATTATTACCACTCCTCCAAAGTTAAAGAGAATTGATCCAAACATTTTAAATGTAAAAATCCATATGAGCAACCACTGAGCTGGAGAAATGAAATGTCTATACAATTAAAAATGAATTTACCACAGGTCATCTAAAACCTTATTTGGATATTCAGACTAAATTCAAGGACATATGCAAAGAATTTAAATCATATCCAAAAAGTTATAGCTCATAGTTATCGATGTGTATCTACATTTATATAAATGGTAAATGGAGGAATCTAAACAAAGAATTCTAAAAATACCATATGCCACATGGTATACATATAAAGAAAAATCATGAAATGAGAGGCCCTGGATTTTTTTTTTTTTTAAAAAAAGAAAGAAAATAAATAAACCATACACATACTGAACCTGGTTATGCTAACGGAAATAGCGATGGCATAGTAAAATATCATATTATCTTTACCTGTTGTCTATTGAATTGACCCATAATTCAGACAATCCAAAATAGTGAGTAATCTGTTATCCTGTCAGGACTCTACCCCACTACTTCCCTGGAGGTTTACTGCTGCTATAGCTATTACTGCCACCTCCCTCCCCACTGGGAGCTCACTTCTGATCCCAAGGGTCTGTTACTGTAGTCTTCCCTGAAACTTCAACTTTGGAGTCAACTTATTAGGCTGCATGTTCTCTGGAAGCAAGAGTTGGGGACCAGGGAGCATATTAGGAAGGAATATAAGGTCAAGGAGCATTTTTAGTAGGGCTGAGACCCTCTAGGGCCTTACTGGCTAGCAAGGAACTCTCCATAAAGGAGTGTCTTTGAGATGTCTCTGCAGTAAAAAAAAGCCTTTGTGCATAGCAACCAGATGTATATTTATATTTCTCTATCATTAACCTACTGGCTTCACTAGCTTTTATTGAGCACTTCTATAAAAAAAAAGGAGTTTTACTTACCTAATCTCTTTTACTTACCTAATCTCTTTTGATCCCCACAATAACCCTAGGAAATAGTAATGCTATCCCCATCTTACAGAAGCATATGGAGTCTAAGAAACATGCCTTAAAGCCCCCAAATTGGCAAATGGTGGAGTCCGGTCATTCACAGGCAAATTTGGTTGACCTGGAAATTTCTCTCCAGTTCTGTGCAAATTATCTCATCACACACATAACATGCATGAAGGTCATAGGAGTCATCTAGATACCGTGCTTCATTGCCTCCTTGCTCATAGTCTGCCCGAGTGAAGAGAAGGAACAGCTGGGTTAATTCCTAGGCAGCAACACCCAGGAGAGCTTTTAACATAAGTCTAATTTTATGTGGAAATGCTACAAGATCCCTTACAACGGAGACATCCCCCAAAGGAATCCATCTTAAAGTGAACACACCAGCAAATTATATTCATATTTAAGGAAAGAGGTCTTGTAAAGACACACCCTAAAATATGCCATAGCATTTCTTTGGAATGCATTCAGGAGGTGAAAATAACTGAAGAAATTGGCCAGGTTTCCTTATCACACAATATTCCCAACCATCTGCTGCATGTGCTTATGAAGATGGGGCTTGGTGCTTAAAATTCTCATCAAAGAAAATGTGAATAACCAGTTTACAACCTGTGAGAAAAAGAGAAGGGATGCCTCCTTCCCATTGCTACAAGTTCGGAATTACAGTTAACATGTGCAGTTGTGGGTGGCTGTGCTTGTTTCTTAAAAGAAGATAATTGCACACACCACCAAATAACAAAACAAAAGGGGAAAATGTGTGTGGGAGGTGGGAGTGAGATGTCAGAATAATTTAATTACTGTCAGGTGGTTTTTAAGCTGTACTGAGGGAAAAAAGCCTCGAACATGATCTATTACCCAGAAAAAAAGAAATCGAGCTTCCATCTCAGCTCATTTTTGTCAAATGATCTTAAAAGTTTTTTAAGAATTTGATAAACTTTAGGTTGATATATGAATCAGTTCCTATTTACTCCAGGCACAAAGCTAATCAAGTCAAAGTCTCAAGTTCAATTAAGTCTTTCAAAGGCAATAATTTTCACTCAATTCCATGACTCCTAAGCTGCCTATTACACACTGATGAACACTAGGACCACTATCTAGTGTCTACCAGGGGTCCTCAAACTTTTTAAACAGGGGGCCAGTTCACTGTCCCTCAGATGGTTGGAGGGCCGGACTATAGTTTAAAAAAAAAAACTATGAACAAATTCCTATGCACACTGCACATATCTTATTTTGAAGTAAAAAAACAAATGGGCAAAAACACCCACATGTGGCCCGTGGGCCATAGTTTGAGGACGCCTAGTCTAGACTATCACAACTGTCACACTGTCACAACCCTCTAGTGATATGTGGGCTCAAAGTTCAGATACAGGCCCTGAAAATTCATCACCTATTTGTGTGAGGCCCTGAGCTTTTGGAAGGAGGACATCTCTTATTACAAGGGTAATAAGGAAAGTGTCAGTGGCCACTGCAACAGGAAAGAGAGGCTTTCAGAGAGAGAGAGAGAGAGAGAGAGAGAGAGAGAGAGAGAGAGAGAGAGAGAGAGAGAAAAGTCATGTCTCCTTGCATGCCTATTAATATTAACCTCCTAGCTATTAATAAAACCTGTAGGCCATGCCCTACTTTAGTGGCCTTAGGCTTTGAGGATGGCGCTGAATGTACCGTGGGTAAAGCAAGTGGCAGGCTTGGTCTGTGCCCTACACCAAAGAGTTGCAATAAGTACCATGGTACCCTGGGTACCTCGAGAGGCCCAACAGCTATGAGCGCTCAGAGGCCAGAAGGAGGATACTGGGAAGAGAGGTCCTGTGTGCTGGAGGCACACGTAGCTATGAACCCCTGAAATGACTGCATTTCATGCTCTGGTGGGGGCACGGGCTGGTATCAGCATGGACCTGGCAGCTCCCTGGCAGTGATAAAAGTTGCAGCCACAATACTCTGGAGAGCTCAGGAACTGACAGCCTGGAATAGCAAGGACTTCTCATGGAGAGAGGTGATGCTGTATTGGTAACTTGGGCTGTTCTGAGCAGAACCCAGCTAAGGAAGCATGGTGGATTGGTTCAAATCATCTTTGAAATGACAGACACACAGGCCAGCTGAAAGAATCCTGAATCCAGGAATACTGGCTTGATGGACAATGCAATCCCACTCCCCAGCTCTGCCTCTGAACCTGGAACCTTTTGAAGAGTAAATAAATAAGTACTTTGTGAAATGTAATAAATACACTAGCACTTAGCTATCAACATGGTCACAAATGTTGACGTTAACCATCAAAGTATTGAAGTGATATCACATGACCAGTTAGAATATTAAGTTCTATGAGCATTTTTGAATGAACGGAGAATAACAACTGTCATCTTGACACAGTACAGAGTTAATTACACACTAATAAAAGTCAACAACTGTTATACCATTACAGTTACTACAATCCAAGCCATTCTTTGTGAATCACTGGATTAAAGCTATTAGGCCAGTGAATTAATCTTTACATTCCTTCTCTCAGACATAACACAGAGAACTGCGTGTTTACTTGGCAGGCTCCCTGTTAGTCAGAAGTGCTTGGGCTGAGCCGAGTGCCTTGGTTACAAGTACGTCATCCGCCACACTTAAACCAGGAAATACAGGACTCTCAGGAAGTGCACTTGATAATGAAGCCACCGTGAGCCAAAATTAGCCAATAATCGGCATTGCTCTTCATTCTGAAATGATGCAACCATATTTCACAAGCCAGTTCAGTAGAGGAGGATTGGCCGGGGAAAATATTAGATCCGTTTCCTGCTTTTGTCACCGGCTCATGTGATTTTAGACAACTTGATTTTATTGACTTCCCACTGTTTTTCAGCTTCTCTTTTTCAAAGTCTCAGATCTAGCCATCAGCGGAAGGATTTATAAATTCGCGTGGGTGGCGAATATAACAGACTAAGAGCTCTTTGATACCAGGGACAATGTTTTCTTCTTCTTTATATCCACTGAGCACAATGTTTGGTGCAGTGGCCATCCAATTAATGTTTGCTAAAATATTACCAAACAGAAAACTAAGTGATCAATGAGCCCTATTAGTCACTTGTTTGCATAGGCTTTCTTGTTGCCCACTGACACCATTAAGCACAAGGCTGGGAATTACTGAGCCAAGAACACTTATGAGCCACATGGAAAAGCCTGGTGTAACATTCTAGCCACAGAGCCAGGCAGCCTGCCCAAGCAGGGCTAGCTCAGTAACGCCAGCTCTCCTCCTACCAAACCTAAGAGAAGACCAGCTTGGTTAGTGTCTTAGGATTCCAAGGCCCACTTATTTCTGGTTACTTGTTTTTGGCAGGCACTGCCTAAATACCAAAGAAACAGTGCTGAAATTGAAGAGATTTTTCATTTTCATTCCTAGAAAATTCATTATAAATTGTTATGTCTTGTGGTAGTTGAATACAGTTCGAATTCTCTTTATCCTGGTTGGGAAAAATACATAGGAGACCAAGATACTAAGACGCCATTCATGGAGAACTATAGAATCATGTTTCTGTCTTCTAGTGATTTGCAATCTAACACCTAGTGACTCTTTAAAGAACACCCACGCATAGCATTAAGAAACTGTCAATGAGCATATAGGGTACCATAGGCTCTGGAGTGAAAAAAGACAGGTTTGAGATCTGTCACTTATTAGCTGTGTGACCGTCCATACACTGCTTAATATCTCTGGACCTCGATTATAATAACAATTCCCATCTCTCAGCCTTCCTGTAAGACCCAGATAAAACTAGCTATGTTCCCAGAGGCTCTGGAAACTGAAGCACATATTATACGTGTTAGTCATTATTGTTTCTTAGATGCTTCTTTCTGTAAAACCAGATGATAGAGATCTGAACTACAGGAAATTACCTGATTTATAAACAGTAATTCAGAAAGCCATGACTATAAATTGGGAGCGAATTCCAGCATGACAGTAACCAAAAATCAAATCCTGGATTTAGCCAGGTGCCCAGAGACATCAGTGCATATTAGGGAAGTAATAACGTCTTTCAGCACAACTCTGTTCAGAACACTAACGATTTTGCTCTCAGTTCTGATGTCTCCAATGTCAGAGTGATTTCTGACCCCCAGAAATGATAAGAATTGGCACTTGCACAGTATCTACCACACTTACTTAATTTTTTTCATTAAATGTTAAAACAACTATCACATAGCAAGTTGAGCTTTTTACTCAGCTCTAAAAATTTAATGATAAAACTTTCCATGGTGCTTGTGTGAAAATATTACCATTGGTAGAAACAAATTAAAAGGCTGGAATGTCCAAAGTACGAGACACAACAGGCTCTCAAGCAATTTATTATTTTCTATAATATAAACCTGTACGCCTTCTTGGTAAAATGAGCAATTTTTTTGACATATTTTAATAGCCCAGTTTCTCTAGTCATTAACAGACACAATTTTTATGGATTTTAGAACTTTTCTATTCAGAATAATTGTGTGATTTATGGAGGGAGGAACATACAGCCAGTTACCATATATTTCTCAAGGCTTCTAGTTAACAACATTTTCCCTGCAGAGTTGGACTGCTGGTGTGAGTTTATAAAAGAGATGCTTAATTTTCTTATCCTCAGCATCTGTCTCTGTCTCCCTTTTCCCTTGGGGTCCTCCTGGCAATTGTCATAGCTCTCCTGCCACTGAAGCAAAGGGAACACGTGGCACCTCCTCCCTCCTCCCAGGGTTCTATCAAACTGCATCTGCAGTACCACACCGAGGAAGGAATTTAGGTACAAACATATTTTTGTTCCTCTATAGATGACATAACTTCTCCTCCTTTCTGCATGTGATTAAAGACAGGCTGAGCCAACAGAAGGTCTGGTGAGGTTCAAGGCTGGGTACTGTGCAGGGCCCTTGCTCAGAACAGTCTGTCTCCATGGAGACAGACGCTGCAAAAAACTCACAACAGGCCAGGTGGAGACCGCAGCAGCCAGGAGACACGGAGAGTCAACAGATGGGCAAAAACAAGGAACAATAAATGGGAGGCTGAATTGCTCGGATGGGAAAATTTACTTTTGAGCTGATCTTTAAAATATTTCCTCATCTCAGAGAGAGAGAGAGAGAAACACTGTCCTTAGATGAGTAAAACTACGGCTTTAGCTGTTAATTTAATTATATATAATTTCCTCTGGGTCAGACTGTTCTGTAATCATTTCAATGTTTATCACTGTGGATCTGCTCAATTTTCATTATGCAGCAGTAGTGAAAAAGTAGTTGATCATGAAAACTATTGCCTACACTTAGCAAATAATCAGTCCTCATTTAAAACCCTCATCAAGTTGTACACATGATATGATCTATTAAGCTCCTGCTTTCTCTAACATCTCATTAATTTCGGAGGACGATTTCTAATGATCACATTTCAGAAATTGTCAGAAATGTTTTTTTTTTTTTTTCCTTTTGTTGCTTGTTGCCAAGTGAGAACAATCTTGTAATGACACCATGCCTTTTCATAATGAGTCTTTAGGGGGAAATTCAACTTATGAGAACTAAGAAAACAGTCTGCTACTTCGCATAACATCAAAACCACAGGAACATGGTCTTGCATGCATAATGCCATATGCTTAGAATGCCTGCAGTAGGGCCGGTCATACCCTACATACATTATGAGCCGTTGCTGCGAATCGATGCAAGTGTAGTATTACTTGCACTTGCCAATATACGTACTTTAACATAATCGATGACATATAATTTGCTACCATTTCTGAGAACTAGGGAATGGAAGGTAATTATAAAAGATCAAAACACAAAGTCTCAGCTTTGCCTCTGAACAATTATATTATGTGTCACAAGTCACAAAATGCTAATGTGCTCAATAGTACAACTTTCAAAAAGCAGGAATCCATTTGTCTTTCTACTTTCTATCATGACTCAGGATCTACCTCAGTCATTAGTATTCTTTTCCAAATAAAACAGCCAATAATAATCAATGAAGGAACAATAAGGTAGTAAATGAGATGCATTTATCTAAAACCCTCTGTCCTTAGAGACCAAGAATGACTTTCCACTTGAGACTTGAGGAGCAGAGGTGACAGCCTCTGTCACAGGATCCAAAAGTGAAACAAAACAATGGTCTCAACTACATTCCCAAGGGGATGGTTTCTTAAAAAATGCCCTTTGACTTTATTCAGTGACATGACACCTTTTTTACGATATCACAATGTTGTTTGTTACACTGTCAAGAATCCTTGGATACAGCACAAATCTGTGATCTTTCAAAGATACTTCAAAAGGCCTAATAATTTATTTTACTTATTAAGGACTCTAACAACCAAAACCTTAAAATATGCTAATTTTCTTTCTTCAATGTTACAGTTTAGTTTAATTTATGATGACCCAAATCAGTTCTTCTGCATGATTTCAGTCAAATGGAAAGATCTACATGCCTGAAATATGCTTTTTGTCCACCTGAAGTCCTATCATTGGAGTCAATCCCAGATTCTGTTATTAGTCTGATATTAGAACCCTGTTACACTTTAAATTCTATCATCAATATTAGTTAATTAATTCTAGTAACAAATACTTAGCTAAATGAAGATCCTTGAGGAACTATGACAAGAATAGGTAAAATAGGTAAAGAGATATTCAGAGATTGAAATGAAGGGAGAGAAGGGTTTTTATGTAGCATTTATTGAAAACATACTCCGTACATGGAATTGAACATTTTCCATGCAGTATATTGTTTGATCCTCACAATAAATTTTTACTGCTCCCACATCACACAATAGGTCACACAGCCTGAATCTAGCTATACTGATGAGAAAAATACTTTGATATAAATAAAAATAAAAACACAGTTTACCAAAATGTATAGGATGCTGAGAAAACAGTGCTCAGAGGAAAATGTATACGTGTAAACATCTGCATTGAAAAAGAAGAATTATCTCAAATCAATAACCTGATTTCCCACCTTAAAAAAGTATAAAAATAAGAGCAAACTAAACCCAAAATGAGTAATATACTTTCTATCTCTATAGATTTGCTTCTTCTAGAAATTTAATTTAAATGGAATCATAATAAACATGGTCTTTTGTGACTGGTTTCTTTCACTTAGCAGAATGTTTTCAAGGTGCGTCTCTGCTGTAGCATGTACTTCATTCCCACACATTATTTATCCTCTCATTGGTTGATGGACATTTGGGTTGTTTACACATTTTCAGCTATTATGATTAATGCTGCTATGAACATTCATGTATGTACAAGTTTTTGTGTGAACACACATCATTTCTCTTGGATATACATCTGGGAGTACAATGCAGAGTCATATAGTAACTCTATACTCAACAACTTGAGGAACTGCCAGCTATTTTCCAAAGTGACTATACTGTTTTTCAGTTCTACCACTAAAGAATAAGGTTTTCAATTTCACCATATTCTCACCAACACTTGATATTGTCTGTTTTTTTTTTTAATTATTCTAACTATCCTAGTAGGTTAGGCAGTAGTATCTCACTGTGGTTTTGATTTGCATTTCTCTCATTACTAATAATCTTGAATATCTTTTTACATGCTTCTAGTCCATTTTTGATATTTTCACTGGAGAAATGCATATTCAAATTCTTTTCCATTTTTAAATTATCTTTTTGTTGTTGAGTTGTAGGAGTTCTTTATATATTTTGGATATAAGTACCTTATCAAATATATTATTTATAAGTAATATTTTTCATTCTGTAAGGTATATTTTCACATTCTTTATTATATTACATGTAGCACAAAAGTTTTCATTTAATGTCTTTCAATTTATCTATGTTTTTCTTTTGTCACTTGTATTTTCAGTGTCATAGGTAAGGACCTATTGCCTAATCCAAGGTCACAAAGCTTTACTCATATGTTTTCCTCTTAAATTTAAATCTTTGATCCATTTTGCATTAATTTGTCTGTGGGGTGAGATGTGGTCTAATGTCCTTGTTCTATATGTAGATATCCATTTATCCTGGCACCACTGAAAGACTATTCCTTCCCTTTCAAATCGTCTTGGCAGACTTCTGAAAAAACAATTTGCCATAAATATATGAGTTTATTTCTGGATTTATTTATGGCTGTGACCCCTTTCTTATAGGATCTGTATGCAGAATGAAAATGAATTCAAGTTATAATAGTACTCAAACATACCTTTCTTCTAGAGCTATGTATTACACCCTCAAGAGACACAAAGACAAAAATCACAATAAAATTATTACAACAGTCTGAGGGAAGGTCTAGTTGAGAATGACATCTTACTATGTTTCCTCAAAACAAAGCTTCCAGCTTCCTGATAAAACATCTATGAAGATATAGTACAGCACTTCAGTCAAAATACATATTTCCAAGTAAACTCTTTTTATTTATAAGGAATTTTATTTGTTTTGTTTTTCTTCTTTGTTTCTTTCTTTTTTTTTTTTTTTTTGAGACAGAGTCTTACCATGGGTGAAATGCAGTGGCATCATTATAGCTCACTGCAACCTCAAACTCTTGGGCTCAAGCGATCCTCCTACCTCAGCCTCCTGAGTAGCTGGGACTACAGGCACATGCCACTGCACCCAGCTAATTTTTATATTTTTAGTACAGACAGGGTCTCACTCTTGCTCAGGCTGGTCTTGAACTCCTGAGCTCAAGCAATCCTCCCACCTTGGCCCCCTGGAGTGCTAGGATTACAGGGCATGAGCCACTGTGCCTGGTACTGTTTTGTTTCTCTTAAGTAGATTTTATTTTTTACAGCAATTTTAACTTCACAGAAAAATTGAGAGGAAGGTACAGAAATTCCCCACACAACTCTTGCCCCCCATGTGCACAGCCTCCCCCATTATCAACATCCAGCAGCAGAGTGGTGCATTTGTTACGGTCAATGAACCCACATTGATGCATCATTATCACCCAAAGTCGATAGTTTACATTAGGGTTCACGATTGGCTTTGTACATCCTATGAGTTTGGACAAATGATAATATAATGACATGTACTCACCATTATAGTATCATACAGAGTAATTTCACCACCCTAAAAATCCTCTGTGTTCCACCTCATCTTCCTCCTTCCTCTCTAACTCCTGAAACCAATGTCTGCATAATCTGGCCTTTTCCAAAATGTTACATAATTGGAATCATACAGTACATAGCTTTCTCAAATTGGCTTCTTTCACTTAACAATATGCATTTAGGGTTGCTCCATACATTTTCATGGCATGATAACTCATTTCTTTTGAATACTGAATACTATTCCATTCTCCAGTTGTAGCACCGTTCATCTATTCACCTACTCAAGGACATCTTGGTTGCTTCCACGTTTTGGCAATTGTGATTGTGAGAAAGGCTGCTATAAACATTCATGTGCAGGTTTTCACATGGATGTAAGTTTTCAACTCATTGAGGTAAATAGCAAGGAGCACAATTGCTGGATCATATGTTAAGAGTATGTTTAGTTTTGTGAGACATTGCCAAACTTGTTTTAATATAAAATAAAAACTGTAAAGTTCAGGCAGAAAAATAAAGCTGCCTAAAAAGAAAACATTAGAAATACCTAATATATATACTCTAAATCACACTGCCAAAAGACAAGGACTTGAACTCTGGCACTTTAAGGAATGGGAGCTTTAACTTAAGACTTTTCTACACGAGTGTTGTGTCATTTATGAAAGTGGAAGACAAATATCCGCAGAGATGCAAGGCCTCAGACAATCTGTTACCCAGGTAATCTTCTTTTGAAAATTGCTAGAAATGAACTCTAAGTGTCCAAGAGATATAGTGAATTAAGAATCCAAGCATGGAAAAATTGTTGCATAAGAGGACTGGTGGTAAATACAGTTTTCCTGGCCCTCCCCAATTAGAAAAAAATCCTACTCTATAGGCTCTGTAAGACCGTGTGCCTTCAGGATGACACTGGTCACAATTACTGGTATATACATGTTGCTATAACTGCTTGATCAATATCTACTGCTCCCATCACACATGTGGTTCTCATGGGCAGGCAGTATGTGCTATTGCTCACCTTTGCAGGTACCTATGCCACCAGCATGATGCCTGGCATAGAGCAGGCGCTTGCTTCTTGGTGAATGAATGGCCACGAACAAATGAACTTGACACTTCTACTCTTGCACTTACCCACCCTCATCCAATTATAATCTATCTGTGGCACACGTCTCCTTTGTGAATTCTTCAAAGACAAGGACTACTCCTCAATTCATCTCTGCATCCTAAGAGTGTCTGACACTGCTCAAGCTAAACAGAGTCACTCAATTAATATCTGCTGAATTACTGAACTGAATCCTCTGCCACACCCTCCCACTCACCGTATACCCCTGCCGCACTAAACAACCCAAATAGCATATGCTTTTTCATGCCTCTGTGCCTTTGCCTATGTTATATTTTAGCCTGTGATTCTCTGCCTGTGATTTAACGTTGTGAAGTCAGGCAGCCTTCCAGCCAGCTCTGTCTTCTCTATCAATACTTAGGCAGAACTCACTGCTGCCAAAGCAATTGGCCACATTGTATGGAAATTAATGGCATGTTTGTTTGTCTCACACATTGAACAGTGGACTCTTTGAGAATTTAAGTTTCACTTTTCCAACTTTAGGTACCATGTTACCTTAACTCATAGTAGATGCTCATTAAATGTTTGCTACATAAATGAACTTCCTAAAGAACTAAATAAATGAACCTGCTAAAGCCACATGTGTGTAAGTAGTTGCTTACCTATTCAGCAGGGCCTTGAATAGATAAGTCAAACACTGGCCAACAGGGGAGTAGCAAAATAAAAGTGAATACCATGAATTCAGGGAGGGTCTGCAAATAGTGACCAATCAATCCTGAAGTTGCCTGAGTTTGGTTTGAGTAGAGAGGAGGGCTTGGCCTTTTCTGTGCCTCAGAGGATACAGAGTTCTCAAGGTCTGATGAAAGAAACTGAGCTCAAGGTTTTGCTATATCATACTGAAATTATTATCTGTCTTTTGGTTATAATTATGAAGTTTCAGTGCTTTCAAGGTCTTCCCTCAAAATTGGAAGATGAAAGGAAGGAAATTCTTCAGTATCTTTTAAATTTTGAATCTAATTAATAGTTAATTCATGGAATGTTCCTTATCAAAATTTCCTTTGGTTTGTTGTACTAGACTCATTTTCTCTATCATGTGAAAGTGCCATAATTTTTGATACTTAGAGGATTCAATTAAAGTTTTAATAGGAAGATTTAGTCAATCTTTTAAAATCTGTATTTTTTTAAAAAAAGATTATACTTTCTTAGATGTCAAAACCATAGTTAGATTTGCTTGCTCTATAATTAGACTCTCTTGTACTTATTTTTGCTGAGATTTATATATATATATACATATATATATATATATATATATATATATATATATACTCTTAAAAGCCTGAGATAATCTAACCTTACCTGGCTATTGTACATGAAGGTTTTCATGTCCAGTAGTTTTCAGTAGCATACCTGTGGAGAAGGTATTTGCACATAAGGAGAACCAAACTGCACAGTCTTGCCAGAGAGAGCACAAGCAATTTTGGGTGAACAAGGAGATCTGAATAAAGTAAACATCAGCTGGGCACTACAGCTAACACTTGTAATCCTACCACTTTGGGAGGCCAGGGTAGGAGGATCCTTTGAGGCCAGAAGTTTGAGACCAGCCTGAACAACATGGTGAGACCCCAACTCTATAAAAAATTTTAAAAATTAGCTGGGTGTGGTGGCATGCCCCTGTAGTCTCAACTACTCAGGAGGCTGTGGCAAGAAGATTGCTTGGGGCCAGGAGTTGCAGGTGGCAGTGAGCTATGATTATACCACTGCACTCCACCCTTGGCAATAGAGTATGACTGTGTCTCAGAACAAATAAAATAAAATAAAAAGAGAATCAACGTAAACTGATAGACCCATGGGTAAAAATACACTAAAAAAATTTCAAAATTGCTATTATAAGTTAATCTGGAAAATATTCTACAAAAGTCAGTACTTTGGATCTCACATAAAAGCATCTTCCTGAGACAGAAAATGCCAAGGTATTACAAGAACAGCTGCACCATTATTCACAGCCTATCCAAAATGAGGACATCCTAGAAAACCAACTTCAAATTCTATTTTTGACAATGTCAAATCCATTTTATAAAATCTGAAAAGTTCTAGAATTAGCCAATATTGAAGCAAAGATAGCCCAGGATACCATTTCTTTTGTACGAGAAAAGGTCAAGTGGGTTGGCTGTTTACAAACATAACAAACAGAAATTTGAAAAATTAAATTTCAGTTATTAATCTACCTCACTCAACTGTTGTAATAACTATTGCCAATTTTTAATTACCCTTGTCACTTATCAATTTGACCTTGACAGAGTAAGAGGGCTAGAGCCGGAATCAGGGTTCAGGAGTCTGGTGTCCGTCCCGCCATTATGTAGCCACGTGCCCATGGGTAAGTCCCTTCCTTTTGGGGGGTTTCGGTTTCTCTATTTATAAAATTAAGAGGTTGAATAAAATTATCCCAGTTTTGGTTTTGTGGGTAAAGCTAGTTGCATAAAAATGAGATATATGTCGTGACCTGGAAATAAGAACAAGATAAAAATTTGACAGAAGTTGAGAGGAGAGTTGACGTAAAAGACAAAAGAAAAAACCAACAACATTTGATTCATACATTGTCACATCAACATCTACCGATACTATTGGTGCCAAAGATACAAAAAGAAGACAGCTAAGACTTTTAAGCCAACAAGGCCGAGTAAATCACTGATTGCGTGCCCACTCTATTTGATGGGTAGAGAGAGGCTGACTGCAGCGGGCTGTGGAAGACTCTACAGCCCAGTCTGACCCCAGTGGGTAAGACCACTGTGATTCACTGGCAATGTCCGCTATGCGCTCAGAAAGAGAGAGCAGCAGTGTATAGAAGTATGCAAGATATTTGCCAGGTAAGTTCTGAAACAATATTCTATCCCTATGCAGTGGATACTTGTTACTTGTTTCTGAAGATACATCTAATGACTTTAGAACAGAATCTATTCCCAAATAACAGCATACAATCTGTCACATAAAACACAACAAAATATAACTTTAAAAAGTAAGTAGCTCCTTTCAAGCCCTTACTGTTTTATAAATACAAGATTAAAGCAGAAAGGTTAGTTACAACAGAGACTGCTACATGCTTTCCAATTTTCATTCATCTTTTCTATAGTGATAGAAGCCCTGATTTGATGTGGCTACAGAGCTGTCCAGAATAAGTATTCCATCTCTCAGCCTCTCTCCCAGATAGATGAGACTGTGGGTTAAGTGCTGACCAACTGGATGTGAGCAGAAGGGACGTGAAACAGCTTCCAGGTTGTGCTCTTGTTGGGGCTCAGAAACTGATACCCAAAATATGGCGCTTTGACACGCTGGCCTAAGACACAGGCTCAAGGTCTCTCTGACCTTCCCCCCACCCCCACTCCCCCCCACCTCCCCACACACACTCATCTTTTAATCCTCTGTCTCTCCAAAAACACAGGATGAAGCTGTTCTCTGAAGTTCCTTTATCCACCTAAAGTCCAGACCCACCAGAGAAGAACACAATTACCTCCTCTAGCTCCTTCCCTGAGCTTTCATTAACTTAACTCATATCACAGGAAGAAAGAACTGAAGTCTGTTAATACACCTGGACAGACTTTTGTCACAAGCCATTGTCTCTATTTCAGTCCTGTTCAGTATTTGAAAGAGAATCACTTTACAGCTATTGTCTGCTCTGCTCGCCAGACAGACTATGTCCCAGGGACCCAGGCCTTTGTCTGTTCCCTGAGTCCATTTATTTCCCCCTAAAAATCACTTTGCCCTTCAGATTGCCTCATTTCCCCCACCTTCCTTCCCACCCCCTAAAAGAAGGGTATATAAGCATCTGTACCTCACAGGGGTTGTGGGGTAATCATTCTCATGCAATACTTACACACATTAAAACAAATTTTGTGGCCGGGCGCGGTGGCTCACGCCTGTAATCCTAGCACTCTGGGAGGCCGAGGCGGGCGGATTGCTCAAGGTCAGGAGTTCAAAACCAGCCTAAGCGAGACCCCGTCTCTACCATAAAAATAGAAAGAAATTAATTGGCCAACTAATATATATAATATAAAAAAAAATCAGCCGGGCATGGTGGCTCGTGCCTGTAGTCCCAGCTACTCGGGAGGCTGAGGCAGGAGGATTGCTTGAGCCCAGGAGTTTGAGGTTGCTGTGAGCTAGGCTGACGCCATGGCACTCACTCTAGCCTAGGCAAGAAAGCGAGACTCTGTCTCAAAAAAAAAAAAAAAAAATTTTGTGTGCCTTTTCTTCTATTAATCTGCTTTTTGTCACTTGCTCTTCTAGAGGGAGAAGGGCAGAGTCTTTTGGCAGAGACACTCCTAAAGAGAAGGGACATACCTTCCCCTCTCCCTTTTCCTCCTTCTGCTGGTTCTGAGGCTGACAGGGTGGTGGTGAGCAGTGAAGGGTGTGAAGATGATATCATACCCCGACTCACCACATTATCCCTAGACTGTTTACACTTGGGAAGTTCTGTGCAACAGAAATTATTTTCTATCTTGTTTAAGCCATTATTATTCTGGTTTCTCTTAGAGAAACCAAATACAAATGTTACCTAATAAAATAGTTACCCTGGGTATAGGAACATGCATAATAAATTCATGCCTCCTTGTAGGAAATGTGACATGATTCAGGGGACAGTCATTTGTACTGTGTGGATATTTCCAAGTGACAGAAGGTGAAGGTAGTGATGCAGCTAGGAAACAAACCTTTAAGGTCTATTTCTTCTATCAGGGTTGGTGAACTGTGCCCTGTGGGCCAATTCCCACTAACAGCCTGTGCTTGTAAATACGGTTTTAGAACACAGCCATGTTCATTCATCAATGTATTGTCCATGGCTTCTTTTCAAGTTACAATGGCAGAGTTGAGCAGATCTGACAGAGACTATATGGCCCACAAAGCCTGAAATATTTACTGTCTGGCCCTTTACAGGAAAAGGTTGCTGGCTCCTGTCTTTAAACATGGCGGTCTTGGTACCCACAGGAACTCTGACGAACTGAACTGATTTCAGATACCACTTTTTCTTATTTCCATATGGCAGTTTGTTCACATCTATGTATGAATACATTCTATCTCCTAATTTAAGTTTATCTAAACATACTATTTTCTGTTAAAGAACTATTTAAAATTTTTTAATGTCTCTTCACTTCTCTCCCTAGTAATTACACTTGGGTGTCACTTAACCTCAGGGCCCTTTTTCATGAAAAACATGTTATCTCTCCCCAAGAATTAGTACATCGCAAAGGTGAGTGGAGAAAACTCATAAGTTAGAGACTGATTTCCACATTCTGGTCTCACAACCCATGAAATCCACGTTCACTCTCCGACCTCACATGTCACTTACAACAGTTATTTTCTGTCACTATTAAAGAAAATAGTGTTGTCTTTAACTAAAATAGTTTAGTTAAAGAATAGTTTTAGTTAAAGAAAACACCACTGTGTTAAGTTCAAGAATATTATAGGTCTATTTTAGCAGAAGTTTTAAGATAGGAGCCAGTCTGACTCTTGAAAGGTGAATTTAACTTAAACAGAATTTTAAATGGAAGGAAAAATTGAGACATTAATAAAGAATATGCTGCGTTTATCTCAATAGCAGTCAATAATCAAGTGAAAAGCAAATGATTGTGTGTCTAAATGTAAATTAAAAACCACATGTATCAGAACAGTGAGCACCTAACTAACAGTGAAAAGACTGTAATATTGGCCCTAAAATTGCTGAGCTCTTGAATTCATTCATTCAATATATTATTAATGAGAAAAATTAAGTAAAGACTCAGGCCATTAAGAAATGATGAAGACTTTGAAAAAATAGCTACTGATCAAAATTAAAAAAGGACAGAAGCACAATTGATACATTTGCATAAGTCTACAAATGAAAAAGAAGTTGTGCCTATACTTTTAGATGACTTTTAAATTAAACTAACTTTAAATACCCTCATCTAATAAATCATCTCTAATATGCTTGTCTTAGTACCTGTGAGATTCCACAATCTAGTAAAAAAACAAAATATTTATGGTCAGAAAACCTGATATTGTTGGAAGTATAAAATGTTTGAAAATTATATATATAGTTATATATATATTTAGAACATGTGCTAATTTTATTGTACTTGTTATCTTTTAGAGCAGTGTGTGTTATCTAGTACAGCAACTACTCATCACATGTGATTTCAAATGCTATCGAGCACTTGAAATGTGGCTAGCCCAAATTGATACAGTATAAAATACATTACTCTGGATATTAAAGACTTAGTACAATAAAAAAGAATGTAAAATATTTCAATTTCTTACATTTTGATTATCATGTTGAAATGATAATGTTTTAGATACACTGTGTTAAATAAAATACACCATTAAAATCAACATACCCTCTTTTAGCTTTTTAAACATAACTACTCAAAGATTTTAAATTATATGGGAGGCTCATATTGTGTTTCTACTGGGCAATACTGGTCTAAAGTATCTCAGAGTCCTTTCTTCTACAGAGGTAATTATCAGCTTTGGGGTTCGGAGAAACCTACCACCATAACACTGGTAATCAATTAATGTAAATGTTGAATTAGATATTTTAATGAAACTAACAGATCATTTTGTCTAATGTCAAAATATATATTGTAGTTTTAAGAACCTAATTAGGAATACAGAAACAAAATGTCCAGATTATATTTTTCTTCTTGGTTTTTTTCATTTTAAATGTATTGATTCTGAAGAGAAGATTTTACACGTGTGTAGAGCAAGATGTGTTATTACTCATAAATAGAGAGGAAACCAGGTGGCCAAAAATAGTCAAATTAATGAAAGAATGATGCCATCTAAGATGCAGTAACTACACCTGCATGATGTTTGACCAAAAACAACCTCTCTGAAGAACAAAAAATTAATACTTTACATGATTTACATTATTTCTTCAGATGAAAACTCTTTTACTGCTGTACTTTTATAATCAGTTTAGGGTACTAACTTCATATAGGATCAGGTGAGGAAAAGGCTTCTATAGAAAAAACACTTATTATTTTCTAAAATTCTTCATTGATATGTTATCTATAGATAATCAAGATAATCTTATTTAGCCTATGAGTTCTTTTTGACACATTTTAATTGTACATAATGTAAAATTTGGTGTTTTAATACAGATATACATTGTCTAATAGTCAAATCAGGGTGGTTAGGACATCCGTTACCACATGCATTTGTCACTGCTTGTGGTGAATTAGTCCATGAATTCTAAAACATCGTATTACAAAATACTTTTTTTTACTGAAATAGTTCCAAACTGCTAACTTACTTTCCTGGCCATTTAATTTTACCTTAATGAACTATTCTATTACACCAATCACCATTCTTATAAGTTCTTCCATAGAACAGAACAGCAAGTGCTGAGTGGCAGTCCTTGTCTCCCTCCAGCCCTGTTGTTTTGGATGAGTTACTGGGCATAGAGATGTTTGACCCTGCAGAAAAGGAGTCCTTTACATTTCCTCCTAAGCCCCACTTGAGAGTTATTTCCCACTGCTCCTTCAACATCAAGCATTGCCAAGAATCAGAGTGCTGTGTCACTCACTCCATCCGTTCTTACTGTTGTCCCTAAACCAATGAAAAGTCCTTGCTTTCACTGCCAAGGTGCCAGGAAGAGAAAAGTAATTTCAGTGCCCACATGTAGAAATCCCTTTGCGATAGTTTCTGAGCACCAGTTGCTAGTGAGGTCACCAGGAGGACATAAAGTCTGATTCTTCTTTGTTTCTAATTCGCAGGCGAAGGACTACTTCACTCCCCACCATCACTGCCAAAATAAACCAAAAAAAGAAACTTTCCTTTTTTTTTTTATTTAATGAGAAACCAAAGTCAAAAGGAAGCTGAATATTAATAAATACTCAGAATATGATATTGTTCATAACAGGGTCATGATCACGGGAATAACAACCCTATATCCAATTTCACTGCTGCAGGATCTCCTAGCTAAGCCTACCCTTGAATTGCAAGACCGATGTGCATGGAGGCTATTAGTATTTGGATTAATGGAAGTAAGAAAAGTCTGTACAGGGGCCTTGGGGGACAAGAAACTTAAAGAGTCCAAAGAGGAAAAAAGAAGAGGGAAAGAGAGAGAAAGGACAGGATGGCAAATAGTCCCAATCAGCTTCTGGGATTAGGTTGAATCTTCCACAAAAAAGAATTCAATGGGGCATTTTGACAAGGAAACTTATGAGACTGTACAGAAGCTTGAGAGTCAAAGGGACAGGATGTGGCTCCACAGAGTCCAGAGGTACAACCAGGTGCTCAGATGTGGTGAAGAAACCCAGGGCAGACTGGCCTGGTAGTGGTGGTGGGACTTCGCCAGTGGCAGCTAAAGCAGTGAGCATACACGTGAAAGGCACCATGGCTACCTACTTCCTCCATGGCATCACGGTCTTGCCTTCATCATCTTCCTCCCTGTCCTGCCATCACAGTTTTAACATCCACAATGTCAACATGTTGCTTTTTATTTAAAAAAAAAAAAGCTGTTAATAAAAACACTTTTGAAGAATGTGGTCACTGGGAATCACTATTTCTGTCACAACCTCTATGCAGCAGTGGCAAGGTGTGGGATAAGGATGGACACAAGCAAGGAAGTGTTATGGTCACTGTCCCAGGGCAGCAAAGTTCTCACGATGGGTACCAGCTACAGCCCTGTGACCAGGTGCCTCCCTCAGGTGGATTGATGGCTAGAGTGGCCAGTTGGGTGATCAGAGGTCTTGACCAAGGGCACAAGTGAGAAGCTTAGGAGATGCTGAGGTAGGACCAGGCCCAGCCAATGCATCCATGGAGCCCCCTGGTTCATACACAGAGCCTGTGCTTTCCGATCACATGCAACTTTTCTACCAGATGAGTCAATAGAGTATCAGGTCAGAATCCCCAATCCCAGGAGTGATAGTATTATTAAATATTTGGAATAATAAACACAGAGAATAAAACTGATTCCATATTTTAGATTGGGACTTTTCATATGGATAGATGTTTCACATTTATTTAACATTACTCAGTAGGTAAGTTCATGAACATAATCATGAATATTTTTTGAAAGTTGAATTATATTGTAGATTTCTCTAAGAAAGAGCATGTTGGAAGGGATCTGTAATAATACCCCTGGTTAAAACATCACCTGCTAAATGCATCTCTCATACAATTATATTTTAACATTCCATTTTCTAGAAATGGAGTATAGTTTACATTAAATTCACCTTTCTTTATTGAGCACTTAACATGTGCTATGCTTTGAGTTAGGTCCTAGGGGCGCAAAGATAAATAAAACATAGACTTTTTCTTCAAGGTGAGCATGGATTGTCAGAGAAGATAGTTATGAGTCCCTGTGGGAAAATGTCAACATTAAAGGGGAAGTGATTAACTCAGCACTGGTGGAAGAAGTCTGGAAAACTTTATGCACTTGTCCGGAGCCGCAGCTCCTGATGGCTGCCACAACCTCACATAGCCAGCCTGGGATGGATGCCTGGTCATGATCAGGAGACAGAAAGTGCATACTTTCTGTTCCTCCGGCATGACTTAGCCCCCAGACCCTTTACTGCCTTCTTTATACAGTTATCCTTTGCCTCTTGCCCCCAGACCCTTTACTGCCTTCCTTATACAGTTTTCCTTTGCCTCTCGGAGAAACCTGCCGAGCTACTGGCATATAAGTCTGAACTCTGTTCCTAATAAACGAGACTTGATCAGACTCCTGTCTTGTCTCCATTTTTTGTGTCTTATGCCTTTCCCAGGTCCCACTCCCTCCTCCGAGGACCCCACTAAAAACTGATCCTGCGGGTCGGGATATGCACTGAAGCTGGATCTTAAAGGATAATTAAAAATATAACAGGACATTAAGGGGGTGGGTATTCTAAACATAAAAAGAGCAGGTACCTGAGGGAAGCTGGATGAAGGGTACACAGACCTCTCTATGCCACTTGTGCAACTTCTGATGGATCTATAATTATTTTAATTTTCTTTAAAAAAGGACATATGCCAATGCTCACATCCATAAATATGCATCACTTTTAGGAGAAATGGCAAGTAATCCAAGGAGAGGGATTGGGATAGCTAGCTGTGGACAGGGAGTAAGGAATCCGACTCTACTGCAGAAAAATAACAGGCAGCAAGGAGAAGAGTCCCATAATAGGTAAGCCAATTAATACGTCATTTTCATAGTCCCATAGAGAAAGTATGGAGGGCTGGGACTAAAACTATAGCAGTAGAAAAGGGGAGAAGCTAAAAGGCTGAACAGGTATTTCTGAGGTAAAATCAATAGGCTTTGGTGATTCTGATAAAGAGAGGGAAGAGGTGAAGAGAATGTTAAGATTGGGGTGGAAATTCATGCCATTAACCGCTATAGAGAATAACCAAGAAAACTTTTAGAGAGCAAGACATTAAGTTCAGTGTAGAACTATTCAAATTGAGGCTTAGTACCACGTGGAACAAGGGATTGGAATTCAAGAACAAGGTCTAATAATGTGCATTTTCTGTATTGTTTAAGAATACTCAAATCTGTTATAGATGACCAGAAAAGAAACAAGATGGACTGAACAAGAATTGGTAGGCATATTTTGCAAAAATCGTAAGAAATAGGCAAAACCCAAAGAATGTGTTAAGTATTGTTAAAGCATGCCTCAGGCTAACAGACAAAAATGACTCCTCCTGGCTAACTGAGGTGCTCAGAGTTAGAACCAGGTGGCCACGGCTGGATGAGGGAGCGGTCACATACTCCGGTGTTCTCAAAAAAATTGTCAAAGTATCAGGGGACCTCTCTTTCTGCAATCAAGCCAAACCAGTTTCTGTCGTATGTGCCAAGATAAACTACTGCCAGAAACCACCCCAGCTCCCGCTGGCCATTTGAAAGATACATCTGGAGGACACTTCTGGTTTGGGGCTTAGAAACCAAGCAATCCGAGCTCACCTGTCCCAGCCAATCAGGACTCAGCTGCATCCGCCACTCAGAACTGAATTTTGGTCCTTCATTTGCATAAACGGACCTGACTGGGAACCTGGACAGTAACTTTCACCATAAAGAAGCCTCTCTTTGCTCTCCAGAAGCCTACTCCTTCCTTTTACACTGAAGACTGAGTGTCCCCAATTTACAAAATGTTCATTGGAACAAAGTCTCTTTCCTCCACATTCCTGTTCGAAGAACTTTCGTTCACACTATAGATAATAAGTGAACAAGTAACTTGTGAGACATAGGTGGAATCCATGGGATATGTGAAATATAGACATAAGTTAGTAAGCTGTAAGGCATACCAATTATTGATCAGCAAACTAAAAATATGATGGAGCAAAAAGAGTATTGTTTAAAGATAGATATGATGGAAAAACCAAATTATGCCACCTCTAGGATGACAGCTACATTGCCCCCAAATTCAGCCACCCATTGATGACATCCACTATGGTCTCATTCTGGCATATGTGTATACTCAGGTAGAACAAGCAAGTATCACTGGCTCAGGACTTGGTTTATGAACCTGTAGCTCAAACTTTAACTGTGGTCCTCATAATCACACCATTGACAAGAAAAACTAATGTCTTTCAACTTCTCTTTGTTTGCACACCATCAGCAAGAAGACAGAGTGATAAGATATATGAACATTATGATACTTAGGTGTCAGGTATTGCATTCTTTTGATCTATTTGTACCCTAATCTAAGAATGTTAACTCACCCAATCTCCTTACCCTTGCTTCACCTTGTGTGTTTTAAATTGATTCAATAAACCATGTGATTCAAGTATTTTAATTTTGTCTGTGAGCCTTTCTGCTCTGTGACTCTGAAATAATGTGCCTCATAGTGCACTCGGAAGCTACCATTGCCTCAAAGTAATTCCCCTCATGCTTGGTCTGACCTAGAGGATTATTCTCAGGTGGTTGAAGATCAGATAACCCAACTAGACTCCAATTACCTTTGTTTAACACAGTAAGTTTAACACATTTTCAACAAATGTAAAACTCCGTAAGACAAAATCAAGACTTCACCTTAGAAAAAGTAGCAATTACTTCTTTTTATATCTGCTTCTGAAAACTTACTATAAGCCTTCGAGGGCAAAAACCATGCCCTATTTATCCTTGTGTCTCCACAACTCGCCTATCACAGGTAATGGTGCAGGAACTCACTGTATTTTGTTGAATTAAAGAATAAATTTCAGTGCATTTTCATAATGCAAGATATTTACATACTGATATGCAGACAAAGCTCATCAGCAGATTTAATAAGCAATTTTATTAAAAGTGTATAAATTAGACCATTCATCCAGACAGAGATTGTTGTGGGAAAATACTGAATTCCTCCTGGACAGGACTGACAGAATAAAAATGACTTCAATGACATGATGTTTCAAGATCCCAGGATCAGTGAACTTCGACTTGGTTTTCAGCAGATTATGGCAAAGATTCCAAATTCTCTATTTTTTGTCAAAGTAATTTGGCAAGCAGATTTAACGTTGTGCAAAGTGGAAAAGTAAGTCCATCTCATACACACTGTGGTTTCATAGGCATAGTGAGACAGAGAAGTGGTGTGAGTGTTAGGGTAAGGTCAAACTCTAACATGTGAAAAAAAAAAGGAGAAAGGGAGAAAAAAATGAAAGTCTTTTTGTTTATTTATCTGGGAAGATGGTTAATTCTGACACATGTTAGATAACTTATGGTTCATTCATACAACAGAATATTTGCAGTTGTTTTTAAAATATGAAAAACAACTTATGAACTGATATGGAACAATCAATCTACCAGAGATATTGTCAAGAATAAATCAAAGTAAGGAGCAGTTTGTATTAATACAACATGCTAATGTTTTGTGTTTTAAAAAAATATGTAGATAGATACTTGTATGTGCATAAAATTTAGTGGAAGGATACATAGTACATTGATTATAGTGGTTGACTCTAGGAAGGGGAACTGGGTAGGGGAAGATGTAGTAGAAAGCAGACTCTTTTTGGTTTTGTATATTTTTAAAATTCATATAATTTTTCATACAGTTTTCAAATACAGTTTGAAAAATTCAAAATGGAGTAAAATGAATGGAACAATTTTTTTAATTTTTGTCAATTTTTTTTCTAAAATGCTCTCTCATCAAAAAGGTGTACAAGTCAATGCAGTAAACAAATATATTTCCACCCATATTTATGTTTACAGTACACTGTGCAGTGAAAGATTTTTCATTTCTAAAAGTGTTAAAACTCCCAACATAGCATAAAAGATTATATTAGTCTCTAATTATGAAAAGTTATGTATTTAGAGCACTTTTCTTTCAAGCTAATAAATATGTCACAGAAGCCATTAACTCACTGAACTCTATTCAACTCTAGAGTTTCCAATACAGTTGACTTCACCAATTTCAAAAAATTAAAGAAAATCTTTCTCCCCAATAGGAGATAGTGTTTGGTAGGTGATACCATTAAGTCCCGAATTGTATATTTGATTCTTCTTAAACAAGACATAGAAGAAAATGAAAGATATGCACCTTGGTTTTCTCATCTATAAAATGGGAATAAGAGTACCTAGAACTGATAATCCTATACATGTAAAACCAACAATAAATGGTAGTTGTAACTAAAGTAATTTAAAGGTCAAATGAAAATACTCTTGTTCTGTGTAAATATTTATGTCCAGAAAACATAAGCTATTGTCTTATTTAAATAAAACTGTAAATGCCTAATGATGCTTGGTGATGGCTATTATCCCCTATCACAGCTTGGCAAACATCTTTCCCAAATTCTATGATTACCCAGTTGAATTGGAAATGGCTCATCTCCCAGCATATTCACAATTAATTGCTGCTAATGCCATTGGTAAACAAAATAACCAAATTATTGTTCAAATTTCTTATACAGTTGTAAAATTCATCTAAATGGCTTTTCGAAATGTAGGTTTTTATTTGAAAAAGAAAAAGAGACATACCATATATTGACCTTTGAGTGATGAAGAACTTGAATTAAGATCATAAAGATACTAAGAATCTACATTTGGAAGAGGGAGAATTAAATTTATCTTCCTAAGTTCTAATATACAGACAAGTTAAAAAACCATTCATCCTGATTAAGTTAAATTGACCAGGTAATCGACCTGTAGTCTATTTTTTTATTACCTTTGTAAACACAAGGCAGGACCTCATTTATCTGGAGCTTTAGTGAAGAATCATGTTGGTGTCTTAAACCTTCTAAAGAGGTTTATATTTAAAGGACTAGTCCTTTAGAATAAAGATAAACCAGCCTAAATCACCTTTGGGTATACATGCTATCCACCAGCAATTATCTGATCGATTTTTTTAGTTATGCCTGCAACAGAAACTAATTACTTTGAAAATGAACAGCTATGGTTGTTTTATGAACATTCTGATCGATTATCCTACTGAAAGAATTGAAGATGCACAATTAGACAAGAAGATAATGTGTAGCCCTGAGCACACCAGGATCAGTCACTGAAAAACAAGGGCTTTGCAAAACCTCTTCCAATCCCCAGAGATGTTTACTCTCAAGTAGGTTCACCACCATGAAGGGAGGGGCCTAGCAGCTGCTTCTAGAACAGTTGCTACCTGTCAGTGACATGCTCAGAAGCCTGGGGTTTTGAGGAGAGAAAGAGAGACAGAGGCAGAATGCCTTTACATGTCTCTGTGAATCTGTGTGCATAAAAGGAGTGCTGAAAGGGGAAAAAGGGAGGGAGAGGCTCAGAGACACCTGGAGGATCCCGGAAGAAGGACCAGCCTTAGAAGAGACCTTGGCTCCATGACTCAGATAGGGGAAGAGTCAGGATGATTTTCAAAGGCAATTATTTCTGAAACCTAGCTTATGTTCAGTTTACCAAATTCCACAGCTGGAACAAACAAACAGTGAAATCTGAATCTGCTCAGGTTAACAATGAAATGATACCACAAATGCATGCTTAAAAAAAAAAAAAAAAAAAAGAACACCCAGCAATCTCATCAAGTCCGCTGGAGCCTGAAAAGGAGGAAGAGAGCGTGTATGTTTGAAATGAGAAAAATCGTGCCCAACCATTCATTCCCGTGTATGAGGACACCGTTCGCTAGACACCATGCAGAAGGATTCCTGAACTCATCTCTGTTGAGCGGGTGTGATCTCGTGATATGGAGGGGTGGGCGAGCAACAACCCTGCTTCTAAGTGCATAATGGAGTCTCAGGACCCCTTAGAAGGGAGGTTCATGCCTCCAAATAAGCCGTTTTGGTTTTATACCTACTGAGAACTTACCCAGCCACTGAAAAGAAAGGGTGCATTTTAACATTATTTCTAAGAGAAAAAAAAAAAACAGCTTGGCTTTTGAGCCTTCGTAAAGTGGTTTTAGGGCAGGAAAGGCCATTCTACTTTGACAAAAACAACCACATCAAGCTATAACATTTGTATTGAGTGATAAAAAAACATTCCAGTAGCCACTATAGCATATCAGGATTACAAGGAAAAAAAAAACTGAAGAAACTGTTTTATCTCGTTACCTCAACTGCTGAAATCCATAACCATAATTCGTAGAAAATCAACAAAATAAGCAAACGTTTCTCACAGGCTGAAATTTACTCTAATTTTTAATTTCACTTAACATGTATTGCTATACTAAGTGAGGCCTTTCTGTATAAATAATAATCAGAAGAAGAGAAGGCATTTGAAATGGTAGAGAACAGCCTCATGTTTTTACTGGTTTATGGAATAAGTCCAGTTATAAATCTTGTTGGTGCTGTCTAGCCTGGAAACGGGAGAATTATGTAGTAGAATGAGCAAGAGGAGGGCTAGAGGTCCTTATGCAGATGCAAGCTGATTAAAATGAGCACTTCAAGAAATTGCTGCTTTTTTTTTTTAGATGAAAAGTGACTCTAAGTGGGACACAGCTATAAAAGTAAAAAGTCCTCATTTTTCAATCTATCTTAAAGGTTCTTTCCATGTGTGACCTTGTTTGGTGCTTTAACATTAGATTATAATATGCAAGAACTTTTAAAATAGTTTTTCCTATTCCTTGCTTTGGTTGTCATGGCAAACTACCAAGATTATCTGGAGGCAGAGTAACTAGCGTGGTAGAGAGAGAATTCAAACCCCAAGCCTAGGATTTATAAAAGCCACATAACTTTGGACAAACTACTTAACTTTGTAGGTACAGGTTGACCTTTAAGGTTTACTCATAAAGTTGCTGAAAGGACACTAAGAACACTCCCACAGAGCACCTTGTACAGTGTCTGGCACCAAAGATATCACTCTCAGTCACAGTTACTATCATTATCAGTGTCCATAAGTGGTGTTAGATTTAGTGGCAGCGCTATTAAACTATCTAGAAGGAAAAGAAAACATTGTCTCCCTCTCCCTATCTCAGGCTCTCCATCTGGGGACCTGCAAATTAGATTGACAAAAGAGATAACAAGAAAAAAACAGAAGTTTAACTTAAGCATCTTGAATACACATGGGAGTATTCAGTGATGAGTAACTCAAAGGGATGTCTAGAACTTGGGTTTATAAGGCATCTTAACAAAAGAACAGTACATTTTAAAAAGGCCCTAAGACAAAGGAAAAGGACTGAGTTTCTAGAACAGCAAATTATGGGAATGTAAATACATGAGGGGACTAATGGCTAAGGGCTGGTTAGTAAGGTTTGTCATGCAGATTTCTCTGGTGCTGTCAAGCATCTGGTAAGCTAATAAACATCGAGGATTGTCTCTGGTGATTAACTTCTGTCCTTGGTAGGCAGGAGACAGGGGACACCTGTACAAATTTATATCCTGCTTTTAGGAAAATCTGGGGAGGGCATAGAGGTTTTCTTATATCTGCTTCTTCTCAATTGCCTTTAGCTCGAAATAATCCTTATGCCAAAGTTGCATATCTAGGGGTGGCACATTCTACCACTCTTCATTATTCAATTCAGCAAACTTTGCTTGAGCACCTGTGATAAGCCAGGTCCCTACAAGGAGTTTACAATCTTGTCTTAAGTACATAAATAACTTGAGTCCATTTGATTTGAAAAAAAGAGGGAAGAGAGAAGAGGTGAAGGTCAAGCAGGAATTTTAATTGAAATTGAAATTCCCCTTGGATCCATTACTACCATGACACTGCAGAAGCTAGGACCTGGTGCTTCCGAAAAATCATACTGAAAGATATAAAGGGCCTGTTTTAAGACTACTTTGTTCCATTAATATTTCCAAGATAATATAATCTTCTGAGATATCTTCCTCATGTTATCAAGCTAATTGGTGCACTCCCCTACCAACTTTGCCAATTACACCCAAGGATATTCTATCATGTACTGGGGTTGCTTCTATTTAAGCCCTCTCTGTTCTGCTGACTCACCATCATCAAAAGACGTACACGCCGCCTATCACTGACATTTCTCAGAGACATACAAATTGGACTGAAGCACTAGCAATTAATATTTCCACTCTTCTCTGCATGACATATACACAATTATAAGTGGTACTTTACTTGTGTAGAAATGAACTTAAATTATGGAAGAAGATGAGTTTTTTAGACCAAAATTAATGACAGGTGCACTTTGCTTGGAGTCAGGCTTATAAAGGAGAGGGAAAGACTGAGGGATAGATGGTATAGTTTCAAGTACATATTTTTAGTCACTCTTTTTTTTTTTTTTCCAAAATAGCTTAAGGCAGGAGGTGGGATAGCATCTATGTCATTGCATCACTTTAAAATCCCTCAAAGAATCTCACTTATATGTGGAATCTAAAAAAGTCGAGCTCACAGAAGTAGAGGGTAGAATAGTGGTTACCAGAGGCTGGAGGGGGAGAGTAGGAACAGGGCAAAGAGAGATCTTTGTGAAAATTCCACAGTCAGTGTATACACGTAGCGCAACACCACATCCTTCCCGTAAATATACACAGTTATTATTTGTCAATTAAAAATAAAAGAAAAAACAAAACTGCACTAAAAAAATAAAGTAAAAGAAAACCCCTAAGAGAATCTGATAATTATTTTGTCATTTAAATATATTTATCACTTAAAATTAATATAATCTATGAGTCAAGATCACGTGCCATTAGTGTGAACCCCAAATCTCCTACAAGCTACAATCAAACTCAAACCTTATCAGACATCTTTAGAGCCATAGACAATGACAGGAACAAGTCCAAAGTTCTGTCTGGCGTGGCATCAAGCCCACCCCTGGCTGTAGGGACTTTCTCTCTCCACATCCTTCTCTCTCAAGTTTCCAGAACTTAGGAGGGATCTGTAGGACAACACCAACTCAACTCCTTCTCCTCCCCATGCCCCACTTTGGTGCCCTCTCTTCTCATCTCCTTCAGATCTTTACTTGTTACTTCCATGAGCGCTTTCTGGGTCCCCTTTCCCAAAAAATGCTAACTCCATGCCATGCTCGATTCTTCTCCTAGCACTTCCCATCATTTCACACACAATAGCACATCTTCCATAGTCCTTATCTCCACCTAATACAGAAAAACACCTAGCCTATCATCCACCACCCCTGCTACAATGTACGGGCCATCAGAGATTTTTATATGTTTGTTCATGGCTATCTCTCCAGGGCCTAGTGCAGTGCCTGGTCCATAATAAAGGTCAAATATTTCTGTTGAATGCATGAAAGAGACCTCTCCCTCCAAATCTTGAACATCTACATGTCCCCACAAGTTCCCTGGGGCCAACTACAAGAGCATCTTGTATTAAAAAAATTAACAAAAAACTTAAAAATAAGGCACAATCATCCTCACTTATCTTCGGTTTCACTTTCTGCAGTTTCAGGTATCCATGGTCAATCACAGTCCAAAAATATTAAATGAAAAATTCAAATAACAAACTATTCATAAGTTTTAACATTCAAAGGAGAGTGATGAAATCTGCCACCCTGCTCCATCCTGCGCAAGACATGAATTATATTTTCATTAAGCGTTTCTACCAGCCCTGAGTCACTAGGTGCCCTCTTGGTTATCAGATTGACTGTGGTGGTATCACAGGGGTTAGATTCAAGTAACCATTATTTTATTTAATAATAGCCACAAAGCACAAGAGTCATGAGGCTGGCATATTGTTATAATTGTTCTATTTTTTTATTGGTTACTGTTGTTAATCTCTTACTGTGCCTAATTTATAAATTAAACTTTATTATAGGTACGTATGTATAGGAAAAGACATAATACATGTAGGGTCCTGCATTATCCACAGCTACAGACATCCACTGGGGGTGGGTATTGGAATGTATCTCCCATAGATAAGGGGGGACGACTGTAAAAAGATGACTACTTGTCCTGACTCAATGTCATACTGAATCATTGTCTGATATACTCATGCAGGAATTATTTAATTCTTCAGGACAATGAATTGTTTTTGTTATACTACATATTACACCTTTGATTAGGGCCCAGGCTCTGTGAAGTTACATAGTAGAGATGTAGATTTTTGTCTGATAGTGATGAAATGTATTCTGTGCAGAAGAAAAGAAATAACCCCAAAGGTTACACTTTTATTGCATTATCAGGCACAAACCAGTTTGGGATCTAACCTAGTAGTCTTAAACCAACATTCTTTCTTCATTGCCTTTAAATACTCAATACCCCAGATGTGTTTTGAACGAGCTTCACCACCCTACTGCTTCCCTCGTCAGTGAGCTAAAGAAGTCCTTAATGAGTGCTCATTTTACATGCATGTGGGAATCATATGTTAACATTTTGAAGATAATATTTTGACAGTTTGGGTGTTATTCCACCAAGATGCCCAAATGGATGATGTAGATCTGGGAAGTAGAAAATGTGGTTTGTTAATATTTTTGTTTGTCAGATTCTTGGTGAGCTCATATCAATTTTAAAGTGTGCCCCCTGGAAAGGGGAACATCTGTTTGAAATCTGGGACTCTCAGTTGTTATGGTTCTGGGTTTACTTTTAACTTAAGGTTGATGTGGTAGAACCAAAGAGTAAAGATAGTTGTCCAGGTATGAGACAAAACCCTTTCTCTTATGTTGTGTAAGCTTAAAATATTTAACTACACCTGGAATGTATTAATGAAATAGATTATAAAGCCTCACAAAGGAGCTCTGTTCTGATTGTTTCATAGAGAATAATAAACCCTTACATAAACCTAATAGTCTCAGAATTCCTGGAAAATAAACTAAAGTTCTAATACTTTAAATATGCCATTATTCTCACCTCCAGCAAACAAAAAAAAAAAAACCCGAACAAGACTATCAGAAACTGCTACCTCAGAAATATTTTTATATGACAGTACAAGTTTATGTAATCAAAGTGAATCTTTGGACATATTAGACTTGTTTGATCACTTTAGTTTAAAAACAGCCACTTGTCTTCTCCCTGACACTACCTGTGTAGAATATAATACAAGAAAACATGTCACAATAAATCTCTAATTGTTTGCTCATGAATAAACAATTTAATATGAATTCCCCAAAACCCTTATGCTGTTTTATTGATCAAACAAGCCGCCAATATACTTCCACACCAAGTTTTGGATTATGAAAAATATAAAATTATGTATTCAATTAAATGGGATTATTTTTCTGATAGTTTTTATACCAACAGTGATGGTAGTCTATCATGCATCAGTTTTCACATAATTTTCAAGATTCTTAGTTAATAAAGGAACATACACTATTATTGAGTTAATTAGCAAATAATCTTTGGATATTTGCACAATTTCTACTAAGAGAATACTAAAACATGGGTCAGTGAGCATAGTTTTACATATATATGAAGATATATATGTATGTGTATATATACACATATATACATCTTTGCTGCTTATTATAATATGTTGCAGTGTGGCTATACCTTGATATCATTTAAGTATGGTTTCTCAACAAAGGTACCACTGACATTTTCGACCAAGTAAACTCTTTGTTGCAGGGACTGTCCTGTGCATTATAGAATATTTAGCAGCATCCCTGCCCTCTAGTCTACCACTGCCGCTCCTTCCACTAGATGTGACAATCAAAACGTCTCCAAACACTGACTAATATTGGTGTACCTCATCTTATTGCACTTTGCAGACATTGTGTTTTTTATAAATTCAAGATTTGTGGCAACCCTGCATCAAGCAAGTCTATGGGCACCACTTTTTTCCAACAGCATGCTCTTATTTCATGTCTCTGTGTTACATTTTTTTAATTCTCCCAATAGCTCACATGTTTTGTTTTTTTTTTTTATCTGTTATGGCAATCTGTGATCAGTGGTTCTTGATGTTACCATTATAATTGTTTTGAGGCTCCCTGAACTGTTCCCATATATGACAGCAACCTTAATTGACAAATGTTGTGTGTGTTCTGACTGCTCCAAAAAATTGGCCATTCTCATCTCTCTCCCTTTTCTCAGGCCTCTTTATTTCCTGAGACACAACAATATTGAAATAAGGCCCGTTAATATCCCTAAAATGACCTCTAAATTTTCAAGTGAAAGGAAGAGTTGCCCATCTCTCACTTTAAACCAAATGCGAGACATAATTAAGCTTAGTAATGACAATATGTGGAAAGCCAAAACAGACGGAACACTAGACCTTTTACACCAAATGGTCAGCCAAGTTGTGAATGCACAGGAAAAGTTCTTGAAGGCAATCAAGAGTGCTACCCCTATCAATCAAGGGGGAGGGGAGAGAGGATAGGTGAAATACTACCTAATGGGTACAATGAACACTATCTGGGTGACAAGCACACTTATAAGCCTGACTCAAGCATTACAAAAGCAATCTTTGTAAATGAAAACATTTCTACCTCCATAATACTTTGAAATAAAAACAAAATAAAATAATTGCTTTAAAAAGTTTTATTTCAGGAAATATACAAATGATAAAAAAAAAAAATTGAAACAGTCTTATTGCTGATATAGGGAAAGGTTTAGTGGTCTGGATAGAAGATCAAACCAGCCACAACATTCCCTTAAGCCAAAGCCTAACCCAGAGCAAAGCCTTGGTTCTCTTAAATTCTATGAAGGCTGAGAGAGGTAAGGAAGCTGCAGAAGAAAAGTTTGAAATTAGAAAAAGTTGGTTCATTGGGTTTAAGGAAGAAAGCCATCTTTGTAACATAAAAGTGCAAGGCAAAGTAGCAAGTGTTGATGGAGAAGCTGAAGCAAGTTATCAGAGGATCTAGCTAAGATAATTAATGAAGGTGGCTACACTAAACAACAGATTTTCAATGTAAATGGATTAGCCTTCTATTGGAAAAAGATGCCATCTAGGCCTTTCATAGATAGAGAAAAGTCAATACCTGGCTTCAAAGCTTCAAAAGACAGGCTGACTCTCTTGTTAGGGGCTAATGCAGCTGGTGACTTTGAGTTGAAGCCAGTGCTCATTTACCATTCCAAAAATCCTAGGGCCCTTAAGAATTATGCTAGATCTGCTCTACCTGTGCTCTATAAATGGAACAACAAAACCTGGATGATGGCACATCTGTTCACAGTATAGTTTACTGAATATTTTAAGCCCACTGTTAACTGAATATTTTAAGTTCTGAGACCACTCTGAAAAAGTTTCCTCTCAAAATAATACTGCTCATTGACAATGCACCTCCTCACTCAAGAGCTCTGATAGAGATGTAAAAGGAGATCAACATAGTCTTCATGCCTTCCAATAAGACATCCATTCTATAGCCCATGGATCAAGAAGTCATTTCGATTCTTATTATTAAAGAAATACATTTCAAAAAGCTATGGCTGCCATAGATAGTGGTTCGTCTGATGGATTTGGACAAAGCATATTGAAAACCTTCTGGAAAAAATTCACCATTTTAGATGTCATTGAGAACACTTGAGATTCATGGGAGGAGGTCATAATGTCAACATTAACAGGAGTTTGGAAGAAGTTGATTCCACTTCTCATGTATCATTTTGAGGGACTCAAGACTTTAGCAGAGGAAGTAACTGCGGATGTGGTGGGAAAAGCAAGAGAACTAGAAGTGGAGCCTGAAGATGTGACCGAATTGTTGTAATCTCATGATAAAGTTGCTTCTTATGGATGAGCAAAGAAAGTGGTTTCTTGAGAAGGAATCTACTCCTGACGAAGATGCTGTGAACATTGTTGAAGTGACAACAAAGGATTTGGAATATTCCATAAACTTAGTTGCTAAAGCAGCAGCAGCGTTTGAGGAGACTGACTCCAATTTTGCAAGATGTTCTACTATAAGTAAAATGCCACCAGTCAGCTTTGCATAATACAGAGAAATCTTTCATGTAAGGAAGAGTCAATCAAAGCAACTCTGTTGCTGTCTTACTTTCAGAAATTGCCACAGCCACCCCAAACTGCAGTAACCATGACCCCACTAAGTCAGCGGCCATCAACATTGAGAGAAGACCTTCCACCAACAAAAAGGTTACGACTTCCTGAAGGCTCAGATGATTGTCAGCATTTTTTAAGCAATAAAGTATTTTAAATTAAGGCATATACATTGTTATTTAGACATACTGATATTGCACACTTAATAGGCCACGATATAATGTCAACATAATTTTTGCACTGACAAACCAAAAATTTGTGTGACTAGCTTTATTGCGATATTAGCTATATTGTAATATTTATTTTATTGAGCTAGTCTGGGACGCAATCCTCAATTTCTGTGAGGTGTGCCTATGTTCCCTAGAGGCAAAATTGAGAACTAATTGCTTTAATGAAAATGTTCATTTCTGCCATTTTAGGAATGGGATAAAATGATACATGTAATTATAGGGAGTCATACTGGGTGTCCTCTGCCAACTTACTAAAATGCTCAATTTTGACAGTTCTACTCCTCCTGCACCCTGTTCTCTCTGTTACATAGAAGTTAGTTACTTCAGTTAAAATGTAAAATTAATATTAGTGATTATGGCTGCTAAAAAAAGAATGGCAGAAAAATATGACTGTGTATAAAAGGCAATTGAATGTTTAGGATGAAAAAAAAAAGACAGAGTATTTTGTCCTCAAATTAAGTGTTTTGTTCCAAAACATGAACAAAGATAGTGAAGGTTAAAACTTGTAAAAGAAGTGCAGATAATGATTTTGTTACCTTGATTTATAATAAATACCAAGATATGAACCTAAAAATAAGTATGATATATGTTTTAAAATTTGGCAAAGTTGGCTCGGTTTTAATGAAGTAATTTCATAAGTTTAGAAAAAGAAAGAATTCAATAAATTCTTTATGGCCAAATATTATGTTAATACAAACTTAGAATTTGTTCTTCTTTCCATTAAAATTGATCTTGTAGTATTTAGTCTGCTCTTAACAAGGGGTAAGAAAGGTTATTAGGTAATCTGCTCCAGTAGCAGAGATTCTATGTGTCACTAGAATAATTTGCTCTGGCTGCTTTAGTAATGTCCTTGATTATTTTTTTTAAATCCTCACTGACAAAGCTAAAGTCATGATAACTTCTTCTGCATTTATTTTAATGTATTCCATTGTCACTTTGATTAATAAGTAGCCTAGCTAAAACTATTCATGTACTCCAGCGTCTATGATTCTCTTTTAGTAAATTACCAAGTTTCCTCTGATAGCTCTTTTGATTTTTGTCTTCTCAAGATGAGATTCTAAAATTGAGGGAAAAAAAATCTTTCAAGATGTCTTTTATACATAAATTATTTGGGGGATTTTCCAAAGAGGTCCTTGGAAATCACAAAGATTTGGAGTTTTTTAAAAATTTATGTGTTAATTTCTATTGCTGTGTAACAAATTACCACAAACTGAGTGGCTTAAAACAACCACAATTTTATTGTCTCATAGTTCTGGAGGTCAGAAGTCCAAAATGAATTTTAGTAGGTTAAACTCAAGGTTTTGGCAGTGCTGGTTCCTTCTGGAGGATCTGAAGGGAGAATTTGTTTCCTTGCCTGTATCAGCTTCTAGTGGATTCTATATTCCTTGACTGGGGGGCTCTTCCTCCATCTCCAAAGCATATCAATCTCTGCTCCCACCATCACATCACGCTCTCCTATATGTTTTATATAATCCTTATGATTACATTGGGCCTATCTCAATGACCCATGATAATCTCCCATCTGCAGATCCTTAAATTATTTATATCTACAAAATCCCTTCTTGCCATATGATGTAACATATCCATAGATTCTGGGGATCAGGCCATCAAGATCTGGCTGGTTATTCAGCCTACCACACCTTATCAGAAGTACCAGAAAAAAATGAGGTTTTCTGGTAAACTCATGCTGACCACCTTTTCTCCACATCCTTATAACAGCTGAAGAGAAAACTTATTAAATACAAGTAGAAACTCAGCCTGCCTTTGGTTACTTTTGTACAAATAAAACATTATTAATATAAAAACATTTTATAGATTGTATACTTTTGCAAGGCAGATTGAAAGACTAAAGATTTGTGGTTTTATGCCCAGAGAAAACACTAGTCAAATCATTAAGAAAGAATTATAAATTATACCCCCAACAGAGGATTTTTACACTCCTTTATTCTGTTGATTGGTTACTGAAATCAATTAGCCACATTCATTTAGTTTTATCATCAACAGGTGATTTCTGTTTTTCCCTCTTCTTTGCCTGAAGCCTTACTTGAACAAAATAAGTCTTTCACAAGAACATTCTCAGAGCTTAATGGAAAGAACTAAACCAGGTACCCTTAACTATTGATATTTGAACAAATGAACTAAAGGATATAGCCTTTGGAGCCTAACTGAATATTACTTAGCAACCATGAAACTGTCCTGGAGAACTGAGGCAGGACACTAAGGGCACTTGCTAGTTCAGAAGCAGACGACTTCCAGGGAAACTGTTCTAATGACTCACCAGCCAGCAGAGTAAGACTTAAGTGAGAATAGGATATACTAAACTGATGGGGGAAATTTCATGTGGCATTTGTTTGGAAAATTCTTGGATTTATTCTTAATCCTCTATTGGAGCTTTATGCTCCAATGGTGATGATGACAAGTCCACCCTTAAGAAACAGAACTGTACTTCATATGTGGAATCAATGCCCACAGAATTTTCCTAGGAAATAGGCTGCTACCTGTTCTGTGGCCTAGACTGAAGGACAGCAGAGAAGAATGGGAAGCTTAGCAGATTGTCCAGACTTCAAGGAGAAAACATCCCAAATATCTCCTCCTGGAATTGATTTCTAGTTTTATTCCACTGTGATCTGAGAAGATACATGGTATGATTTTGATTTTTCTGAATTTGCTGAGAGTTGTTTTGTGATCAATCTTGGAAAAAGTCTCATGTACCACTATATAATGACCATCTTTGTCTTTTTTATCATTGTTGTTCTAAAGCCTATTTTATCTGTTATGAGAATGGCTACACCTGCTTGCTTTGGGTTTCTATTTGCATGGAATTTTTTCCCATCCCTTACCTTGAGTCTGTGGAGTCCTTGTGAGTCAGATAAGTTTCTTGGAGAGAGCATGTAATTGGGTTGTGTTTTTACATCAATTCAGCCAGTCTGTGTCTTTTAAGTGGGGCATTAAGATTGTTCACATTCAGTGTTTGTATTGATATGTGGGATACTGTTCTGTTCATCATGTTGAATGATATCTTGTTTTGTTTCCCTCGTGTGCTAGTGTTTCCGTTTTCACACTAGTGGCTATCTATTGTTCTGTTCCATGTATAGTACACTTTTGAGCATTTCCAGTAGGGCACGGCTAGTGGTGACAGATTCTCTTCGTGTTTGCTTGTCAGGAAACATCTTTATTTCTCCATCATTTATGAAACTTATTTTGTAGGATACGAAATTTTTGGCTGGTAGTTGTTCTATTTTAAAAGGCTAAAAATGGGGCCTCAATCCCTTTTGTCTTGTAAGGTCTCTGCTGATAAGTCTGCTGTTACTTTGATGGGTTTTCCTCTGCAGGTTAGTTGTTTCTTTTGCATACAGCTTGTAGAATTTTCTCCTTCACTTTGACTTTGGCCAGGTTGATGACTGTGTGTCTTGGTGTTGTCCCATTTGCTAAGAATCTTCCCGGTGTTTGATGACCATCTTTTATCTGGATATCTAAATCTATAGTGGTACCACAGAACTTTTCCTCAATAATTCCCTCAAATAGGTTTTCCAAGCTTTTTGTTTTTTCTTATTCTCCCTCAGTGATGCCTATAATTTTTATATTGGTTCATTTCACATAGTCCCATATTACTCACAGTGATTGTTCATTCTTTATTCTTTTTTCTGCATCTTTCACTGACTGGGTTTGTTTGAAAGCCTTGTTTTCAAGCTCTAAAATTCTTTGTTCTGCATGGTCTAGCCTATTGTTACAGCTTTCGGCTTTATTATGAAATTCTTAAATGAAAATTTCATTTCTTTAAGTTCTGTTATATCTTTTCTCATGTTGTCTATCTCTTTAGCAAATTTTTCATTTTTTTTCATTCATCTCCTGAAATACTTTTTTTGGCTTCTTTGTGTTGGTTTTCAACTTTCTCATCAATCCCATCCATATTCTGAATTTCATATCTGACATTTTGATAATTTCCTTTTAGTTAGAATGTGTTGCTATAGATCTATTGTGATCCTTTGGGGATGTTAAACTATATTGTTTTTTCATGTTGCCAGAGTTCTTTTGCTGGTTTCTTCTCCTCTAAAACCTATTCTTTTAGCTCAGGGCGGATAGATTTACAGTTTACCTCTTCTCTTTTGCTGGGAACTCTCCTATTTAGTGAGAAGAAGAAAAGGTGACTAGATGGCACTCTTATGTCCTACTCCAGAAGATTGTTCTGGCAGGAGAGGGGTGGATGCATTGATAGCCTATATCACAGTTGTTCTGCATTGTCCCCTTCCCCTGTGATTGTCACAGTCCAAGCCAATACCAGAGGATCTTTGTGTGAAGTGGTGGGTTAATCCCCAGGGCACTGTTGGAAGCTTGGGCAAGGGGCTGGGAAAGTCCCTTTCCTCAGAGTTAGGCATTGAAGGAGATTGTTCTTCCAGTGTTTCCCTGGTGGCAGTGGCAGCTGGGCAAGGCCATCTAAAAAGTGGCTGTGGATGTCAAGGCTGCAGGCCTTTGCTCTGCATAGGTCCAGGTACAATGGCAACATGCAGCTAGTGGGCCTGTGACAGAGCATTGGATCACAGGAATGGGTCCCACTTGGTAACAGGCAGGAGCCATGGGGGCTGGGCTATGAGGCCAGGATGCCAGGTGTTTAGGGTTTCTCCCCACACAATTGCATTGTGGCAGTTGCCACAGGGTTTCTCAGGGACCGTCACTGGCACCTGCTCTGTTGGAACCCCCAATCAGGGGCCACTCATCTCACAGGCATGGGGCCTATGAGAGCATCTAGTCTCCCTAATCCTCCCCTAGCCCACCAGGGGCTATGTGGAGGCAGCTGCAGCGAAGCTGAGTCCTATGTGGACCAAGCGCTCTGGACTCCAGAGCTCAAAATGGCATCATTTGCAGCAATCTGGGACCTGAAACCAGAGTCCTTGCTATACCCACTA
This sequence comes from Microcebus murinus, assembly GCF_040939455.1. Lineage (NCBI taxonomy): Eukaryota > Metazoa > Chordata > Mammalia > Primates > Cheirogaleidae > Microcebus > Microcebus murinus. Next base: position 70,704,287 of record NC_134116.1, on the reverse strand, counting down.
TCCAGTGCAATGCCACTTCATGGTAGCCAAGCAGTTCCCTGATTAGTCCAGAGGTCTCCAGTGGTGAGGGACCCCTCACAGTTCACGTCACAGTGTCCACAGGGGAAGCATGGAGACCCCCAAGGCTCTCTCCCCTGATGCTTCCCCATGTATGGATACCACCCTTATGTACCTTCCTATCTTGTCAAGTAGATCACCTCTCCTTCCTTTCCTTCACTCTGAGTGTCGCCAGATGATTTACAAGGCTCTCTCCAAGAATGTCCATCTATAGGTGGGCATCTACAAGCACCTTTCGATCATCTCCTTGAGAGCGACATGTGCAGGCTGCTTCTAGTCTGCCACGTTGGCCTCCTCCTACCAGAGATTCTATATGAAACTTCCAGACAGAAGTTAATTCTCTGGCCTTGTAGTTGCTCAGCACCTTATAAGTCTAGATTGGCTAACCACACTCAGGGAGTCTCTCATATGTAATTAAGACATCCTACTGAACTTGTTTAAATTAATCAGGCCAAAACAAAAAGTGATCAGCCTCTCTTTTTTGTGATGCAAAATAAGCCTTAGAAATAGTTTGTGATCATCTTTGAAAACTTCCCTGTCCTGTGTTAAAAGACAGTTTGTTGTTGTTGTTTAAGGTAAAATCATGACTCATCCAAATACAAAATGAACACATATCAAAGATTTTATTTAGTGTATTAATTAATGAGAAAACCAGCAACATATTCTAATTATGTCAAAAGAAAATTCAAAGAACACGTATGTAGGCAAAAAGGATGCTGAAATGGAGTAACAAATAGATGTAAATTGGTTTCTTTATGGGGAATGGAGGGAAAGCCAATTGTCTCTCCACTAGACAGAATTTATTTGCATGTTTATAAATAAGATTCATTTTCATTGCTAGTTATCAACAGCTAACAGAGTTGTAAAGAGCTCAAAGCAATGAAAGGTAGAGATACCCCAGAAAGGTACACTAGAGAGAAAGATTCAATCATCATTTATTTGTTGAGCCTATTTCTAAGTCTTTCACAATTTTTGCCAATACCTATGATGCCCTATCTCCTTCAATCTTCTCAACTCTCTTTCAGTATACGGCTTCTAAGCCCATCTCGTGACATTTGGATTTCTTGTTCCTTTCCCTTAAAAAGACTACTCAAGTCATGTTAGTACTATGAAATCCCAGTACGAGTCCTTCTTTCCCACTACTTTTTTCATAGCTGGGTCTGGTTCCCTGAGGACTATCTCTGCAGCCTCACATGCCTTCCCATGGGGCTCCACTCTGCTGACTCTTTGAAGACCTTGAGTCTCAAAAAGAAAACACTGTATTGACATGAAGTAACAAGCCCCTTAATCAGGTCTGAAAGGCAGTTTGTGTCTCCCATGGTGGAAAAGAACAAAACTCAGTGTAACTGTAATAACTTAGCCCCATCGAAGGGGTTATCCAATTAGACAAGCACCTCAGGGTTGGGCCCCTCTGAGGCGCCTGGTTTGTGGACTGTGGATAGACAAAGTCCCTAGTGCCCAGGAACCTGGCATTTTCTCCAGGCTCTCCCCAGCTGGAGAACCCTTAGCTCTGTGCCACCTTTCTGCCCCAAGGCACATCTTTTTCTTCTTTTGGAGCTGTTTTAAAAGTACCTACTATTTCAATAATGTTAGCTTTGCTACAGTCAGCTGAAGTCATTTTAGATCCCTTCAAGACTTCACATAGACATATGCAAATATATGCAAATGAGGCACTCCATGGAGTAATTAAAATAAAATCTAGTAGCCTTAAATAGACACCAAATAATGGTCCTGGGAGAGGCAATTAATTCTATTGTTTACAACCACTCCTTTTGTTAGCTAATTTTTTTTTTCCCCAAATGAAGAGGCAAATCATTTTCTTAGCTTCTCTGCCAGAAAGGCAAAAAAAAGAAAGACATTCATTATCTTCCTCGTTGTTGTCTGTAACAACATAGACAAACAATTTCTATTAACAAGAGGAAAAATAGTTCAGAAGTGGGGCCACAACTTGTAAGGCCTATCACAGTCTGGCCGCTGCCGGCCATTTCAGCCTCATCTCATCCCCCAAGCCTGCCCTTCCGGCAATCTCAGCACCTTCTCAGCTGAATTCCCTGCAGTCGCACAATCCTACTGGTGCCCAGTCCTCTCTCAGGAGTGACATGCTGTTCCCTCTGCCAGAAAGCAGAACACACTCTCACCTTCAGGGGCCCACCTCCTCATCAGGAAAGGAGACACTTAAACCAGTGACTAGGTGGCTACACAATCAGTCACAAGTGCAGTGACAGTGCAAGTGTGAGCGACACACATCGGGGCATGAGAGGGAGACTCTGCAGCCAGCTGGAGGTGGAGGGGTCAGAGAAGAGCCTGGAAGACGTTCCACCTGAGCTGAGGACTGAAGGAAGAACAGGAGGCAAGCCCTGGCAGAGCAGAAACCTAAAATATGTCATGGAATGGGCTGTATTTGAGAGGACTACTAGGAGTTACTGGTGGGAAGCAACATGTAAGGCCATGAGGGATGAGGAATGAGGCTGGAGAGGTGGAGGGGCAGAGCCTGGAGGACTGGATTTGCCATGTTAAGGGGCTGCACTCCAGCCACTGAAGAGCTTTTAGTGGGTGAGTAATGGGATAAACTTTTCTTCTAGTGTTAAGACCACCTGTCTGCACATTCACAGGAGGAGAAAAGAGGGCACGGACAGAAGGGCAAGGCCCCCAGATTGGAAGCTGATACAGTAGTACCTGAGAGAGACCATGGTGGCTTTGATTGAGGCAGTGGCAGGCACAAGAGAGGGGGCACACTTTAAAGATATTAAGGCTGGAGAGAATCAACTGGACTGATGGTTAATTAGAATGGAGAAAGCGCTGGAATAAGAAAGAAGTAGGAGTGGAAATTAACTCACGGTTTCTGTTGGGCAACTCTGTATATACCGGCATTCTGCACTGAGATGGGGCACAGGAACAGGAGTTTGGGGGGAAATATTGAGTACTACTATATAGAATATACTGAAATAAGTGCCTGATGCCAAGTAGGCTGGCACTTGGCGGTCCTGTGAAGTGTGAGTTTAAGAGGACATAGTAGTGGGTCCAAGGGAACCCCTTAAGAAGGTAGTTGCCAGTGCAGGAAAAAGACAATGTGGACTGAAGTGGGGCAGTGACAGCTGGGATTACGAAGGGACAGATTCTAGAAGTATTTATGGGGTAAATTGTTTCTTTCCTCTTCATTCTCCACTATTCAAAATTTATTCACAAGCCTAAGACTTTTATGGAATGAGTAATCACAAACTAGAAAATTTTGAATGATAAAAACTGTGGCTTGTGTTGTTAACATCCTTTTTCCATTCTAATATCTAAGTCTTCTCAAAGTTCATGCAAGAAATGTGTCAAAGGAGTCTTCCAGCCCTCTCATTTTGCAGGAGTAATGGGAAGATTTACTGACAAAGATTCTTTGCTTGACCAAACTGGAGCCAGATTCTGAAACCTTCTTCTAGGCCCGTTCATGTGCTCCCCCCTAAAATGCAGTTTGAGCAAGAACATTGCTAAGTTAGATTAGCCTGATCCCCATTCTCCATATAGGATCCCCTTCAATACCTGATCAGGTTCCTCATGGGCCACTATCCCTAGGTGCTATCTGATCACCCTGGCCTGCCTTCAGCAAGAATCTGTCCTGCCCATGATATTTCCTGTTAGTAAGTGTTCATCCACAGACTCCCCACCCTGCTCCTTGGCTATAAGTTCCTACTGGCCCATGCTGTATTAGGAAATAGGTCCAGTTCTATACTGACATCTCTTTCTCCCTACTGCAATAGTCCTGAATAAAATCTATCTTTACCACATTAAGTACTGTCTTTGACATTACCCGAGTCCCATAGCTAATGAATGGGTGGCAGAGCTAGCACTAGAATCCCTCTGGTTTCTGGGGCTCTACTCTTCTCACCACACTATGCTGTTGCTGATCTCTCAACTTTGCATTTACTTGTAAATATTTAAACAACCCTCAAAAGATTGATAGAACATCAGAGAAGCCACACTTTAAATAATCTGTCCTTATCCCCAAAGGTACATTAGAGATAAAATCATAAAATTAATAGTTACTTACTTACCCAGGATCAATATATTCCCTGGCTGAGATAAGTGATTGTTTTTGGACAGAACATAAAAGAAAACTGCAGGAGTGAGAGCAACTAGGTGTTGTTGACAGAAAAGTCAAGCTGAGGGGAGGGGCAGCTGTCAATAGAACATGAGGGACAGAGGCCAGCTTCAGCCAGGCCAATGCTTAAAATCTGTGTCACGACATGCCCCAGGGAGGGGTGGGAATAGGAAATTAGTAACTGAGCCCTTGAGACTAAGAATCCCAAATCTGAAAACTTTCAGGAAACCTGACTTTTTTACTCTGGGCCCCCACATTCTAGGTGCTCTCTGACTTAGGATCAACATCTTCATCTGACAATTTTTAATTGATTAATCTTACATGATGTCTCTAGCCTAGAGTAGAAATTCCCCCAAAGGACCTGCCATACTAAAGAAAAATCTACAATCAAAAGAGAAGAAGGTATGCTCAAGTAATGTGGCCCTAGTTTAGGAGTAAAACCACATAATGTATATAGGTTATAAAAATCCCTAAAACAGGTCAGCTTTATTTAAACTATTTTATTATGAGATGAGAAAACGTTAAATTGCTGTACTAATTAATACAATGAATCTCAGCTAAAATGCCATATTCTTTATGAACCACTTCCACCTTCAAACTGTGTCAAGAGCAAGAGTTCACTAAATGCATTCTTTTTAGAAGCTGTTTTAATTTGGAAGTGAAAAACCATATACACTCACTATTTCCATGGTAACTATTTTCTTACTGAATGGAAATAGCATAATCAACATTTAAGAACTTCTATTTCCTAAAATGTTCATCTTACAGGAATATCAGTTTCATGCCCAAGTTATATATAGTGCCTTCTCCTTTTATTTTCTTTTTTTTAATTAAAATTAATTTTGGTAAATTTTGTGTCTCTGTAATGGAAAAATGGTGTGGCAGTTCTGTTGCTTTATCATTTATAAAATATATTTCCTGAGTATTTGAATATTTTGATATAATAACTGAGCATACTTCTTTTCCTCATAGGGTTGAGAATTTGAAATGTTTAAAAAGATAATTCAGTAAATATTTATCTTACATGTGTTTGGCAAACACTTCAAGAAAATGCTTTGTATTAAAAGATAATTTTTAGGAAAAGGTAAAAATCATGACTTTCATACAGATACAAAAAATAAGTATGTGTTAAAATTTTTTATTTACATTTTGAGAGAACCAGGTGACAGACTCTCTCCTTGACCACACTTTAGTCAGGCTCCTCTGAGCCCTCTTCTTTACTAGGCCTCAACCTTGGCCCCATCCTTGCTATATAGGCCTATATAGCCCAATTTTAGCAAGAATCCTCCTTGGTCAGTTTAGAGAGAATCCCCTACTCTTGACATCTCCTCTTAGTAGTTTTCCATCCACTGACCCTTTCATTCTCCTCATTGGGTATAAATACCTAGTTGTCTTTGCTATACTTGGAGCTGAGCCCAATCTCTCTCTCCTATTCAGATAGTTTTGATGCGTGGCTTGCAAATTCCTTGAAACATCAGCTTTGCAACCATACTGTCCCAGAACCCAGAGCATGATTTCTCATAATTTAGGCTGAGAAACAATTAATTGTGACCAAGTAGGAAGAAGGTTGATATTTAATTTTCATAGGTGCTCACTGCAGCACAATCTATACACCTTTGAGAAGAACTGTCTAGTTCATTGACTGTCCTTACAATGCTGATTTAGTAAAAGCCATAAAATATCACCCAATAAGGCCAATAAAGATATAAAATAGATAAGAATTCCAATTAGCAAAGAAAACACAATTTTTGAATTTTAAGAAAACATTAGAAAATTAGAATCTAGCTAAATAAAAAGAAAGTGCTAGGGAGATTACTCTAAGGAGTTCTTAATATTATAATATTTATATAACTTTTATTGTACTTATTTAATACTGTCTATTATACATATTTTTATCCTATTCAATTCAAGACATGGTCTCCTCCACAGAACTTAGTACTTTTCACATAATATATGTAGGCTGAGTGATTGAAGATTGACCGAAACTCAATGAAGGGTTCTGCTATGGTTTGAATGTCTGTCTTCTCCTTAAATTTCAACATGTGTTGAAATTTAATTGCTGCTGTAACAGTATTAAGAGGCAGGACCTTTGAGAGGTGGATAGGACATAAGGGCTCTGCTCTTGTGGGTGGGATTAGTGCAGGTATAAAAGGAATAGTTCAGCCTTCTCTCATTCTCTCTCTACCCTTCTGCCATGTGATACGTTCTACCATATTAGGACACAGCAGGAAAGCCCTTGCCAGTTACCAGCACCTTGATATTGGACTTCCCGTCTTCAGAACTGTGAGCCAATAAATCTCTGTTCATTGTAAATCACCCAGTCTCAGGTATTGTTATAGCAGCACAAAATGGACAAAGATAGCTTCTCTATGGTATATGAAGTGCCATTTCCCACATATGTTCCTCTTTATTGCCCTAATTAATGTAAAAAGTAATTTTTAGATAACGTTACTATCATTTATTGAGCATTGATTATGTGTCAGGCCCTGTGCCAAGTGTTAACATTCATTATCTCACTTAATCTCTGTAACAACTGTATGAGGTTATTGTCCTCATTTTTTCAAGATGTAATGGGTGTAAGCTTTACTATTGTATAGAGCTACCCAAATATGCATATGCATTTTTTCTTCTGCACCAACATCATATTTCTGGGATTAAAGCTGGTCACCGCCCCCCCCATTACTGTTCTTGATACTAACATCTCGGGCCATTAAAAAGAGGGATATCCATATGGGGCAGTCTGAATAGGACTCCACAAAGTACTGGGATGTACCTTTTGCTAGATGACCCCAGGCAATTTCAGCCAGCCGTGGAAGGAGAGTGTCAGCCCCAGTAAGGAAAAGGACAGGTCACCTGACCCCTCAGGTCAGACATTGTCCAATGGCCATTCCAAGGGCAGGTGGCCTGCAGGCACTGGCTTGTCTTCATGGGGCTGGCAGGGGATGTGCCCCACATGGTCACTGAAGTTCTTCTCCTCTTGACACACAGCCCTCCTCCAAGGACAGACTGCCCACCCCATCCTAGCACAACCAACAATCTTCTGATCTCCCTGGGGCAGGGCAAAATGAGTCACCATCTCTTCTTCTTTTTTTTTTTCCCTAATAAATTATTATGGTACAAACCTCTCTCTTGATTCTTAAGAGCCTTTTTTTTTTTTTTTTTTTTTTTGCATCTAAGCTCTTGCAAATGAAATGTCTTAATTTCTGAAACTAATGTTTCTGATGTGGGGTTCAGGGCCTGTTTTAGAATTCAAAAACCAAATACCACTTCCTTTTTGTACATTTGTAAGAGATGAATCCAAATTCTCCTGAGACTATTTGGAGGACTCTGACTGAATCACAAGGGTGTGCAATCATTTTCTATAAATGGCTAGATAGTAAATATTTTAAGATTTGTAGGCCACAGATAGTCTGTGTCACCTAGTTGCCTTCTTTTTTTATAACCTTTGTTAGAGGGAAAAAGTGAGTTTAAGGCATTTATTTGCCTATTTGTCTATTTTGAGTTCAAATCAACTAAAAATTTCATGCCCACTGAGAAATAGGTATCTAAAGTGTTGGGTTTTGTATTTCTGCATTTATGTTAGAGTCATGCTGAAATTTTAAAATTCAAGCTATAATAAGCTCTTTCTCAATCATAGAAATGTAGATATCTATAATTCAGAAAGGCCTTTAAATATCATTCTATTAGTATGTACTATTTTCCTACTTCCAAGTGGTATTAAATTAGATTACAAAATTTCTAAAATTAAAGGTGCTCTATTCTGATTAACTTAGAAAGATAAATAAGTGCTTATATAATTGAATATTCCTAAAATTCCTGGAAATTATATTTCCAATAATTTCCATGTGGGGTATTCTTAATTAAACTAACTCAAATGTTTCAGGAATTCAAGTTCACATAATTTGGGTAAATCTTTTACAAATGACACTAAGTTAATATTGTTGGTTTAATAAAAACAAGTTATGTCTTCTCTGAGTTATCAACATTAATTATCATGTAAGACTACCTTTTATTCTGCTTGTGCATGTTCTTTCTAAACCATACAGGTATACTGATTGAATAAGCTAACATTACTTCCACCAAATGCATAAGATTATGAAAAATGCCTATTTGTGTTTAACCAAATTAAATCATTATTCTAGAAAACTTTATTTCAGCAGCAATTATATTTTGTAATATCTTGGCTTGATGATAGTTTCCAAAATCTTTAGATAACGTAAAATCTTGGACTGATACTAAATTGAGTAAATTAATGGATATTCATTAGACACATTATTTCTAAGTAAGATGGAATACTGAAATATTAATTATTAAGCATAACTTTAAGTTTATGTATGTCTTATTACTTATCAGTGTAGGGTAAAGGGAAGCTCTATATTTTTGGGTGTGTTAATGAATAGGTTCATTTTTACCATTTTTACCATTTGTAAACATGTACAAATATAGAATGTCTCAAGAAAAGGGAATCTTATTTGTCCTAGTCAGAACTAGCTATGTTTGATGGGTTAATTCATAAGATTTTCAAAAAATAACTTTAGTATCAAATATTATGCAGACACAAAGCTAGAATTTAGGTTTCTCTCTGTTAAAATGATAAAATTTTCTTGGATTATTGATCAGATCTCGATGACAAAAATTCAACATCTTACAGAATAACTTTCATGGTTTATATTTACTTTATTTCCTTGATTATTTAAGAAAACAATGATTTCTCACTTAGGAAAAGGCTAAGTTTCTTTCCAATCATGTTACCACCTGTGTTAGTCAGAGTTCTCCAGAGAAACAGAATGAAGAGGATATATATATATATAAAGAGAGGATATATTTCTATATATAGAAGGAGATTTGTTATGAGAGATAGGCTCACATGATCATGGAGACTGAGAAGGCCCTCAATATGCCATCTGTAAGCTGGAGCCCCAGGAAAGCCAGTGGTATAGCTCCAGCCCAAGCCCCAGGACCTGAGAAACATGGGAGCCAATGGTGTAAGCCCCACTCCCAGACTGAGTCCAAAGGCTGAAGAACCAGGAGCTCCCATGTCCTAGGACAGGAGAAGATGAATGTCCTGGCTCAAGCAGACAACAAATCCATCCTTCCTCCACCTTTTTGTTCTATTCAGGCTCTCAACAGATTGTATGATGCTCACCTACAGTGGTAAGGGTGATTCTCTACTTGGCACTTAGTCTTTATTTACTCTACAATCCAAATGATCTCTTTCAGAAGCACCCTCAGAGACAAACCCAGAAGTAGTGTTTTACTAGCTATCTGGGTATCCTTTAGCTCAGTCAAGTTGACACATAAAATTAACCATTAGACTTCGTATGTTTACTTTTATAATCTTCATTATCACTTTGGTTTAACAAGTAGTTAAGTTTAATAGGTAGGTATACCATGATCCTAGATAGCCAATTATCCCATTATCCCATATTAATCAAGCATTCAAGTCTCTTGACAATGTTTTATATTTTGCTTTTCTAAATTCAAACCTAAATAATATGTCTTGCACCTTAAAACCATCTTAGAGATTTCCCAGAGAGCCTCTGATAAATCACAAAGAATTGTTTGCTCATTATGTGAAAAGGGAGATGCTAGAATAATCAGGTTTATTTGAATGTTTCTATTAATGAGTTGCATGGGAAGTGCTATCAAATTAGAAGAGATGCTTAGCCTCCCCTAGGTTAAATTTGTATGAGTAAAAGATTGTGAATATAAGTATTTCAGTAATTATATGCTGTTTAGGATGTTCCTAAAGAATTGCCAATCCCCTCACTACCCATGATATATTTCTATTTATTAGAATCTTGGTGCTGCTTTGCCTGTTATTAGACAACAGTATAGTATTATCAATCATAACTTCAGTTATTTTTTAAATGTTAACTAGGTCATAACTTTGCTTCATTAATTTGACTCTAGCATCTTCACGGCCTGTGGTCTTCAATTGGAGATTTACATCACTTACAGTGTTTCACTAAATATGGATGTTTAAGACCTACTCTAGACTTACTGAATCTCTTTACTTGATGTATTCTTGATACAGTCTTGATTCTTACTGTATTCTTGGTATATTCATGGTATGTTATATCAGGGTTTTATATATCCAAAGTTTTTTTTCTCTAAAATGACTATCTTCATTCATTTTTATAAATTAGATGTAACAATCACTTTATTGTTTGAAAATAGGCCAAAATATTATGTGTATAAATATTTTATCTATGAATGTTTTAAAGAAACAAAGATAAGCATTTGTATTCAATTCACTATATTTAAAAAACTTTTTGTTTATTGGTAAGCACTCTTTATATTTGTAAATCATTAATCTTTTTCCTGCCACATATTTTATAATTTTATAGTCAATTTGATATGTACATTCTAATATTGAACATATAGTGTTTTTTGAAGTACAGGACTTTATTTTTTTTTTAATGTAGTATGATCTACCGATCTTCTTCATGGAAATACTTTAAAAAGCGTTCATCATGTTAAAGTTGGATAAACATTTACCTAGAGTGATTTCTAGTTCACTTAAAAGTGGTTGGTTGGTTTTTAACTTAACTAGTGTTATATTTTGGGTGAGGAATTTCAGGATGACTTTTTAGTTTTTTAAACTTGCAATGTATTGCAATTTTATGTTGTTGGACACTACATTTTTATATTTAAAAATCACTTTCAACTCCAATAACACTACCCCCCATATAAGGAAAGTGGGGATGCTTAATTACTCACAGATGAATGAAACAAGTCATTCAAATCTTTTTTATAATAATGAATATAAGTAACTAATAAGTAATACTAGGATCAAGAGCAATCTTCAGTTAGTTCCTTAAATTGTTAGGGTTTGTTTGTTTGTTTTGAGATGTAGGTCTTCCTATCTTGCCCAGGCTGTACTCAAACTCCTGGGGTTAAGCAATCCTCTACCTCAGCCTCCCAAGTAGCTGGGACTACAGCATGCACCACTGCACCTGGCAGTCTCTCAATTTTAATGATCTGATTAGGGACTATTCAATCATTGGAGATGTGACAAGAAGCATGCTTCACATCTATTTGAAATACCCCAGGGCTGTGCATGCACTCTAAAAATCTGATAGACAGTAAAATAATGGAAAGGAAACACTAGAACAGTTTCTCAAGAGAACTTGTTGGAGCTCAGAAACCAATAACCCAAAATATGGCACTTTGACATGCTGAACACAAGAATCAGCCTCAAGGTCTCTCTGACCTTCCCCCACCCTACTCCTGTCTCTCCCAAAGCAAAGGATCCAGTTATTCTCTGAAGTTCCCCTATCTGCCTAGAGTCAGGACCCACCAAAGAAAAAGACAATTACCTCCCATCCCTTCCCTGAGTTTTCATCGACTAAACTCACATCACAGGAAGAAAGACTGAAGTCTGTCAATACACCTGGACAGACATTTGTTACAAACCTCTGTCTGTGGGCCCAACAGACATTGTCTCAGGTGACTGTATGTTCTTCAAGCCCATTGAATTCCCCTAGAAATCACGTAATAACCCCCTAAAATCATCCACACTTCCCCAGCTCCCTTTCCCCTAAGAAAAGGGTATATAAACATCTGTACCCCTTGCATAGTGGGGTCATCACTCTGTGATCCACCCCTCCCCGTGCATATTAATACATTTGTGTGCCTTTCTTTTCTCCTAGTAATCTGCTTTATATTAGTTAATTTTCAGCGAACATTTAGCAAGTAAAGACAAAGTTTTCTCTTTGCCCTTACAAACGGAAAGGATTTGGTGCTTATCAGGACAGGAAGTGCACCTACAGTAGAGCAAAAAGGTAATGGGAGAGGTTACCGAAGGCAAGGAAAAGACACCAGTTCAGTGATCACTCTCTCTAATGTCACCAATTCACTCCTTAAACTGAAATTTAGCTATTGAGTGATGTAACTCTGAGTAGGAAGACCACAGGGATTGACATGCAAATAAGCACTCCAGGCAGCCCACACTGCTTGAATTCTGCCCCTGGGAGGAATATTTGGGGTGCTCATTTGCATTGCATGTTGGTTACCAAAAAGCACATTCAGTTCACAGCCATTTTAAAGCACTCCTTGTCAGATCCTGGGAACAAACTGAAGTGTCTGAACAAAGGTGACTAAGGCAATGAGTTCTCTTCTGTAACTCATAGGAAGACAATATGCCTTCTATTGGGAACATAAATATTCTTTTTAGATGTGTAACACGCAAACAGAGCCTACCAAATCTTGTGAATACCTCTTGTTAGAGAAAAGATCTCTGACCACACTGGCCCCTTTTCTGCCTTAATCTCTGAATTCGGATGCCTTGGAGCTTCCCACTAAGCTCCTCTTCTCAGAAAGAGTAATATCTCACTCTTCTGTTACTGCATCTGCTTCCTATTTATAAAGAGTGCACTTTGGGAGAAGAAACGTTTCTTTCTTTAATCCACAGCAATATTTATTGCTGCAGGGAATTCCAGTCTTGTTCTTTGGCAAGCTTGCAGCTCTCAACTCAAACAGGCAAAGCGAATGGATTTTCTCTCCTCCATTGAAAAAGGCTATGGTTAACAGGACTTTGTCTCTGACAAGTATAAACATTTTGATTATTTCAAAACAAATAAAAATTAAACCACCAACCAAAAAAATCACCTTAAAGTCAGGACATCAACTATAGAAATTGCTTTCCTGCAGCATCTTTGTAAATCACCACATTTCAGCTTTCATCAGCCTTCTTCTTTAAGTGCCAATGATGCCTGAGCTGTACTAGTTGTGCTTCCAAGTGCCCTCCTCTGCCCTCTTTCCACTTACTGGAAAAAAAAATACAAGGTGGCTACATACAATAATGTACACTAAACACTTCTAAATCTCATAAATAGATACAGTATTTTCCATAAGGCTGGAGTACCAGGACTGGTACTCCTGGTATCATGCAACTCGTAGGTTGCATGATGATGAATGCAGATGTGATGGAATGGATGATGGGTTTACCAATAGGATGGAACAGGAACAATGATAACAACTCTTTTCTTTGGACAGAGGGAGTGCTTTATTATGATGGCCAGATTTGGCAATGAATATATATGAACTGGGAGAAACCCCAACTGTTTCTGTTTCTTTGGTATATACAACTCTAATTCTTCAGGAATGTCTTCTTAAGAGTGGGATAATTATTGTAGATATGCTGGTGGAATGGACTTCATCAGTCTCATTCACAAAGCTCATTTCAATGTGGATCTATTACCAAGTAAACTCAGAGACTCCCCTGGAGTTAAATTCCAGCCACTTTTACTTGTGACACTCAAAAGGCAAAAATGGTCTGGTTTCTCAACCTGGCAATCAAGGACCATACAGAGAAAATACGTAAAAGTACCTCAGTAGATCACATAATGATTGTTTATGCATAATAAACTGCAAATAGCTACCTCCTTAAGGAATGCCTAGGTGTGTACCTATTGCTTTTAATCTCACCTAACTCCTTTCACTATATTAGTTTTGCTCCACACAGGTACAATGTAAACATTTTTCATAACATGTAAATAAACAGTAAATCATACCTTTCCTTATTTTTATAATCCAATGCAAACATTTAACATTTTTGTCAGGTTTCTTATTTTTAAAGCACCTTCCATCATGTGAAGAAAACTAGATTTTAGTTTTACTCAATACACCAAAGAATAAATACACAATAGAGAAAAAAATAAGAGAAAAATAACTTTGATTACACACAAGGTCTATGATACAGCTGAAATCTGAATTCAGAATTTTGAAGGGGCATTGTTCTCATGAATGCAGGTGTAACACATAGATAGAACTCTGTACCAACGAAAGTTGTAGAATGAGTACTGCCTACTTAGTGGAAAGTGTGTACATTATAAATGTCTTACCAGTACCTTTCTCCAGAAATCATTTGTTCCTGTGGTCTTCACCAAATGGCCTGAATAAAATAACTAACAGAATAATTACTTATCATCTTTGAAATTGTTTAAGAGAATCTGATAAATGGATTTAAAATTCTCTCCTTTTTATGAGTATCATTACTGTAATTTGGTTATATGTAGGGTTTTTTTTTCTTTGAGCAATTGTTTTAGTCTATTTTTTCGCTGCTATAACAGAATACCTGTCACTGAGCAATTTATAATGAACAGAAATTTATCTGTCATAGTTCTGGAGACTGGAAAGTCCAAGATCAAGGCTCCAGCATCTGGTTAGGGCCTTCTTGCTCTGTCATCCATGGTGGAAGACAGAAGAGGGCAGGTGGGGGCCAAATTCATATTTTTATAAGGAATGCATTCCTGAGGTAGTGAACCCACTCCCATAATAATGGCCTTAATCAATTCCTGAGGGCAGTGCCCCTATGACTCAAACACCTTCCACTAGCCCTACTCTCAACATCTCCGTATTGATGATCCAGTTTCTAACACATAAACTTGATGGACACATTCAAACCATATCAGCACTATTATCATTTTTAAATGCTAAGACAGAAGATTTAGACTTTTTAAAAAAGGTTATCTCTTAATGTTTACCAGGCCACAAAGCTACTAAAATAGTTAAATCTTTTTTATATTGATAGTAATTAGAAAAGTATATATTTGATTAAATGAACAAAAATTTCCATAAAGCTAATATTTATAATAACATTAGTAACTATCAACATACTGAGTTATTTGAAATAATATATCTTAGAAACTAGTTGTTTATCCAAGATAAAATCCTATTCTAAGATACTGACCATTTAATTTTGGTATAAAATTGACTGCTTTCTCTAGGCAACATGCTATATTCAAAGCTATGGATTTCAAATTCTAGAGAGAGATCAATTCCAATAGAAAGACGTACTCCTCTACAAAATCTTATTTTGCAGGGTATACATCTTTAGTTTTATATATTGACCAGAAAACAATGTGCTTACAAAAGACCTGGAATGATTACTAGAAGCAAAAAGAGACAAAAAGAAGGGTTTTACCTTCATATATTGAATAAGTGGTGGGCCCTTGCTACCTATTTTGTTTTCTGATTCAAAAATGTGAACACATTTCAGTTCAATTTTGAATAAAATAACATGATCATTTTTCTATGCTTTTATTTTGGTGTTCTATCATTGCCAATATTTCCCAGCTTGATGAGAAAGAATACTTTAGGGATGAATTACAGGGGGAGAGAAGAAATGAGATGGTTAGGAATCCCAGAGAAACGGATGAAGGTTAGATGGCAAGAAGAGATTGTGTGGGGGAGAAACAAAGTGAATGAACCAAAGGAAAGTGTGTTAATCAGGGTACATTTACAAAATTTACAGAAATGTAAATCCACTCCAGGTAGCTTAAGTAAAAAGGGTTCTCAGAGGTTGCAGGGATGAAAATGAAGTACACCCCCGTCCACACAGGTCTCTCCACCTCTCAAAGCCATGTGGCTTCTCCAAATTCTGTTTGCTATGGCCTCTAACTTTCTAACTTTCCCTTCAAAACTATGGTTTCTTATTCCCTGAGTTCTTCACAGGTAGATGGTTCCAGTTTGCCCTGGCACTTATTGATTCTCACCACAGCCATACAAGACCGAGTTATCTCAATAGCCAATATTGCCTCCATGCAGCTTGAGTCAAGCATGCACCCTTTCTAAGCAGCTCTGGACAGGGGCGAGATTCATTTGGTAGTAAGGCTTCCCCTTCTTGACTATGTGTGAGGCACAATTTCTAAAATGGGGCTGTGGGAAGGCATTAAATGACCAGCATCCATTAATATTTACTATGAAGTAGAATAATCCCCAGAGATTTATATAGAAACAGCCGCTTGTTTATCATCAGGCCTAATCTTTACATTGAAGGCTGGACAGGGGAGAGTGAAAATGTTGAGACTGGTGTTAAAAAAGAATGAATTAACATTTCTATAAGAAGTCAAAAGTAGGAATCTTTGGAGGATGGCCATAGTAATATAGGTAGGAAGACTCATGGTACTATTTGTTTAGAACAAAATGATAGCAATAGCCTTGCCTTTTATATAATGGTCGAAACAGGAAGAATGCCAGTAATTGTGACTTGAAAACTGTCATCTCCATATGCTAGGTTAGAAAAATTACTATTCATAAAATACTATAAATGAAATAAATAATAGCATTCCTATGTATTAATGATTAAATATGGGGCAGAAAAAATGTATCCATAATGAATAGTCATAGATTACAAATCAATCTGTTGTCACGTATAAAAACAGAACTCATAAGTCTGAATCTCTGATTTCTTTTGGGTTACCATAATTAAGTGTACTTATAAAAATAAATCAATCCTTCTCATATATTTGAAACAATATTTCTTAATATAAAAAGAAATATAACTTTCTCAATAATAAAATTAGTAAATCTTTTAATAATAAAATTAGTAAAAATACCTTTATTTGGTATATCAAATATATATTTACCAAACCAAGAGTAATTTTACTTTCATTCTTTATGTAACATTCATTCACAGCTAAAATTTGTTAAATAATTCCCCATCCAAACCATTTTAATAGTTTCCAAGACACTAAGCAATAATAAAAAAGTTAATTTGAGATTTGTATATTAAAGGAAGATCTGACTGAAAGGGGCTTTTTCTAGAACACTTTTTCCAGATCTATGGCTTTAAAACATTTTTGACATGTTATATATTTACCTAGTACATACATAAATAAATAAGTCTGTATATATAAACATAATACATATTATATACATACATACAAATTACATATATGTATGCAAATATCTAAAAATTATATAAAACCCTGCTTACTCTGTATGCAATATTCTTTTATATTTTCACTTCTTTTCCCATTCTATTAATATTTCCTGTTTTGAAAATGCTGATCACAACTTACTAAACTGATTTCACAAACCACTTAATGAGCTGCAATCTGTAGTTTGAAAAGCACTGCTCTAGACCAATTAAACATTGTACTTTATTTCAGGTTTCTTCAATTAATTTGATACACCTGGAGACAGATGGTGTCATTTGGAAATGATAGCCAAGACCAATCTATGCCTTACATTGGTCTGCAGACCCATAAATGTTCTCCCTAGTTACCCTCGCAGCCTTTCTCTATAAATTAGTATGGCTGGTGTCACTGTAAATCTTTTAGGCATTTCCTTTATCTGCAGAAAGTATCTATTTTCAAATGGAGAAAAGAATCCCCACTGAAAAACAAACTAAACCACATAGTAAATCTAACAGAAAGTGATTAATGGAATTGGTTGTCGGCATAGTCCAGCTTCCTTCCCTCAAGAAGTGTGAATGGGACCTCAAATTCATCTTCCTTAACATATCACCACTTATTGTGGTGTTCCAGAGATACATTTGCTAGTTAATGATTAATCAGAAGGATCTCTACTAATAGCAGCAAAAGGGAGAATGAACAGCTGGGATTGCCCTGCAGAAGGAAAGATTTCCAGCAATGACACCATAGCACGATGTCTTTAACACATAAGAACACTGGCTTTTACGAAATCTGGGTAGCATGTTAGATTTTTTAAAATGCAATCATCTTCAGAAAAACAAGTTTTAGTCTCCCTACTCTGATAATGCTCACTATTGTACAGCACCTCATCCCCCATAAACCTTCCCTATCAGAGTGCTCATCCTGATTGTATTAAATATTCTATCATTGTTTGTCTTACCTGCTATCCTGCTGAGACTGAAAGCTGCCTAGTTTACAGTGGAATCCACAATGCCCAGCCCAGTGTCTGGAACATCAGTGGTACTCAATAAATACTTTTTGAATGAAGTAATGAATGGATGGATGAAAGTGAATGAATATATGAGAAAATAGATTATCGATCATGTGTTTTCTGCTCCCAAATAGAGGTAGAGACTAAAGGTGCCAGTGGTACACCCTGAACATTCCCTGAAAAGCATGGTTTTTCCTACTGTTCATCCAAGCCAAGAACCCTTTAGCTACATTCAACTCTTTCCTCCCCCACGTCGTCGTATCCCCTTCGACTAATGTTTATTGGCTTCCTGCCACAAACCAGCAACCACAATCTCTCTAATCCATCTGTTTCTCTCCATTCCTTGTACCACAACCACACCATTTCTCCCTTAGGTTATTGCAGTAACCTCTTAAATCTTCCCTGCAGCCTGCCTTCAGTACTGCCCCTCCCTCAGTCTGTTCTACACATGGCAGCCCAAGTAATCTTCCTGAAATATATGTCATTCCCCTGCTCAAAATTCTCAAATCCACACTTCTAAGTCTAGCATACAAGGCCCCACCTTTTTTCCTAGGTTTATCTCCCTGACATCAATTTTATACCCCACTTATGCAGCAAAACCCGTATGATTTGCTTAATGCAGTTGCATCACTCCATAACTTGAACATTCTACTCTTTCTTCTTAAATATTCTTCCCATTTCTTCACCTGAGATACTTCTATTCATTCTTAAAGATTTAATGCAATTGATACATTTTCTGTGAAACCTCCCCTAGTCCAATTACCTTCCTAGGCCACAGTTCCTCATATGTGCTCCTATTTCGCAGTGCATCACAAGTTTATAACAACATCTATTGAATAGTACTGCTATTCTTTACGAGCATGCCCCGCCCCATAAGACTGCAGAGTCCTTCAGAATGAACATTAGTCAACAAGAAAGAAAAGTTGAGCATAAATCCATTTTTGTATCTGTAGTGCCTATTACAGATGTTGGCCATGATAAATTGTGTCCATCAGAATCCATAATTTCTGGAAACATAATTCAACATAGCCAGTTTATGCAAAAAAGGAAATACTACAAAATTGTGGCAGCTTACAAAATTTCTGGAAAAGGCAAGTTGTATAACTTGAATGCTACTCAACTAACAACTCTCAGCCAGTAAAATACTCAGTCAATACAAACGGACTGATCTGGCTGAAACCTCACTCCCACTCACCCAGGCCAATGATAAGACCAGTAAGTAGTTTCTTTAGCAAAGCTTCCCCAGAAGAACCAAGCATTTCACCACCATACTTACCAGAAGATTCTAGCTGATCACTCATTACTCACTTCTTCCTTCCAAATTTCACCTACAATAAGTGTGCACACCTGCCATCCCACAGGTGTGCACACCTGCCATCCCACAGGTAGAGCCTGTAAGCCATATGCTGAGATACTCTTCACACAGGTATATGTACTTGAGGAAATCTAGTTCACGTGTGACATCCTAGCTGCAAAGGAATCTGGGAAATGTAGTTTTGACCTTCCCACCTCAGTAGTTCAGGAAGCCGTGCTGGAAAAGGATTAGAGTGGGTGGTGAGTGAGCCACTTTGCAGTTTCCCTCATATAAATGCCTAATAAATGAGGAAGAGGGAATGAACAGATAGAAAGATGAATTATAAAGGTCATAATTACCTTCTTAACTCATCCATGTTCTACTGTTTAAAATAATCTTAATAAATAATTCAAATTTAGCTTTTAATTAACCAATATACCATTGATTCCTTCAAAACTAATTGTTTGCACTTTTCTTTTCAGGATATTATTTATTTTGCTCTCTCTGGTCTTTAGAACATCATCTGCTCCTAGATTTTTCTAATCTCATTCTATTGTATTTCTTCCATTTTGGTTTGTGATTTGATATACATTGCATTCCTTTTGTTTTGTTTTTTTGCATAGGAACATGAACCCTCTGATTATAACACATATTGACTAACAGCAACAGCAAAAGATTATTTCAAATGTGAAACCATAGTTCTAAGGTTTTCTATCAAAACAGACATGTTGAGCATAATTTTTATTTCACCTTCTACAGAAGGTGTCCCGTTATAGTACATTCAATACTATATTAATGTACCTTTATGGTTTATCAATGACAACAATTAAGCTGTCTATACATTAAGTATAGAATTCTTTTGTAAAACCCCATAAGCCCAAATAAATTTATTTTTTTACCTGTGGCTTAATTCTTTTCTCCCAAAGACCAAGCCCCAAATAGCAATTTTCTGGTGCATTTCCAACCCGAGTTTTTTTATATACCCAGACTGAGTTTCTAATGACAAAATTATGCTCAGTGATAGTATTTTCTCTATCCCAATCCAGCTACTGACTTGCTGGGTGATACAGCTGAACTATGTAAGATGCAGCACTTCGTTCAACTACAGCGAATGAAGTGTAGGAAGCATCAAGAAGTTAGGAGGATAAAACTCTGGTAGAGTAAAACCAAGTAAAGATTTTATTATAACAATAATGATGTGAATTCATTTTACATAATGCCTATAAGTTTTCAAAAAGTCTTGCTCTTATTAAGAGGTCTTCACAACATTTCTGGGAAGCATTCAGGTATCATCTCCATTTTGAAGATGAGAAAACTGAATTCAAGTCAATAAAACAACAAACGTATATTGAGCACTGACTGTAAGCCAGGTCCTGTAAGCCAGGTGCCATGGTTGGCAGTGCAGGGACAGAGACACTGTGGTGTAATGAGAGTAGGAAAGTACAGGGTAGAACAGAGGCACTAGGGTAGAATAGATGCACAAAAGCAGCTCTTAGCCAAGGCTCCTGGAGAAAGTGAGAGTAACATCCAAACCGTTGTGTTTTAACCAGGGGCAATTTTGCCCCCCCCCACCTCATCGCTGGGACATTTCCCAATGTCTAGAGACACGTTTGATTGTCACAATTTGGGGGAATAGGTGCTACCAGCCTCTAGTGAGCAGAAGCCAGGGATGCTACTAAACCTCCATCCAAGTCTCACCCACACAGCCCCCCCTAACAACAAAGAATCATTCAGTCCAAATGTCAAAAGTGCCGCAGATGACAAACCTTGATCTAAGCTGAGAGCTGATACCGAGCAGAAGTTGAGCAGGTGGAAGGATGAGGGGACAGTGTGCAGAGGTGGAAGAATGACAGAGAACAGTGTTCCGGGGAGTGAGAATTGCTTATGTGGAGGACTCCACACTGATTCATTCACCAAGTTTTTTGTGTGGTAAAATATACATAACATAAAATGTACCCTTTTAACGATTTTAAGTGTATAGTTCTGTGGTATTAAGTATATTCACATTGTTGTGCAATCATTACCACAATCCATCTCCAGTACTTTTTCATCTTCCCAAACTGAAACTCTGTACACTAAACAACTACCCATTCCCCACCCCCCCAGCCCCTGGCAACCACCATCCTACCTTCTACTGTCTAGTTGACTACTCTACTTTCTACTCACATAAGTGGGATCACACACTAGTTGTGCACTATTTTATGTCCGGCTTGTTTCACTTAGCATAATGTTTCCAAGCTTCACTCATGTTGTAGCATGTGTCAGATTTTCCTTCCTTTTAAGGCTCAATAATATTGCATTGTAACTATATATGTCATTTTAACTATATACCTCATTTTGTTTATACATTCGTGTACCAATGGACACTTTGGTCGCTTTCACCTTTTGGCTATTGTGAACAAGCTGTTATGAACAAGCGTTTACAGGTATCTGTTTGAATTCCTGCGGTCTGTTCTTTTGGATATACACCCAGCAGTTATTCACCAACTATTTTTATGTACCAATTAATTTCCTGGCATCATTCTGGTGCTTTTATATGGTAAGAATAATAGCCAAGATCCCTCTGCCACGGATTCTATATTCTGGTGAAGGAAAGCAAAATAAATAAACCAACACACAAGATCATTTCAGAGAGCACTGTAAGGAAAATAAGGAGCGGAGATGTGGAGTCACTATGAGTGGGTCTTAGTGGGTTAGGGAGGGAGTGGAAAGCCTTGTCACACAGGACAGCCAGGTAAGGACTCTGCATTTCATATTATGGGCGATGAAAAATTCAGAGAAGTTAAATAAATGGCCTAAGGTCACACAGCTGATAGATTCTACAGGCCAGGCTAGAACCCAGTATCACTGATTGATCATTACTATATAGACTTTCTTTTGAGCTGAAAAGAAACACTTGTTATCACAGACAGCAACCTGCACCCTACATCTCAGACCTCTGGTCTTTTCCACCTGCCTCCATGGTTCTCTCTAGAATCAACTCTGTGAATGGCAAGAGGACATTTGTTCTACTTGCCCACACTCATTCTATACCCAGCTCTGCCACTGGTATTCCTTTTTACTTGTTGAAAGAGCGTTTCTACAAGTACAGGATAAAATAGTATTGATTCTAAAAAGAAATGTCCTACTTCCCCATAGCCTTGGTTTAAAATAAACAACTTCTGTTCTATTCAAAATAAAAAATAACATAGGATCTGAGTAAGTCATACCTGACAAAACACAGAAGCTTTCTGTTGAACAGTAAGAACACTGTTTCTTCTAACCTTTGCTTTCACTCAAGGTCATGTGCAGCTACATAAATATTACATGAAACCTGTTTTGCAAAGAATCACTGTCTATGATGATTTATACAGACAGGAGTCCATTGGCAAAGTCTGCCTTTTAAAATATTACAAGCTTTTATTTTCTAGCAAGAGGAAGAAAGTGACCCTTTCTTGCTAGGTAAATAGACATATCCTTTCATGTAGGATTAAGACCTTAACACTGCTAATGTGTATGGTTATGATTTATCAAATCTTCTTTATGAAATAATGTGTCAGGTGACAAGATGTATTGCAATCCAGTACAGAATCCAAACCTGATTGGTTGGATGAGCCAAAATATGTTATGACACAAAGTTTATATCAGGAAAAAAAGCTAAGCTTCTTTTCCTGTTTTAAAATTCTCACTTAATCTTTTGCTGTTATGTGAGCTGTTGTAGAATTAAATAGTGAATAGATATTTTTAGGCTTTAAAGTGTTTTATATAAAAAGTGGTCAATTTTGCTTAATATATTCACTCTATCAACAAATAGTTGCTGAACAACTATTATGTGTAAAATACTTTAATAGCACTATTAAAATTGTAATGTGTCATTGTAAGGCTAAACATTTTCCTACAGAATGGTCTGGTATAATCAAAAACACCCTATTTGAAAGCATTTAACAGGTTTAGAAAAGTTTTAACTTACTAAGAATCCCATAATTATTGCCAGGGGACTTCTTATTTTTGTCACTTAGAATGGACCTCAGATAATAGCACTTCTTAAATACATTACTTAATATAAGACTACAGGAAGTAAAAAGAATTTTTTATTGCCTTGCTTTTCACAGAATCTCCTTCTACCTCTGTCATATTTAAGAGGCTACCTCCTCAGCCTCATTTTTAGTTATTAAATAATCAACACTTTTATTAAGTATCACTTAATAAAAATAGTTAACACTTTTGTTAGATGTCAGGCACCATGCTTGATATTGAAGATACAAAGGTGAGCAAGAAAGACAAGATTGTTGCTGTATGGAGTTTACAATCCGGTTGGGGAGACACACAAATAATGCAGTAACATGAAGTTCACAGGCACCACAATGGGGAAAGTAAAGGTTAATATTAGGGCACATAGCAGGAGCATCAAAACCAGTCTCCAGCAGAGGGTGGAGAGATGGAAAAGGAGAATGGCAAAGAAAACATCCCAGAGGAAGATGCATTTATCTCAACTCTCAAGAATTTCCCCAAAGTCTCATTGTTACCAGGGAAAGAGCCAGATTTTAAAACTCAGTTTTGAACCCAGTTCCATCTAACTCCTCTATATCATGCTCCTAGGCATCCCTTTGCCTCCAGCCGGTTCATTCTTGAATTGGTCTTTTCCTTAAATCCAGTTTTGATGAGGCTGGGAAGGTCCCAGGGATTGTACCTCCCACACTGTGATGTTATCTTCACCACTCTCCATTTTTTGTTGCCTTGGCTTTAGGAGTGACTTACAATTTTTGTTGAGACTGGAGCACTCTCCTAACCCCAGGTAGTTTGTCCATGACCCTGATTCTCTGCCTAGATTCTCCCACCTACAGATGTCCTAAGAATCACGTTTCATCTCACCTCACTCTCAAGTTGAACCCCCAGAAAACAAACACCATTTCATGAGGAAGGTAACCACATCCCAACTACCAGTGGCCAACTGCCAGTTGTCATCTCACTTGGTGCGGGAATATGTATCAGTTAAGGTTCTTTGGTTGCATAGTTAAGGTTCTTTGGTTGCATGCAACACAAATCATTTTGAGCTTCATTAGTGGAAAAAAATAAAATAAAACACATTTGAAAAAAGTCGAGTAGTTCACAATACTAAACGAAAATCCAAATTACCAAAATTCAGAAGGCCAGAAATCAGAGCTACTCCGGGCGTTGAGACAGCAGCAATGTGGGGACAATCTCTTCAGGAGGCCACTACGGGGATGAATCCACTTTGAACACAGTCTCCAAGACTTCAATTCCAAGAAGAAGGCATCAAATTGGCCAAGCTTACATCATGTGACCACACATTGGCCAGAGGAAGACAGGTACCACTACTGACCCAATAGAAGAGGAGTGATTCCCCAAAGCACAGTTGGGATTCTCCAAACCACAAGAAGGGAGAATAAACATTGCACTTCAAAACATCAAAATGTCTACAATAACAGTCCGTTTTGCTTCTGGGTGATTTCTCAAAGGCCCAGTCCTGAGAGTTTCCAGCTTATATCCTACTCTGTGTTTTCCTGAACATAGTTTCATCATGCCTTCTACTGGGTCTACATGGGTTCCAAAGCCCTCAACACAAAAGCACCAGAAGTCTTTGAATATAGGACTCTCAATCAAAATCAAGTTTTACTTAATTTTAAACTGTATTTCTCTAGAATTATAATTTTTTCAGGACTAGCCATGTACATAACAATGATAACCCATTAATAAATCCTCTTGTTATATATATATATATTTTTTCAATCTATGTGTTCTTACCATTTAGAGCAACTCCTTAAAGAGAAAAGTCATGCCCTGTGTATAACTCAAAAAAATTCCTTTTCCTCTTGAGCTAAAACTTTATAAAGCCATTTTTCTACTTATATTTTTGATTCCTTCAAATAAATTATCATGGAGGGCAACACTTAAAATTATATCTTTTCCACTGGTCTCCCCCCATTAACTATAACACAAGTATACATACCTGGTGGTGTAAACTGATTCTGTCCTCCTATTTCCTCCAGATTGTCCCTGAAAGAATTTGGCATAAAGGCAGAAAATACTAAGAGCCTGATTTTCATGCTTCTTATCCTTGAGTGCCTAAATCTTGGTCCTAGTGGCACTCTTTAGAGTGAATTTTTTCAGCACTTGAATATGGAAGGCCTAATAATTATCACTTTGACAAAGTTCAGTATGGATGATCCTGAAGAAGATGATGATAATAATGATGGTTTTTTGTTGTTTGTTTGTTTGTTTTTGAGACAGAGTCTCATTCTGTTGAACAGGCTAGAGTATCAGGACATCAGCCTAGCTCACAGCAACCTCAAACTCCTGGGCTCAAGCAATCCTCCTGCCTCAGCCTCCCAAGTAGCTGGGACTACAGGAATACACCACCATGCCCAGCTAATTTTTTCCATTTTTAGTAGAGATGATATCTCGCTCTTGCTCAGGCTGGTGATGATGGTATTAATGACACTAACAGGCAACATTCAGGAAGCCCTTACTGTGCCCAGGCTCTGTCCTAGGCACTTTGTGTCCATTATGTTTTCATACTGGATGTAATGATCTAGCAGTGAAGGATACTTACAGGGAAAACAGAACAAAGAAGCAATAATTCCTGGAGCCAAGTCCCAGAGTAAATGGAAAGGATGAGAAGATGAAATCCAGAGCTCAAGTGGAGAAGTTGGCCTTAAAGAGGAACAGGGACAGTCTGTCCATAAAAATATTGCTAAAAGACTGGTAGATTTGGTTTTAGATATTTTCTTATGAAGGAGTTTTCTTAGGAGGACTTTTAATTTCTCAATTAAATAAGAAGACAATGGTGGGAGAGAAGAGGGTGGGTAGTTGTTGGAGGGATGAAAAAAATGGTAGGCAACAAGGCAACAGAGTTGCTGCCACTATCTTGGGCAGAAATGAAAGAAGACCCTGTCACTGTAATATGGAAAAGAGGAGGAAACTGTAAATTTCATGTACAACAGACGCAAGATATCCCAAAGGTTGTAGAGAACTCTTAGAGGATGGCTGTAAGTTCTCATAAAATAGGCTGGGGCAGGACCAAGAGAAGCAATCTGTTGTAAAAATTGTAGCCCTGCTTCTAAATCTCACCTAGAGATGGAATTTAAGACAAAGAGGTTCTCTAATACTTTTTTTCTTCAATTCTGCCTAATTCAATACTTGAGGAAGCAATACTACACACTTCTTAGGAAAGGATTTGCTATTGAATCCTCAGTGGTAGGCACACTGCCTGGAATGTAGGAGACATTTGAGAATTATTTTATGAATGAATCAATGAATAGACATATGGGTGGATGAATAAGAAATTTATAAAATTATATATATAGTCCCCACTTCTGGATTTTCTTTGTAAAATTCTGTGTCATACATGGTGTATGGTAATGTCATACTTGGCTTTAGAACCAAGCTCCTACTTAGAAACCTAAGGAAATCTCAGAAATTTTTTATGAGGAAGAAAAATAAAATAAATATGTATTATCTATAGATACTTAATGGCCACCTGATATTCCATAGTAAGTGTTCTTCTTATCACTTACTGGCTTAATATGAGAAATTTTTTAGTATTAAGCTCTTCCATGAGGCAAGAGTCCTCTCTGGAATGGTTACTCCAGGACATGTTCTACTCACTTTCTTCTAAGAATTTACCCCACTGAAGTGTGAATTCAGGTCACATGATTACTCATGCTGTCCTCCACTTGCTTGGTTTAATATTTTCAGCTAAGAGATGTCTCTTTTAGATGAGAATACTTACTGTACCCAGTTGATTGGCAAAAAGGGCCCAGGTTTCCTTTCTAATTTCTAATCCCATCTATACAACCAGAGGCCACAGCTGTTGCCACAAGATTTCCAATCAGTGATGTCCTCTATTAACCTCCCCTAAACCTCCCTCTTTCCAGATAATCTTTGCACACATAGAAACTCATCGTCAAAGGACAGCTTGTGCCTTATGTGATATCTTCAGTACTTAGCATGGTGTTTGTTGAAGGAATGAACAAATGATTCACTAATGAACAAATATTGAATTATTCAAACAGAATGATGCACCCTACCTAGTTCATTGGAATTTAATTTCTGCTGCATGATATGGGAGAGGCAGCGACACTAAACCTTTATCTCAAGATTTGGAGTCCTGCCTTTCAAATATAGATCTGAGCACTCTTTCCTCCAAGAATTAGCAAGGCACCATGATTATCCTCCTAGCCCACTTTTCTCCCACTGAGCAGTAGGTGAAAATCAAATCACTTAGGATATCTCAGTGTCTAGCATTGATGGAGTGTTCCCAACTGAGAGATGGCAAAATATATTCACTGCTTCTCCCAAACTCTACAATCTTTAGAAGCCTGCTTTCAATTTATCTGGAGCTATTCCTTACTAATAGCCTTATGGCATCTCCTGTACATGAATCTTCTTTCCAACATTTTCTTCTAGAGAGCCTATATTAAGTTTGAAATGTTTTTAACCAAGTGCCTGGGGAAGCAGGTGGGTACGAGCCCCTGGAAAGTGTGTCTGGCACTACTTCTATCCAAAAGTCACAGATTTTCTTTGCTTTTGTTAAATATCAAAATTAAAATAAGCATTATCCTGCCCTAAAATGGGAAACAAAAATGATCCACTTTTTATTTATTTTAAACATGGACCACATTCAATATTCTTCCTAGAGAAGCAAAATAAAAGAAATTAGTGAAGGCAGATTCTATTCTAATAGTCAATATGCCTGGATTCTTGGGAAAAAACACATAACTTCTCTCAGCTTTTTCTACATATTAAGTAAAAATCAGACATTTGCTTCCTAACTGAGAAAGAATTGTGGGGACTGGTGAGATGATGGGCGTGAAGCACTTGTAGATCTTAATAGCATCAAGTATCAGTTTACTTAACCAGTAATAGCTTTTTGGCATCTCCTGTACACAATTCCTCTTTCAAACATTTTCTTCTATGGAGCCTACATTAAGGATGAAAAGCTTTTAACTAAGTGTACGGAGAAGAGAGGCAGCCTTTTTAATCATTTATAGAAAGGAATTAATAACAAACATTTTTTAAAACATCCATAATTAAAACAATTCATGCTCTAGGGGGAAAAAACAAATTCCATTACTCTCCTAGGGGGAGGCAAGAAGCCAGACTGAGTAAAGTCTTATGAGCCAGGCCTTCTCCCAGGCTCTGTCCATAGCACTTTTCATTTGAATTACCACATTTGCCCTTTGATGCAGTTTTATTAACCCCATTTTATATAAAAATACTAAATCTTGAAGATACCCAGCATAACATTTTAATAAAGTACAATTAAATATTTTTAATACTACCATTTTGAAGGTAACATGAGTAAGATTTTGAATCTTCTGTAATCAGGAATGTGGCTTCTCTTCCTAGGTTGGATCCAATATTATGTCCCAAGGGAAGGAGTCAAGGTAGGTCAAACTCCAGGAAGGAAATGCTCAGTTACAGAAAAGTCACTGTCAGAAAGGAGAGGAGAGAGCCCACATGGAGAGTGGCAAGGGGAAGGAAGCCACGAGAGGGAGGGAAACAGTCATTTATGCATCAGGGTTTCCCCTTCAATTTTCTGCTCATGTCTCCCCACACCCCAGACTGACTCAATGTCCCAGTGAGGTACTGAGGTGAAAGCCAAAACCTGAGATTATGAGGAATTGCGTACTAGAGAAGCCAAAAAGCTACTAATATTACTTGTTAAATAAACCAATAATCAGTGTCATTAAAATCTACAAGTGTTTCATGCCCATCATCTCACCAGCCACAATTCTTTCCCAGCTAGGAAGAAAACACCTGGTTTTCACTTAATGTATGGAGAGGCTGAGAAGTTTCGTGTTTTTCTCAAAGATCCAGGCAAATTGGTCATTAGAACAGAATCTGTCTTCACTGATTTATAAACAGATCCTACTGTGCATTGCCTATTATTTACCCCATGCTATACTTGTAGCTGGAGAAAGGAGACTACATCTCCAGGTGTGCCCCTCCTCCACCTACTGTGGTCAGTTGTGCAGCATAGTTAAGCTAAGAGAAAGTCTGAGCTGATGACCCTGAGTTGTCCCTGCCTTCCATGTACTGTGAAAGAGACTCGGAAGGCCCTGCATATCCCTTGGTTGTTGAGCAAAGTGATTGAGAATCTGACTGGGAAACTTCCTAGAGGGAGATGTTACTCAAAGGGCAGGGTCACATTATCACTGGAGAGGCTAGTGAGGCTGTGAAACTCAGATGGGGCCACTGACAGGCAGGGGTCTCTGTGCCCAGAGAAGGGGCCAAGAGCTCACCAGCTTCAGATGCACCAGTTGTGAGCAGCGGCCAGGTAAACAAGGGGCAGCATTATGGCACAGGTGAGCAGGGACCCAGAGGGTCACCCAAAGACCTACATGCAGAGCCATCATAAAAATGTTCACTCACAGGGAAAAACTCTGAAATCTGAACATTTATCTACAAGTGACAGCCATTTCAGCCATTTATATTGTAGAATGGAATTAATAAATACTTTCAAAGGATCCACAATTAAAACAACTCATGTTGCACACACAGAGCAACCGCTCTGTACACAGTATCTCCTTAAATCCAATGACACAAGGAAATCATTCAAGGCTTTCTCTGCAACTCAGTAGGGCACATGGTGATGATGAGATCAGTTTTAGGAAGGAAACCACCTAGGAACCAAACCACATTTTTCTTTGCACACTTCAGCCATGGCATGAGTAAATGTGCAGCCCGGTTGCAATATGATTACAAAGCCAGTGAAACATAAAGTCCATAAAACAAAGAGGCTACTTGGAGATTTTCCTTCAATCAGTGAGATTATTAGCCTCAGACAACCATGTCAAAGCCAAAACATGCATACATCCTCACTGCTTTACCATAGCATGGTTCAGGGTTATAAAACATTCATTCTCAGTTCTGTGGTCTTAGCATTCTGAGAAATGAGACTTTATCATAAACAATATCTTCTTCATGGACATATTCTAGACAGCCAACCCTTCCTAAGTGTTCTATCAAATTTTAACCACTATGCAAACTTTTTTTTCTAGCCAAGATACTTTACATAAAATAAAATATTAAGTAGATTGTGATCCAATGGAATGGACTTCAAAAATAAGTCTTGCTGTGAATAAATAAATGAAAATTATCCTCCAATCACAATTAAAGGAAGATTATGTGTTTACTATAAAAGGTGAGAATTTTGCTGTGTAATATATATATATATATATATATATATATATATATATATATATATATATCAGGAAGGACACCAAGATTGGTTCACGTGAGACCTTATAGGTCAAAGTAAGACATTGCATTATATTCTGAGTGTGATAGGAAATCATTGGAAGGTTTTTAGCAAAAAAAATGACAGAATTCTATCTCTATTTTTTTTTAATCACTCTGACTGCTGTCTGGAGAATAGGCTGCGATGGGACAAGGTTGGAACAGGGGAATAGCTAGGTGTCTATTGCAGCAGCTCAGGAAGAAAATGACAGTCACTCAGGCCAAGGCAGCAGCAAAGAAGGTGGTGAGAAGTGGTCAGACTTGTGATATATTCTTAAGATTGAGCCAAGAGAACTTGCCAATAAATTGAATGTTGGATGTGAGAGAAAAAGAAGCCAGATTGACTCCTAGGATTTAGCCAGAAAGACAGACAAATGGTGGTGGTGTTTACCACAATGGAGACTACTCAGCAAGGGTCTGAATGTGAAGATGGAGGCATGTGTGTGTTTTCGACATTTGTTTAGTTTGAGACATCTGTTAGACTTCCCAGGAAAGATGTTGAGTTGACTACTGGATAAAAGAGTGTGGATTCAAGAGAGACAGGTACTGGAGATAAAAATTTGAGTGTTCAGCCTGTGGGCCTGAATTAAGTCACCTGGAGAGGGAATGCAAATAGAGAAGAGAGGAAGGTGAAGGGCTGAGCCCTGGGCCACCCACATGGACAGAATGGGGAGTGAGAAGGAACCAGCAAATTAGACTTGAGAGCTGGCAGCCAGTGATGTAGGAAGAGACGGATTAGGTGTCATTCCAGAAGCTAAGTGAAGAAACTCTGTCAAAAAGGAAGGCATAATCACCATTACCTAATGCTGCTGAGAGGTTGAGCAAGCTAAAGATTGAGATTTACACATTGGCTTTGGCAATAGGAAGCCTATTCAGGACTCTGACAAAAAACAGTTTCAGTGGAGTGGTCAGAACAAAAGCCTGATTAAATGGGTTAATTTGAGATTGATACTAGAGGTGTTAGTTTGAGCATATGGATAAGAAAGAGAAATAAAACTGGTCTTTCTTAATGGATGATATAATTGTCTACATTGAAAAACCAAAATAATATGCAGTCAAAGTATTATAATCAATAAGAGAGATCAGCAACACTGCTGGGTACAGAGTCAATATACAAGAATCAATAGGGTTGCTATACAGAAAAACAAACAAAAAGTAAATTTTGTTTACAAAAACAGGCAATTTTCAATAGCAACAAAAAATAAGGCATGTAAAAATAAAATTGTAAGACTTAATTGAAGGCCTGAATAAATCAAGAGGTAAGCCATGCTCTTGAATAGAAAGAGTTTGGTAAAGATGTCCATTTTTCCCATTTTAATGGGATACTTCAAAGCAATTCCAATCAAATTCTCAATGATGTTTCTCATCGAATATGATAAGCCAGTAGCTGATTTATACAGATGCGAAAGACCAAAAGAGCCATGATGGTTTTGAAGGAAAAAAAACCAAAAACGAACAGGTGGCAACACTCATAAAACTGTAGTAATTTTTAAAAGGTATGGCAATGGCACAAGAAGGGACAAATAGATCAATGAAACAGAATAAAGAGCTCATAAGCAGACCCGAATATATAGGGAGACTTGATATCTGATATACGACATGATTACTGATCAGCAAGGAAAGAATAAACTATTCAATATAAATGCTGGGTCAGTTAGTTATTCAAACTAAAAAAAGAAGTAAACTGGATTGTTACCTAACTATGTGAAAAAATCAATTTCAGACACAATGAAGCCCTAAATGTAACAGGCAATTTTTAAATCCTCTAGAATAAATTGTGAAAATATACTTAATATATTTATGATCTCAAGATAGAGTAGGATTTCTGAAACAAGATACAGAAAGAAAGAGAGAGGGAGGGAGGGAAAGGGGGGAAAAGAGGGAAAGGAAAGGAAAGAGAAGGGAAGGAGGAGGAAGGGAAGAAGGAAAAAATTAACACATTTGACTCATTTGAATTTTGAACTTCTGTGATTCAAAAGATGCCACAAAGTTAAAACATTTGTCATAGTCTGGAATAATATATTTGCAATGAATATATTTGACAAAACATTAGTATCCATAATACATAAGGAATTCCAATATGTCAATAAGAAAAACAACTCAATAGAAAAAGGGGCAAAAGCTTTATATAGATATTTCAAAAAAGAGGGCCTCCAAAGGGCAAATAAGTATACAATTAGATGCTTTATCTCACTAATAATCAGAGAAATGCCCATTAAAATGTACTAGAAGACTTCTCACGCATGATATTAGCAAAAATCAAAAAGTTTAATGCTACCAAGAGATGACAAGAGTGTAGAAAAGCAAGAACATCTCATTCACTGCTTGTGAGAGTGAAAATTGAAACCAACCCTTTGGACAGCAATTTGACAATACCTTGTCAAGTGAAAGGTACACACACCCTAGGACTCAGCATTTAACTCCTGGTTATATGGCCCTGAGAAACTCTTACAGGAGTGCACAATGGAGACAGATAAAGAAGTGCTCGCTATAACAATTTATTATAGCAAAAAGTTGGTACAACATAAATATACATGAACAGGAGAATGAATAACTAAATTATAGTATTTTTATATAATATATTAATACAGCAGTGGAAATAAATTATGAGCTACCTATTTCAATATAAATAAAACTTAAATATTCTTGCGCAAAAAAAAAGAACAAGTTGCAGGAGTCTGTGTACAAAGTTTAATAATATAAAACAATAACATATGAAAATAGAAAGAACACCAAAATCAGGATAGTGCCTGTGTTAGACTGGTTCAGCAAAAAGCAGGCACCAGGACAGATTAGTTGTACAAGAAACTTATTAGGGGAAATGGCTGTGAAGGATATAGGATAAGAAGGACCATGTTTCCCCAAAACTAAGACAGGGTCTTATATTTATTTTTCCTCAGAAGACACCCTAGGGTTTATTTTCAGGGAATGTGTTATTTTTTTTAAGTACAGTACAACAATCTACATTTATTCAAATAGAGTTAAGTCGTCTTCTTCTGGAACATCATCATAACTCTCCAAACCCCTAATTCCATCCTGAATTTCTTGTGACTCTATTTCCTTTAGAACCATTGGCCCCAATCTCTCATGTTGAGCCATAGAGCTCTCATGGGGCAGATTAGAAGGGCTGCTCGTGTTCTTTACCGATCAGCCACGAAATGCATGGGTTGTGCAGATACGCTGCGTAGCCACGCCCATCACTAGGTCTTATTTTCGGGATAGGGCTTACATTGTGCAAATGCTTAGAAATCCTGCTAGGGCTTATTTTATGGGTAGGTCTTATTTTCAGGGAAACACGAGAGGAGGAGGCAGGAAGAACCTTCACACCACAATGCAGGTCTGTTACCTGTAAAGGGAAAAAGGGAAATAAGAAGGTGGCAGGAGTCTCAGACCACAGTAGGGGTCTAAGAAAGTTGTGGCCAGGCTGATGAGGAATCCTTGAACCAAAGTCACCTATTAGGGAAGTCCTGCATGGAACAAAAATGGACCTGCACTTGTATCCCCATTTTGCTTAGTCCTTGCTGGGAGCAGCCCGAGGGAGGCAAATACAGTGGTAACTTGAGCAAAGAATCAGCTGGGACCATCACCAACTTTGCTCCGCCCAGTGGGAGATCTGAGAGTCCCCATTTTCATCGTGCCACATGAGCACTCTCTGGGGCAGGAAGTGAAGGGAGGGTGGTGGTAGATGGGATTCAGGAGAGAGATAAAAGAGCTCTAAATTGTGTTTGCAATATTTTACTTTTGGAACTGGGTAGTGGAGACAAAGATGTTCACTATATCATTCTCTTTATTTTGGGAGAGAGTGAAAAGGGAAGAATGGAAAGTTAAGAAGTTGAAGCAAAGCTTTCAAGGAATTTTGCTGTAAAGTGGAGCCCAGCAATAGGATTAAGGAATAAGAGCTACTATAACCTTCTTGGCCAGGCACAGTGGCTCACGCCTATAATCCTAGCACTCTGGGAGGCCTAGGCGAGAGGATTGCTCAAGGTCAAGAGTTCGAAACCAGCCTGAGCAACAGCGAGACCCCGTCTTTACTAAAAATAGAAAGAAATTAATAGGCCAACTAAAAATACATAGAAAAAAATTAGCCAGGCATAATGGCACATGCCTGTAGTCCCAACTACTCAGGAGGCTGAGGCAGGAGGATTGCTTGAGCCCAGAAGTTTGAGGTTGCTGTAAGCTAGACTGATGCCACAGCACTCTAAGCCGGGCAACTCTGTCTCAATAAATAAATAAAGAGAAAAAAATGTTTTTAATAAAAAAAAGAGAAAAGAAAAAAAAGAGCTACTATTGATGCTGGTCCAGTTGATTGGGAAAAATTTAATACATGAGAAAGAGGGAAGGTTGCAGGGCCAAAGCCCTTGAATGCTGAGAGAGGATGAGCCCCAGTACAGAAAAGAAAAGAGCTGGCCCTCCATAGAAGCAAGGAATGATTATCCACCCTTGGAAGGCTGAATTTATGAGTAAAAGTGAAAATAGAAGAATGGATTTTGCAGTGAGAAAATGAGGAAGTTCTCAAATGGCTTTTCTCGGCAAGATAAGAAGCAAGCTGATTGGCTAAGGGTGTGAAAGAAGAAAGTGGTTTTTGAGGATTGAGGAGAGTGGAATCGCCAGGGAGTTCCTATGCTTCACTTGAGGTTTGTGGTCAGAGATTGAAAATGATACCAGTCAGCAAGGCTGTGTCTTTCCTTCGGCCACATGCAGCCACTCAGACGCAGTCAGGAGGCTGGCCCAGAGGATGGAGACTTGGGTTTAACAAATGTGAGGTTTTGCCAATAAAGTATGATGAAGGGAGATAAACGGGAAGGATGTGAGAGTTCCGGGAAAGGCAGTGTTACAGTGATGGGCTTTGGGAAGTGAGGATACAATTGTAAGAATGGAGAGCAATTGGGAAAGTAAGGGATTGGAGGTCCCTGGCGCAGAGTCAAAGAATTATTAGGGACACTAGAAAGATAAGAAAGGGTGGTTAGAACATAGACTGTTCAAAATTGTGATTCCAAATGTAGACGACTTCAAAGTTTCAGAAGTGACCATGGAGTAGGCGTTTGAGGTGGGTTGGAGGAAAGGAATATCATGAGTGAGGAAATGAAGGAACCCAGGGGCCAGGTAAGTGGAAGGTTGTGTGAAGTCACTTCACCTAATGACGAGAGTAGTGGTGGAGGAAACAGGAAAGCAAGTGTTCAAACAGTGACTGAGTAGACATGATTAAAAGAGCTATGGATAACTTCAACAAAAAGGGGAGTGGGTGGGACTAATTGGAAAGTATAAAATGTTTTTCTGTGAGAGCAATTTTGTTGTAGTTATTAGTCTTATCTGGAGATGTTTGAGAATTATTTCTTGCTTTACATTTTATTATGAAAAATTTCAAATACAACACTAGAAACACTAGTACAATGAACACCCAAAGACCCAATTCTTAGATTGGAAAATTGCTAAATATTGGCATATGTATTGTTTCAATTTTATTTACTTATTTAATTTTTTATTGCACTAGATTGAGATATTTTACAGTAAATTTCAGACATCAAGCATTTTATTTCTAAATATTAATATATCCATATGTCTCTCTAAAAATAAGAACATTTTCCAATAAAACTATATATCATTATCATACAACAAAATTTAACAATTATTCCTTAACAGCATCTAATGTCAATTCCATATTCAAATTTCTGCAATTGTTGTAAAAATATCTTACACAGCTTGTTTGCTCAAAGCCAGGTGCAATCAAGAGCCAGCATTGTATTTGAGTGCCATGTCTCTTAAATTTCTTTGTAAAGACCAGTAACCCTTTTCCCAAAATAAACACACACACACACACACACACACACACACACATGCTGTTTTTTTCTTACAACATTGATTTGCTAAATAAAAATCCAGGCCAAATCTCCTATAGAATGTCCCACCTTCTTCTGAATTTATCTGACTGTTTTCTCATGGTGTCATTTAACTCTTTTTCCTTTCCCCTATATTTTATGCAAACTGGAAGTCAGATCTAAAAGCTTTATTAGTTTCAGTTAAAAATTTCTGGCAACAATAGTTTATAGGCGATGCTGTGAATTTCGTATTGCATCACATCAGGAGCTACATAATATCTAGTTATCCCACTATTTTTGATGCTAAGATTGATGTTCATGAGAACAATAAATAACCAGGATGACACCTTACAAATATCCTGAAAATGTAAGCCTCTTAAGTTTGTCCAAAAAGTAAAGTCTGGTAATCAAAAGTATGAAGCAAACACAAAAGGCTGGAGACGCACTGCTTCAGATTATGGAATTTTTGATACTGAAGGACTCACAAGCCGGCAGGTTTTTTATAGTCATTGTTATTAGAAGTACAAGACCTTCATGTGAAAATTTTGGAGAATAGGAGGAAGTTATGCATTATTTTAACCCCTTCCATTTTTAATCTAAGCCTGAAACTAAATGATGATGAGAATATTTATAGATCTGCCATACCCCAATCCCCCCCAAAAATTCAAGGACAAGGCTGAGTATAGTTTTGTAATACTACTGTATGCTCGCAAAAAGCCTAGGTCTTGGGTTGCATCTTAACAATAACATCCAGTGTTCGTAGAGGCTCTTGCTGCTTTTTGTAAAAAGCCTGGGAGGGCAAAGGCCAAAGAAAGAAACATAATTAAAATGCGTTTTATAGATTATGTCCAGGAGCTATTGGAAAGTAGCAATAGTTCCTAAAATACAGAAGATGATTTCAGCATTCACTTGGCTAGCATAGACAGCAAAAATTAACTTGCAACACACATTTTCTATCCATAGATTTTTGCCACTGGGCAAGCAAATATGAATTTAATCAACATAATATAGAGGTTTTCTACCTGCTAACAGTGATTACCTGGTGTATTTTGACCACTTATTTTAGGAAGTAGAAGGAGACTTTCTTACCCTAAGGGCTACCTGATCCTGTCAACATCAGTACGACTGTCAACGGCCAGGCCAGAGAGACGCTCAGAATCTCTGGCTGGGCTGATACGTGAGAGATGTCCACCGTGCATTCTTCAGTCCCAAGGCGTATCAGAGATGATCAAGAGTCTCACGCTTGCACTGGACTGGTGCTGTTCTATATTCACAGCATGACACAATACTAACACAGGCTGCATCTGGGCCAAGAACTGTTTCCTAAACCCGATTGCATTCTGAATTGCCAGGGAGCTAATAAAAATTACAAATCCCCTGGCTTCATATGAATTTGATTATATTGACAAATTTATGAAGGTGCAAGGCCAGGGTGTAGTGTTCTGTATCAGTGGAACCTATTAATCAGGCAGACCCCCACCAAAAATAGGATGGTTTACCTCCTCTCCTTTGGTTGTTCAACTATAGGAACTGTGACTAATTATGAGTGCAGTTCCTGTCCCCTCTGGTCAAACTAAATGCCAGAAATTCCTAAGGAAGATTTTATAACCTGAATCCCTCCTCTACAAAGGGAAATTATTGCTGACACATCTTGGACTGCTCGTTAGAGTTCTGTTATGCACACATAGGAAGTCCACACTAGAAGAGTAAGAAATATAGTATCTTTTAAAAAATCAGATTTATATTTGACCTTTCTTTGTCACTTAGATTCAGTGGGTCCTTTAAAAACAACATGTTGCTGGATTTACTATCTTATCCCAATTGATTGATCTCCATCTTTCAGTAGGTAAATTCAGTTTGCTCACAAGTGTCATGAAAAGTAATATGCAGTTGTCCCTCAATATACGTGGAAAATTGGTTCCAGGCCCTCAGCATACACCAAAACCCGCACATACTGAAGTCTTGCAGTGGCCCTGCAGAACCCACATATAGGAAAACCTAGCCCTCCATATACAAGAGTTGGAAATCCCACAAATACTGTATTTTCCATCCTCATTTGGTTGAAAAACATCCACCTATA
Source organism: Microcebus murinus (assembly GCF_040939455.1). Taxonomy (NCBI): domain Eukaryota; kingdom Metazoa; phylum Chordata; class Mammalia; order Primates; family Cheirogaleidae; genus Microcebus; species Microcebus murinus. Next base: position 70,666,056 of record NC_134116.1, on the reverse strand, counting down.
TATAAATGGAACCCAGCAGGTGAAACCCATGTTGTTCAAGAGTCAAATGTGGTTCATTTTACTTTCCATCTTTTTTATGTTTATCACTTAGAACTTTTTGTTATTTACTTTTGTTACTTTTGTAATCCGGGTCAATATTTTTTTTATTCCTTCTCCTCTCCCTGTTAACATTAATTTGGAAGTTCTCCTATGCTTTTCAAATCAGCACATATTATACATTTTCAATGAACATATAAAATTTAATAACTATTACCTCCCTCAAGATAATTTCATTAGTTTGAAACCAGCCTGAGCAAGAGCGAGACGCCGTCTCTACTATAAATAGAAAGAAATTAATTGGCCAACTAATATATATAGAAAAAATTAGCTGGGCATGGTGGCTCATGCCTGTAGTCCCAACCACTCGGGAGGCTGAGGCAGGAGGATTGCTTGAGGCCAGGAGTTTGAGGTTGCTGTGAGCTAGGCTGACACCATGACACTCTCTCTAGCCTGAGCAACAAAACGAGACTCTGTCTCAAAAAAAAAAAAAAATTTTTTTTCATTTCCAACATTGCCCTGACTCTGGAAATGAAACTTGAGATTGCTTTTATTCCCCACTCTAATGCCCTTCCCTTACTTCTACCCTCAACTTCTTCCTTGGTGCTGCTAAAATAGTTCAGAATTTCAGCTGTAGGCCATCACTTAGTTTTTTCTTATAGGTCTCTTCTGTTTTAAGGTTTACCTAGCACTTGCATTATCATTTTCCATTCATATTCTCATTATCCAAAGAGAGAAAGAGCGAGAGAGAGACATTGTCAATTGACCTTCTTGAGAAAAGAAATATATACTTTCTTTACCATATCACTATTATTTTCCAGTTATCCATTCCATTTTTATTTTTGACAATTTTCTTCTCAAAGAAAGAAAAGAATTTTCTCTTCTCTTCAGGTAGTGTCTGTGAGTGGTATAGGCTCTATTTTCCCTGATAGACAATATCTTATCCATATATACAAATCGTAGATATTATTAATACATTCCATCTCTCTCTAAAGACTTCATTCCAGCTCTCAGTCTAGCAAATGGAAATCTGATGCTAGTCTTCCTTCATTAGCAACTTGTTCTTTGGATCTAGAAATCGAAAACATTTTCATCAGAAGTATGTGACATTTTTATTATTATTAAACTAAGCCTAAGCTCTGACAACATATATCCTGACAACATATATCAAGTCCTTGTTCACTGTTTTTCCTAAGTATACAGAAACTTTCTTACAGAAATTATTTGACTTTTGCTCCACCTCACCCTTGTCCACTGTTTGGAAGTCCTATTACTCACAAGTTAAGCTCCCTGAACTCATTCTGCAAATCTGTACAGTTCCTTCCTAATTTCCATCTCTGTCTTTTGCTCCACATAGTAAGATATGTCGTTCATTTACCTTCCAGAATCCTCAGCAATGAATAGTTTCTTTTTCAGTTCACCTAGTAAATTTTTAATTTTACAAATTATAGAATTTTTTTAATACCAGAAAGGTTTTCTCTATGATCTTTGTGATCCTATTGCATCTCCTTCAAGATTCTCATTCTATTTTGTTGTTGTTGTTATTGTGTTTTTTCCATTTCTTCCTCTCCCCCCCCACCCCCCACTCCAATATTCTATTAGCTCCTGGTCACAGGAACCACCTGCTATCGTTACTGAGCTTGGACTTTTCCCCTCAAGTCAGCATAGCCTCTTAAGAAGGGCAATTTTTTTTTTGTCTTCTATTGATACATCTCCAAAACATACCCTAATACAAGCACTTCTCACTATCCCCACTGCTAACACCATAGTGCAATTCACCATCATCTCTCTCCCAGATTTCAGCAGTAACCTGGATGTGGTCTCCAGCTTCTATGTTTGCCTTGCCCCTCCCACAGCAGCCAGAATGATCCTTTTAAATTTGAAGTCAGATCATGTCATTCCTTTCCCCCGGTCCTGCAAAGGCGTACATGGTCTGGCCTCAGTTATCTCCCTCTTCTCCTGTTGCTTTGCCACAGTCCTCTGCTGTGACCAGAAGGGATACACCCTTGCTTATCTTGATTAAAGATACCAGGGAGGCCCTGCGGGAGGGTCTTTGCACTTCCATTTTCCTGGACAGCTATTCTAAGTTGTCTAACTCCCTCAATACTTTTAATTCTTTGCTCAAAAAGCATCTTCCCAATTAGGCCTACCCTGACTAGTTTATGCTGTCATTTATTCTGCCCCACCCCATATTTTTATCCCCTTTTTTTATATAAAAGCTTTCTTTTATATTTTATCCTTCTTAAGCTGCTTTGTGTGTTCTATATGCATCTTTACCATGTTAAGTAAATTGCATATCTATTATGTTTATTATTTATTTATTGTCTGTCTCTCCTGCTGGCATATAAGCTCCATGAGGCAGAGATCTTTGTGTTTTCTCCACTGATGTGTCCCAAGTGCCTACAACAGGGCCTGGAACACATCGGCTGTTTAACACATACTTGTTGAATGACTATTGGATAAAGGAATTTTTAAATTAATCTTTGTGCTGTTTATTTCCTCAAATGTCTGGCAATCCTAGGATAACCATTCATATTTATGAGTGAAGACATCTGTGATGGTTTTTTTCTGCAAGTACAAAGGTCTGTGTCCCATAATGGGAGAGGAAAAAAGCAAGCAAGCGTTTATCAGGGTTCTCAGAGGTGGAGTGGACAAGCATACGTGAACCCCACCCAACCCCCACCTCAACCTACATAGCCTGGCTTATTAGGCCAAAACGATGAGGGCTGGATCCTTCCGTGTCTACACCAACACAACACCTCAACAGAGCAATTAATTTCTGTAAAGTGCAGTTCTAGGAGTTTAGCCTGAGAGTTTTAACACAAGACCAGGAGCTCTGTGTGCATGTTGGTGATGGAGGGATACAAGAAGGAAAGGTGGAGGAGGCAAGACTAGCACATCTCTCCTTAAGATCTCTCTTCAACTAAGCATTCCAATGGGTTCCTCACAACTCCCATTCTATCTACATGCTGTCTTTGAATCTATGAGTGAGGAACCGTTCTCCAGAAGGGGTATTTCTCCACTTCATGCTTCTGTGCATTTGGGATGACTTACCTTCCATTCTGATTTATTCATCAATACAATCCATCTGCCAGGAATTCTCTACCCAATGGTCTGGTTTGCTGATGCTCCAGCCCACATCACCTACTTTTCTGCTTATAATGACTTTATTCCCTTCTATATGTTTTAACTAGCAACACCAGGAATTGAGGGAGAGGGCTGAATAGGAAAATGTTTGTCCACTATCTAGAGCCAGAAGCCTAAGGATCTCTGAGGAAACAGTACCACTTATCAGGGAAAGAAGAAAACGTTTATCTGACATAGATAAAATTCTTAAGTTTCATTTCAGTTTTTTTTTTAAATACAAGTAAAATTATATCTAGTATATCGAATTTTATTTTTATGCTTTTAAACATCCAAGAAGAAACTTCCTATGTGCTCACTAGAAAATGTAGTCACTGTGATTCCTAAGCCATTTTTACACAACAGATTATGGTCACTATCTATGCTGTCTTCAAAACAGTGGATGAAAAGATGTTAGATGCAATTAAGACATTAGAATGATCCTACCATTCACCCACAAAACTGTGTCCACAGTCACACATTTGATGTACAAGTCATATAAATTCACATATCTGGTTTACTGCAGAATTCTTTATAAAGATTATATAAATCCTTTAGTTTAATATGATCTTTGTACTTGCAATACTCAAAAGAGAACAGCAAAATTGATTTTTATAACAAACCTTTCCATTTAAAAATACAATGTATTTTATCCTTGGTGATAACCACAAAATGATAAACTGACAGTTTTTAAATGTTTGTCAAATTTCTTTTGTGATCCAACAAATTGAAAAATATTGCTAAGTGTATTCCCTGGTGATAACTGATAGTGGCTCTGGTATTCTCAAATCTCTGATTCAAATACATCAGAAATCTAAAGAAATGCACTTCAGAATAAATTTCTTGAAGGTGAATAATTTCTTATAGATTTAATTCATCCTAGTGGTTCAACTGTTCCCGTTTCCCCAAGTTAATTGTAAAATAGAATAAACATGAACTGGATTACATTACAACAAAAGTGACACCAGAGCCTATGATGTTATACATGAATACTAACTGCAGGCACAGTCTCTCTAGGAAAAGCACAGGTTGTTGCAATGAAGATAGAGACTGCTCTTGAAAGAGAATGTAAAGCTCTCCAAATGATAATTTACGTTTCTTCAAGGCATTGGTCGAAACTATTCTTACTGAAAACCAATGAAACAGCAATGTTCATTAACAAAGTAGGTGGATGCCTACTTGGTTTAATTTGAAGGTTACTCTAAGCTCTCCCTTTTAATGCAGTGCTCTGGTGCTTGAAATTCACAAAATGCAACCCATTCCTTTGAATCTTTTAGGAGGTTCCTAATGAATATTGAAAAGCTTCTTGGGGAAAAAGCTTAGAGCTAGGAGAGATCTTAAAGATCATGTATGCCTGATTTTTGCCCCCAGTTATTAGCTATATCTCCAGCAAGTTACATAACCTCACTGTTCCATTTAAGGCTCTTAAAGTAAGACCATGTGGTATTTTTCTTTCTATGCCTGGCTTATTCACTTAACATAATATCCTCCAGGTTCATTCACATCGTCACAAATGGAAGCATTTCCTTCCTTTTCATGGCCCATTCATCCATCAGTGGACATTTAGTTTGTTTCCATATCTTGGCTACTGTGAAATAATGTTACAAAGAACATGGGGGTGAAGACTGCTAGATTTCTTGGTCCCATCTCCAGAGAGAAAAAAAAAAAGTTATGTTTTGGTAGCTTCTCTTTTCAGGACAGACCATCTACTTAATTCCTGGGTCACTGGCAAGCAATCCTGAGCCCAGTGTACACCTTAGCCCAGTATCTATGGCAAGCAATCCTGAGCCCAGTGTACACTTTAGCCCAGTATCTATAGCCAGGGGGAGCGTGGCCACACAGGTGGGAGGTACAACCAAATGGCTCAAGCATCACTGCAGCAGCAGGAAATGAAAGTCTTTAGTACGCTTTCTTAATCACATTTTCTCATTTGCAAAATGAGCAATCTATTTCACAAATTTTCCTTGGGATTGAGGTATTTTATTGACTTTCTACTTAAATAAGTTTAGAATGACATATTGCCCTTTAGTGCTTTTTCAGCAAATGCCACGGACTTAATTCATTTAATATAATGGACATCACTGATGGTGATTGTCTTTGCATTTAATCTTCATTTCAATATTAGCATCCATGAGAGTTAGCTCCATAGTACATATGGATTGCCTGACTTCTTGGAACACCTTACTGAGACCAACTTATTTTAATGGCTCATATTTGCAGAACATTTTACAGTTTACAAAGTGCTCTCACATTGACACCAGAATATTGTATGGTAATCTGCAGTGGCAGTGGACATTGCATAGGCTTCCCTTCCGAGAATTTGCATTCCTATTTCTGCTGAATCCCTGTTGCTCTGAGGACAGAGCTGCATTCACCTGGGCCTCAGGTGTACCAGTGCTGCTTCTCTAAGGGCGAAGGCCACCAGATGCATAATTCATGATTTGATCTTTAAAACAATCAAAATCATTTTAAAGAAAAAAATTGCTCGATGGTATTTGTTAAAGTATGGTAAAGGCAGACTTCATTCAAGACCATCATGATAAGTATAGGGACAACTGCAATGGGATTTTTCAATGGGGGACAGAGATTGGGCTCAACTCTGAATACAGCATGGGCAGAGGGGAATTCATAGCCAAGGAACAGGGTGGAGGTCAGGGAGGTCAGAGGATGGAAAGTTACCAAGACAAAATATCAGGGGGAAGGGGGTTGCTGGCTAAACTGACCTCACACAATTCTTGCTAAAACCAGGCCAGGGCAAGCAGACATCACCTGGGGGATGGTGGAGGTTGAGGAACCGGATTAGATATTGAGGGTGGGGAGTTTTTCGAAATTGACTCAGGGTTCTTTACTAAAACTGTATTTTACAACGAAGTGCACAGATGGGCTGGGAGAACGTTCAGGAGCCTGACTAACATTTGGTCAAGCAGGCGATCTTTGCCATTACTGAAGGGAAAATAAAATCATTTAGGATAGAGATGCTCTGAGAAGCCAGGGGACTGGAGAAGAGTGCCCAATTCTAAAGCAAAGGTAGAAACTGAAGACATCAATATAGTTCAGAATCTACCTTGTAGTTTCTCTATTACCCAAAGAGCAAGAGATTTGCTCTTCCTTGTTTCAAACCTCTCCATATCTCTCACAATTGGTAAAAATCTTGGGTAATTATTACCATACTTACATTACCATAGAGGTGAAAAAAGTAGCCTAAGCTACTTTTACTTACAGCTACTTCCTAAGACCAGATGCTCTGCAAAAGAGGAGCTCTTTAAAGGCCCACCTACAAATTGTTGCCGTCCTTTTCCTCTGTGGGCTCCTCCCATTTAGAAAAGGAACACCACATTTAATTGGACCCATGAATTCTATACTGGATTCTCCTTTAAGTAAATTTTAGGGACATAGTATAAAAGCCATCTGATAGCAACTCACCTTGGATGTGCTTCTTATCAGCTTCTCAGTTTCCAAACTCATCAAATATTGAAGTTCTTGGAGGAAAAACCAACCCTGAAACATTTATTTGGAACTACACTCAGAATAGAAAGAGGTAGGCCAGGAAAGAAAAACAAGTTGATATAACCACAAGGTTCTGTTTCTCCCAGAATGTTCTCAACAGGGCATACTGAGGGATGGTCAAATGATGTCCAGCCTTTCCATGACTGTTGTTCTCCAGCCCTTCGGCCCTTTGGAATAGCCCTGTCTCTGGGTAAATGGTAGCAAGTGTCAAATTACCGCCCACTGCAGGGAAACCGCTCTCTGAGGACTCAGAAGTAATGAGAACCAGAGCTGAACTGCCTCTGTCCCCAGATAATTGTGCAACTTGTGCTTGTCATCTAACCTCTTGATCTTAAAATGGGATCACACAGTAATACCTACCCTGCTTACTTCAATACGCTGTTTCAGGTACAAAATAGGATCATATACACGAAATTATGTTGAAAAGCAAAGAGCTATTATGCAAAATCAGGAATGAAGTGAAGGTAGGATATTTTTGTTCAAAACCCAAGAATGACATTATTTCTGCTCTGAGCCACTGAAGAGAAGCCTCTGACCTAAGTAATTTTCTTTTCTTGGATATAAGCAGTTTGGGAAAGAATGTTTGTCCTGTGATGTGTACTCTCTCCACCATCCCACCAGGCCCTTTAGACTTCTGCTTACACTTTCACTTCACTTGCACTTGAAGATTTTACTGACATTTTCCTCAAGGCACTTTTGCCTTCTGACCACAGCCCAGTCACGAAGCCAATGCTACATGTTTTAGGGTTTTGTCACCACAGCACCCCACTTCCAGGTACCAAAATCTTTTCTGATTATCCATTGCTGCATTAATAAACCACTCAAACATCTATTGGCTTAAAACAACAGCAGACATTCATTTTGATCACAAATGTGCAACTGGGGGAGGGTGTGGGAGGGATGGTTCAGTTTTGCTCCACAGGACCCTTTGGAGCTACTTGATTGGAATCTAGAGGACTTACTTTCAAGATGTCTCATGTACATACTCAGCAAGTTGGTGCTGGCCATTTAGGACATGGACCTGCCCAGGTGGGCTTCCCCACAGCCTGCTTAGGCTTCCTTATGGGGTAGTGGCCACGTGCCAAGAGTGAGCATCCCAAGGAACAGAAATTTCCTAAGGCTTGGGACTGCAAACTGCCCCGGTGTCCTTTCCACCCTATTCTATCGTTCTCTTTTCTCATAACTTTGGCAGAACCACCCAGAATGATGATGTATTATTAATATAATGATGATAGTAAAGATTCCTAGTTTATTCTTGACTTTAATGGGAATGCTTCTGATGTTCCCAATGGAGCATAATGATGGAGTTGTCCTTTGACATATATTTGTTTTATGATGATAAAGAAGCATCCATCTATTTCTATTTTACTAAGATGTTTTATCAAGAATAAATGTCAAATTTTTGTCAGATGCCTTTTTGGCATCAATGAAGATGATCCTATGATTTTTCTCTATTAATCTATTAAAATGAGGAATTATACTAAGATATTTTCAACTACTAAATCCTTCTTGCATTCCTTCCTAGAACAACCTGACTTAGTAATGGTGAGTTATTTTTTTTAATATTTCATTATATTTATTTATATCATATTTCATTTTATGCATCTGTCTTTCCCATACCAAACTAAAAGATGCCTCAGACCAGAAGACATTTATTGTTTATTGTTTTCCCCAAGTCAAGTACAGTGACTGGTACACAGTAGGTTCTTAGAAATATTTATAAAATGAATTAAATAAATTACAGCCATTCAATAACTATGTATTGAAATCTTCTCAGCCTCATTTCTTGAAAAAGCATTGCAGAGTGTTTAGCCGAATTTTGATCTATCACTCCCTTTCCTCTGCTATGTGCATTATTTGGTCAAGGTTAATGTATCTGCAACCACAATGGTGCAAATGAGCAGATAGACATTGTGCACAGGATTTATTTATAGGAATCATAATATTTGAAATCCATTCCTTACACACACATACATGTACACAGCCCTGACCAAGTAAAGGATGATAATGGCACCCCTTATCAGATAGCCAATGGGACCATTATGTCAATAGCCAGTAGCTCCTAATTATTTCTGCTAAAAATGTCCTTCAATGTTTTCATTTCTACTATCTTTCCTAATACTATAGGGTTCTGAATCCCTGACTCTGTTCTCCATGCCTCAGTAGCCCAGCAGCAAGGAACTAAAGTTAAATTGCAAATATATCTGCCAGATTTCAGTGTGTTTCCATGGCGGAAGGTATGCTGATGAGCTCCAAAAATAGCCATAATCACAAACACTCACATTAACCATTTGGGAAAGACATTACCACTGTTTATACTTTCAAAATAAATATATTTTCAATATAAATAAGGCAAATGAAAGCCACATAACCAAATTCAAGCCCTGATTCCAGACCTTTACTCATAGACTGGCACATAAATGTTCAACACCAATGCAACTTCTTTTGCAAACAGAATATTTTTAAATGATTAATAAAATTCCTAACAGAATCTAAAAACCTAAAATTAACAGGTTTCTAATATATACTTATAGAAAAAAAGTCTATCTTTAAATTTTAATGGGATTCTTCAAAGAGGTCCTATAAATTATAAAATTTGGAGTTGCTGACCTAACTTTTAAGCAAAATAGGCATTAAAACCTAATTTCACCATCTGGAAGAGTTAAAGCCCCTATAAACAATATATATCTTGCATATGACAAACACTCAATAGCTAAATAATCCTAGAATTGAAGTGGAAGATCCCTTAAGAGTACCAAATGAGAGAATATGGATGAAATACATATACAAGAGCATAACATAGAAACTAGCATGTTGTAGGTGTTCAGTGAGTATTTGAATTGAATCTAGTTTAGTTGTCATTGATTGAAAATAAACATTCAGATAAAATCTCTGCAGCAAGAAACATTTTCCACCATAATTCAGAGAATACAGATATGCAAGTATATACATAATATATTAAACACACAGTAAAAGCATTGTATAAGCAGACAGAGAACAGCACCAGATTTATAGTCAGAAAAACTAAGTTCAAGTCTCAGTTCTCCCACTTATCAGCTGTCTGGTATTGGAAACTTCACATAACTTGTCTGAACTTTCATTTTCTTATTTGTAAGAATGTGAACAATAGCATCTTATCATGTATTTTGTAGACAATCAAGTGAGAGCATTCTTCAGAAAAAATGACATAAATCTAAGATATCACAATCATTGTTATTGGACCAGTATAATTTTACCCTCCAAACATTCTGAAGAGTAGCTTTAGAAAAATGACATGTAAATTCATCTGCAGTATTACAGAAAATTTCAACAAGGATATTAAAATTAATACCCATTTACATAAATCGTTTCCCAAATACCATAAGAATAATAAATCATTGCAAATCAGATACAACAGATAAATTTTGCACTTAACACAGTGAATGACTTAGGGTCCACACAATTTTCATCAGAGAAGTTCACTTAGGGCTTATAACCAAACAGTTCCACAGTAGCAAGTAGAGAGCATTATAACAATGACCTTAAAAACCAGTCAGTGACTCACTAGAGAAGTTCCTCAATTCTGGAACAGTTTTTTTGCAAACATTTTAAAAATAACAGACAAATTGGCTAATATGCGAAATATAAATCAGCTTTGGGGAGGCTGATACAAATAATTTTGAAAAGAAATTAAGTATGTGTCACCTAATTCATCATAAAATAACTTATGGAAAAACATGCAGAGGCTTTAAACATAAAAGGCTAAATAACACATCAAGATAGCTCTGCAATAATTGGTCATTTTATTTTTCACAATAAAACGCTAAACTATGAAGCATGGTTTCCTAGTAACAACAGTAATACTAGGTAAATAAAACAGAATTCAGCTTACAGCAATCAGCAACCATTCAACTTCCAACGAAAGGTTGAATCATTTGGATGCTTGCTTTTTCATTTCCATTACTATGAAAATGAAAAAAAATGAAATTGACTTTCTAAATGTAGAATTATTTTTTCAAAGTTTGGAGGAAACATTGAAGTGGTGGCCTAATGTTCACAGTCTGAGCCTTTCCTAGTCAATGTGTAATTATCCCGAACAAGGTCATTCTTACCCAGTGAGTGAAAAAGGAGCTTTAACATGGCATAAATTTTGAAGGACTTAGGCCAACCTTACCTCTATTCACTAATGTCTGAAATGCTACACTTAGAAGTTTTTGGTTTTGTTTATCTGTAGGTGTTTGTTTTGTTCTTGTTTTTAATGTAAGGCTTTCTGGTCCCAAAATTGTTAAATGCAAATACTCCAACATGCACCCTAGTATCCTACTGTAAACCTTTTGACCAAATTAAATGTTGGACATGTGTAAAAACTTTACTGAGAAAAAGAAGCAGAAATTGGTATATAAAAGGAAATATTTATAAATAACTAAACTTGGTAGCTACTACTATTGAAATGCAATGGGCTTGTATTGCTCCATAATACCAAAGTCATTTAAAGCTAAAATCATGAAAAAATAAAGTCTGTGGATAGAATTTTTCTACTATACCTAAAAAAAAATCTTTGGCTGCGCACAGTGGCTCACACATGTAATCTTAGCAATTCAGGAGGCCCAGGCAGGAGGATCACTTGAGGCCAGGAGTTTGAGACAAGCCTGGGCAACAGCAAGACCCTATCTCAATAAAAACTAAGAAAAATTAGCCAGGTGTGGTGGCACACACACCTGTAATCCCAGCTACTCGGGAGGCTCAGGCAGGAGGAGGATCATATGAGCCCAGGAGTTTGAGCTTGGTTATAGTGAGCTATGATGACACCAATGCACTCTAGCCCAGGCAAAAGAGAGAGAGAGACCCTGCCTCAAAAAAAAAAAAAAATCTTTGATCATCATAGCTAGTCATCAACCACCAATCACTGGTAGAAAACAAAATGGTAAGTAAAGAAATGAAGTGGAAAAACTCAGAAATATGATCTCTTAAAAATGTTATGTTTAATGCTTTTGACATGTGGAAACAGGCATAAATATCATATTTTCTATTAGAAAAATTATTGTTCCAGGGCTGCAGTAATGAAACTGATACAAGACATCAAAATGCATGATATCATATAGGAGGTGCATCATTTGGTCATGTCTGAGAATTACTGCCACTGTTATAGCAAGCACTGTTGGTTACCTATACCAACAATAGTTCCAGGCTTCATAGCCAGAAAACACTGTCTAGTAGAAGAAGGTATTTTTTTTCCTGTGTCATTCCTCCCCAACCTACTTCCTTCCTGGAGGATCACTGTTTTGTTTTGTTTCATGTGTCTACTTTACCTCTGTGGTCAAGTGCTTGGGAAAGATATTCCAATTCCTAGCTGAGGAATAAATCATGATGAGTCTATGCCAACCATGGTAATCCCTAGCCAGTGACTCATTTAGGAATGGGGATGTGGTGCAATTCTGCTCAATAAGATATAAGATGCAAGTCTGTTGTGGAGCCTTCTTCACTGATTTATAAAACAAAATGACGCAGGAAAAAAATACCTTCTTCTACTAGACAGTGTTTTCTGGCTATGAAGCCTGGAACTATTGCAGCTGTCATGTGACAGACAAGAATCCTAATGACGAGCCAGGACACTGAGGATGGCAGAACATAAAAATGGAAAGACCCCAGATCTTTGATGTCATTGAGTTACTGAATTAACCAATCTTGGAGCTGCCCTACCTCTGGGCTTGTTATTATGTAAGATAATACATATTTTTGCTAGTTAAGCTGATTGAGTCGGGATTTTCTATTATTTGCAGCCAAAAGCTAACTACTATAGAATTTATGTTAATTATAGAAAAGCATTTGAGAGTTCCCTTGTAATATCCTCGTGGACTGAAGGATAATTTAATTTGGTAGATTAATAGCTGGTTTAATAATAGAGACGGTTTTTAGTAATGTGTCTCAGAATTCATTTTGCCTTTAGCTTCTCCTGTTGAATATTTTTATCAAAATGATAAACATAGAGATGATATAAAACATGTAGATGACTTAGAAGAGGGGGATAACTAATATGCCAGATGGTAGAATAAAAGCTCAGAATGGTTTTTCCCAAGGAATAATAGGAAGGCCCCATGCTTCTATTCTACCCCAACATGAGTTTTCTCTCCAACTCTTACCCAACAAGATGTCTTACCCATGAAGCTTTCAGTTACTCCTAGGCACAGTTTAACATCTGTATCCAATCCCACTCCTGACCTATGTATCTACCACTATTAGAGCACCCACCACACCATAATATTTATTTGTTTACTTATCCGCTTCTGTGACCTCCTAGAAAACAGAAACCATGCCTTATTCATTTTGTATCTTCAGTCCCTTGTTTGGTGCTGTTGATGGAATAAACACATGCATGAATAAATAAGTGAATGAATGCAAAAATGAATGAATTGATTTAAAGAAGCCACTTCATTCAGTTGAAGCTGAAAGAAAGAATAAAAGAGCAAAATTGAGAAGTTAATGGAAACTATTAGCTAAAAAATCATTAACTAAGGACTAGAAAAAATCTGAGTTCAGATTCTAGTCAGCAAATGACTAAGGAAGATTTCTGAAGTGGTTGGCTTTCCTGATGGAACCTCCTGCTCCTTCACTTTTAGCTTGTTCACATATGTGAGCAAACAAGCACTAACACACAACAGAACATTATACATGGCCACCCTTTTTCATACTTTTCAAGACTTTCTTTGCAAGTGCACTAAGTAGCTTGCATTATGCTTTAAACAACAATCCCTGAGCATTTGCAGTTAGGAAGCTGCAACCTGGACAGAATAACTTTGTACTTCAGCCTCTCTGAAAAGTCCTATGTTAGGTGAGACAATGTAAAGTTCCCAGAATTACAACTACATCTCTATATATTGTAATTTTTTTGTTCCTTGGAGGGACTGTTTAAAATATTTTACTTTCTGATGCCACTCCATGTTCACTCTTTCACTGCTCACGCACACGTAAACATGTTAAAACCTGAGATGTGAGATTTATGCTAATTCTTAACTCTATACAACTTAATGTCAATTGTATGGTTTCTGGAAAACTTAACAATTCCAAAGGTAGTATGTATGTTAAGAATTAAAGAGATATATCCAATTATCTTGAGGGGGAAATAGAAAAATCATTATTTTCAGAGAACAAAAAGGAAGCTAAAAGAATGATCTACCAAATGCTTGGTTTGAACTCAAGGTCCCATTTACTAGAAATCATGAACAGGCTAATATAACAGTTGGCTAAAGAATAAAAACGGTAATATTAGGATTTTATTTCATTATCAAAACAAAGCTCCAGGGTAACTGCTGCGCACGGAATGAGCCCTTGGTACACATTCTTGAACTTTTTCATTGAGGTTGTGTTGTAAAGTTAATCTAAAAATTGGCATGAAATCTGAACACTTGAAAATTCATGTGTCATCCCTAGAGAAGATAAATTTAAATTGTAACTTAGAATTTAGAAAGTGTGACTATAAAGCACTTGAGTAGTTATTTTCGTTTACGCTTAAATGATCCCGTCAAGAGGTCACTAGCCTCTGTTCTCCCAGACTACTCCCAGTAACCACTGCCTTCTTAAGCTCTGAGTGGAAATTGTTTATAAGAAATATAGTGTTCAGAGACATCCAAGATAATAGCTTCTCTATGCCATATCTTCTGTGACTCACAGGAGTCTTCAGCTTTGTCACAGAGTGTTAATTACAGAAAAGGGAAGAATGATCATTACACAATAATAAATGTATAAGTATGATGGAATAGAGGAAAGAATCAAATACGAAATTTTAAAGCACACGGTAATAACTCACTGAGATCACATTCTATGTACTATTATATATTATATGCTATGTATTGATTTTTTTAAAAAAAAATCACATTTATCAGAAGGCACTCAAAAAATCTTATAATACCTTCTTAAGGGAAATATAATTGAATGGTTAAGAGAAGTGGTTCTCAATCTATTTTCCACCACAAAATATTCAACATGAACTATTCACATCACAACCCTACAGACCTTGGGTCTGAGCCTGATGCCAAAAGCAGTGAAACTTTTGGGGAGCCTGTAAGTAGAGTCTGCATATGGGAATCTGGCCAGAGGGCAGATTCTGGAGGTTTGAAAACATGGTTCCAAATTCTTTAGCATTCTTGTCTGGAGGTGGTCTTTGCCCACACTCCATGAATGTGGGCAAGCTTGTGACTGCTTCAATAATAAAATAGCATGAAAGTGATGCTGGGTGCTTTCTAAGGCTAGGTCAGAAAAGGCCATGCAATTTCCACTTGGTTCTCTGAACTCTTGCTCTCTGGATGCTTCCTTCCAGGAAACTCCCTTTGGGACCCCAGGTACCACACTGTGAGAAGCCTAAGCCAGGTGATGAGGCCATGCATAGGTGGTCTGATTGACAGTCCTGATGGAGTGCATATATGTGAGTGAAGAAGCCTCTAGATCACTGGCTTTCAAATCTTAGCATACATCAGAGTTAATTGGAGGGCTTGTTACAACATAGATTACTGTGGCCTATAGTTAGAGTTTCTGATTCAGTAGATGTCAGCGGGGCTGGACAATTTGCATTTTTAAGTTTTCAGGTGATCTGGAAAAAATGCCATAGATGATTTGAGCCACCAACCCTTAGTGAGACCCCAACTTCATGGAGCATAGATAAACCATCCCTGCTCTGCTTTGTCTGGATTCCTGGTGCACAAAATCCAGGAATTATCCCAACCTTTACCCATTTCAGAAGGTATATTAAGATGAAGTAAAATGACATTATAGGAAACAATTCATTCTAATGATTTTGGATCTTAATTCATTCTAATGATTTTAAAAGTGCAGGATCATAAACTTTCATGCTTTATTGCCTAGCTTTAATTTTGCATGTGATGTAACACATCTCACAAGTGATCACAAAACATCATGGCTTTATCACCATACCTGGGACCCTCCCCTTGTTTAAGAGCATGGGGTTTGGGATCTGTCAGAGCTGTATTTGAATCTCACCTCTGCTGTTTACAGATTAGCACAGCAATTAATGGGGAAGGGGAGAGGCTTGCTGGAGTTTGTGTGCCTTGGTTTAAATTCCAATTCTACTACCTTCTAGCTGCGTGTGACCTAAAGCAGGATACTTAACCTTTCTAAGCCTCGTGTCTCCATTTCTAAAAATGGCCTGAGAAGATTGCTGTGCTCATTAAATGAGATAATGCCCTTAAAGCAGTGCCTGGCACCGAGAAGTCACTCCATAAATATCTTACGAAATGATATGTGCCCTTAGGGTTTTTTTTACATACAAACGCAGGATAATAATATCTACCTCATGGGGTGATTGTTAGGATTAAATAATAAACAATAAGTGCTCAAGAAATAGCAGCTATTATTATTATCATTATTACCATGAAACAGGTATACTTCCTGGTACAGAAAGCACAAGTCAGCAAGTTTTACTCTAATAAAAGAGAGCTTTCCTGCGGGGGGACGGGGTGGTAGCAATACACAGTGTCTTAGCCTGGCACTGATCAAACAGTAAGGGAGTAGATGATATGCTCAGTTCGATGGTAGATTCAAAGGGATTTCCAAAGTCTATTTACATATGCTGTCAAGCCAGGGTCAGACCTGCACTAAATTATCATAGGTCCTAGCACCTGTCCTGGTAGTGTCAGGTCCAAGCAGCTGTGAACCAAGCAGAGTGTACCTTTGTTATTTCTCAGCCTCCAGCCCCTCCTCCTCTTTCTCCTCTCTGTCCCCAAGTTCAGGTTCCAGACACCATCCCTACCAGCCACTGTGCTGATTAATGGATCATAAGATGAGCAGAAAATCCTTTGGAATAGCAAACAGTAATGAATATGCTAGCTAATAACTCTGAAAAGATAACTTTCAGTAATGAAAAGGGACTTTTAAAGAACTAAGGACCTTCAGGGCCCCACAGAATACATCTATAGTATAGTAACGATGGGAAAGAAGATTGCCATTTTTCAAAGCAAGATTTTTTCGGTTCAGTTAGAGCACAGCACATAAGAGACTACTTTCTCCCTAGCCTAGCCTATTACAAATTTTACAAGGCATAGATACAGCTTTCTTTAACAATATTTTATGTTTCCTTCTTCTTATAACTTCAATAATTGGAAGAATGCTGGAAGAAAATATAGGTAAATATTTTTATTCTCTCTAGATGGGAAAGAACTTTCTAAATATAAAGAAATAAAAGGAATCACAAAATAAAAGATATACAGATTTGACTACATAAAAATTGAAACCTTCCATATGCCAAGAGACACCATAAGCTAAATTAAAACTGAGAAATAACATCACCAACAAAGCATTTACATTCATAACATACAAATAATTCATACAAATCAGTAAATAAAATTCTAGCATCCCAATAGAAATATGGGCTAAAATATAAACAGATAATTTACCTTCTTGATAGAAAAAGAATTGCAAAGTATATATCTTTTCCCCCCATAGTGAATTAGCAAAGATTTGAAGTATGTTAATATTTCATGCTGGTAAAGTTTCATTAAGGCTAGGATTCTCATACCTTCTCATGAAATTGGTCTAATTTTTCTGGAAAGTAATTTGTATAAATAAATCAGAAGCTGTAAAATGTTTCCAATTCTCAACCCAGTGAGCCTACCTCTAAGGAAACTTGGAAAATTTTCCTAGGAAGTACATAGAGCTTGAGTCACAATGTAAGTACAAAGATGTTGACCACAGCTTTATTAATAACGGCAAAATGCATGGAAAAACATACCCTCAACACTAAGGGTTGGAATTTTGTATATTTATAGGAATATTATACAATTTTATAATTTCAAACAGCCCTTAATGATTTGGGAAAAAGCATACCAAAACAAAAATTAGTGGAGAAAAAAATCAAGATGCAAAACAGGATATATGAGGGATAGCTTTGGAAACATTTTTGTAGTGGTTATTTGGAGAGCTGCACTGAAGGTTATTCTGAAATAGCATCTGGGCTCAGCGGGAAAGAAGTCTGTGATGACTGAACATCTGCCACAGGCAGGGAAGGTGGGGAGTGACCACACATTCACTCTCTGTGCCATGCCGAGTAGTATATATAGTGTGGTTCCAATCACTTAGCATATACACATGTGGAGGGTGTGTGTGTTGTGTGTGTGTGTGTATGTACAATCACTACATTGTAACAGTGATTGTCTTCAGATTGTGAGATTAGCATGACATGCTTTTATTTTTTTTGTTTTTGTTTTTTTTTAACTTTTTGGATATTTTTCAAGTTTTCTATGAGGGGGTTCAGGACACACTTGCCCAAAATATTGCACCTTGACATATTGAATATTTTAAGCTTGAAGGAATCTGAGAAAGCAATAGAGACAAGAAGGTCCCTCTGACCTCCCCTGTCCTTCTCTCTTGAAGCAGGTTATAAAACCTAGGGAAGGACTTTCTGACCTTCCCCTGAAGCAGGTCATAAGACACTCCTGTGACAGGTGCCTTCTTTGTACCCAAAACAATGGTCCCCAACCTTTTTGGCACCAGGGACCGGTTTCATGGAAGATAGTTTTTCCACGGGGTGAAGGGTGGCAGAGCTCTTGGTATTGGTCTGCAGCCCAGAGGTTGGGGACCACAGCATGAAGGAAAGGACTATCCTTATCTCTGAAGGTAAAGGGACACAGAAAGGCATCTGAATGCACAGCCTTGCTGAATTCCCCCAGTTTATTACATTTAGTCCATTCCCCTTTGTCCTGTTGTACTTCTCCACAACTTACCACTCTTCATCAAACCTAGCACATAAACACTCAGGTCTAACCACTGCTTCGAGTCTTCATTTATTTTATGAAAGCTCCTGTGTCACATAAAAGTTTTATATTAAATAAATTTGTATGCTTTGGTCTTGTTAATCTGTCTTTTGTTACAGGAGTCCTAGCCAATGAAACTAAGCTGCGTAGAAGGAAAAGATGTTCTTCTTTCCCTCCATTTATATTGAGCACATAATGATTGTATATTAATTTTTTTTAGTTCTTCAAATTGTTCAAGTGATGTTTTAATTGGAATATTACATTCATTCTGGGGAAGGCTACAGGAGTGGGAGAATAAAAACACATGCAAATAAATTTTGTAGAGATTTGTTACATGTGCTTTTGTTTCCTTTTCCAGAAGGGAAATGTATTATAAGAGCTAGGAATATCTTTCCCAGTACAGGTTAACTCTAAATCTCCTTAAAATTGGATATGAACAATAATGTGACTTTTTGTTTCTCATAAAAATCCAAGCACTTGAAAGAAAGTTTCTGTGAATGAGCTAAAAAAAAGAATTAATTTTGTCAGTATAAATAGCCAAAGGGCCTGGAACTAATAAGACCATATTTGAACATGCCAGTCTTACCATGAGTTTTTAAAATTTTAAAGCAATTAATGATGCTATTAGTGTCTTTTACTAGTTTGGATACTGCTGAGTCATTCCCACTCTTGAAGCTGATTTTGATATTTTTACAGCTCAGGTTTCTTTGCAGAGAGGATTTACCAGGTGAAGAAGCAAGTGACTCCGTTGCAAGGCTGAATTTCTTCCACCTGTGAGGCTGGCTGAGAACTGGAAACCACAAGCTTCCAGGAGTCAGGGACAAAGGGCCCAGATATAGCTCTCCCTTTAATTAGCTCTGTGACAATGAAACGAGCCATTTTTCTCTGTTCTCTTTCAGCTTTTCCATATTTATAATATGAAAATATACTGTTACTGCCCTCCAGGGAATAACATATGAGGCTAAATTAAGTAAAAGATGTGAGATGTATAAGATGACAGAAGGCCATCTTTCTTTCCAGGTCTCACTCCCAGATGACCGAGTACAAATCCCTCCCAAGGTGTGTTAATGATAATTAGGATGTTAACTATCAGCCAAGCAGTCAGCGATATTTGAGCTTCTAAAAGTAAATTAAGTAGGCTTTACCCAAATTTCAGAGTTACGGTATCAGCAAGATGTCCAGTGCCAACTCCAGGGAGCTTTGAGGGAGGATGTCCACTGTAGTTTCCCACAGCCTCAACTAATTCTCTCGGAACTAATTCACATGTGACCATGGTTGAGTGACTTTGTCACCTTGCTCACAGTTGAGGTTTGCCTTCCCCTGCACCTTCGACATGCTCTCCATTTCCCAGAAACACCCGAGTAAGTGTTGAGAAGAGCCAGCAGTACCCAGAGTGGGAGCAGTCTTTGTTTGAAAATTAGTTATCGGGTAAGGTCCATATAACTGGTTTCCTCTTGATAAAAGCCTAAATATGCCAAGATACTCAGAATCCATAGGGAAAAGTTTGACAGATGTGATTTATTAAGTCTGAAGATTTTTTTTTCCTGTGGCAAAAACACTATCAACAAAGTCAAAAACACAACAACAAACTCAAAGCAGTCCATGAGGACACCCATAAATTAATTTTTTCGAGAAGCCTTCACTGCCCCTGCCCCAATGTAAATCAACACCCCGTTACATTATTGCATCACCCCTTTATCTTTCTTTCCTTACATATATGTGTACCCCTAGCAGTATTTGACAGATGATCACTCTGGACAGATACTGAGCTACGTGCTACCTATTCATGCACAGACAAAAGAACAACATGACAAGAGTTATGCTGGGCGGCATTACATCACTTTTGGAATGATTTCTATTTCCATATTGTAGACTATTTTTTTTTTAATTATCTAAACACAAATGGCCCAAAGCATGGAGAGTCTTGCTTTCTACTTATTTAAATTTTAATGAAATACATAAGCCAGATAATTTGGTTTTATATATAAAAATACTTTGATTACATTAAATCTATTCATATATTCTATTTCTCCTTATTAGGTGGAAGGCTTGCTTTGAATAAATTTTAGAAATGTAATGTAAATACTGACCAAAAATATACACATGTAAGAAAGCACATGATGTGGTATTTTATGTGAAATTAAAGATATTGCTGAAATTTGATTATCTGTCACAAAGGTAATTATTTCTTTGTGACTGAAGTTTAATAATGTTGCCATGGAGCATTAAAAAGAAAAGAAGCTTACCCAACGTAACAAACCTTTAAAAAAATTGTAAATATTGTCTGTGCATGTGTGTCTTAAAAAAGAAAATAATTGTTTTCACTAACATCATTGTATTAAAGACAAACTATCATTCTCTGTTTTGTTTGACAGAAGTAATACTTTTCCAGTTGTGCAGGCTTCTAAACAGTGGATATCCATTCTCCACACAAGGAATAGTAAAACCTAAATTTTCATTTCTCTTAACTCCTAGATATTACTATGATTTCTTGGAAAAAAAAAAAAAAACAACAACCAAGTCTTGTATTATCTTAGGACCAAGTCACAAGTAATTCAGAAATTGTTTTAGTTACATTACATTGGTTACACTGCATTCATTTATGTGATTCTATACTTGCAAGTTAAGTGACTCTGCATCAGGCCAACCAAGCAAGGTGTTAAACCCCTACCGCAGGTTGTTCTGAAACCACTGCCAACAAGGCTCCAATTAGGCTCCATGGAACAGCAGGATCTCCTTGCAGCCACACAGGTGAGCATAACTGGAGCAGGGCAGGTACAAGTGTACAAGCCAGCAGAAGGGACATTAATGGCATAAACCAGAAGGGGAGTAGGAAGGTACAGACAGGTGTGAGGCTGAATCTGGGCTTTGGCACATGTGTTCTTTATGTGAATGACTTGATCTGGAGGCAACTCTCGTCTCGCCTTGGACTGGCAGTTTTTTAGCTAATGTGTGGCAGCCTGCAATGCCCTGGTATACTACATAAAGCCACAAAGATGGGCTTTCTTTTCCAGTGTGGCCAAATGTCCACTCTTTATAATAGGCCTCCTTTGTAGTAGACTTGGGACACCAGAAAGGCAGATTGAAGGAATTATCCGAACAATTCACACAAAGACAAAGCCTGTCTTACTTGCTGATGCACCCTCCCCTCCCCATTCAGCTCCCTGAGTGAATATAAAAGCAGACTTCAGTATACTCATAAACACCATGCTAAGTTTAACAAATTTGGAGAATAAAGTCAATGCTTTAGGAAATAGGCTTCATGTGAGTCTTTGGGGACAGTAAGGGAACGAGTCACACATTATTCTTTCCTTTATCACATCTATCTAAAAATAAAGAATAATGGAACATTTAAAAAAATATATATATATATGCCTATCAAAACAAGCAAGTATTGAGCATCTATGTACTACGTGCCGGGTCCCATCCAAAACTCAAAGGTCATTTGATTTGTTAGGAGAGATAGACACATTAGTAAAAATGTATTTCCACAGCAGATGATGAGTACAACCTTACAGGTAATAACAAGATACAAGGAAACACACCAAAAAGGAGTGGTCAGATCTAACCCAGATGTTTGAGATGGCCCCCCAGGGCAATCTTTGACCTGAGTCTTTAGGTTGAGCAAAAGTTTGCTTTGCAGATGAAGGTGGGTGGCAATGGTAGGCAGAGGAATGGCACGTCCAAAGGTGCCGATGAATGGAGTAATAACAGCGTACTCAGCGACACCAACATGTACTCTCATCTAACATGGGGATAAGGTGCAGTGTGAGGAGGAGAGGGAGTGGAAGTTTTTGTCACCAATCTAAGCCTTTGACTGCTTTCTGTAAGCAAAGGACAACTATTTAAAAATTTAAACAAGTATTCAAACTGCAGATTAAAGTGAGTATTGTGGAGACAGAGACAGGGATAGATTGAAGAGGACATAGACTGGGTACAGGGAGGCCAGCTAATGATCCAACTGTTAAAGCTCATCAGGAGATGTTGGGGGCCTGAGATGACTTTAGAGGATGACAAGGTGATTTCAAAAGGAAAAGCATTGGGTTGTTAAGTCCCCAAATGAGGTTGTACTAAAGCTGAGTCCTATATGGGGGGGTTCAGAGAAAAGAAAGCAATGGATTAGAGAGGCTGAGATGCTATCTGCACAAGGAGAGGAGAGAGAGGAGGTGAGGTGGGTACATCGGCAAAGACATTTATTATATCACATCTAATTAGAAATGATGCCCTCTCCTTGGAACTATATTAAAACTTGTTATCGTGGTTTGCACTGGAAATAACTATACCAATAAATTCAAACGTTGAAGAAAGGAAAACAGAAAGGATAGAAAAAACTCATTTTATGTAAGTTAATCTTTTCTTTTTTTTAAAAGATGGGATCTCTGTCACCCAGGCTGGAGAGGAATGGCATGATGATAGCTCACTGCAGCCTCACTCTTCTGGGCTCAAGGATCCTCCTGCCTCAGCCTCCCAGATAACTGGAACTACAGGCCTCTTGTGCCACCATGACTGGCTAATTTTTTATTTATTGTAGAGAGGGGTGGGGTTTCTGACTCTGTTGCCCAGGCTGATCTGGAACTTTGTCCTCAAGCAATGAGCCTCCCTTGGCCTCCCAAAGTGCTGAGATTACAGGTGTGAGCCACCACGCTCAACCTATATAAATTAATCTTGTATCCCTGCAGCACATGTTGTGCTGCTTGGATACCAGGACTAAAACTGTCTACTTACTCCCAGGTCTCTTTAGGCCAGTCTCACAGGCAAGGAGGATTCAAACCACCTGTTTGGCTTCCCTATAATCCCTCTGGGAACAGAATGAGTATCAGATCTTTAGAAACATTTTCTCGGTCAACCTTGCCCTTTCCTTTAGGAATCTGTCAAAATCATCCAGCAACATCTCTTTAGGAGACATTGTTTTCTGATCTTCCCTGCCATGGCTTCAGACTAACATGCTCTTTTCCAAATGGAAAGACTCCCTGTGTGAATTCTCTCCACCTGGACCTGAAAGAACCAACCAGGCCCCACCTGCTCCCTGGTCCTCACTCAGACTTGTGTTTTAGCAAGCTCATTCTGGACGCTGAAGAGAGAATAAACTGGAAAGAAACAAGAGCAGTAACCAGTCAGAGGTCGCCTAGTCTATTTGGTGGCTACAGTGATGAAGAGAAATGAACTGCTTTGAAAACTAATTATCGGGATTTCAGGGGCAGATTGTATGTGATGAGCAAGAAGGAAGAGTCAAGGAAACTCTCAGGCTTATTGATCTAAGCACTTGGGTAGATGGAGTGTCCATTTATTGAGCTACAGGACACAGGATTCAGGAAGTTCAATTGCAGACCTCTAAGCAGAGATGTCCAGCAGTTCAGATATAAATGTCTGGAGGTCCAGAGAAAAAATATGAACTGAAAAAAATAATTCTTGTGTCCTCAGCATATAGATAGCACTGTTCCAATCTCCCTGGGAGAGTGAATTGAGTGCAGATAACCAGACCCTGGAGAAATACTGATATTTTAAAAGTTAGAGAAGAGAGGCCTTTGGCAAAGAATAGAAAATTCTACTGGAGAGGCAAGAGTGTAAAACTCACAGAAATACACATGAAGGACTGCATTGTCAACACTGCAAAATGCTGTTGAGAAGTCAAAATACTACTAAAAAGTGTTCATTAGATTTAGGGACACAAAGGCCAGTTAAGAGCTTGGAGAGAGTAGTTTTACTACTGGTAAGAGCAGAAAATAAATTCCAGTACCTTGTAGGGAAAGAGTGAAAAGAAGAAATGGAGAGACCAAGGGTAGACAATTTATTCCCTAAGTTTGCCCATGAAGGAGAGGAGGGAAAAACAGTCAGTGAAGAGGGACATTGTTTTACTTTATTTTCTGTTGCTTATAGCAGAATACCTGAAAGTGGGCAATTTATAAAGAAAAGGAATTCATTTCTTATAGTTCTGGAAGCTGAGAAGTCCAAGATTAAGGGACCACATCTGATGAGGGCCTACTTGCTGGTGGGGACTCTCTGCAAAGTCCCAAGGTGATGCAGGGCCTCGTGGTGAAGGGCTGAGTGTGCCAGCTCAGGTCTCTCTTCCTTTTCTTATAAAGCCACCAGTCCCACCCCCTGGTAATTCACTAATCCATTAAGACAGGGGTCCTCAAACTTTTTACACAGGGGTCCAGTTCACTGTCCCTCAGACCATTGGAAGGCCATTGGAGAGTGCAGTGCACATTCCACACATGTGTTCTGTGGGCCTGGAAAGAGTCGGCTGCTAAGCAGGACAGGCAGCGTGGGCAAAAACACCCGGCGGGCCGGATAAATGTCCTCGGCAGGCCGCATGTGGCCCGAGGGCCGCAGCTTGAGGACCCCTGCATTAATACATTAATCCATTAATTCATGAATGTATTCATCCATTCCTGATGGCAGAGGCCTCATGACACAATCACCTCCTAAAGGGCCCACCTCCCAATACTGCCATGTTGGGGATTCAGCTTCAACATGAGTTTTGGAAGGGACATTCCAATCATAACAAACATGTAATAAAGATAGGGGTGACTTGGAAGACATGACAACACAACAACAATAATCAGCGAGCAATGCGGGAAATAAGACTAGGAAGCAACGGTTGTGAGTTTGGGCAAAGCAAGTACCAAATCTTCACGGAAGTCAGGATGGTTGAGTTCAAACGCTTGCTCTGGCAGTTCCCAAGTTTCCTCACCTGTAAAATGTGGATAATTCTTACTTTTTTGAGATATTCTATATAAAAGTATACTTCTAGTAAGAATTTACCATACATTAGGTTTTCTTTTATTCCCCTCCTTTTGTAGGCTAAGACAAAGGGACAAGAAGACTTTAGTACAAGAGCGTGGAGATGTGAAATGTAGAAACCTCACATAGGAAAGAATGTTTGTATTTTCATATTCAAAATACACTATTTGCTATGATAATGTCATCTCATGTGTATTTTACACCACTTCAAACTTTATTCCGTTGTTTCATTTTCACCTCACTACAATTCTATGAAGCAAGTAGGGCAGGTATTCTTATCCCGTGTTAGAGAGAAAGAAACTGGGGCATGCTGAGGTTAAGGGACAGCCCATCCTCAGTTGTTAGCAGTGGAGGTTGGGCTAGAACGATCTCTGGAGTCAGTGCTTTCTTTAGGAGCCCTGTAATACACAGATAAAAGCTAATTTCAGTATAAGTAGCACATCTAGAACAACGATAAGTGGGAAATATTTTGCAACTTTCTTTTGAATTTTTGGAAATAAACATATCAGTTTAAGTTTCTTCCAGCTGGATTTCATATCATTATCCTCACAATGACTAATTCCCTGGTACTGAATCCTCCTTGCTTCTGAGGCTGGCCAAGTGCTATGCTTTAAAGCTAAGGAGACCTAACAGCAGAGTTTAGTTCTGCTATCCCTGCAGCAGGGCCTGAGCCCCAGTGAAAACAATAAAGAAAAGAAAGCAATAAATCCATCCAAGAGTGACACAGCAACCAGAGAGAGAAAGCTTAGGCAAAACATCCAGGAGAGAAGAGTTTTAGCAAAATGAACTGCAAAAGAAGATTGATATTAACCCAAACCAAGATACTACAGCTGCGCTGCTACTACTATTACTACTAATAACAACAATAGTCACAGCAATACAGGAGACAACTCAACTTCACATATACCAAAAAAATGTATGGACAAATTTGGTTTCTGATGAGGGCTCTTTTCCTGCCTCATAGATGGCCACCTTTTTGCTGTGTTCTCTTATGGCCTTTCCTCTGTACTCGGAGAAAAGAGAGAGCTCTCTGTTGTCTTTTCCTCTTCTTATAAGGACACCCGTCCTCTTGGATTAGGGCTCTACCCGATGACCTCATTTAACCTTAATTACCTCCCTAAAGGCCCATCAGATTTTTTAGGGCTTCAACACATGAATTTTTTTTGGGGGGGGGGAGGGTCACAATTCAGTCCATAATAGAAACCAAAATCTCTAGTTTTCAAACTAAAAAATATAATACCAAAATTAGTAGTAACCTAAAAAATCAAGTGGAAGAAATTGTTGAAAAAAAATAGGAAAAATTACGAAGAGCTAGAAATTATGAGGAAAAAAAATACAAAAACTTGAGACTAGGCAAACAGATCTAGGAGACATAGCATGAGAATGACAGAAGTTCCAGGAAAAAAAAAATTACAGATTGAGGAGAGGCAATGATTATGCACATAAAGAAAAACAATAACTAAAGAATATAGATTTTAAGTGCTCACTGATTTCCATGCAGGACACACAGGTAGCATGTCCAGGTAAAATTCCTGAACTCTTAAAAAAAAAAAAAAAAAAAAAACTTTTACACAATTTCAAATGACGGGATCCTATCTAGAGAGAAAAGGACAGCCACTAAATAATCCTCGAAATGTCCAAGGTACTATTCACTAGCTAGGTTAAAGGTAAGATATTTGCCAAAAAGCAAGAATTCAGAGAATTCCCATTGAGAATAGTACTGAAACTATAACTACAACCAGATAATAAGTTAATAAGAAGAAAGACCTCAAGAAAAGGAAAGATAAGGATGAAAGGAAACAGCAGTGAATATTTAACCTTGCAACATGCAAATTTTAAGATTAAACGGATGATACCGGGAATGTATAAAATATATCCTAAATATGGATTCTTGTTATAAAATAGTTATGCTACAAGTGAAAGGGTATAATAGTTTGGAAAGTAAGAAATCGTCTCAACAAAACATAGAAAGGAGAGTAGTAGTGAAGAAAGGAGTGAGGTAAAGTTTTCTGGAAGTCACTTCTATAATGTAGGAGTCAGGAAGGAAGGAAGTGGAAATATTCTAAAAATGCCTCTTTGGGGGCTGAGTAAAAAGCCTTGCAATAACTGGGGAAAATAGTTTCTTGTAACACAATCACATATATTTATGAGTGTTTAGGAAAAGGATGAAACTATTAGTTGAATGGAAAATTATAGGGGGAATTCTTAATTATGTGGGGAGCAGAGGTGAGAATTAATAGTAACATTATCAAATCACGAAAGATAAGTAAAAGGAAAAAAGAAACCTCAGAATAAAAAGTGGTAGTTATCACAGGTAAAATAATAAAATATAATAATAATACTATAGTATAAAAATCTGCAGAAAAGTATTAAACATGAATAGAGATATAAAAATTATTGTAAAAATATTAACAAATAGAACTCAGCATTGTATAAAAAGAGAATAATTTTCTCTGAACAAGTAGTGTTTATTCTGGGGTTTTAAGTATTGCTTAAAATTACTAATATAGTTCTTTACATTAACAAATTAAAGGAGAAAAAACAATTTTATCACTGGGTGCTAATTATTCTTTCATAAAAGTAAGCAACTATTCTTTTTCTATTCTTAATAAAAACTCTAAGTGAAATAGCAAAAAAGAAACTACTTAAACGTGATAAAAAAAACACTCACCAAAATGAATTACAAAATATAATTTCAAAGTTATGAAATGATATAGCCTTCTACCACCATTATTATGCAACACTATTTTTTAAGATTCTAGAAAATTTAATAAAATAAAATTGAATAATTCTTATAAATTAAAAAAGAAGAGATTTAAAAATTAGGTTACATATACTGATGACATTATTGTATACCTAAAGCTACAAGACACCTTAGTAAGACACTACTAGAATTTAGTAAGAAATTTAGTAAGGTAGTTGAACACATAATAAATGTACCAAAGGGAGTTGGCTTTTTTCTCTATTAGCAAAAGTTAGTAGAAATATTTCATTTATAATGACCATGAAAACTATTAAATAAACATTTAGATATAAATTGAACAAAAGTAACATAGGACCTGCATAAAGAAAACAATAAAATTATTAAATGACATAAAAGAAGTTCTAAATAAATGCAAAGTGATTTTATACCCTTGCACAGGAAGACTTAATATCATCGAAATGTCAAATCTCTTCAAATTAATATATGCAGGAAATGAAATTCAAATTATACTTCTAATTTTGAAAAGATGAAAAGTTTGAATAATATGATACTAAAGTTGATATGGGTGAATTCATGTCCAAGAATAGTGAAGAAAATTACTTATAAGGGCAACAAAGAAGAGGGCTTGCCTAACAGGATATTAAAATATATCATAAAACCACTGTAATCAAAACCACATAGTACTGACACAGCAATGGACAAATATATCAATGAAACAGAAGAGAAAATCCTGAAATATATCCCATTATATAGTTCTGATTTTAGTTCTTTGAAAAATCTCCATACTGTTTTCCATAGAGGTTTCATTAATTTACATTCCCACCACCAGTGTACAAGAGCTCCTTTTTCCTCGCATCCTCACCAACATCTGATATTTTTTGTCTTTCTAATAATAGCCATTCTGATTGGCATAAGATGATATCACATTTGATTTTAATTTGCATTTCTCTGATGGTTAGTGATGGTAAGCCTTCGTTCTTCTGTTTGCTGGCCATTTGTCTTACTTTGAAAATTGTCTATTCATGTCCTTAGCCCACTTTTTCATAGGGTTATTTTTTTGTTGTTATTGTGGAATTGTGTGAGTTTCTTCTGAATTACAAATATTAGATCCCTATTGGATCTATAATGTGGAAATATTTTCTCCCATTCTGCAGGCAGTCTGTTCACTATGTTGATTATTTCTTTTGCTGTGCAGAAGCTTTATAGTTTAATTAAGTCCCCTTTGTCTATTTTTATTTTTGTTGCCTGTGATTTTCAAATCTTAGTTATGAATTCTTTGCCTAGACTAATATTCAGAAGAGTTTTCCCTAGGTTTTCTTCTAGTATTTTTATAGTTTTAGTTTTTACATTCAAGTTTTTAATCCATCTTGAGATGATTTTTGTATATGGTGAGAAACAGGGGTCCAGTTTCATTCGTCTGCATATGGCAATCCAATTTTCCCAGCACCATTTACTGACAAGGGTGTCCTTTCCCCAGTATATGTTCTTGTCGACTTTATCAAAGATTAGGTGACTGTAAATATGTGGTTTTATTTCTGGGTTCTCTATTCTGTTCCACTGATCTATGTGTCTATTTTTATACCAATGTCATACTGTTTTGGTTACTATAGCCTTGTAATATAATTTGAAGTCAGACAATGTGATACCTCCAGCTTTGTTCTTTTTGCTCAAGATTGCTTTGTCCATTCAGGCTCTTTTTTGGTTCCATATGAACTTTAGAATTGTTTTTTCTAATTATGTGAAAAACGGTATTGGTATTTTGATAAGGATTGCATTGAATCTGTAATTTGATTTGGACAATATGGTCATTTTAATGATATTGATTCTTTTGATTCATGAGCATGAAATGTTTTTCCATTTGTTTACGTCATCTACAATTTCTTTCATCAGTATTTTGTAGTTTTCCTTATAAACATTGTTAACCTCCTTGGTTAAATGTATACCTAGGTATTTTTTTGTAGACATTATAAATGGGATTGCCTTCTTGATTTGTTTCTCAGCTAGGTTGTTCTCGGTGTATAGAAATGCTATTGATTGCTGTATGTTGATTTTGTATCCTGAATCTTTACTGAATTCACATGTCAAATCTAAGAAGTTTTGGTGGAGTCTTAAGGGTTTTCTAGGTATAAGATCATATCATCAGCAAAAAGGGATAATTTGACCTCCTCTTTTCCAATTTGGATGCATTTGATTTCTTTCTCTTTCCTGATTGCTCTGGCAAGGACTTGCAGTATTATGTTGAATAAGAATGGTGAAAAGGGGCATCTTTGTCTTGTCCTCTTTCTTAGAGGAAATGCTTTCAACTTTTCCCCATTGAGTATGATTTGGCTGTGGGTTTATCATATGTGGTCTTTATTATTTCATCTAGCAATATTTGTTTTGTGAATTCGGGTGCTCCAATGCTGAGTGCTTATATATTTAGGATTGTTATACTGCCTTGTTGATATTATCCCTTTATCACCATATAATGACCTTCTTTGTTTTAGGGGGTTTTGTTCGGGATTTTTTTACCGTTTTTAATTTAAAGTCAGTTTTATCTGATGTAAGTATAACTACTCCTGCTCGCTTTGGGTTGCTGTTTGCATAGAATATCTTTTTCAACCCATTTACTATCAGTCTATGTGTGTTTTTACGGGTAAGGTGAGTTTCTGTAAGCAGCATGTAGTTAGATCATGGGGGTGTTTTTATACTTCATTCTGGCAATCTACATCTGTCACATGAGCATTTAACCTATATACATTCAGGGTTAATATTGATATGTGAGGCTTTATTCCTATCATATTATTAATTGTTTTCTAGTTGTTTTATATATCCTTTATTTCTTTCTTTTTCTCTGTCATTTTGTCTTTGTGGTTTTATCAAATTCTGTCACATTGCCATTTGATTCCCTTATCCTCCTTTGTGTGATTGTTTTTTAAGACCTATTTTATATTTTCATGTGTTTTTGTGACAGTGAATATCAACCTTTTGTTTCCATGTTTAAGACCCCTTTGAGCATTTCCTATAGGTCCAGTCTAGTGGTGATGAATTCTCTCAGCATGTGCTTATCTGTGAAAGACTTTATTTCTCCTTAATTTATGAAGCTTATTCTGACAGGATATAAATTCTTGACAGAAAGTTTTTTCTTATAGCACTTTGAAAACATCATATCATTTCTTCTGGCCTGTAAGGTCTGCTGAGAAGTCTGCTGTTAGTCTAATGGGGTTTTCTAAATAAATGGCTAGATGTTTTTCTTTTGCTAATTTTAACATTTTTTCTTTCACTTTTACTTTATTCTGAATATGATGTGCCATGGTGAAGTCCCTTTGCAATGTATTTTACTAGGGATAACTGGGCCCCCCATATCTGGATGTCTAACTCTTTTGCTAGACTTTGAAATTTTTCATCGATTATTTTCCTAAATAGGTTTTCTAGATTCTTTTTATCACTCTCCCCCTCAGGAATACCAATAATTCATGTTTGCTTTATGTAGTCCCAGATAAGTCAAAGGCTTTGCTCGTTCTTTTTGATTCTTTTTTTCCTTAATTTTATTTTACTGGATTATTTCAAAACACTGTCTTCAAGTTCTGAGATTCTTTCTTCTGATTGGTCTAGTCTATTATCGAAGGTTTCAAATGTATTTTGTGTTTCTATCAATGAATTTTTCAGTTCCAAAATTTCTGTGTGTTTTTTTTAAGATATCTATCTCCTTGGTAAATTTCTCCTTAATATCCTGAATAGATTTTCTGATTTTTTATATTGGTTTTCAGATTTCCCTTGCATCTCAGTGAGCTTCTTTAAAATCAATATTTTGAATTCTTTATCTGGCATTTCAAGGAGTTCCTTTTGATTAGGATATGTTGCTGGACAATTGTATGGCCCTTTGGTGGTATCATATTTCCTTATTTTTTCATATTTCCTATGCCCTTCCATTGATATCTCTGCATGTGATATAGCAGTCATTTCTTCCAAGTTTTTGAAATTGCCTTTGTAGGGGATAATCTTTTTCCAATAATGTATATATGTTGTTGATTAAGTAGGACACTGGCTTTTATTTTGGGTGCTGTTGGTAGTGTGATCTTTGTATAGTTTCTTTGGCAATACATGAGGTCAGTGGCATCTGTGATTTCCTTAGTGGCTTAGGGTAAAACTATTAGTTGAGGCAATGATGAGGTTTTGTTAGGGATTTGGTCATCAACTGAACCACATTCTCAGGAAAGCATTCTGTAATCTTTTAGCCAAGGTTAGATTCCCTTATTATTTACTTCCTTACATCTTTTCCCTTTATCACAACTCTCATGACATGTTATAATTATTATTTTAATTGTTCATCTTTCCTACTAGAGTATGCTTTGTGCAACAGGAACTGTCTGCCTCATTCACTCTTGGCTTCTTGCATAGTTTTCTAACATTAACTTGTGGCTCAGAGCTCAATTAATATTGATTGAAGGAATGAATGATTCCCTTGTAAGGATGTCAAGGACAGGGGCAATATCATTTTCTTCTCCACTGTCTAGTCTATCACCTCAGCAGGAACTTATTTATTGAATGAATAGATGACAAGAAGTATCACAGTTATGATACATGAATTATGAAACCACTTCCTACATTAGACTTAGATAATATTGAAGATGCCAGGCCTCTTGGTGGCATTATAGGAGAAGGTAGCTAGTGAATAGGGATTTTAGGCATGGGACTTACTTACTTACTTAAGTCTGAGACAGATGAATCATATCATTTTTCCTCCATAGATTACTTGAGTATTGAGGCATAAATATATTGATGCCTAGAGATATTACTGAATATATGTAGCACAAACATGCCCACCCCATCTATGACTGCTTAGATAAGGCATGAACATTTGACCCAAAATATGAGTCATTTTAATCTCTCTCTCCAATGTGAATTTGGGAAACTAAAAGATTATAGAGCTGAAAGAACTTATAAAATCGGGACCAAATCAGTACTACAACTGGACAAAGCCAAGGACAAGCATACCTGGAGAGAACAGATGGGCCCGGCATACCAGAGAGGAAGAGATGAATGGAGCAAGCATGCAGGGTTAGCAGACTTCCTGGTACCATGAGACATGAAGAGAGCAGGCACATTTATCTATTTTATTTGCCCATTCATCCATTCAAATATTTGCTGAACCTACTAGGAATCCTACATTATGACCAGTGCTGGGCATTCAACAGTAAATGGACAATAAAAGTCTCTGGTTTCACAGGGCTTGAAGTGCTATAAAAAAGACTGATAGGAACTGATTATGGAGTGTCACAAATGTTATGATAAGGAAAGTTCACGATACTATGGGAACATAAAATAGGAAACCCAACCTGGTCTAGCCTTTGTGCAGACTTTTCAGTTACAATCCCTGTGTAGCCCAGTAGTATCTCATTTCCGGTCTTTCAATACCTATGAGATTCCTTTTCATCCCTGCAAGAGTAAGAATAAGCTCTTTTTTCACTTGAATCAGCATACAATGTGATACATTTTGTCTGCCCAGTACATGTTTGGGTACTATCATTTTAGGGACAGTCCCTCCTCTTCCTAGTGGAGGTACTGATCACAAGATCCCACCTTTCCCGCCCCTTAGTCTGGCTAACCAAAACACCCCATGTTCTAGCTACAAGGATTGGTGCAGATGTTTGCACACAATCTACTTTGGGTGACTCAGAGTCCTTTTGTGGGGACTGATGGGAATATTGGGATAAAGTGCCTCTGCCTTCTGAGATCTCAAGCACAAAGGTCCTTACAGGCTTGGAGCTGTTGAGATCATTTTTGCCACCACTTGAAGAGGGCTTACCTATGCATGACGGCACCACAGAGGGTGGCAGAGCTAGAAGGTGCTGAAAACTAGAAAGATTTCATGATAATGATCTTTTAAAGCATTTCCTAGGCTTTCCAGTTCCATGAGCCAATACATTTATTTTTTTTCCTTAAATGTGTTGCTTTCACTCACAAATAAAAGTGCCCTCATTATTAAAGCTATTATGGACAAATTTCTGTTCCATGTACAAATAATCCCTAATCAAGATGGTTTAGTAGGGATGGGGATGGAGAGCACAAACCCACCTTGCCCTATCTTTCCTTTCCCCTACTCTTTCCCAGGTTGTCATAACTTGTTTGTATAATACTTTACCCAGCAGTTCCTCACAGTTTCCTATGGCCCTCCCGACATTTCTGTGATGTGGGTGTTATTATTCCCATTTTGCTGTGGTGTTCTAAGGTTGCTTAGCTACAAAGTGGCTGATCTGGTACTTGGAATATCATTCTGGCACCACTGTCTGGTGTATTCCCATTCTGCCATGCCTCCAATTCCTGCTCGCCCGGAATCCAGTCCTCCCAAGCCAGTGCTACTATATTCAGCCTCCAGCTTCAGCCCTAGTTCCTTGGTGTGCCAACTGGAAAATGCCGCTGGAACATAATAAATCCATTTAATTATTTTTTTAAGGAATTAGAAGAATAACGTAAATTTTATTACCCAGCTAAAGTCTAATTTTCATATGCAAATTTTTATAAATTAACAGTATCATCAGATTGTTCAAGAGCCTTGAATCATGCCAACTTGCTTTTTTAATGCTGTGAATAAATGCATATTTTTCGAAATTTGGCAAAAATCTCTAGAAATGGTGAGGATAATAATCAGACATAGGTATCCATCAAATGATAGATCATTTTTATCCAGATTCTCTCTTCTCTTAAATATACAGCAGTCATGAGCTAAAAATAAAACACAGAAAACTGCAACTATTTTTTAAATGAAAAATTCCTTGTACTGCTATGAGATTGGTTCTTAAAGTTGTAGAATTTAAGGACAGAAATAAATTTTTGTTCCATTGCCCTAACATATTCCAAAGAAGTATTAAATTGGAACATTTAAAATACTATTTTTTTACTCTGATTTTCTCTTTTCAATAAGGAAAAAAAAGAAAATACTATTTTTAAAAAAATTTCACTGATGATTAAATTGATGTTAAATTATTACACTTTATTTTCTTAACAATGTAATAAAACTAAACTCTCTCTTTCAAACTCCATTATATTTTTGGTTCTTTAGAATTCCATGTGGATATTGTCTTGTTATTTTTGTGTCAGCCTTTGAAGAATGACACCAGCAATTATACACCAGCAAACCTAGCACTAAGTTAACATAAGTCAGAGGCCACACTACTAATTAAAGCTTTATTTAAGAATATAGGCCAGGCATGATAGTTCATGCCTGTAATCTCTCAGCACTTTGGGAGGCTGAAGTGGGAGGATTGTTTGAGGCTAAGAGTTTGAGACCAGCCTGAGCAACATACCAAGACTCCATCTCTAAAAAAATAAATATTTAAAAAATTAGCTAGGCATGGAGGTGTGCACCTGTAGTCATAGCTGCTTGGGAGGCTGAGGCAGGAAAACCACTTGAGCCCAGGAGTTTAAGGTGAGCTATGATGGTGCTGCTGCACTCCAACCTGGTCAACAGAGAGAAACTCTGTCTCTTACAAAATAAAACATAAAAATATAAATATTGCCATCTGCACAGATGAACATAGGCTGAGGTTATTTATTAAATATCCATATTTATGTCTGTGAATCATAATTTAATTTTTTTTTTTTAGAGATAGGGTCTCACTGTGTTACCCAGGCTGGTCTTGAACTCCTGCCTCGGCCTCCCAAGCAGCTAGGATTACAGATGTGAGCCACTGTGCCCAGCTCATAATTTCTTCATTGAAATGTTACCTATTTAATATATGAATCAAAAAAAGGATGACAAATTCTTTCCCAAGCCCATTCTAAAACTGTTTCTTGATTATTATAAGGTAAACATATTTAAGGGTTTGTCTGAACTTATTTCCATCTCGCCTACACAACAATTAATCATGAAACAATATACACACACAGTAGACTGAATTCTCTGTGCAGACTAAGTAACTGTTTATGCAATATGATTTTGAAGATTCCTCATCTCTCAAAATTGAAATCACTTAATAAATAGCAGGGACCTTTGTAGCTCCTTGTACTGTTATTGTCAATTGCTAACACCTGGCCATAAATGAATAAATCAGATTTCCTATTAGCGTGAAACTCTAAAGGAATGGAACAGAGAATCAATGAGTTTTGTAAAAAGAGAGACAGGAAGACAGGTCCAAAATGACTACATATTGCTCTGAGCAGCCAGAAGGCATTGGAGAAGCACAGGACCTCCAAACTCCTGGGAGCAAAGAAGGCACTAAATAAAAGGTAGGGAGTGTTAAAGAACCTAAAGAGAAACCCACAAGTTTCACTGACTTCACATGTTAGATAGCATTAGTTCTATTTAGTAACATTTTCAAAATATAATATCAGGATCGTGACATTGAAAATAGGCCCTGCAACGAAGAGGGGGAAAAATGGTTCCCTTAATTGAGCGCACAGAGATAGTTGGCTGACTTTGGCAACGGAATTTAATTTACTCTTTTTCTCTGTCCTCTCTCACGCACACTCTGCTACACCTTACTGAACAAGCTAAAAATTCAATAAATAAATGCATTCATTAATGATTTAGTATAACCCAAAAGGAAAGCAAAGCTGCCAGAGCCACTCCACAGGTCTCCCGCTTTGCCAAAAGCGATTACGGTGTGTCAGGACTGATGGCGTGAACCCAGCTGCGGGAGGCCAGGGATGCTGTGGAGGCTGCTGCTCCTGCAGCTGTTGCTGCTTGGGCAATGCTGAAGGCCTTGGAATTTGCACACCCACAGTGACTGAGAAATGGGAAATTTGAATATGTTCCTGCGAAGGGTTCTTCCTTCTTCCCCTTCATTATGCACCAAGGGATGTTCTAGTAAAATTCAAGACATCAGCTTAGAATATGTTAATGCTCATAAATTAAATTGCTCACAGAAGGTGATCAATTTTTAATGTTTATACTCAAGATGTTCTTTTTAATTAACACTTAGCTACATTTGTACTCTCTGTTCACTGTAGAAAATGCCTGAACTTGCAGAGCACTGCAATAAGTTGTAAGACATCAGACTGCAGTAATTTTCAAAGTTGCACACTTCAACGAAAGAAAAAGGACTTAGCTTCAGAGGGTTGATATCATAAAGGGACCCAAGTTACTCTTCGGAAGTAGTGGGAAGTTACTCTGCATGCATAGATATTTTTGGAAAGTTACTTATATTCTTGATGTGGAGGTGGAAATTACCCATCCACAATGCCTACGGTGTACATGTGAAAATTAAAAGTGATTTCTAATGTCAGCAAAAGCTCATTAATTTAGAATCCATTGATTTGTAATTAATGTTAATTGGCCACTTGTTAACGACATAGAACTATTTTAAAAAACAGATTGTTTACTAGCTGTGTGACTTTGAGAAATTGACCTAACTCAGAGTAAAAATGGGAATAATATTCACATGATGGTTTTTATGAGGATTAAATAACACATATAAAGTGCTTCACATATATCATTGGATGCTAAATAAATATTTGTTTCTTTCCTGTGTGTATTATTCTATTTACTTGCATTGTTGTTCTTGATACTTTCTCTCTGAAAGTGGGAATAAGACCAAGCTCAGTGGCTGATGCCTATAATCCTAGCACTATGAGAGGCCAGAGCAGCAAGATCGCTTGAAGCCAGGAGTTCAAAACCAGCCTGGGCAACATAGTGAGACTCTGTCTCCACAAAAAATTTCTTTAAAAAATTAGCTGGGCATGGTGGCACACACCTGTAGTCCCAGCTACTGGGGAGGCTAAGGCAGGAGGATCACTTGTACCCAGGAGTTTGAGGTTGTAGTGAGCTATTATGACACCACTATACTCTAGCTGGGGTGACAGAGTGAGACCCCATCTGAATGAATGAATGAATGAATGAATGGAAAAATAAAACAATATAAAATAAAATAAAATAAAAATGGGAATAAGAATTTGTCAGCAATATATATGTATTTCACTGGGGGAATGTTTCTTCTAGTAGTGTCTAGGGTCCTACTCCAAGTCAGAAACAATTCAGGGAAGCAGACCAAGACTTTGATGTATTCTACAAAGGAAAAAGTATTATGTGTCATTTAGAAAAGAACTAGTTTCCATAGAAAATATATTCACAGACCATTATGGGCAGAGTAGCTTTCATGGTGGTATTGCCAATTCTAAGAAAATAAGATTTTAAAAGTATAAATAATTGTTAAAAATATAATGGATTCTTCCCATCCATATATTCTCTTTCAACTGTATTTTTGTTTTTGTTTTAAGGATCTATGAAAGTGTCTCTAGCATAGAGATTTCCACATTTTCTTAGTTTGATGATAGAGGACATTTTAGGCTTAGATGAAGATAGTAACAAAGAATTGGCACTAGCAAGCTGGGGTGGGGTCAAGACAGATTTTACAGACTGATGGAAGTGTGATTTTGGCAAGAGGCCTGGAAATTTTCAACTCTGCATATGTTTAAACTAGCTGTTGTGCTGGTAAAATATTAAGTTAAAAATGTATAATTTTTACTAGTGGTGCACTAACTGCCTAGGAAGATCTCAAGACATAGCTTTGGGATTGAGCATCCTAAAATGTGTTTCTAGATCTATAAATAACTACTATCTACATGCAATTACAATAATTCACATAAACATTGCTTTCAGATGTCTGGAATTTCTGGTATATGACTTATTAATATTATTATGTAAACCCACAACAAGTCAATTGTGCACTAAACAAGACAATGAGAGTATGCATCCTTGTAATATTTAAAACCAGAGCTGTCGAGACCCCGTCTCTACTATAAATAGAAAGAAATTAATTGGCCAACTGATATATATATAAAAAATTAGCCGGGCATGGTGGCACATGCCTGTAGTCCCAGCTACTCGGGAGGCTGAGGCAGAAGGATCACTCAAGCCCAGGAGTTTGAGGTTGCTGTGAGCTAGGCTGATGCCACGGCACTCACTCTAGCCTGGACAACAAAGTGAGACTCTGTCTCAAAAAAAAAAAAAAAAAAAAAAAAAAAAAAAAAAAACCAGAGCTGAATGATTTGGCTTTAGATGACCCAAATTTAATTTTCTTATATATTACTCAATTTCCCAAATATGTTCTAACCCTTGCAATGTAAACAAATTTTCTAACAGCAGGATAGGATATAGCTCTATGGAGTTTTATTTTCTGAAGCGGATGATTCAAGAGTGTTAAGGAAGTAAAGCAAAAAAAAAAAAAAAAAAAAAAGACTTCAGTGACTTTTTGTTAGCCTGACAATAAGGTTTTTTTTTAATCTGAAGATTTGTGAAGGAAATGACTTTACTTTATAAATAAGAAACTTGGACTTGTACCAGCAAGAATCCTATTGACTTGGGACTTTGAGGGCTCACCTAGTCTGAAGTAACAACCGACCTTCCTTGAAACTTTTAATTTTTTTTATTTTGTTAAACTACTTCAGATTTACTTTTTATGTGATATTTGGAGTCACTATAAGTCAAACTGGGTAGTGACACCATCTGACCTCTAGAAGAGCAAATAGCTCGAGTGTAAAATAATAACCCTGATCAATGCTTCGTAATCCTGCTGCACATTCGATTCAGCTGAGTAGCTTTCAGAAACATACAATACCCAGGTCCCAGGCAGGTCATGTCCCATTATTAGTAACTTTAAAAACTACTCAGTTGATTTTAATGTGCAGACAAGATTAAAAACCACTGCTTCAGATAAAGACTTTTTTTAGATGGAAAAGAGCCTTTCAAACAGCTTTATCTATATCTATCACAGTTGTCCCCTAAATATGGAGAATGTTCAATAAATTTCAGGTTCTTAACCATTTAAATCTATCGGGGTTAGCAAACTTTTTCTGTAATAGGTCAGATGGTAAATTTCTTAAGCATTGAAGGTCATAAGGGCTCTGTCATAACTCCTCAACTCTGATTGTCTCTGTTGCAACTATTCAATCCTGTCATTGTAGCACAAAAACAGCCATAGACAATGTGAACCAAATGGGCCTGGCTGTGTTCCAATAAAACTTTATTTACAAAAACAGTTGGCAGGTTGGATTTGGCCTACTGGCCATAGTTTGTCAATCCCCCTGCAGTACATTACCTCTCAATCTAGCCTCTTGTAACCTTTCACAATTTTATCAGGATAGCTTTATTTTATAGTTTAAAAATATTATTATATTTATTTCAAAAATATTGCCATGGATTAAACAACTAAGTGCTATTATACATGGTTATTAATAAACTTGCATAAATAAAAATGACCAAAATACTAACCTCTGCACTTTTGATGAGATTACCATCTCTAAAGATATTAGTTATTAGTGAATTTCATTACCTTTTATCTAGGCTAGCTAATATAACTTTATAAATTATGCCTACTGGGTACAAAATGATTAAGTAGAAATTCCCTAGTGCTACTACTACTAGAGAACAGGAGTTGTTTGTTTAATTGTATTTCAAAGAAAGTACTGTAGTCAACATGGAAAATACTGGGTATATATAGGGCCATTTTCTTCTCCAGCAAAGACACTGCCAATCGTTTAAAACTGAGCCTGGATGTGACCTCAAATACTTCTTAATATTGCTCTAGGCAGTCACCATAAATCAGAGTTAGCAAACAAGAGAAAATCTATGTGACGTTCTTAGTACAATAGGAGATGTGTTTCCAGCTCAGACAACAAGCAGGAAATTATTCTTCTCTCCAAGGGTATAAATGCCCTTCCCACCACAACACCGAGGAGTGTGCTGATCTTGCAGAGGAAACATAGAACCACGTGTAAGTGTTAGAGATGCAGAAAACTGCAGCAAGCCACATCTTATCCAAAGTCAGTAGTCAGCATTTTGCTAGCATATTTGGAAGAAAGCAAAGATTCCTGTTGAAATCAATTGATTAAAAAAATCTGTAGCTAAAGACTGCAATTTAAGTTTATGCAAAAGAAAATAGTAAAAACTTTTCTATAATTTTTATAAAATAACCCTGAAGCAGAGATTTTAGAGCAGCTGGTATGGGACTAGAGAAATGTAGGACACACATGAAGCGATCCAAAACTTTTTCCTTAGCCACACTATTGATGACTGGTAGTTGGCACTGGCTGTCACCTGAGCAACGTTGGTTCTCCTCCATGTGGCTTCTCATCCCTCAGGACACTCAACCAATTTCCCTACTTGAGGGTGGTCTTAGGGAGCATTCCGCAATAGCAAAGGCCACACAGCTGCAAGGCCTTTGAGGCCTAAGTTCCAGAACCCACACAAAATCACTTCAAGTACATATTCTATAGGTCAAAGCAAGATTCAAGGAGTAGGAAAGAGTCTTGCCTCTTGGTGGGAAGCACTACAAGATACTGGAGCTGTGTCTTTCAATCTGTCACTTGCGGTAGAGTTGTAGTCTTATTTAACACACTCTTCTGTTTCTTCATAAAATTCTAGGTTAAACCCTTGTAATTATTATGTGTGGACCGCAGGACCAGATGGGACCTCTCTGGCACCATCATAAGATTCGGATGCTCAGAATGGCCAAAATGGTTAAGCAGCCGGCCTAATAAAATTCCGTCAGAATGAAGCTTATTTCTGTCTAAGAATGCTACATCTTACATATTCACTCTCCCTTCATGTTTGATTTTATAGAATCCTAATATTAAAAAGAAAAAAGAACCTTAAATATCATCTAATTCCATGATAAGTAGAATTGCCAGAAAAATATATAACTTTTATTTCTTTGACATATTAAATGAAGGCCCACGGTCGGAGGGGTGGAGCATTGTATTTTTCCATGACGGTGCTACCTTTTTACTGAATAATACAATGCAGCCATTTAAGTCACTAAAAGGTTAATATCTTGCTATAATTAAGAAGAAGCAAAGCCAGGCAGGCAATATGTCCAGTTCCCTGATTTTCTAGATGAGAAACAGAGACAGGGAAGCTGAGGGTCTTGCTCAAGGTCACAAAGCTACCTGCTGATGCCACAAGACAAAACTCCTTTCTCCCAATACAGCAATTCTCCACTGCTCTATTAGAACAGTTACCTGAATTCAGGAAAAGTCATATTGGTTTTTATGCTATAGAACTAACTGTTCTGGTGAGACCAAGGGTGGGCAGACTTTTTCTGCAAAGGACCAGATAACAACTATTTTAGACATTGCAGGCCATGTAGTCCCTTGTTGCAACTATGTGACCCTAGCAGGGGCTGGAAACCCGCAGTGTTGGGGCTGCACATGGCCTTCCAGATCCTTGAGGGTGGGCTTTTGACTGAATTCAAATTTTACCTGGATACCTGAGTGCAGCCTTTTGACTGAATCCTTTATCAAAAGGATTTGTTCTGTGAAGTTGGGATTTGGTCAAGAGGCCATACTTGGGGACCTGGAGGGCCCATGTGGCCTTTAGGCTGCAGGTTCCCACCCCAAGACCCCCGTTCCCACTCGCCCTATCTCCAGGTGATCTGCAGATACACACACAGTAATAGATTATTTTTGTTAAGCCACTGAGTTGGCATCAATTGTTACATAACAATACCTAATTGATTCAATCATTAAGTTTAGCATTTGATGAATTCCCAAAATAGAGCTGTTCACATTCAATAAAGGATTATGACTTTTTTTTTTTGCATGTGCTTTACCTTTTCCACTGAAAATTTAAATCAACTGCTAAACACACAGTTCACCCCCTACAACACCCTACTCTGTTCCTTTTTTTCCTCCAGTGAAAATAGTAATGAATGAGCACATGAATAGATTAAGAGTCTGCTTGCCTGTCTTCTTTTAAATAGGGCCAGCAAAATTTCTATGTGATTCCACTCTGTACTTGCAGTTGCAAAAATTTGTACTACCTTCAGCGGCCTAGCTTTATCAGCCAGGCTATTTCTTGAGAGATACATCTATAGAGAGAGATTTTGTTGTTGTCGTTGTTGTTCACTAAATAATGCAATTTGTTTAAATCAGGCAAAATTGTAAAATACTCTTTGAACAGTCACACAGTAGAGTCTTAACCTCTTTGTTACTCTGCGTCTTCAGAAAGTTACCTAACCTTTCCTGTCTTAGTTTTCAATTGGCAGAATGAGATTAGACTGATTGTTATGACTTATGGTGGGAACTTTGGGCCACGGTGTATCAGTGACCTCAGGTGGGTCTGGAGACTAAGTAACTAAGGTCAGTCACATGTGACCTCCATGCCCACATGACCAAGCCCCAATATAAACCCTGGACACCAAGGTTTGGGGGAACTTCCCTGGATGGCAATACTCTGTGCAAGCTCTCACACATCCTTGCTGGAAAAATTAAGTGCTACTCATATGACTTACAGGGAAAAGACGATGGGAAGTTTGTGCTTGGTCTCTGTACCCTTTCACTGTAATAAACCATAACTGTCAGTAAAAAAGCATGTGCGAGTTCTGTGAGCCCTTCTAGCAAATCACTGAAACTGAGGGTGGTCATGGGGACCACCCCATTCATGTAACTATTTATGCAAATATACAGGAATGGAAAATATAAGATTGTGATTAATAACTTCTCCATTACTTATATGTGTAATTACTGTACCCTGCTCTGCTGCACCTCTCATTAGTTCAGGGATGACACACATGTGACAGACACCCAAGCCTGTGTGGAAGTGATCAAGCCACTGAAACTGTTGAGAGCCTGAGTTAGGATTCTGTATTTTGATAAAATGATAACAACATTACCATTGGCTCATTCAATCTTTAGAGGACATAGATCTCTCCTTAACCAACCACTCAGAAAACTTGCCCTCCAGGCTCTTGCAAGACCATGGTTCACAATTCTAGCTGAACCATTTGCTGTCTTCAAGACCACAAGCAAATTCCATAAATTCTCTGAACCTTCACTTCCTGCTTGTAAACAGGAAAACAATAACTACCATGCAGAATTGTTAAGTTTAACAAAGATAATGTATGTGTGAATGAGTAACAATGAATAAGAGACTATAGCTCTTAGCTACTAACCCCTTTGCTAAAGAGGATCTTGTCTTTCTATCTCTTCTTCTTCTTTCTCACCTTCCAAGGAGGATTCTGCTTTGCCAGGTTGATTATCTGTAATTTGGCTGTACAGAATCAGAAAACGGGAAAGGATAGAAGAGGTTATATACTAAGACTGTGGGACAAGAATTTCACTAGACTTTAAGAGAGATAAGTCTGGCAGTCCCCATAGTAGAGAAGAAAGTAGATGTGATCTAAAAAGGTGAATTTTAAGAAGTATGTATCCTCTTCATAATATTTGGGAATAGCAAGTATAGACCTCAGTAACCTTAAAGCAACTTATATCGAAATCCCAGTTCAAAGAAATAATACAGAAGACTGCTTGAAGAACAATCTTTCTATTTCTCTGTGGATTAGGCCAGATCACAAAAAACTTCATATGCCTGTATTTGTCCTGTTCTCCAGAAATTCTTTCACTGAGTTTCCCTTAAGATCTATGTCCTTAACTTGTATTGAAGGAAGAATAAACTCAAAAAACGTATTTCATTTGGGAGAGTTTTTTCAGTGTGATGTCACACTCAAGAAATTTCACTCAGAATCTAATGCAAAAAAAAATTGTGTTTCCCTAAAGAGCTAATATGTTTTCCTTTCTGTACATGGATAAGCATGTGATTTTGGTTACCATTAAGATCAGAGTCAAATTTTTAGCTCAACTTTCATAATAATTTAAACTCTAAGTTCTACCTATTTGTCTTTGAGTTTCCTTCTTCCCCCTTTCATATTGTCCACATCATCAGACCATTGGGAATGGTAGAGGATAATTCTACCAGAACAGGAGAATGTTGAATTTGCTGGGAGAAGAGGAAGAAGTAATAGACTTTTTTGTGGGTGGGGAAGGGTGGGAGGGATTAGCCTTAAGATAAGCTGCCTTAAGATAAGTAAAAATAAATCAATGCAAATTTAGGAGCTACAGGAAACCAACAAGAATAGAGCAATTTAATGGAGCTCCAAGAGTAAAAGCTAAATGAGAGAAGCTCTTTATGAAATTTGAGCCAGCTTAAAAGATCTGAATGA
This sequence comes from Microcebus murinus, assembly GCF_040939455.1. Classification (NCBI taxonomy): domain Eukaryota; kingdom Metazoa; phylum Chordata; class Mammalia; order Primates; family Cheirogaleidae; genus Microcebus; species Microcebus murinus. Next base: position 70,621,288 of record NC_134116.1, on the reverse strand, counting down.
TGAAAACAAGTACAGTATTTTGGTTTTAGAGTTTAGAATTCTTCTATGCAAAGAATTCAATTCATGATCAGGTGGCTGCAAAGTGTAGAGTTTTGATTTTAAAATACCAGGAGTTTGAACCTTGGAGCTCCACCAGAAAAGACTCAATGTGCTTAAGGATTATGGCTTAGAGAGATTTAACCAGCTGGAGGTGAAATAGTTTGCAACTGAACAATGTAGATGGTTATGTGAAGTACTGTGTCATGCAGAGTACCCATAATTTATCTCTGTGATTATAATATCAACCTTAGACCTTGATTTAAAAGAAAATACTTGAACCATTATTGACTCCACCAAGGAGAACAACAAGCCTTTCCCCCTGCCTCCACCCGAGGACATTTTATTGGTGTCATTAACAAAATCCGAGGTCCACTTCGGTTCTCCTTAACTAAACTTAAACAAATAGACATTTTAATTTAAGTTTACTTAAGTAAACTAAAAACAAGACAGTAGAATCACACCCAAAAAGAACCTTAGAAGTCATCTAGTACTAGCTCCACATTTTATAGGTTAGAAACAAAAATTCACAAAAGCCAGAAATTCCCATTAGCCGGCTCAGCTTATGGCAAAAAGCTGAGGCCTCTGCATTCCCTGCACAAGCTCCCTGTTCTGTCAACAATACATTGGGTTACTCTACCCAAAACACTACCAAAGCAAGCTATAAAAATGATTTTGAAGCTATTTCTGGTGCAAAGACAAAGACCTATAGCTTTACAGTTCCACACACCATCCTATAGTTTACATTTGCTTTTCTCCCCCTCATAAATTATAGAAATTGAACTTTTTAGTTTTCAAATTCCAGTGTAATTTGCATAGTCCATAAAACTCCCAAGCGACTTCATTGAGCATAGGTGTTAACAATATAGACAAATTTCATCTCATGACTTGTTACTACACGTCTTTCTTTATGTGTGTTTGATGACTCAAGATTTTATTTACAATTTCATTGGACTAATATTTCTATATTTTCACTAAGGTTCAGTTAGCTTTTTTTAAATTCAAAAATGCAATCTGAAGCTATAAATCTATTCCTCAGCAGGGTAAGGATCCTTTGCAGTTCTTTGGCAACCTACTTTTTCTTTTCAGCTTCTTCCAACCAAGGATGTTTACATTTAGTCTTATTTGTCCTCATTTTCACTCCATAAGTATCTCTTCTACCTATCAAGCATCCTAAGTACAAATTCAAGGAAAGATACAGAAGAGAATCAAAAGTGTATAAATGTATAGCAAATACATTTTTAGGATCATTACTAATCCTTGTTTTGTTTATAATGTTTGTGTACCATTTTATTTTTTTTTTTATTTTTTTTTTAATTATTTTTTTTATTTTGGCATATTATGGGGGTACAGATTTTAAGGTTTCAATAAATGCCCATTTCTCCCCCTCCCCCCAAAAGTCTGAGTCTCCATCATGACCATCCCCCAGATGGTGCACATCTCACTCACTATGTATGTATATACCCGCCCCCCTCCCCCCTCCCACCCATTTTATTTTTTAGTAACAAAAAATATCTATCATCATTTTAAGGATATAGTTTCTATTTTATCTATTATAATATGTCCCATTATTTCTTATTTTTTAAATGATATTTTTGTTGTCTCCTATGTAGCTGACACAGAAATAAGTTCACAAAAGATGATAATGTTTTTCAATAAAGAGTTAACCAAGCAGATAGCTAATTTTCTCAGCGAAACTCTAAAGAAGTCTTTTTGCAAAGATTAAATTCGCAAACTCTTAGATGAGCTAAGATCTGGAAACTTTAAGCAGATGCATCAGAGCAGTGAGTAGGAATTACTCAGAATGATTCTTATCCCTTCCACTTATTAGGGCCTCTCTATGAGATTTAATATAACATATGAAGTTATTAGATTCCATTTTATTTTTCAATTCTCCTCTCCCTAAATTTGTCACCACTTACAATTCACCAAAAGTGAAAATTTGGATTATTGGTTTATCCCTAACAGTTTCTAAACCTGCTTACCTATAAAATCCCTTCACAGGCATATTCCCTTAAAAACTATCAAATTCATCATAAGGGCAAATTTTAAGGATAAGAATTTTAAGCCATATCAAAGTTCTTCCCCGAGAATCGCAGGGACATTTGCCTTAAGGAAACATGTTCTGAAGTCCAGCTGGCATGGCGAAAGCCCACACAATCCTGGAGTTATTTTAGTGCTCTGTGATATTTTTATCCCTTCTCTTTGTCCTCCTTTTCTATAGTATCACTTTCATGTGTATGATACTAACCCTAAAAGTGATACACACAAAAAAAAATATATCTACAAAAACACATGAATTCAAAACCTGTACATAGCTATATTTTCGTGTTGCTATGTGCTTCTGATCATTGATCTACATACACACATATGCTCTTAAAATGAGCCTTATTTAATTTATTTTTGCAATTTCATTTTACCTTAATTTGCATAATAGCAGTTAGTGAAATGCATACTTTTAATGATCATTTACTGCTTATTTTTACTTCTGTCAAAATCAGATATTCTTCATCTTTTGTTGTCCTGGCCCCACACACTATTCACAATCCATTTCCTTCAAAACTCCCCCCGCCCCCCCAACCCTGCATGCAGTGATTCTCAAACTGTAGGAAAAAATGCTTTGAGGCTATTTTGAAACATCTTCTGTCCTCTCCTCTCATTTTAGGTTTCTGGTGTTTTCCCTCACAAAAAGGTCACATGCCATTATCTGTTGGGAAATCAAGAGTCTAAAGTCACTTTCCACTTTTGACTATTTCTCACATGGTCTTTGGGTATTCATAACCTGACATATAAAATTGGTAGAAATTAATTTTTTAAGTAATAAGCTTTTATCATTTGAGAAAACATTGTCAGTTGTGAACCACATTTTCAGCTTCTGTTACTCTTTCACTATTAATTATATTTCAGTGACTATTGCCAAACACATTTTTGTTGTCTTTGGTGATATTTTTAATAGATCCAAGTACCCTTGATGAGATATGCTTAGAATTCAAAAAAAAAACAAAAAAAGTTAAATTATTCTTTAAATGAGACTTCCTACATCACTAAATTTTAAAATTTCCTCAGTTACCCATAATATTTATTGAACAAATTTCCTCAACTATTTTCTAGATCTCTCATCTTTTCTTGTGTTATAATTAGTTAGTGGTTATCCACGATGGGACATGTTGTTCTGATTAGCTCTTTTTCAATTGCTTAATTACTTTTCTTTGCAACTCGAAAAATTCGTTTAGTTCATCTGTAGTGTCAACAGGTTTAGAACTTGGTTACCTCTCCAAGTTGTTGATTGTCTTTCCCTTTGGTATTGCAATTCTAATTCACTGGCCATAGAGTCTTAAACAGTGTACTTGTTGGTATGGGAGCTCAATTTATCAGATTCTATTCTTTTCCCCTTTTTTAGGTGATATTATGTTTTTATTGTACATAAAAATAAGTGATAACCTGCCACTATGATATTACTTCCTACAATGTACTATCTTTCCAGAATGTCATAGATTTGTACCATCAAATACAGTCATTTCTTTTTATAGTCATGCTTGATTTTTTTCTTGTTAACCTCCTAAGATGATCACTGCACAATGTATTAAAATAGATGAGCATATTATTTTTAAAGTATTTTTCAGCCCTCTAACAGACTTTGCCTGCTGCTTGAGGTTTAGGTATTAAACGATAATGATCCATAATACAAAATAATTCATGTTCATAGATCTCTCCAAGTAGGATTTTCGAGTAAATTAGAAGCAATCTTTTTCAGCCTAGCAACTTTTCTTAGCTACAGCACAGGACAGCTGCCATCCCTAGCCTTGATGCTGGGAGCTGCAGTTACTGAAGGTAAACACATTCCTGAACAAGTTAGAGTTCCACCTTTAACCTTACCAGCTGTGCCATCAACCCCAGTTACCTGGCCATGTAAGCAAGAGGGCTAAATGTCTTTTGTCTTGTCACTGGCTTTCCTCTTCATTAAAACTGTAGAGAACAATTGGAGTAACTATAAAAGACAGAGCCTGTTCCCAAGGTTAAAATGGGCCAGCCTCATATTTTGATTTGTTTTTGTAATGTTTTCTTTGGTCTTTCACAAAAAGAGACCTCCTGCTTCTTTTTCCTTCAAGCAGGGAAAGTGGCAGCTCTGCCTTGGACTATTGTGCCTTTTACTTTCTCCTCCCACAAGCCATTTAAGCTCCTTTGACCTGCTTCTCTATTTCTGGAGGTCTTTTCTTTACATTTGTGTAACTTAAAGGTGTCTAACTCCATGATAAGGAAACTGTTTGCCTGGAAGGTGTATCAGAGTTTCCAATTCTCACCTACTAAAGACTTCTTGCAGTTTTTAAATAATCAAAGGTGAGAGATTGGGGAGATTACATTCTGTCCTCCCTGCCCTAGGCTTTTCTCTAAATCCTTGGGGTCTGGGAAACTTGGTATAACTCCACATAATCTGTAAATTGTGGTGCTATGCATGTATTACATTCAAGGAGTCTTCACCCCATTCGATGAATATTTGTTCAGTGCCGACTATGTACTTGGCTCTGTCTGGCGTATGTCAATGAAAAACAAAGACAAAAACTTCTCCCTTCATTCAACTGGTAAAAGGAACACCTGCAATAAATAAAATGAGAAATTAAATGTATATTGGATAGCTATTAGTGCTATGAAGAAAAATAAAGGGGGAAGGGAGATAGGGAGGTAGGGGAAGGAATAACTCTAAATCATCCATGCAAAGACCCAAAGGAAGGGTGTTGCAGGCAAAGATTATTAAGCATAGGCCTGGCGACTAGAGCACACCTTTGGCACCTGAGGGGATTTTGGCCTTCTGGACTCTTCCTTTCTGGCTGAGAAATCTGTGCCCTACTTTGAGGGCCTGAGCTCTAGGGGGAGATGCTAAACTTATAGGAATTCTTCTTGTTTATCTCTGAAGCTGCCTTAGCACCCCAAAAGTGGCCTTCCCACAAGTCCTGCCCCGCCCCACTTGTGAACTTCAAAATTCTGTGAGATCAGACAGAGGGAAGGTGCCACAAGGACTTAGAGTCACAGTAGAACAAGAAAGGGTTGTGCATTCAAATACACAGAGGCCATGTAAGTGAGCACGGTTGATCATTAGCATTAACTGTGAGCTTGTGTGTCTTTAGGGGAGAGCCAATTCTCAGACACATTCAGTTGTTGCAACGTGGAAATAAAAGCCCAGTGTTTTCAAGTCTGATTTTTTAAAAAAAGATATCAATCCAAATATTTGTATGAAATTTCTTGATGTTTTAATGTTGACAACTAGTAATTCCAAAAAGCAAACAAAACCACTATTGCATTAGGCCAAACAAGAGCTATCTGCAGACTGGGTTCTGCCTGGGGGCTCCCATTCTGTGACTTCTGGAAGAACAATCTTTGATTCAGTCAATCATCGCCTATTTTATGGTGTTTATGGGAGAGTAAAATTTTTTTAACAAGAAGTGGAGCAAGGATGGTAAATAATTTCTAAATGGCACCCCAACTCTGATTTATTAGTATAGTAGTGGCTGCCCTGATCATTGTGTTTAGGATTCTGAGGCTCTTTCCGGGTCAGCAGAAAGGGTGCTGCACTGGATTACCAGTGTTGGATGACGGCACACAAGGCGTGTATTTGCCATTCCTCAGCCAGACTATTCCCATGACGGTTAGTGTTGATGGTGGAATAAACGTTTGCAGTTGCCCCTATTACCTTAGCTCTTTAATTCAGGTGTGCTTCTCTCTTGCTCCCCAGAGCCTGGGAAAACGGAGTGCTGGCTTTCAGTAAACATAGGGGTCCTGCCAGTCATCAGGAGCCTTTACTTGCAACTCAAGATGCATAAATCAAGACAACATATTCAACACTATAGGAGGAAGGTAAACAATCTGATCTATCACTCAGACACCTAAGATATAATTCCTTCCAATTTCTTATGATGTAAAAATATCAGAGCAAAGTTCTGCTACTCTAGACCAATCAGGCTTCACATTATGAGTATTTTAAATGTTGGTTGATATTCTAGCTCATTTTAATGTACCAAAATGAGTCTCACTTTAGAATAAAAATAACCCTTTAGAGCAAAAGCCCTTCCTTTATTTCCTGGATCAATTGTTGTGAAGTTACTACCCCACCACAGTCTCTGCATTCATGACAGTGTTCTGGCTCCGTGGGCTGTAGGTATTCCTTCTCAAGAAGGAAGACAGACCAGTAAATAGGCAATTAAAATACTGTCTGGGCTGGGTGCTATGGCTCACACCTGTTAATCCCATGACAGTTGGGAGGCTGAGGTGTGAGGATCATTTGAGGCCAGGAGTTAGAGACCAGCCTGGGCAACATAATGAGACCCTGTCACTACAAAACAATGTTTCAAAAATTAGCCAGATGTGGTGGTGTGTGTCTGTAGTCTTAGCTATTCAGGAGGCTGAGGCAGGAGGATCACTTGAATGCAGGAGTTGCAGGTTACAGTGAGCTATGATTGTGCCACTGCACTCCAGCCTGGGTGACAGAGTGAGACTCTGCCTTTAAAAAAAAAAAAAATTGTCTGATCTGCAGATGATCAGGGCATGTTAAGGAAGCTCACAGAAGGTAAATGGATCCCAATCTGGGTCAGTGCAGAGTATAAGAAATGGAAACATTAAGGGAGAACTGGACAGTGTTTATTTAGCACCATCCAGGGAGAAACAACCCAACGTGGGCAAATGAACTTTCCAGTCATAGGGAAAGCATCCTTTCAAGTGGAGTAGAAATGACTGGCCATGCTTTGCCACAGAGCAATGAAATATCTCTCCCATGCTTACTAATCAACATTCTGATTATTAGTATCTCTTTCTGGTATCTTAATCCCAGCAAAGGGATGTCCTGCATGGGGAATACAGGCACACTCCAGCAACTAGAGTTGAATATTTCACACTGAATTACCGAGGCCTCTTGTGAGCAGATTGACATGAATCATTTTCCTGAGGCTTTTCAGCATTGAGAAATTGACAGGGCTGAGGGCCAGGCTGGGGGCCCTGCTAAATTCACCAAAGGTAATGTCACCCAGGAGACTTCTTGACAGACAGTTGTCAGCATTCTCCCGGAAGCACCCTAACCTTCTCTGCAGCCCCTTCACAACTCTTCACAGCGGGTGTGATGAGTATGAACCGGATGTCACCAATCAGCTATGTAGAAATATAAACCCTCCTTATTTTCATGACCACACGTTTTTATGACAAGCCCCATTACTGCTCAACAGCAGAAAAACTAAATTTGGTCCAATCAGAACTGGTATATTTTCTAGTTTCTTCTAATTTGAAATTGAGCAACTCTCTCAAGTAAATATTTAATCAAATGCAGGTATGGTTATTTTCTGTCCCTGTCCAGTGTTCTCTGTCTGCCTACAATCCCTCTGTCATCCATCAAACTCTCATTAGGCCTCTGGTCCATCACTTGTGTGGCATGAGACCTAAAATTAAAGCCCAATATTATGTGCTGCCTTGACATCTGGGAATACCAGGAGGACCTCAGATGGCCTAATCCCACATTTGCCTCCCCACTCTTGCTGCTGTGGTTGCCGTCCCCTAGCCAAACAGCACCCCTTATCCAGGCAACCGAGCACAACTGTTCCTGCTTATCCCTGAGCAGTGGGCTCCAGTTCCCTGCCTGCCCGTGAGTTACACACACAAGCCAACCATGTTCCCTCACAGGAACCAGCCATCAGCTCACCCTCTTGACATTACAGAGCTGGCCTTTCACAGCCCCAGAGTGTTCACTCGGTTCTCAAGTGTGACGCTCGTGTGACCCTGCATGACATACAGTGTTCTCTTCTCCCGAGCTATGAGTCCATGCGACTAATAAACTGCTATCACCTCATATGCCCAGTGCTGGGAGTCATATGTTCAGCTATCCCAATAACTCTAAGTCAGAAATCTCTTCTCCATCAATGGGGTAAACAGGAGGTGATTAAAACACCCTGCAACAGCAGCAGGGGAGGAATGGAGAGTTCAGCTATATGGCTGGCTGCACTTTGGGTATAAGGGTGTTCCTTCAGCTAGATCTGGCCGCTAGCTAGAGTCCTTACCTAGTATGGTCTCTGGCTCTGCTGTTTTGTTACTGCCTGCTCTTTGGAGTAGTCTGTTAGATGGTTGATGACATCCCAGAAAGGCCTTGGGCAGCTTTGTGTCTGTTACGAGGTGGCTGATAAGGACCTTTGCTACCTAGTCCCCTTGTTAACTCCAGTCTACAGGAAACCTAGGAATTTCTCCCAGTTTAGCTTGGCTCCACAGGAAGCTGGAGATGAGCTGTCCCTTCTCCTGACTCATGTCGCCACCTCATCAGGGTCCTTCATGCTACAAAAGCAACAGGGGACTCTGCAGATTCTGTTGCTCAGCAAACTCTAGAAATGGTGTGTCAGTTTCTTACTTGTTTTCCTACAGCTGTGACACTAAAAATGACGGTTTAAAATATGTTTCCCATGTGTAGACATGCGGTCAGAATAAATCATCTCACTCAAATGTCCTCTTTTCCTCTTTTTTGTGCCCTCTCCTAACTCTCCATCCCATCACAGCCAGGCTTCCTGAAGGGTGGTTCTGTGCCCACTTCTCCTACTTCCTCACATCACATTCACTCTTCACTGCAATGTGACTCCAGTCCTTGAGACTCTTTTCCATGAAGTCAACATTTATCTTCAAATTTTCAAATTCAATGCCCGTTTATGTCCTGGTCTTATTGGAGCACAGTGTGGCTCTATGTTTCACTGAGAGATAGCTGCTGCCCTGTCTATGGGACAGCATACTTCTTTTTTCTCTTCCTACTTCAATAAACTTGCTTTTGCCTTACTCCGTTGGCTCTCTCTTGAATTCTTTCCTACAGGAAACCAAGAACCCACTTGGCCTTCAAATGGACCCCAGTTTTTGGGTCCACTTTCCTGGATCCCCAACACCCAGGATGCTGCATTAGGATCGCTTACACATCATCTCCTATGCAAGACTATGGGTTCCTTAAAGGTAGGATACAACTTTGTATTCTGACTTCCATGAACAGGGCTTAACACTATTGACCAAGGGGTTCGATAAATGAATTATTTGGTGATTTAAGAAATTAATCATTTCCCTTCATCAGGTGCTCAGAGATTCTAGGCCACCTTTGCTTCAAAATCACCTTACTTCAAAATTATTCTAATCTCATTTCTTCCTCTGTTAAAAATTCCAATTTCTAAATTGGGAGATTAAACACCATCAGTTGACTGTCAGTGATGAAACTAAGCTAGTCGACTGAAAATTAATTACAGTTTGTTATACTTCTAAAGAGTATTTGTATTTTCAAACAAACCACTTGTTAGGACATTAGGATGAAATTTTAGTGATGGAATATAAAGTAGTATAGCAGGAGGAGGGGGTGTAGTACAGTATGGTGGGGGAAATAAATTTGGGGAGAGAGTTTCTTAGCATTCTTTAGGTAACATTAAGTGGGTACCCAGCCTTCACTGGTAAGTAAGCTGAGGGTCTATCCCTATCATATCAGGGGATTTGACTGGAAAAGCATCCAGAAACTTTTTATAATTAAGCTATTAATAGTTGCTGAAATACTGGAAATGACAACAAAAAGGAAAAAAATCCCGATACATGCTACAACATGCTAAATGAGAGAAGTCAGACACAAAAAGACATGTATTATATAATTCTATATATATGAAATTTTCACAATAGGCAAATCCATAAGAGTCAGCAAGTGGATCAGAGTCTGGGGAATAGGGAGTGATTTCTAATGGGTACAGGTTTCTTTTGAGGTTGATAACAAATATTCTGGAATTAGTGGTGATGGGTGCAAAACCTTGTGAATATACTAAAAGCTACTGAACTGTACTTTTTACAAGGGTCATTTTTATAGTATGCTGAATTATATCACAATAAAAACATATTTTTAAAATTTATTTTTAAAAGTGATACACTAAAAAAAGCTGAGAATGGAAAAAAAAACAGCATGAGTTATCACTGCTATTAAAGTCCAAAAATAAAATCACACTTTCTAAATATGAATGATTAGATAGCCAGCCATTTAATAGCTTAATATAAAGCAGCTTTATAGGTCTTTTTCTTGAGTTTCCCAGAAGTCTTTTGCTGTATTATACCATTTATTCATAGGCTCTAAAATGTACGATTGTCAGTTAGTTGGTGTTTTGTTTCTGTTTTAAGCTTTCAATTTTCTCTAAATAATTTCTTTTAGTTTTATAATGCTCCCAATTTAGCTCATTTGATAAAAATAAAAACCTACACTATTTTCAGTTAAAGTCAAGTGTTCCTTTTGGCCATTAATCCCACTTTTAAGATGGACATTTATAACTATTCACACTGATGCCACAGATATCCTATAATTAATAACATTTTATGTTTCTTTTTATTTATCGTAGTGACATAACTTTCTATTATTGTTCACTATAAATGTCAGTTGTACAGAAGCGTAAATTGAAACAGTCTTTAGATAACACAAAAATATAGTGATTTTATGCTTGTAATGTCTTTCTAAAAGATAATGCAAAGTTGAGAGGTCATCGAACAAATGTTTATTGAAGATCTACTGTACAAAGCTACAGCTCTCAACCTTTTTGTGTTTCCGGGTGTACCTTGAAAACCAACTATTCTGAGCAGCCAATTTGGAGAGATTAAATGTACTACACAAGTCTGCAATAATTATACTACAACCCCAAAATATAATGGTTCACAGTGTCTGTAAAAGTATCCAGTCATCACGCCATCCAGTTGGTTGCCTTTTGCACCAAGGCTTTGTTAAAGGAGAAATAGTTACTTCCCTCACCGAGCTATTTTATACACTCAAAGGTAAGGGTTATTTTATGTTATAGTCAACACACATAATCCAGACCTACTCAAAATTTTCTAAAATCCTGATGTCATGTTTTTGGTGATATCTGAATAACACAGCCCCTCCTATTAACACGCTCTGGGATGCCAGTGCCATCCCTTTTCCCCCATCAGTATTTTCCTACACCTTCAAAAGGTACACATTTTCTTAGCTGTCCACATGGCAGCTGTCTTCCCACAGTTGTTTGACCTCGAACCATCATTTACCGCTTCTATGTTAGTTGTTACAAAGTTGAAAAAGAGAAACTAGCCTAGATTTTTGTGTTAGTCCGTGTGGGCTACCATCGTAAAATACTGCAGACTGGGTGACTGAAGCAATAGAGACTTACTTTCTCACAGTTGTTGGGGCTTGGGAGTCCAAGACCAAGGTGCCAGCTACTTCAGTTCCTGAAGGCGCTGAAGGGAGCCTTCCTGGTGTACAGATAGTTACCTTTCCCTGTGTTCTCACATGGCAAAGAGAGAGCTCTGGTGTCTCTTCTTCTATAAGGACATCAGCCCTATTGGATTACAGCCCCACCCTTATGACATTGTTTGACCTTTATCACCTCCTCAAACAGTCACACTGGGTGTAGGGCATCAACATACAACTCCAGGAGGAGGGGACACAATTCAGTCCACAGCATTGTTCCCATGGCTCTCCAAAATTCACATCTTCCTTGCATGCAAAATATGTTCATTCTACCCCAACAGCCCCCAAGGCCTTCACTCATTCCCAACATCAATTCTGAAGTCTAAAGGCCAAAGTTTCATCTAAATAGCATGTAAATTAGATAGGAATAAGACTGGAGGTACCATTTATCCTGAAGCAAAATTCCCCTGCAGCTGTGAACCTGTGAAACCAGATAAGTTAGGTGTTTCCCAAACACTTATAATGGCAGGACAGGGATAGGATAGAGATTTCCATTCCAAAAGGGGAGAAATTAGACAAAAGAGATGACAGGTCCTAAGCAAGTCCAAAATCTGGCAAGGCAAATTCCATTAGATCCTTAGGCTCAACAATAATCCTCTTTGGTTTAATGCTCAGCCCCACAGATCCACTGGGATACCGGTATAATGGTATCACCATCTTGGCTCTGAGGGGTGTCCTTGTTCACCCCCATCCACCGCAAAGGTGGCCCCACCGGTGAGGCACTTGCCTGCTGCAACCAAAAAGGAAACTGAGGGGGAACCCTCTTGCCCCCTGGGCTGCTGGTGGGAGTGGCAGCCCTGATGATCTCTAAATGACCTTCGGGGGGGTCATTGAAAAATTAACCATGTTCGAAGTGGAATAGCTTTATCATCCTATTCTACAGAATCTAAAAAGTCTGACAGCTTCCTCAATTTTGTCCTATCTCTGTTTCCTTCAGTGCACACTCATGGTGTTTCTGCTCATATAATCCCATAATCTCTCCATCAAGTGCTGGTTCAGCCATGCCGTTGATGTTACCCTCTGAACATGCTTTCTCTTTTTTTACAATATGGACAGGCTGAGAATTTTCCCCATCTTCAAGTTCTGGTTTCTCTTAACTTAACAATTGCTTCTTCAAGTCATCTTTCTCCCCTCACATTTTACTCTAAGCTGTCAGAAGTACCCAGGCCAACATTTTGCTTAGGAGTCTCTTCAGCCAAATATTCAACATCTTGGTTTGCAACTTCTACCTTCCACAAAATACTACAACACAATTCAGCCAAGTTATTTGCCACTTATAACTAGGATCACCTTTACTCCAGTGTCTGATAACCTGTTCCTCATTTTCATCTGAGACCTATTCAGAATGACACTTAATGTCCTTATTTCTACCAACATTCTGCTCACAGCAGTCCAGAGTCTTCTAGCATGTACCTCAAAACTCTTCCAGTCTCTACTCATTATTTGGTTCCAAAGCCACATCCACATTTTTAGGTATTTGTGACAGCACCCACTTCTTGGTACCTAAATCTGTATTAGTCAAGGTTTTCCACAGAAACAGAATCAACCTGGTTGTTGGTTTAGAAATATAATGTATAATAATGTGTGTGTGTTTATGTAGTTACATAAAGAGATTTATTATAAGGAATTGGTTTACATGATTATGGAAGCTGAAAAGTCACAAGATGTGTAGTCAGCAAGCTGGAGACCCAGGAGAGCCAATGGCGTAGTTCCAATGAGTCCAAACACCTGAGAACCAGATCTGATGGTGTAAGTTCCTGTCTAAAAGCCAGCAGGCTCGAGACCCAAGCTGATGTATCAGTTCAAGTCTGAAGGCAGAAAAAGATGGATGTTCTAGCTCAAGCAGTCAGACAGAAGGAAATCCCTCTTACTCCCAGAAGGGTTAGCCTTTTTGCTCTAGCCAGGTCTTCAACTGATTAGATGAAGCCCACCCACAATAGGGAAGACAAACTGCTTTACTCAAAGTCCATCAATTTAACACTTTCATAGAAACACCCAGAAGAGTGTTTAATTGAATATCTCAGCAGCCCATGACCCAGTTAGGTTGACACATAAAACTTACTGTCACACTTTCCTCAAACAGAGAGAATTTAATATAAGGAATGGGTCATAAAAATGTTGGCAGGGCTAAAAGAAGAAAAAGGGATAGAAGAACAAAAGGGGAAACAGTTACCTAGAGTCCATGCCCTTGTGGTGCTGAGGCTGCCAAGGTGTTGCTGCTGCCTCTGCAGGAAGTTCTGCGCCTGCATCCTCACTGACACCACAAGAGCACAGAGGCTAGAAGATGCCCAACTTCACTGCTGCAGTTGCTGCTGCTGCAGCTGGAGCCTAGAAGGGCTATGCTGCTAGCTCTGTTGCTGCAACCAATGTCCTATCAGGAATCCAGGAGCCTACATTTGCCTGCTTGCCACCGCTACTGTCCAGAGGTGCCACCACAAGCAGGAAAAAATGGTTTCTTCCCCTTTCCACTCTTCTGCTAATACCCTACCCAATGCCTCCCTCAGGCCACCAGCAATGCTTAACGGTAAGCTCTCAGCCACGGGAACCTGGCAAATATCATTTGCAGCCTTTCAATCTCCTGTGATTCAGAGGAGATCACAGGAGGACAGCCATGGGGCTGAAATCCAACGGCAGCGTAACCGGAACAGTAATAGTAACCCTATGATTGCTATCTTTTTCCCATGCAGTTTGTGCTACATGGAATATTGACTCTGCTTTTTTATTCTCCAAGTTTTACTTTAAAAAAGCTGTTGGGTGTAGCAAACATTTTTCAAGGCTTTATATCATTGAGGATATAATAACATAGGGAAAAAAGCACTCAATATTAGGCACTAAAGATGATTTTTCCCATAAACCAAGGGAAAACACATGAATGTAAACACCTTCCTAGGAGTTCTCTCTGGTCTGGGTCCAGGTCCACCTACCTGGCTCCGTGCTTTGCAGGCCCCTGTTGCATCTCCTCCACGTCGCTCCCCGCTCTCCCCGCCCCAGCCTCACAACTCACTCGCTCTGCCTCCTGGAACATTGCCAATCAATCTTTATTTGACAGGCCAATCCAGGTTTCCTTGTTTTCTCAGCCTTACCCATCAAGGTACTTTTTAAAATAAAATGTCTGTCCACCCCAGAAATGAATTTTGCCACAGCTCTCGATGGCAAAAGCAGTTGCAGTCGATTTTTTCTTAAATGGTCATTTTTTCCCTTCAGTTATTGTTAAGGTCTTTTTTTTTTATACAATTTTGATAATGTCAAGCCTCTTATTTGCAGCAAATTATACCTTGTCCTATATTGCATAGCACCATTCGCTCAACTCTGGATGTCATCTGCAGACTTTGCTGTAATAATGTGCACCTGAATTACACAGTAAAGTGAATTTTACACATCATTGAAAAGTTGGTAGCATGCCCCTGAAGATTTTCAGCACAGCAACTGGGAACCTCTGAAGTAGGAGATAATTAATTGCAAGTATGGCAGCACATACAATGAATAAGACCAGTCTTACACCCAGGTATGGTGGCTCAGGCCTGTGATCCCAGCACTTTGGGATTACAGGATAGCTGTAATCCTGAGGCAGGAGGATCGCTTGAGGCCAGGAGTTCAAGACCAGCCTGGGCAGCATAGTGAGAACTCATCTCTATCAAAAAATTTAAAAACAGCCAGGCATGATGGTCCCTGCCTGTAGTTCCAGCTACTGGTGAGGCTTTGTTATTATGCTTGATAATTTGATTGATTTCAGATGCTGATATTCATATTTCCAAATCTAGTCTGGAAGACTAAAGTCAATTCATGATTGCTTCCCTCCTCTCAGCAGCTCTCAGTGCCTGGGTTGGTACCACTGCCACAGAAGGCACTGGGAAACGGGAAGGATAGTAGTTTGGGTTGTCACAATGACTGTGGGATGCCACCAGCATTTACTGTGGGTGGAGGGAACCAAATACTAAAAGTCCTACAATTCTTGGGTTACTATGGCAAAAGAAATTTCTCATCCAAAATGCTAATAGTCCTCTTCATTGAGAAATATTGCTTCGTTCAATGTCTTTATTTGTAGGCTTATTAACCAGACCCAACCACTTCTGAAGAATGGATGAAAATTATTTCTCCTAATAGTCTAGAATAGTGCTTTGTACAGTTTTATAAAAATTAGGGATCAAGAGTAGCTTGTTGATATAACAATGGATTTATTGCTATGGTCCAGGAATGCAGCAATCCGGACCCAGATCCCCAGATTAATCTCCAGCCTGCTTAGCATGCTGTTTCCCTTACAAGGACTTCAACAGGCATTTTGCAAGTTGTCCTTATCCGTCATCAGCCTGCTTCCTCCCACATCCCCCACCCCTGAGATTGCAGAAAGTCCTACACAGAAAGAATAATTGAAAAATAGGAACAAAAATATCACTTCATTAATGGCTGAACAAATGCTTTATACATCAAGGAGAGCCTTTTCAAAAAAATTGGATTGAAGACAAAGGTTTATATTTGGTGAGGTTTCTACTCAACCTAGACTTTAAACCCTTATCTACCCATCCACTCTCATAAACACAGACACGACTTTCCAAGTGGCTGGATTGAGAAAGAAATTTAAAGGAGACAGGAAGTATGGCTAAGTAGCTGGGCCAAGCCTTAGTTTAATTTATCAAGTTGATCTTGTTTATTAGTCAAGAGACAACTGTAGAAGGAATAAGAAATGGAAAAAGAGAGAAATCTGACCATGATCACCCAAAGATGCAGGCCCTATCCAGTCTATATCCTAGTGACAGATGGAGGAGAGAGAATGCATAAGATGAGAAACAAGGCTGAGCTTCCCAACTCTAAGTCTAGAGCTTCCCAGAATGCTGTAGTGATCCTGTGACCTAAAGAATGATCTTTTTTCTCTGACCCTTCATTTCCTTTCCTCCTTCAGAGAGATGGAGAGCCAGGATGAGAGCTGTCAGAAAAAGGTCTTGGAAGATGAGTGGAAGAACTCTTGTGCCCTACATCTTAAATCCTTACGTGGTTTTTTGATCAAAGGAAACCATAAGTCGGGTTTTAGGATGTCTTGCACTGAAACTTGGTTTTTGGAGATATGCAATGCATTCCAGAAAAAAATAAATAGATGAAGCCATGTGGAAAAGTATTGGAGGCAGGCATAGCAAAGAGGAGAAAGGTTGACTAGCTATCTATGGGTAGAATTAGCAATATTTGGTGATGAAGTGGGTGTGGAAGCTGGGGAGAGAAGGGAGTCAAGTTAATAACCAGTTTTCAGAGTGGGACTATTCACTGAAATATAGAATATAGGATTAGGAATAAGTTTAGGACAAGAAAATGTCTTTTTAGCATCAGGTTAAATCTTGATGAGGTGAGATACCCAGGTGAAGATGTCCAGGAGGCAGTTGGTATATGGATCAGGTGTTCACTAAAGAAATCTAGATCATTTATTTCTTTGTCTGACTTGAAACTTCTACTTATTCTTCATGTTTCAACTCAAATGTTTACCTTTGCTGACCCAAATGTGCAAAATTACACATAGTTATTGTTTCCAACACATTTTATACCTCTTCTGATAAAGCACATATCATATTTTGTTATTCTTAATTGCTCTTATATCTTTTATAATACAAGACTTCCTAGATCATGACTAACTCATCTTTACAACCCGAGCAGGTAGCATAGCCTAAATCAGTGGTCCCCAACCTTTTTGGCATCAGGGACTTATTTCATGGAAGACAATTTTCCATGGACCAAGGAAGGAGGGATGGTTTCAGGATGATTCAAGCGCATTACATTTATCGTGCAGTCAAACCTCTCTGCTAATGATACTATGTATTTGTGGCCGCTCCCCAGCGCTAGCATCACTGCCTCAGCCCCACCTCAGATCATCAGGCATTAGATTCTCATAAGGAGCATGCAACCTAGATCCCTCACATGTGCAGTTTACAGTAGGGTTTGTGCTCCTATGAGAATCTAAGGCTGCCTCTGATCTGACAGGAGGCGGAGCTTATGCAGTGATGCGAGCAATGGGGAGTGGCTGTAAATACAGATGGAGCTTCTCTCACTCACCTGCTGCTCACCTCTTGCTGTGTGGCCCAGTTCCTAACAGGCCACAGACCAATACTGATCCACAGCCCTGGGGTTGGGGACTGCAAGTCTAAATAATACTTGTTGAAATGAAATGTATAAATATTTTTGTTAAATGGTTGATAGAATGTTCTTGGAAATTTGGTAATACATATGATATTTAAGGTAATTGGCAGGTGGTAATTTAGTAACTAGTCAATATTCCCCAGTCAGTGGTTTTCTGTTTCCTGAACAAGCTAAACTGACTCCCATTTTAGATTGTGGCATTAACTGTTCTCTCTGCCTGGAATGCTGTTAGTTCAGATGTTTCTACTATTATTACTTACTGTCATATGGTCTCCTCAGAGAGACATTCTAATGCAAAGGAATGCCATCCTGCCCAGAACCCTAAATCTTATCACCCTGTTCTGCTTTCCTCATTGCATGTATTGCTGCATGATTTATTTATTTGCTTATTGTCTGTTTGCCCCATACATTGTTAAATCTAAAAGAGAAGAGAACTCCTCTGTCTTATGTCCTGCTAGATCCCTAGTGTCTACACAAGTAGGTCCTTGGTAAGTATTTGCTGACTGAATAAAAGAAGCAGGTTATCTCCAAGGCACAGAAAAGATGTTGCCATGAACATTTGCAGAAACCTTTGGATTTGCTCTAATTTGGATTTGCACATTGAGAAATAAAGACTAATGTGGTGGGTTTTCACGTCCTCATGTTTCTTTTCTCTCTACCAGCAGTTTTCTCACTTTAGCGAATCCTGAGGCATACACTCAAGAATCCTGCTGTCCTTTATTTTCACAGCTGAGTTGCTGTGACTACAACTTCAGCAATGATAGACTAGATTCTTTCTAGGATCTCTTCATTGGCGATTTTATTTCATTTAGTGATGCTTGGGAATATGAACAAAAAATAAACATGCCATTTGTTGCAGGTTCAAAAATCTCTTCTACATTAGCAGGAAAACAGAAAGAACATCTGAAGGAACCATATGCAGTACAATTGCTGCTGCCTCAAGAAATGTGACCAAGACTCTGTAACACCCTGACTGCACAGTTTGTAAATTGCCTAGTTAAGTCTGGACTCAAACTGTGTTACCTACTTTTAAATTGTGTTTAATTTCTTAGTACTTTAGTCTTGATAGTGTGAGCCCATTTACTGTGACAAAAAGGATTACCTTTAAGTTGGTCTTTTACTTTAAGTAAGTAATATTTCTCCTTTAATGAGTCTAACAAAAGAGGGCTATAGTTTATTACCTATGGGCAAAATTAAAGAAAAAGAGGACTCTGAAGCACATGGGATTCTAAGAACAATCCACGTGAGTACACGTGCATTTCAACACATAGTAGGTGTTGGGAAGTTGATAAATAAATCATTACAATGATGGGACCTGGAAAAACCAATCTTGGGTCATGAATACATATTCAAACATGATTTAGAATGTATAAGCTTAAATTGAAAAATTTGAAAATATTTTCTCCTAATCTACATGAGTCTAAATACTTACCTTTCTTTAATAATAATAATTTCAAAATTAGTACTCATCAAACAGTTTGGCAATCATTGCAGTAGCTATTAAAGATTGATTTTAAGAAATAATACTAAAAGGATATTCCTCTTCAAATTACATTCATTTATTCATTTATATATTTAAAAAAATTCTTTAACACTTTTTCTTGCAATAGAGTGCTAATGTTCTCTCTCTCTCTTTTTTTTTTTTTTCTTTGTAGGATATTACATTCCCACCTTCCTCTGGAAGTTAAGATCTATGCCAGCAATAGTTCTCTAAATTTGTCTCCATCTTTCACATTCCATTCTTCAAAGATCTCTTGAGATTTTTGGCATCTACACTCCACTTAATTTTGCTTTGGAATATTTAACTAGTGGTCCAGTCCCAAGAAACCCATCAAACTTCACATGTCCTTACTAACAAATAGACATTGAATTTCTCATTGATTTTACTGATCTCTTGAGAGGTGTGCTCCCTGAAGGCAGCACTTTATTTTAACTGAAAAGGGCACAGTTAAATGATATAGAAAAGGCATTTCTGAATTTTAAGACTAGCCCTAAAATTGACATGAGGTTAGTTCTCTGTAGAAAAGATTCTATTTTATTTACAAAGTGAAATTGCTTTATTCCTTACAATAATATCAGAGAAAGTTTGCTATTCTTTACGTTCAGTCTCTTGCCGTAAGTCAAATAATTAACTTTGGGAGGAGATCTTTGAAATGAACTTATTCTGTACCCTATGGACAGAGACTAGGACTTCTTTGGAGGCCCTATCATTGCATCTTTAGAAACCCTTTAGTTATGTCTCACCTAAGAACTATGAGGGAAGACAACAGGCAACAAACTGCGAAATAATATTATTCTGTTTTCTGGAATCCTCAAGTGATTTATCCTCTCAATTGTCTCATCTTCATACTCTCATATTCTTCTGTGTTTTACAGAAGGAATCAAACTTCCTTCCCTCCCAAACTTTTCCATTGTGACTTCTGGAAACCCCATCAGCGGACACTCACTTCATTTCTTTGCTTTAATTAAAATCCAGCATTCTCTATGGGGACATTGCTTTCCTTAAAACATGCTCAACTAGAGGCTGGTCATTTCCCCAAAGTTAGGTTATCACAGGATTTAGAAGAGGGTTGGCATATTTTTAGCTCCACCTTGCATATCCCAAATCATTGCTCATTTACTTTAGTATAAAAACTTCTTCTTTAGGCCGGGCGTGGTGGCTCACGCCTGTAATCCTAGCACTTTGGGAGGCCGAGGTGAGGGGATTGCTCAAGGTCAGGAGTTCGAAACCAGCCTGAACGAGACCCCGTCTCTACCAAAAATAGAAATAAATTAATTGACCAACTAAAATATATATATACAAAAAGCCGGGCATAGTGGCGCATGCCTGTAGTCCCAGCTACTCGGGAGGCTGAGGCAGTAGGATCGCTGAGCCCCAGAGATTGAGGTTGCTGTGAGCCAGGCTGACGCCACAGCACTCACTCTGGCCTGGGCAACAAAGTGAGACTCTGTCTCAAAAAAAAAACAAAAAAAAAAACTTCTTCTTTAAACATCTGTCTGTCCATTCAGCTATAACATCTAATAACCACCACCACATCCATTCCGGAACTTCCTCTCTACCCAAGTCCTATCATTGTCTTGTTTGGCTTCCCTTCCACACATATGTGGTTGACTCATCTAACACCTTAACCTTATAGGTTCTTGATTTCCTCAGCTCTGAGACCTATGCTTTTTCTTGAATTCAACCTCCCCACTGCCTACAGGCCAAGACAGTTGCTATGGCCTCAACTGGTTTGATATTAAAAATCATAAGCTTCAATATCCATATTCTCTAATCCTTATATATTTTAACATATGAGTTGAGTATCCCTCATCTGAAATGCTTGGGACAAGAAATTTTTCAGATTTTGAATTTTTCCAGATTTTAGAATATTTGCATTATACTTACTGGTTGAGCATCTCTACTTTGAAAATCTGAAATTCTAAATGATTCGATGAGCATTTCCTTTGAGTGTCATGTCGGTGCTCAAAATGTTTCAGATTTTGGAGCATTTCAGATTTCAGATTTTTGGATTAGGAATACTAAACCTGTCCCTTATTTCTTACTTCTACTTTACTTACTCTCTGACCTCACAGTGATCTAGACCTCTTATCTATTTTCCAAATGTATTAATTGTTCCTGTTTTAAATCTCCTAATCTTTAGAATAAATCATATAACATGCTATAGTGCAACACATGATACAACACTCACGCCAATATCTTAAGAGTCTTCTGTCATTCTGACATGCATACTCAGAAAAATCGTAATCCTGGATCAATACTGTTGTCAGCTTCTCCATTCCTATATCCAAGCTGCTGAATACAGTGGGAGAAAACCCAGCAGCCAAGAAGCTGATTCTATTACAAATGTACAATCTCTAATCTCAGTAGTATCCTCAGGGATGACAACACCCATCCACATGATGCTAGAGTCTGCTTCCTCTCCCATCTTCTATTACTGGTTTATACTTTTAACACCACTCAGGGCTCCTACTCCTCCACATGTTCCTTTATTTTCAGCAGACCGCTCAACTTCTATCTTAGGGTAAAAGTAGGAAAAAAAAAAAGACACAAAGATGAAATAAAGCCTTTTAAAACTTCTTTCTACCCACCCCCACAACACATTTATCTTCTCTGGCTTTTTCTTACTTCTCACCTATCTCAGTGGAACTGTATCCCACGCCCTGTCTGGGGCTAGTCCTTTTCCTGTACCTTGGATTCCATTTCTGCCTGCCACAGTTTTTGGTTCCTTCCTCCTTTTCTAATACTTCAACTTTACTCTTTTCTCTAGATCTTTCACTGCAGTATAAATAGGCTCAAGTCTCTCCCATCTTAAAAACAAAAAACAAAACAAAACAAAAAACGTTATTCAGCCACATGTCCATCTCTAGCTTTACCCATCTATGCTTCTTCCTCTCATCGTCAAGTACCTTAAAGATGCTTTCTCTTTCCATTGATCATTACCCATTTGCTCCTGAATTCATTTCTGGCTTTCAAAGCTTTCACTCTCTGGAAGAGATTCCTGCTCCTAAGTTCCTAAGTTCAATGGAAACATGATAATTCCTTTTTAATGTGACTATTCTGATGTATTACAAAATTGACCACTCCCTTTTTATCCCACTTTATTTTGAAATTGTTTTTTTTTTTCCTTGACTTCAGCAACAGTAGTCTGTTATATTTCTCCTTCCTCTAAGTCTCCTTCCAGGTTCTTCTTATTCTCTCAATCAAGCGAATGTTGGTTTTCCAAAGGACTCCATCCTTCGCCCTTTGCTCTAAGTACTCTCTCCCTGAGGAATCTCTCTCTGGGCTGCAACCACTACCAATCTAGTTACATCTGTTGAGCTCCAGATCTGATATAGATCATTGCCTACTTACATTAACAGCTCCATTTGGATATTTCATATTTCCTTCCAGTTTAGCAAATGTTAACATTAGCTAACACCTATGAACCATGTAACACTCCCAGATTCTATTTCTCAACTTATTATCACTATGAAAAACACCATTAGTCCAAGAAACAACCTTGGGCATCAGCTTTAACACTACCCTTCCCCTACTTCTTCACCACCCCACCCTGTCCCATATTTATTTAATAAATCATCAAGTCTTGCTAATTCTATCTCTATGTACATTTGCATTTAAATCTCCATATCAAATTCTCCTGCTTTCCATCTGCTCTTTCTAATTTCTCATTAGACCTACCTCCACCCTTGTATCTCCCAATCCAGGTCCTCTCTGTTGTCAGACTGATATTTCTAAAATGCATAACTGAGCATGCTAGTCCCTGCAAAAATAATTCAATTGTTCCCCATTGATGTTAGGACACAATTCTTACTCTTCAGCATGATAGATATACAGGCTCTTCATTGCCTGAGCTCGTCATCCTTCTCTGGCTCCTTTTCTTGAGTATTTCCCCTTGCACCCTATTCTCAAGCTGTTCTAGCCACCTGTAATAAAAACTTCTTTTTGGAAAGGAAATACTAGGAAACACAGAGAAACCTCTGGAAATTATCAAGTCCTCAAAATTCCTTTCTGGAAATGGAGTATGTTAGGTGTGCTTAGGGTGGGAACCCAGAAAGCCTGTATAGGTTGGAATGCAGTTAATACAAAACTTAGATAGTGATTATAAAGCTTGTAAAACAATAGCCGCAGGAGTCTGGAGAATCTGGAGGTTGTAAATCTAACTCTGACCATAGGCAGTTACAGAACTGGGTAATGTTCAGAAAAAGAAAAAAAAATTCACCCTCTCCAAACTTTCATCCAAACCTCCTATAAAACCCACCACTCTCCTCTTTTGTCTTGTGGATGCTTTTTAGGCCTCCACACATCTGCACCCAGATGCTCTAAATAAACGGCATTTTGTTACACATGAGGCTTCATGTGTCTCCCTGTCGGCTCCAGACCTAATAGAGTAGAGTTGCCTGTTTAGCCTCTGGATCTATTCTCTAGGGGAACTTGCTCGTCCACTGTCCTCCACGTCCTTGGTTTTCCTTTCGAAGGTTCTTCCTGTCCATTATTCAACATGAGTATGTTGGAATGGGCACAGGGAGGTGGGGGTAGGGGTGCACAGCTTTTGGAGCTGCCTCCTGATAGTGCAAGTTTGGGCTTTAGGGATCTAATTATCAATATAGCTTTTGAAGGCAGGTTTGTTATTTCATTGGCAACATAATTCTCTAAAAATTGTGGTAGACTCCCTACATATATTTGCTTTTGATCAGTTTTATATTTTCATTGTTCCAACAAAAGATCCTTTTTAGATAATATTTTTAAACTTTAGAACTCCCTGACTTCTATTTATTGGTCTTTGGGCCATTCTACCTCCCATAAAGTCTCCCGATTTCATGGCAGCAGCTTGGGGCCAGGTGAAATAATTGTCTTGGGTGTGAAGCCATCACCCATATTCTTATTTTTTACCACTGAGCTGTATCTCATGGTTTGGCTGCCATGGCTTGGGACTACAATTTTATCACCTAAAGTGCTTATCTTAGAATAGGCACTAAGGTTGCCTATTCTAAGACACCTCTTACAGCTGCTTCAGTGTGTGGAAGTGCTTGACAGGATTACTGTGAGGCTCCTCCCAGACTTTAGCCAACTGTATCCTCAAGCCATGGGCAGAGAGCCTTCTTGGTAGAGTTGTAATCCTTTCCTGCTCTGCCTTAGGTTGACTAGCTCCAGACTGAGTTCCCCTCTCAGAGGCTTTGCTAAAAGTAGCAGAAAGCAGGCAACTGATACTCCAGGTATGAAATGTTTCTATCCATTCTCTTTGGAGTTACAGGCTCAGGTTGCATGTGCTCTGCCTTTCACAACAGTCAATAGTTTTACCAAACATTTTCCCATGGCCTAGCAAGACTCACCAGCTGTATCTTCCCATCTGTTGGGGAACTCTAAGCAGATAGCATATATTAATATTTTATATTCTGTTCTGTTCAGCTCCCCAGGTTTGATGGCTATGATAAAGGTTCACAATAAGAGTGGCTTAGATAACAAAAGAGATCATTTCCCTGTCATGGAATATATTAATATTAACAACAAGCTGGTAAGGCACCAAGGCTTTACAGCGTTGTCAGGACTGGGTTCCTTCTATTTTTCTTTTACCCCATCACTAGGGAGTGGACTTTGTGGCCCAAAAGGGCTCATAACCACATCTGCCATATTATCCAGGGAAAAAGGAAAAGAATTCACTTCACCAACACTGACACACAAGTCACCAAAGCTGGTCACATGGAGAAGCTGCAAGGGCAGCTGGGAAACACACAATGCATTCTGGGCAGCAGGGAGTCGAACACACTCATCTACTCTGATATTGAGAATTATATGGATTGCTTGTTAATTTTCATTTTAAACTTATAATTACATGAGTTGAAACACTAAAAATATATATATATATATAAACAAAACTAGAGAATGTTTTCTGCTCCATTCATGTGACCCCTATCTTTGGTAGAGTTTTAGCCTGAGATGAGAGGCATTGGTCGGCAGGATAGGAAGATTTGCATTTGACTTTACTATTAAAAATTTTTCTAATAACTGAATTTAAAAGTTGGATAAAAAACTTTAATGTTGGCCAAGCATGATGGCTCATGCCTGTAATCCCAGCACTTTGGGAGACTGGGGCAGGAGGATTGCTGGAGGCCAGGAGTTTGAAACCAGCCTGAGCAATATAGAGAGACCCCATCTCTATAAAAAATAGAAAAAAATTAGCCTGGCTTGGTGGCACAGGCCTGTAGTCCCAGCTACTTAGGAAGCCAAGGCAGGAAGATCCCTTGAGCCCAGGAGTTTGAGGTCACAGTGAGTTATAGTGACACCACTGTATTCTGGCCTGGGCAAGAGAGGGAGAGCCTGTCTCAAAAAACAAAACAGAACAAAGAAAACTAAAGTGTTATTTAATTTTTCCCTCTATCTCTAGGTAGCCCTGCACCAAAGATACCATGAATAATTTCCATTTAAAGATCTCCCTGAAAAGCTATTTCACAAATTGCCCTTTTCCTCTATTAATCTCTCTTAGTTTTCCAGCCAAAATGAATCTGTCAAACTTCACATTTCCATAATATAAAGCTCCACAGATCCACACTCATGATAAACAAATTATATATGGAACATATATAATACTACAATATAAACTCTTTGAGAACTGAGGTTCTGTACCTTTATGTTAGTAGATACTTTGCAATTCTTCTTTCAACTTAATCACCTCTTATATATTTAAAGAGTAATTTTGGTGCCTACTCTCTCACCATCTTTTTTGTCAGTGCATGTATCTGAGAAAGGATAATAGGACTCTACTATCAGTAGAAGGAAGCTTGGATTATTAAGTTCAACATTTTACAGCCTATCTCGACTCTGCACTCAAACTTTATAGAACTAAAGATGGGATTTCCTGAATATTTTTAACTTCCTAAAACTGGAGAGTCAGGAAGACAAAAAAAGAAAAAAAAAAAATAAGGCTTACATTGAGCTTAGTCCAAAGGTTATAATGGGAATGTAATGGATAGTTCCAGAAAGCAGAATAGAAGAATCTTATTGAACAGTGTTTTGCTCCTACTATATACTTACTTGTAGGGTTGGTCCAAGAACCTACTATTCATTTCTCAAGTAATTCACATATTAATATACTTACATGGATAATTTACATAAGTTTATTTTTAGAAATCACGACCCATTTCAACAACCTGTCACATGATTTTCTATGGTTTAATTCCTGTGAAAAGCAATTAAGTCTGTTTAGACTCTAGCTATGATGATCTCTAATTTTGTAGATCCGTAACTTGTTTATACATTTAGAATGACCTTTATGTCTTTCCAACTATGCCATCTTTTACTGCAAGACAGTTTGGGTTCAAAAGTCCATCAATACTTAGTACTTGAAGTGCATATTAAACAGGTATCAAAAAGGGAGGATATAAGACAACACAGAAAGCAATAGAGTGTTTGAGAACACTGTATATGTTTTCAAACACTCCACCTAAGTTGTCTTCTTCCATTTCTAGTTTCTTATCTCATAATTCAAAAATCCTGGGGCCCTGTCACCAGAACATTTCTCCTAATCATAAATACCTAAACCCAATACATCAGGCAACACTAGATCTTGAAAAAAATGAAAGAATGGAATAACAGAAGAGCAGCTTAAATATATTTGAAGATGACAGATAGATAATTCTAAGACTATAACACTACAAACCAATTTTAAATCATATAATCTTGTAATGTTGTGCTGATCTGTGATCGATCACCTGCTTTATTTATATAAAATTTGAGACATATTCAAAGAGATCATTGAGTTATAATTTTTTTAATCAGAAGAAAAACATTTAGATCCTATGTGAGGAAAAGACAGAGTGTAGCTGGAGTTCTTCTTTGCTAGTTGATATTTCTTAATTACACTAACTTTCTGGCCATAAAATGAACAAAAGGATTCATTCAATCATGACATTAGTTATTAAACATGAGTTGTCCATGTATTCATTCCCCACATTTCAATAGCGCCTACCAAACCTTGCAGAGCCAAAAGATGAAAGGAGGAGATGATGATAGTAAGGAGATGAGCGATTACCACTCAGGCACTGAGGGATACAGTTGGGAAGGCAATGAGGGCACCGATTAATTCTTGCTGTGTTCTAGTCATTGTGGTAGATGCTTCATATCCTAGTAACAACTCCCTGAAAAACGTACTATTAATCCAAAAAGAAACTAAAATTCAGAGAGATTAAGTGACTTTCCCAAAGTCACAAAGCCAAGACCCATAGATCCCAATCAGGCCTGTCTCACATTACAATTTCTCTCTATCTGCTACACCAAGTGACCTCCCCAGAACTTTGCAAGGTGCTTTCAGCGCCAAGACATAAGTCTTGCCCAGGGAGTCGGAGAGAAACTTTCACAAAGGAGGGGCAGCTGGAGTCAAGTCTGGTGGAGTGAACATGAGTTCCACAGGCACACAAGGTTGTGAATGGCTTTTCAGACCATTGGAAGAGCATGTAAAAGACATAGAGGTTTTGAGAAATGTCAGATTTAGGGAACTGCAAGTCCTTTAGCACAGAAAAGCCACTGTAGACTCTACAGGCAGGCTGCCTAGATATAAATCCCAGCCGCTACACTTCTTAGCTTTGTAACTTGGATACATTTTAACCTTTTTCTTATCTATAAAATGTGAGTAACAATAGTACCTATCTAATGAAGTTTTTGAAGATTAAATAACATAATATATGTAAAGTACTTTACATAGTGGTGACAACCCAAGAAGGGCTGCATAAATACTACACATTGTTATTCTAAAACAGCTGGAAGGCAATGTTCTAAGGAGGTAGTGGCAGGAGACAAGTTTGAATGGAAAGGCTGAGGCCAGATCATAAAGTGCCTCCTATTTATATTTTATATAATTGGAAGGCCATGGAGAGATTTAAAGTGCTATTTATGTGTGCATATGTGTTTTATATAATTAATTTTAGTTATCATTTCAAAATATTGTTCTGGTATCAATGTGAAGAACAGATGAAAAGAAGTGAGATGTGAGGCAAGGAGACTGACTCTCTGATTACTACATTAATGCAGAGAAGGTACCACAAGGATCTGAACTGGAACTGAGTTAGTGGTGATGAAGAGGAAGAACAGGGCTGAAAATTACATAGCAAGTAGTAACAGTAGGACTTGGTTACAGCAGAGGCAGGCTAGAGCAGTTGGTGGTGCCAATTACAAAGATAGGAAATAGGGGAGGAGAAGCAGGCTTTGAAAAAGTTGTTTATATTATAAAATCATACTCTGTCTGAGCAATAAAAGAAATCAATATATTCAGTAGCAAAATACAGGTACAATTTTGTTTGAGTTACCCAGAGAATCATGCTTGAAGTGTAAAGTTAAAAATAAACTTCTTTGAGTAATGTGTTAATAGTTATAGAGGAAAGCACTTAAATTAAAATGTCATTGGCTAAAACTTCCAAATGGTTTAGTATCATCTACAGGAAACTTTTATGAACCTACAATCCTTTTAGGTAAAGTATAAATTCATGAAAAAAAAAGCTCACACACACAGGTTATATTATATTTATGATTTTATTTGTCAAGAATATAAAAATGTGTAGCCATATCAAGCAGAAGCTGACATATCAGCATAGAATCTCTTGGCTTCCAAAGTTCTGAAATAGGCACATAAATACAGACGATACTGCCAGATCAAGATAGTCTCACCACATCTATAATGTTTTATTCTTGATATGAATATGCACATGAATTGCATATGGTCACATGGTGCCGATTATCATTATTTACTCTGGATTTACCTATCTAAGGAGAAGTTACACTAGCACTTTACGCACTTCTACTTACAAAAATCTATAAAAGCATAGCTATCTCCAGGATTTTGACTCCAATTCAGGATCAACAAAGCAATCCTCTTGGGGGAAGGCCATTTCATCATAATT
Organism: Microcebus murinus; assembly: GCF_040939455.1. Taxonomy (NCBI): domain Eukaryota; kingdom Metazoa; phylum Chordata; class Mammalia; order Primates; family Cheirogaleidae; genus Microcebus; species Microcebus murinus. Next base: position 70,592,505 of record NC_134116.1, on the reverse strand, counting down.
CTAAGTCATTATAAGCATTAAATAAAAGCTAACTACTTGTAATCAAGTGTTCTATAATGCAGTTAGGAAATTAGATTACAAGTGTTTATTTTTAAAATAAATCCTTTAATTATAATGCCTAAGTCAGATGATAGTTAACATGAACAGAGTCAACTTTTTGGTTGGCATATGTTTTCAGCTATCTGGAACATTTGTGGACTCCTTAATAGTTTTCTCTAGAAATAATTTTTCAATAATAAAATAAGGACAGTAAAATAAGCAGAATATTAAATATTAATCTTATATTAATTAAGATGTAACATATATAAAATTTAATACTTTCCTTAAGGTATGAGCATTTATCTAATTCATAATTTTAAGGAAAGAATATGTCTAAGAGAAACTGTTTCATTTTTTTAACCACAAGGACTACCCAGAGCAGTTTCAGCACCAGGGATAGTAATCTTTCTGGATAGTAGTGAATGTCCTAATACAGTTGGGTAAATGTTATGTGTCTAACTTCAAATGAATAGCTAGGTTTATATGAGTGAGTATAACATGATAATTAACAGCACAGACACAAGGGAAACATTCAAAACATGTTTTTTGTTTCTTACTCTTGCTGTTATTCTTGTTATTTGTGAAACTGATGTAATAAAAAGCTAGTTATAGTTCTCCTTGGTCATAGACACCCATTAAATGTGGAAAGTTAATGATCCTAATTAAATATTTCTTCTTTTATAATATTAATTTTAAAGATAGCACAATAATGAATGACCATTTCTTGATATTAGAATAATACAAGAAAGAAAAACATAAAAAAATCATGAATTGAAATTCTTCAATCAAACTTAAGTAATGCTTATTACAAACATAAAAAAAAAGAAAAAGTATCCTTCCAAACATAGGCATAGGATTCCCATGTATTATGATTTTTCACCAGAATTTCATTGGTATGCTTTTCTATGTACTTTGAGGAATAAAATAATTAGTGAACTGTTGACCAACTGTAATATATTATATATTATTCTGTGCCTTTTTAAATGAGCATAAAAAAGTACACTAAAACCTCTAGGAAGTTAAACTATAATTAACTTACAGAAATTACCAAAAAGTGTTCATGTCTATGCCAAAATGACTGCAAATCTATGCATTAGAATTTTCTTATACCTTAAATTTGAAAGTGTAATTATTTTGAAAAAGTCAGCCAATTTGAACAAATTATTTAATGTATAAATACATATACTTTAACTAATACCTATTCTTTATTAGAAACTAGGTAATCTGGGTTCTGCACAATTTTGTGTCTGGCTATTTATTTGTTTATATGCCAGCAACAAATAAAGAAAAAATTTGAAGCTACAAATACCCAACATATTTTTAATGGGTGGATCTGTCTCTATGCTGACATACTATGGTTATTACGCCAATTTCTAGTTAACAGATATCTGAGTGTGGTGCTGAACCTGGGAACCTAGTACTTACAAATCCAATCATCAGGAATGTGTAGTTGAATGGCCCACATTCAGGAATCATACAGGTTGGATAAACTAATGATCCATTAACCTAAAAGTCTTTAACAGTTCTCATGAACCAAGGGGAACAGAATCAGTGGGAAAAGGGGTACACAACATTTATAGGAAAAAACAACTTGGTGCTAAAGCCTGACACCTTACTGGTATGCCATTCCTCCACCCTGGAGAGAACCGGTGCTGAGAGAGCCTGGCCTGAGGTTCACTGGCGATCACTACTACTGCCTAGCTAGTGGCCTTCGTTGGTCAGTTTTGAATGTAGAGATAGAAAGCAGTTACCTAATGAAGATAATTTTTCCCCATCCATGGGAGGATTTTGCTTAGCATTCACATACATGTTGCCACAGTACATTTTATTTACTAACTAACTTTAGTCATTAAATTAGTAAGCTCAGGTCATGGGAAACAAGAGTGGTGTCAACAGTCAGCAGAAACTCTACATAATTAGATCTACATAATGAAGATCTAATAATGAGTGCATAAATCATTTATTGAGGTTTTTTTTTTTCTTACTTTCAAAATATTTTGTGGCATCATGAAAACATGGTATAAACCCCCAAGGGAAATTTGTCTAGAGATTCGACAAAGCTTTGTCCAATTAGAAAATGGGTTACTGGAAAAACTGACTAAGATATTTATTGGCAGAATCTTCTTGAGAGAAACTGGCCTTTTGGCTCCACCTATATTCTCTTACCTCAGCCACACATTCCTGAGCATGTGTCCCTTAGGGACTAATGCCTTCTGCCAAAGGAACCAAATAAATAACACCTGAACTGAGGCACAGAATTACCTTTCTGCTTTTTGAGGATCTCAACTTTGGCCTATTGTTTACTTTGTGTTTCTTTTTGTTCATTATGTTTCCAGATTCTTGACTGTTCGCCCAACTCTAGATTGCCTTCCTGCTCTGTACCTGAGGATTTGTGGTTGTCTTAACTCTCTTTTCAGGTATGCCCCAACTATGGCTTGTCTCACCAGCTTTGACTCCTCACCATTGGACTCCTGCCCACCAGCTCTGGGTGTTGAACCTCGCATCTCCCTTTTAACATGGTTTCCTGCACTGAGTCCACGGCCATGGCTCCCCACAGCCTTTCTTTCCAGATTGCAGGAATCATTGCCTCATTCCGGATAGCGGACAGAATTAAGGCTATTGCTTTCTCCCCAATACTCTGTATTTTGCAAAGTACAGATCACATTTTATCACAATTTATCTCATTTGTCTCATTACAGCACCACCCTTCTATAATAAGAACTGTTCATTACCATTTTATTGGTAAGAAAACCCAAGCTCAAAGAGGCCAAATAATTTACTTAATGGCACACAGTGACAATTCAATACTTTGAATGCTGGTTTTGAGGTCTCTACCCCTACTTAAAAATTAATGTTTTAAGAAATTTAACAGTTTTTAGATGATTTCATTCTGGTTTAAAAACTCTTTGCTCTTTGTTCTTTAATAGTTGAGATTCCCTTGTATTGCAAATGATTTGTATCAAATTGTTGAATTTATTGAATTGTTAACTTTTCTAGCTTTTTATTTCCTTCCTCCTTTCTTTCCTTAATTCAGACATTTATTAAGTACTTACCATGTGTCAATGAGCACAGTGTGTTGCTGAAGAGTTTATGTATAAGAAAAACATAATCCCTGCCTTCAAGTAGCTGCCAATCTAGTGAGGAAAAAAACACATAACAAATGACTACAACACTATATATTTTTTTTCATAAAAATAAATATCATATAAACTATCACCTTCTGAAATCATAAAGTTATTTACACAATTTTTACTAGTCTGGCAGTGTCCTCTATTAGAATGTAGGCTACATGAGGACAGGGTCTTTATCTCATTCACTGCTATATTTCCTGTACCTTGAAACTACACATGGTTTGTAGAATAAATTCAATAGATACATGTAGTAAGGAATAAATGTTAGTTCTCTTTTAGGCTTTAAAACAATCATATGTTTCTAGTGAATGAAGATTACTTCTTAGCTACTACACATAAATTCAATGTATTTCACTTAAACTATTGGTTATTTTTAGTTGAACTCCTTTTAGGTTTTTCTAGCCTTATCAAATAGGCCATACGTATTAGATTAGTTAAGGGACATATAGTCTTTTAAATATAGAATTCACTTCATTTATCAATAAATATGTACTGTTAAATATATATATATATATATATATATATATACACACACACATATAAACATACCACACACACACACACACACACACACACATATATAATGTCCCTTTAATGTTGTCTCATTTCATGTTTCCTTTGTTTCATATTCATTAGTATGTTTTCTGATGAATCTAAAATGAATGTTGGCCAGGCACAGTGATTCATGCCTGTAATCCTAGCACTCTAGGAGGCTGAGGCAGGGAGATTGCTTGAGGCCAGGAGTTCAAGATCAGCCTGAACAAGAGCAAGACCCCGTGTCTACTAAAAATAGAAAAATTAGCCTGGCATGGTGGCCCTCATCAGTAGTCCCAGCTACTTGGGAGGCTGAGGCAGGAGAATCACTTGAGTCCAGGAGTTTGAGGTTGCAGTGAGCTATGATGATACCAGTGCAACAAAGTGAGATTATGTCTCAAAACATATGAATAATAATAACAAAATAAAAATAAAATAAAACAAAATAAAATGCCAGAGTTGTTACTATATAAAATATTAATATACTAATCTATCTGTACATTTTATTTTAGGTTAGTGCTTGCTTATTGAGTAGTAAATTGTAACAAAGCTGGAAGGGTTTGATGTTTCAATTATACTGACTAATTTTTGTTTTTAGCTGCTGCATTCTAAGTTCCATTGCATCTCTGCTCTTCACTTTGTTCTCTGTTATATGAGATTATATTTATTTTGGCATTTTTCTTACTTAAAGATCAAAAGTTAAGTAGGATTACATTTTATAATTTGAATGCTGAGACTATGTCTCTATAGTTAGCTTTCAAAATAGTTAACAGCATTATCCACAGGTGGAAAGTTAATATGTTTTATAGTAATTCAATATTAGATGTTTTCAGTTTAGGCATTAGTAGAGGTATTGGGGCAACAAAAGACATTATGAATTTTATAAATATTCCTGGGCAGGATAATTCCAAAGAAGTTATAGATAGGAAAAGAAAGCAAAGGTACAACAATATCTGTTGTTGACTCACTTTTTAAAAATTGGAAGTCACATGGATCACCTTAGCTATCACTAGGAAGTGCCTGCCATGTGAAAGATGCCATCGTGTGTGGGTTTATGACAGTCAACGTCCAATTCAACATGCATGTCTAAAAAACAATTTAGCAAAGTTAATTCCATGAAATCCCACTGTCCCTTTAAAAAAAGAAATCAGAGAAAACCCTCTTTTGGCATAAACAAAGTACTAAACTTGTTTACAAAGAAAGCAATAACAAAAGATTTTAATGAAAATGAAAAGAAGAGAAGCAGTCAGATATTGAAACAATGGGGAAAAAGTCTGGTTTAAACCATCAGATACATTTTGATAGACTGTTTACTTCTGCTGGTTAGTTAATTATAAAGGAGTATTTTGATATTATTTCATTAGTTTATTATTATTTGCATATTCTTTTGACTTTTTTATTTTTATGAAATTTCAATGAAAAATATTTAGTTATAATATGCCTTCTTTCTCCATGACTAGCAAAAAGCAAAGAAAAGTTATATTGCTAATTTGGTTTAATGTACTCAACACAGATAAAACATTTAAGTTCGAGATATAAATGGAAGTCATTAAGACTTATGTAAAATAAATCAATGTTGAATAGGGCTACTCAGTATAGAAAAATACTAAAGACATTGATGTCTTATTTATTGTTTGATGAAGGGAAATAAAGTCAACAAAGGAAAAGAAAATAAGTAGAAATTAGTGTATTTAATTATGTCATTTGAAAACTCACAAAACTCTACTAAGAACCTTTTTTTGTGTTAATCTAACACAAGGTGTCTCAAAAGTTGCCATACATACATAGGGAAAACGGGAAACTGTAGCTAAATGTACCTTTATTTACAAATAATTAAATGTGTGTGTGACTTTTGGGACACACTGTATAATTACAACTTCTACATCTATCAAACACTCATTACAGGCACTATTAAAAATGCTTTATGTTTTATCTCTTTAAATCCTCTAAGCAATACATATGATATAGTTACAGTAGTCCTCCCTTATCCATTGTTTTGCTTTCCATGGTTTCAGTTACCCATGGTCCAAAAATATTAAATGGAAGATTCCAGAAATAAACAATTCATAAATTTTAAATTGCATGCCATTCTCAGTAGCATGATGAAATCTCATGCTATTCCACTCCGTCCTGCCTGGGACAGAAATCACCCCTTTGTACAGCATATCCATTCTTTGCTACATGTCCCTCAGTCACTTAGTCTTGGTGATCAGATTGACAGTCCCTGTATTGAGGTGCTTGTGTTCAAGGAACCATTATTTTACTTATTGGCCCTAAAGCGCAAGAGTAGTGATGCTAGAAATTTGGATATGCCAAAGAGATGCTTTAAAATGCTTCCCTGAAGTGAAAAAGTGAAAGTTCTTAACTTAAGGAAAGAAAAAAAATCATATGCTGAAGTTGCTAAGATCTATGGTAACAACAAATATCTATGAAATTGTGAAGGATAAAGAAATTTTTGCTACTTTCACTTTTTCACACCTAAATCTGCAAAAGTTACGGCCACAATACATGATAATTGCTTAGTTAAGATGGAAAGGCATTACATTTGTGGGTGAAGGATATCAACAGAAATGTATTCCAATTGATGGCAACATGCTGCACCAGGAAACATTGAGCCTATACAAAGACTTTAGCAAGGGATCCCCTGAAAGGAGCAACACCAAGCCATTTACTACAAGTAAGGGATGGGTACACAGATTCAGGAATAGGTTTGGACTGAAAAATATAAAAATAACTGGAGAGGCTGCATCTGTTGATAAAGTAGCTGCCACATTTCTGACAGAGTTGAAGTTGATTAAGGAGAAAGGATACCTTCCAAAGTAAGCCTACAATTGTGGTGAAACTGGGCTCTTCTGGAAGAAGATACCCAATAAAACCTGCATTCATAAAAGTATAAAGGAGGCACCAGGACATAAAACATGGAAGGATAGATTAACTGTTACTATGTGGCAACGCTGCAGGGCATATGATAAATCCAGCCATAGTGCACAAAGAACTCACACACTCTCACAAACACAAACAAAAATTATCTGCCTGTGTTTGATATGGGGTTCAGCACTACATGTGGTTTCAAGCATCTCCTGGAGGTCTTGATACATATTCCCCTTGAATAAGGGAGGACTGCTGTATATTTTAAAGGTGTGGAAATAGGCTCATGGATAATTTGTCTGAAGTTGAACCCAATCTATCTAATTTCAAGACCCATTCTTTTAGCCACCATACCAGGCGTGCTCAAACTATGGCCCGGGGGCCACATGTGGGCCACCTAGCACATTTTTCTGGCTCTCTGGGTGTTTTTGCCACTGCTGCCTGTCCTGCTTTGCAGCCAACTTGTCCGGGGCCCACAGTGCACACTCTCCAATGGTCTGAGGGACAGTGAACTGGTCCCCTGTTTAAAAAATTTGAGGACCCCTGCACCTTATGATACTTCAAAGAATTATTTGGGATTAGGATGGGGATGGTAAAAAACAGTGAAATGTTTGGGAGAAAAGTTTTATTTTATAATGTAATCATGTGAGCTCTCATGTGTGTTTATGAAAGAAAACACTATGGTATGAATTATGAGGGCAAACTGTGTGGCCACTGTCTTACTGTGCTTCGTGGAATGCAAACAACCTGAAATATGCTATGTTTTGTATTCTTGTCACTGCAAAAGGAATCTGGCTGACCTTGTTTTAATATAAACAAAGAAACTGGTGATAAAGCTGTGGCAAACATATCACATTTCATTTACTTTTCACAAGATTAGATCAGCCAAACAGAAATGAAGTTTTATATACACGTTCATGTATATTTAACAGATACCTTAACACTAAATGTGATTAAGCATCTTGATCCCTTAAGTTCTACTTTGGCCTCATGATTGTGTTATTTAAGATTCATTTTTACATTAACAACAAAGGTGCTATATATAACATATACCTCAAAATATAAAATTAAACCCTCCTGTGGAAGGTACAGGTCAGATACTCTTTTGTTTCTTTTCACCTCTCTTTTCTGAGCCTGACCCTTCTGCTTGTTAAGAGAAAAGAGATACACTACAGTTCTGGGAAATCAAAGTATAAGCTTCAAATTGTCTCCATGTACTACCTGCCACTTGGTCAATGAGGTAGTTGTTTCAAGCTTTCTTCTACTAGTTAATACATGGTTGTTGGCACCACAAAAAGGCTCTAACCGAAAACTTCATGCATAGTACTAGGCTCAGATTGGGTCTATGTGCTGTTTCTTGGTTGAACCAAAGTTCGGTAAAGATGTTATCTCTCATTTTGAAGAGATTCTAATAATGAGATAACTATTCCAAAGGATTCTTGAGTATCACTTCATAGCATTTCTTCTCTTCCCCTTACCCAGGGTATATGCTTTTTATCATAATTATATAGAAATGTAATGGCAACATTTTCAATAGGAATTAGGAGATTACAAAATCTTTGCCAGAAAAGCATAATAAGGAGTGATATATTAATGTGACTATAAAATTAAATTTGGGTTAATCTTAACGAATACAATTAAAAACAATTTATTCCAAGTGACTTTTTTCCAGAATTAAAATGATTCCAAGGAAATAGAAAGGCTAATGGAATTTTCTGAACCTTTCTAGGCATAGAGATATATGACCAGATTGACTCTAGAGATGATATTCAAATAGGTTGGGAGCCATTGTCACAGGATTCCTGTCAGGAATAGAATGAGGTAAAAGTAGAACATAAGCCAAAGTATAGAGGGCTTTGGGTATCAAAATAAGGACTCCAGGCTTAATTTGTTAGGCAAAGAGAATTACTGGTGATGTTTTCAGCAGATGGCATGTATGTATGTAGAAGCTATTGTGATTAATAAAGCAAAAATCCTAGACCACTAGTCTGTCTGTAAAGGCGAAGCTTTAGGAAGATGAGAAGTGTGAGTGTGGAGACAAGAAGACCAGATATGAAGTGAGGAGTATCTGAATCAAGATAATGGCAGTGAGAATGAAAAAAAAATGGGATGAATGCTAGACATATTGCCAGGAAAAATGGGTGAATGTCTGACCAATGATGAATAGGTATGTGTGTGTGGTACTTTTGTGTGTATTTTTATGTGGTGTTTAAGTGTACATGTGTGCATTAGAGTTATTTGTATGATGTTGAGTTCTTTTGAAATTCCAGAGTACTTACCATTTTAATACCATTCATTTGATATTTTTCATGTTTTGCTGATTAACTTTCCATGTGTAAACACAATCTTTCTTTAAATGGAAAAATTCAAAGTCATCTATTTCAATTAGTCTAGTTTTTGGCACACAAGTGTTTGCTGATTGACAAGCATCGACATTTTAACCATTCCAAAATTGGGTCAAATTAGATAACAAACATGGAATCCCTACTTTGTGTCTGTGTTCTCTGGTTAGGAGAAAATTTTGTGGAGCAACAAAGGCAGAATTAACAGTAGTTGGAGGAAACTGAAGTTTAAGTTTGGTGAAGACAATTGTGAATAGACACCTAGATATTCTAAATGACTCCAGGTCTCTATGGCAGGACAAAATATATCCACTGATCCTGAAAGAATCTGAACAGTAGATCACGGAACAACTCTTGGTGGTCTTTGAGGAGTCAGAGAAGCAGAAGTGCCAGAGGACTGAAGCACTCAAGAGTGAGGGAGGTCAGTTCTTGAAAATCCATAGCAAGTAGCTTAATATCACCAAAACTGATAAAAATAATTCATATTAATACAGTTTCATTTAATTTTACTCAGATGCAGAGACAGAGTGTTTTGAGACTTCAGCTAGCCAGTTGTCAGAGTCTCTATGATATCCTTTTGGAAAAGTTAGAGAAATATGGGCTAGTTGTTACCACAGTTTGGTAGCTAATTAATAGTTGAAGGATTATACTAAACAGGTGCTTATAAGCAACTTTCATCAGCAGTTTTCAAATCTTTTGACCATCGCTTGCAGTAAGAAATACATATCACATCATTACCTAGTAAGCATACATGTATACACATGTATATGTGTATAATTAAACAAGTTTCATAAAACAGAACTTATCCCTTACAAAATGGATGTGTCTGGATATTTTCCCATTCTGTGTGTTTCTATTCTACTTCATAAAAGAAAAAAACAAAAAAAACTTGCTGGTTGTAATCTACTAAAACAATTTCATGACTACCAATGGGTTTGAAAAATGTGACTTGATTTCAAGCAGAGTGCTACTAGTGACTATTGAGTTGTTTTTATCCTGTTCAGTCAAAGATTTTGATGAAGATGTAGAAAGAATGCTCTTAATTTTGCAGATAATAAGATAAGAAGAATAAAAATAAATCATTTGCGTGATATAATCAGGATTAAGAAATTCCTAGCAGATGAAATTTAAATAAAAAATTAAATAGAAAACTTGAATAAAAAATAAAATTTAAATAGATATGTACAATTCTATACTTCATATTTCAAAATCTATATATAAAGGTACATATTGGAGATACACTGCTGCTAACAAAACAAAAAAATAACAACAAAACAAAAAATCTTGGCTTTTCAGGTTGATAATAATTTCAACATGAGAGGGGAATGGAACCAGTTATTTGAGAACCTATTACATGCCAAACATGAATCATTACTACATTACATGATCAATAGTGTCATGTTGAAAAACCAAAAACCAAACCAAACCAAACAGATCAATTTTGATTTGAGGTTACATTAACAAATGTTATATTTCTAAAGGTTGAAGTTGAGGTAAGAGTTTCCTTCTGTTTTACACTCGTCTGAACCCACATGGAGTTTGAAGTATTCTGTTCAGATAAAGTTTAAAAAGACCTGTTCTTTAAAGATCAGGTGAAGGAAGTGGATATAGTTAGCTTGGAGAATTGCTGTTTTCATTAATTTTTTAACACATTTATTAAATGTAAATTACAGCCCAGGCATGTTAGGTGCTGAAAACACAAAAATAACTATGGGTCTTTTTCCATAGCCAAGGGAAACATTATTGACTGACACTTGTTACTACATTAAATACCTTAAGTGTATTAGCTCCTTTAATCCTGAGAAGTTATATTATAATTCCTACTTTGGGTTGGGTATATTGAGGCTTTGGAGCTAAATCATTTTCTAAAGATCACACATGTAAGTGAGTAGAGGAACTGAAATTCAAATCCAGGTTCCACTTAATCTGAAGCATGTATTCTCAACCACTGTGCAATATTGCCTCCTGAAACTCAGATTCATAGGCTTCTTATCTTTGAAGGGTTATCCTTAGAAAGTATGGGTATGTAAAAATGTGTATAAAATTAATATTTATCACATATAATATTTTATTAATCTGGAGATTTAAAAATGAATAGTTTAGGTATCTTCTATTATTATTTAGCTATCTTTTATTTCAAAATATTGGTAATGCAAATGCTAAGTTATTTATGTATTTGTAGGGAAATACGCTTTGTAGGTGAAAACGAAACAGACCTACTGTCTTTTCTAAACTTTATGCTTTTGGAGATGGCATTGAAAACATATAACTGTGTAATTATGCAGACTTGTATGTGGTTATAATGAGTATTATGTGTGTTTATAGGTCATGCAACATACATTATGCCTGTATACTAAGGATACAAAGACACATTTACTATATGCTAGCTGCTGAGTTGAAATTATTTCATTGCATTCTCACTTCCCTATAGGCTTATCATCCCTATTTAAGGAATGAGTAGACTGAAGCTCAAACAGTTTGAATAGACTTCACAGGTAGTAAGTTGTGAGTATGATTCAAAGTCACATGTACTTTCCACAGTATCATACCACCTGTGAGGAGCTGACAGTCTACTAGAGAAACCTTTTCAATTAAGCCCTTTTAAATATATCTGAAATAGAATTATGTATGCAAAAGAAGTGAGGTTTTCCTGCTTTGAAATAGTGATATCTTCTTTACCCACTCCCTATTACCACAAAAGAAAAATGAACAAACCGGAAAAACGCAACCAAAATGAACACACATACTGCTTAAGAAACAAAACAGGGAGTATTTAAACGGAAATGTTAGAATGATGTTAAGCTATTCATTCAGAAAGGCAATAGAAAGTTCAGGTTGTCACTGTCTCTCAAAGCACTCATGCAAGAAGTCTAAAAATAACAAGAGGTAGAACCTGCTGCCATATACATATATGCACAGTGGGGAAAAAAAACCCAGTTTGACAACCTTTCAGTCTAGATTTATGTATGTAGAAAAGATATACCATTTTAAATTTGCAAATGAAACAGTGCTCCTAAAAGCAGATGATACTCACTTGGGACAGACAAAAATGCTGTAGGTGGATACAAATGTTACAGGACTTTTCAATTATAGTATATTTCCAGTCACACTATAAGACTTTTATGTTTTATAAATTTCCTATAGTTTCAATGTCCTAGTATTTTATAATTCAATTGTTATTTAATTTAAATGGATATTTCACTTACCACATGTTGCAGCAATGTTTGGTTAACTACTTTAATAATTCAATCAACTCAGTGCAAGTTTAAAAAAGCAAACAAACATAAAAGGAAGAGCTAATCTTGAGCACTGGTTTAGAGAAACTTTGTTACAGCCTATGGTACTTTAGAATTTCACCATATTCCTATATGCTGGGAGTTAACTTGACCAGCAGGTCCTATTAAATATGAGTAATAACAAACTTGATTATGATGGACTTGTATATTGATTTTTTTTCATTTGAACTGACAATTAAAATGATTTGAATGTACCTCAAGATACCTGATATTTCTGGTGGCTTGTAATATATCTTTATTGAAAAGGGCAGACCTCATGAAATATTAAAGAAAAGTATATCCTTCCTTTCGAAGACAAAAACAGCAGTCATGCCTATTTAGTTTTAATTCAATATTAACAGCAAGATTACCGTGTACATTTTAATTTTAAAAAATAAAAAGTAATTTTTTTTTGCTTCTGTATCTGTGCAGACACAGAAATCTACTTTTCTCACAGACCAAAGCTGGCAGTGAGAATCACCCATGTTTTTAGATCATTTAAAAAATCCTGTGAACTGTACGTGCCTATGAAAAAGGGAAGCATCATTAATTGACATCATACCTGAGGAGATTTTGAAAGTGTGGGATTTGTCGCTCTCACCAAACTACCTCACAGTGTCGCACAGTGCAGCCTTTTTAGGCTGGGAGGTGAGTTCAAGAGCTGTCTGTCGTTGCGAGCTTGATCCAGAGAGGATCACTGTTTGACAAGTTCTATTTTAAGTCGTGCCTGAGTGTGCAGGTGTCAGCCTCTTTCATGGCTGTGGAAAAAGAACCATTACGTTCCCTCTGTATCCTTCCCTCGACAATGAGGCATCGTTCTCCCCCGGTGCGTTTGTTTCTGCTGTGCCAGCCACTTTTTCTCTGGGAAATTCCAGGGATGGCAGGCGGACCGGACTGTGAGGAAGGACGAAGAGGGGCAGAAAGAGGTCATGTGCCACTCCCCTACCTCAGGAGGCACGTGGCACAGGCAGTACCAGCAGCTGGAGGCAACAACGAAGAGGATGAACCTCCTCCGAGCGAGAGGATATTGAGAGGAGGAGGAGGTGGCGGCGAAGGCAAGACACGCACACGGTGTCCTTCCCCACAGGGAGAATGCACCCTCAAGGGAAAAACCACAAGGAAGCCACTACCCGCCCCGCCTCTGCCAGCTTGCCCCAGTGTCTGGCAGCAGTCCCCATGCACCTGCTCACCTGTCTATCCGTTCGGGGTGGTTGGGGGAGGGACGAGGGGTGTCGGGGTGGGTGGGTGGGAAGAGAAGGAGGGCAGGGCAAAAGAGGGGGTGCACCGAGGGCTCCGCCCCCCAGAGGCTCTGCGCAGGCGCAGTGGCCGCTACCGCAGGCAGGGGGCGGCAACATGGCGGAGTGAGCGGCGGCGTCGGGGCTTCACAACAACAGTGGCGCCCGTAGCAGCGGCAGTAGCAGCGGCAGTCGCGTCGGCCTCAGCCTGAGCGCCAGCACCGTCCAGCGCCGTGGCCGGCCGTTCGCGCTGCGGGGCATTTCGGAGCGGCAGCGGCAGCATCTCCGCGGGGGGCGGGCCGGGCCGGACGGACCGGGAGGGGGCGAGAGGAGAGGCAGCGGCGGCGGCAGCGGCACAGCTACTGGGCGGGCACTGCCGCTCGCCCGGCAGCGGTTAGCGGTGCCGCCACCGCCGGGAATAAGCCTGCGAATTCCCCGCCGCCTCCGCCGGGGAGGGCGCCGGAGCGGGCCGGGCTGAGGCGCAGGCGGGGAGCGGGCCCGGCGCCGCGGCGCTGGTGGATGCTGGGGCTCCGAGGCGACGGCCGGGGGGCGGGGGCCGAGGCAGGTATAACGGTACCGGCGGAGGCAGCGCCGCTGCTCTTCCCTTCTCCTCAGGAGAGGGGCCAATGGCGAGCGAGAAGCCGGGCCCGGGCCCGGGGCTCGAGCCTCAGCCCGTGGGGCTCATTGCCGTCGGGGCCGGCGGCGGAGGCGGCGGGGGAGGCGGCGGTGGCGGCACAGGGGGCAGCGGGATGGGGGAGCTGAGGGGGGCGTCCGGCTCGGGCTCGGTGGTGCTCCCCGCGGGGATGATTAACCCTTCGGTGCCGATCCGCAACATCCGGATGAAATTCGCAGTGTTGATTGGACTCATACAGGTCGGAGAGGTCAGCAACAGGGACATCGTGGAGACGGTGCTCAACCTGGTAAGGGAAAAAGCGTGCTCTCCCATCTGCCCTCCCGGCCCCCACATCCTCCGTCCCCAGCGCCTCCACCCCTCCGCCCCCGGGGTCACACGCGCGGCGCGTCCCCGGGAGCATAGATCGTTCAGCCGGTGTTGCCCAGCGGGTGACCTGCCTGCGCGCTGCCGGTGCCACGCCACCTCCCTCCTCGCCTCCTCCTGCCAGCTGAGCGCAGTGCCCAACTTAACACCGCTTCTATCACTTCTCACGACTACGAGTAAATCAGTCCTCGCCGCGAAGGTTTTGGCTCGACTTTAGAGTTTAGTTAGGGGGTGAGGAGGCCCCCTGTTCTCTGGGGTTCTTTCTCCCACACTCTTAATTGTCCGTGGTGTCGCTCTCGGAGGATGACAGCCTTGCCCCTGGAGCCTAAATTCCCCCGTGCTACTGAAATGTGAGAAGCGCATGAGCTTCCAACTTGAGCATCTGGGGTGTGATGTTTTCCGAGGGAGGAGGAAAATGATGCAGTTTTGCATCTGTCTTTAAATATTCCAAGGCTATGATGGAGAGTGTTGTGGCCATATCACCGCTTCGGTCTCTTAGGCAGCCTTCCATTCTTTGTGATATTGCCCTGAATATGCTGATCTCTTAGTCTTTTTTTTTTTTTTTTTTTTTTTTTTTTTTTTTTTTTTTTTTGTGCACACAACGTGTTAAAATGTGAGGGCACCAAATCATACAGGTTGGTTTCTATGGTTGCCTTCAGGAGCGTGGCATGTAGATAAAGACAAAAAGAAAGGTTTTTAAACGCAGCCCTAGGTTTTGGTTCCTTTCATGATAAGAAAGAGTTACTGCAGAACTGTGCATGACTTAATGTTTTGCGCTATCTACAGAGAGGCTAAGAAGCGTTCAAGATGTCAGGGGAAGAAATGGAAAGATTATGAAGAGGAGAATCATAAATAATACGATAATTAAGAGTAGTTCATTTTTAGTGCTTTGTAAATGGAGTTTTCGATGCAGCAAAGCTTTTTAAATAGTTTTCTTTGCAGTATCTAGAAGTCTTTGACATACCTATAAGGTTGGGTTTTGGAAGGCAAGGCATAAATCAAGAGCAATCAGTTGACTATTGTATTTGGTGTGGAATATAAAAATAAGCTTCCAGGGGGGTTTTATAGCACCCATGCAGTCTGATTTTTCAGCAAAGCAATTATTTTTATTTGATCTATTGGAAAACAGAAAGCTGCAGCTACATCAGCGATGTCGTAAGACGTGGATTGGATTAGATAATGTCTATGGTTTATGAACCTCTTAAATTCGCAGAAAAGTTGAAGCTGTTTTTTTTTTTTTTTTTTTGCTGGGGTCTCAAGTCAAAGATAGGAGATTATCTGTCTTTGTTATATTTATTGTTGTTTAAATACAAAACACTTCTTTTTACTTTTGTGTACCCTTGAATTAAATTACCACAAAAAGTCAATATAAGTTTGGTGGAAATGTCATCACATTGATGTAACCAAATTCTTTTAAAAACATATTACTACAAATACAGCTTTCTTGGGAGTTTTAATTTTGACTAGCTGCAAGTAGGAGGTCAGTACTTGCCTTTTTTTCTCTTTTGCAAAGAAAAGATACTAAATCTCAAAATGTAGTAAGTTAGCAGGTACTGTATTTCTGTGTATTTAAAGGAACACATTTTAAGTTTTTCCAGTTTTTGTCTGACCAATGCCATTTTTACTTTAGTTGATACTAGCTATTTTAGTAAGTATTTGTATGCTTACTGAATACATTTTAACCTGATAAGAGGCAGTAGAGCTTTCACAACCTGGAGACTGATTTGAATGTATAACCAGTTTGGACTCTGCAGCAGTAGCAATGTATGCTGAATCAGTTCTTAACAGATGGGGTTCTTTAGATATACAGTATACTAAGAAAGGAAGTGAAATATTTCTCTTGAGGTAAAAAAATTTAACTCTTTAGTGCAATGAAAATCTGGCATGAAGTCTCAATATGCAAACATTATTTTAGAGAACCTTATCATTCAGCTTAGAGTTAGTAGAAATAAGGTAATACTGAAATGATGTATCACCAAATCCATTTAAGACCTTGTAACTGCAGTGATTTTTGGAATTTAAAAAGTTAGATTTATAATTTTTTTGTATGTATTTAAAGAATGCAATAGATTTTTAAATGGAAACTTTTGGGGAGAAGAATAAATGACAAAAGGAGCTATTATTAAGTTGTTAATTATATTGATTGTGGACTATGAATTAGTCATTTGAAGTGTAATATTTCTTAAATTGTAGGTTTAGGACTATAATTATTGTTCCGATATACTCATGATGAAAATGGCATGTGAAAATTTAAGCTGATTCTCAAAAATATATGGAAGTCATAGACATTTAAAAAATAATTATGGAAATAATTCTGTTTATTTAATAAGCATGTAAATCAATAACATTTATTTAAGACACTGAATGACTTGTGAGAAGTTGGAAACCTCTATTATTGTCTCAAAAATTATTGTTTTCAATTTTCAGTTTTAATATAAAACATTAAATAGATATGTTAGATGAAATAGTGAAATATGATTCAGGGTTCCCTGAAAAGAGAACTAATGCAACTTCAAAACAAAACAGAGTTTCTGCTTTAAAAACCTTTGTCTCAGTCATCTTTGTCAAAATATTTTTCTTTCTTTTTTCTTGTTCATTCTTTGTTCCTATTATAGTATGAAAATACTAATACTTAGTTTTTAGGTGCTATTTCTCACATGCCTTGGCCAAAGAATTAAAAGTTTTGCAGGATAAAGTTTAAGCATACAGTAAAATATAGGACCTCTTCAACACAACCGTGGCTGTAATTTTTCTGCTTTTGTTTTCCAAAGGTAAAGATCTATTTCCATTATTCAGGTGGATTGTGGGAGTTTGGTGAAGAATCGCCAATGGAATGTGAGATAAAATGAATGATTTTTATTGTAGATACATATGTTTTGTATAATGATATTATAATTAAAACACTCAAATATGGATAGTGTCAGGAAGATGTGTAAATTAGTTTGTGAATAACATTACAATGAGAGTATTGTCAAGGATTCACATTGTAGCTCTACCAGTGAAAGAAACTCATCATCAACAGACTTTGGCTTCAGGAGGAATTATATAATGTGGCAGTATAAGTTTAACTACAGAAAAGAGATCTTATAGGTTGTTTTCAGTGGTAAAGCAGGCATATTACTCAATCTATTGCTTCCTTTGTAAACATATTTAACATGTATTTATATGAAGTTTCTCCTTCCTCAAAGTAAATGCTATGTAAATATCGTGTTATTGTTGTTTATAACATGGAAGTTTTTTTAATCACAGATTTTAGTATAAGCATATATTTTTTAAAAAGATAAAAATAAAGGATTAATTACTTAATGAAAGAATTCACATTAGGGGTTTTTTGAATAGCTTATGTAGTATAATTCTATAATTATGATTATAGAATTTAATTATTGACTTACAGATTTTTTTCATGAATTATTGAATTTTGACTTTTTCATGAAATTTTTTCATGGATTGTCAATTTTTTTATGAGTTACTGTGAGAAGTATCAGTGTGTCTTTAATTGTAGAAAATGGTATTTCATCTGATAATTTTATTTTTTTACATTCTGAGTGGCATGTTGTTTGCTGTACTGAAAGCATACCAAGATACTTTGAGGGATTTGTGGGCTATTAAGTTTCTTCTAAGCATATGGATCATGGTATTTTTGTTCAAAGGGAAGTTTTAAGTTATTTTTTGTACTTGAATATGATAGTAACTCCTCTTCCTTGGAGTTTTTTAAATTTGCAACTTAATATTCATAATTTCATTTTAAAGATATTTAGAATTTTACAAACAAAAAGGTGTGTTCTGCATTATAATTAAAATTAAAAAAATATACAGTTACATCTTAGATGAACTCATGGAGGTACTTAATACTAATAAAATCACATTTATTTATGTTAAAATAATTTCTTACATGTAAGCCTTTTCATATTAACTTCAGTTATATTTTATTCTTGCAATTAGCCATAGAAAATTAAGGATGCCTATGTAAATACTGGGAGTTTCGATATCTTTAGTTTTGAGATTTTTCACAGAAATACTAATTTAGTCCTGTAATGATGCTAATGTTGCAAATATTTTATAGTCAGTCTATGATAAAGTTATATTAATTTTAAATATTTTGTGCATTGCTAGTCAGTTTTTGGCAAATACTATGCTGCTAATAAAAAGTATCTCCAGTTTCTCTGTACTTTGCTGTGCTTTTCCCAAACATAGTGTATGGTAATTCATTGGGTCTAGCATACCCAGCCCCTCTTCTTGTATCATTGATGTAGCTGTATTATAAAATTCAGTCATCTGCATTTTTTACTATTTACTTAAACATTTTCATGCATCAGTTCCACAGATTTTCCATTTTTTATGTGTACCTCTCTTTATGCACTGTGTGTCGTTTGCATCACATGTACTCTCTAGTATTGCAGTTATTTATGGGTGTTTACCCTCCTAGGCTGTGAACTCCATGAGGGCAGGAACTAATCTTATGTGTATTTATGTTTTGTATTTCTAGCTCTTGGGTAAGTTAAGTGCATTTTGAGTATGCAGCGCACCATTATTAGGCAGTAATAATCTGGACCAGTCTCTGAAGTTATGTTCAGTAGTAGGGTCCAGGCCGAGAATCCTGAAGTAAATTAGACCCATGTAAATTTAATGTATTGCTTATTCCTAAAACTAGAAAGATGTGTTGAATATGTATGATGTTATCTGTCCATGTAGGCATTACTACATATGTAAATGTTATTTTGAACTAACATCTGGGAATAGGAAAGAATCTGGTAAAAACTTTTTAGTAGACCAGTATGTATTATTAAATATAAACACATAACAAAAATCATGTTGTTAATAAAGAAAGTATATAATGCATTGAATAGAAATATAAAAAATATTGTTAGCATTTGTCATATTACCAAGAATAGAAGACATCTTTTGTTTTTGTCTGTCAAACATTTCCCCTTTTAGTAGTGGTACCTCAGTTTTCCTTTGATGAGTTTCCTACTGATTGCTTCTTCTTAGTTCAGCTGGTTTAGGTGGGTTGACCCTTTCTGGGTGACCGAACATCAGCCCAGGCGTGGACAGAATTATGATGATTGGTTTTTGAGGATGAACATTTAACCCAATGGGAGCCATAGAGTCAGTTCCAAGACTTGTGCTGGAACTTTTGTCTGTCAGAGATGCTGAATGAGTAGATTTTTAGACCATAGTTGTAGGTGCCTATCTTAGAGTTTGAGCAAGTTTGAAGCAAGGAGAGAGAAATAGCTTCTTGATTCTCTTGGAGCATTTGGAGTTCTTTGTATCTGTGCTGATTATCTTCTGTTAAATTCTCTTTTAAAATTTTTTGTTTTTGTTATTTGTTTCATATAAATGGCAATCGGGTTTTTCTCACTTGTAAACAGTATCTCCACTAACATAGACAATAGTATCTGAAAATGAGACATTGTAAGAGACAGACCTTAAATGTTGACAGGATTTTGCTGTCCCCTAGCAACTCTTTTTAAGAGATTACATAGAGAGTTGTTGTTTAAATTGTCCTTGTGCTATCTTTGCACAGGGAACTACTGAGGCTGGTATTTTAGGGGTGTTGGAATGTTTTGGCCACTTCTTAGGGTCTTTGATAACGTCTTATAAGAGGGCAATTAACTTTGGCCTAAGTTGGCATGTTTGAAAGCAGAAAGGAAAGAAAATATAGTCTTTCCAAGTAAGAGAGGCCCTTTCTGCCTGTAGCTTCCATCCAAGATGGCCAAGAGAATCAAATCAGAACTTTGTAAGTGTATAAAGCCCCAACTTTTTATCCCATGCTAAAGTTGATAAGAGGAAAGGCGTGAGTTTAAATTAGAACCAGGTAAAGTTGTGTTTTATAAGCTTCTCCTAAGCACTTCTTGTAGTATATACTCTCCATCCTCCTGACCAAAGTAACAATCCAGTTGTAAAGACCTTTAAAGTAGGAAGCAACCAAGAAACAAGTGATCGAATAGCTGTGCCTCTTCACCTAGTTTATTGTTTCACCTTGCTTCAAGGAAGATCATTAAGCTGAGAGTTAAGGGGATAAGAGTACTGGGAAGGCCTGTTGCTGTGAGACTGAAATTTAAAAACTGAAACCTAGATTGGTATACTGTATCCTGACAAGAACTCTTATTTTGGTTGCTAATTCAACCTGTTGACCGAAGTAAATTGACCAAAAACTAACGCTTTAGGGAAGCTGTACTTCCAGAGAAATCTCAAGCCTGGTAAACAAAGGCCTGTGTTCTTTTACTTCTAAGGCAATTCTAAGCTTAAGCAGTACAGCTGCTAGAAGGAAAATCTTGTACAGCATAGAGGATAATGGAAAAGTGAGGCCTTTTGAGATAGTAGTAATGAATGCAGCCATGTTGGCTAGCCTAGGACATCCCATTTGTAAGGAGAGGGAATTGTTACTACTCTGACCAATGATATATGGTTTATACTTTGAATTAGTGACAATGATTTCTTTTACCTTCTCCACTCTTCTAAATGGAATTATAATTATTTGTGTCCTTCTTTTACCATTGTATATTAATTTTTATGAGTATAGTTAAACTTACTGTGTTAGGAGATACTACCAAGAAGGATATCCTTAACTCAAAAATTTCAGACTTGTAGCTGGGTGCAGTAACTTGAGATTGTCTTTTTTTGTTTGTTTTTGTTTCTTTTTTTACCTCATAGTGAGGCAGTGAGTGTGTTTTGTATTGTGGCTAACACAGTAACATTGTTTAATATGGGTATTTAAATAGTTGTATGATGGGGAAAAAATGAGTATATAAAGTGGATCAGCAGCCAAGGGCTAGAATGTTACAGATTCCTGTTGGTTTTAGTCACCTAACATCCATTCTTTCTGCTGTTAACAGTTGTAGATTTTTTGATACTCTTTTGGGGAGTTATCCCCTCTGTATTCTTGAGTATTATGGTTGGGGCTTCCCAGGACTCCTAGCTTCCCTGGACCAAACGGAAACTGATAACTGGCCCAACAATAACAGACATTGGTTATAAAATCTAGCTGCACTTATGAGACAGCTTGATAACTTCTTTCATTCTGCTAGATGAAAAAAAAGGTGCTTTCACTGGGGTTGCTAAAAGAGTTAGAATGTATTAATAAGCTGAGCTGACTGGCACTCTGCCACCATGAAGGCAGAGTCTGCTTGAGAGTGAAATTCTCAAAGAGGCATCTAGAACCAAGAGTTAATTGTTGATGGCATTTTGGAACCCCTCAAGTCAGTCGTATCTTCGGACATTTTCAATACATTAAGCTAATACATTTGCTGTTGTGCTTAAGCCAGTTTGAGTAGGGTTTCTATCCATTTGCACCCCAATGATTTCTAATATTCTAAATTAAAATTGAAAAAAAAACCCTTAGATATTAAGCATTATAAGGCAGATCATAAGAAAAATATTTATTTGTTAAAGGACTTGATACATTTCAAGAAATTAACATAAAAAATTCACCTTTACTATAAAAGCTAGCAGATACTTTGAGAAAGAAGTGATTAAAAAGAAATGGCCATGCTTGCTAGGGCATGCTAAAATAATCTTAAATGGTGTTGTTGGGCATGTAAAATGTTATAGCTGTTTTAAATGACATTTTACCAAATATGTATCAGGAACTTTAAAGAGCTTCCTATCATTAGTCCTTAGTTCTTTAAGGAAAAATTACCTGTAGACAAGTATGAGAGTTAAATGCAGTTTGATGATATAAAATAATTGGCAGCAGCCTAAATGTTCAACAGTAGAAAAAAGTTAAATACCTTCTTTTTACATCAATGATACAGAGGGCATACAGCCATTAAAACTTTCTATGCTTCAGTTTCCTTATGTGCAAGGTGGGATCTCTACCTTATAAGGTAGATATGCAGGTTGTGCAGATTAAATGAGTTAATGTATGTAAAGTTCTTGGTATATAACTAACTTTAGTACTTAAACTGTTGTTACTTTTATTCTTATCTTGGTCTTGAGGGTCATCTGATCACAAAAAAATAATGACCTAACTAAAACTGAGCTGTCACCTGTTGGGGAGGGGATCTGAGGTACTCACAGATCATGATCTCTCGGATGCATAGGAGATCTACATAGTCTTTAGCAGTGTCTTGGGTGGTTTTTCCTAAATTCCTACTTTGAGTGAGTAAGATGAGGACCTGGGGAAGGAACAGGCATGATTCATTTACCAGTTCCTTTGCCAGGAATCCCTTCCATCTCTTCCTTTCCTCATATGGCTGAATTTCACATGTAGCTGTAGTAAGACATGAATGGTGATCCTAGGCAAGTAATACCTCCCTCTGGGAGTATTTACTTAAATATTTAGAAGACTACTTGGGTAACAAGTCTACGGGGCAAGCTAGAGAATTAACAATATTTTATGATTAGTTTATTTTAAAAAATAACAGCCTATATTTTAATAGCTCTTAACTATTTATAGTACACTTATGAAATTGTGCTGTGTTATC
Organism: Microcebus murinus; assembly: GCF_040939455.1. NCBI lineage: Eukaryota > Metazoa > Chordata > Mammalia > Primates > Cheirogaleidae > Microcebus > Microcebus murinus. The sequence goes on along the minus strand of NC_134116.1, from coordinate 70,569,658 downwards.
TAATTCTCGGAATAACCCTCTTTTATAGATACCATTCATTCCTTCTTTACAGTTGCAGAAACTAAGGCTGCAGGACATGAGAAGTAATTGGACAAGGTTATCTAAGTACTAATTAGTAGCACAGCTGGGACTCAAACTTTCAGATTTCAAAGCTAGAGTTCTTTCCCATTACTAAACAAATGTAACTAGTACTTAGAAATTATCCCAAAGGCAGCATGTATGAAGAGATGATGTTGGAAGGGGAGGGACCAGCCAGCCTCAGTGAGTTGATTCTGTAGTAGGGAATACTTCCCATAGAGGACTCAGGACAAGCTGTTTAGAGAAAATAAAAATGGAATGCAGAACAATTTAATGGATTTGCACACAAAAATGAGTTAGTAAGGACTATACTGTACACTATTAATTTTTGAGTTTTGGGGAATAATTGGTTATACAGTATTATAAATAGTAACTGGCTTTAAAATCTTATACCTTGTCACTAGACAAAATGTGGATGCTATAGATATTACTCTAAACCTGAATAATAGTATACATTAATATATAGAAAAAGTAGATTTGGTAATTTTTTTGTTATGTATTAGAGGTAATTAGATGAACTGCCACAGGTACTATATTTGCTTGAATTAAACAAATGAGTTATATAAGGAATTATACTAGGATCTAGGTAATTTTCAATAATTGTGATTCCTCTCTCCATTTACTAAAGTAGAACAAACATTGATTAATAACAAACTTTGTGGTAGTGTAAATGTCTCGATATTTTTCTCTTCAGCAAATACTTTCATTTTCTAGAGAGAAATAACCTGCAGCTGATTTAATGATGGCATATACATATTTCTACTGTTATTTAATTTTTTACACATTTGGAAAGGGAATTGGCATTTATAGATTGGGTTTGGGTTCATACCTTATGTTTTAAATATCCTCTCTCAACTCCTTTGAAATAAATAGAAAATTACTTTAGTATAATAAGTAAACTATCACTGAGGTTAAGGGGCTTGACCAGAGTTGCAGAACTGCTTATTTGCAGAAATGAAACTCAAAGCTAGATCTTCCATTTCTGAGATTTTTACTATTTAAAATATACCATTACCTTTGATGATGATGATGACAGTGATGGCATTCTTATGTGTCAGGCATTGTGTTAAGCATATGACCTGTGTTATCTCAGTTAATCATCTTGATCTGGAATGTGAAATCTTCGGTGAAATAAAAGGTCATTGTTTTTCTAAGTCAAATGAAGTCTGCTATGTTTAAAGAGGAGAAGTGTTTTCAACTCTAAATATGTAACTGATACTTTATTATAAAATGCCATAGAATTATTTTACTTAATTTGTACTAATTCTTTATAACTTGACCACCATTTTAAAGTCCCTGAATTTAAATTAAATATTTAAATTATTTTTTAAATCTTAGGCGATATGAGTTACTAGCATAAGAATGTTTTTTTATTATAATATATTGACTATTATTTGATAACTATTACATTTCTCAAGTCATCATAGTCTTCTATCTTTTCTCTGAAGAACTCCTCATGTTTCAGAATTTAACTCTTAACCCCTCTTTAAGTGATGCCTTCCCTGATATTTCCCCCAAAGCTCTTCCTCCCAACCATGTATAAAATGCTTTCGCATAATATTTTATACATAGCTCAAATTTAGCGCTTACAAATTTTATATTAATTACACTTTGTTATCTGTGGATTTTATATCAATGAGTTCAACCAATTGCAGATCGAAAGTATTTGAATAAAATGAGGATGGTAGCATCTGTACTGAACATGTACAGACTTTTTAATCTTGTCATTATATAACTATACATTAGAACAACATTATAACATAACAACATTATAACAACTATTTATATACCATTTACATTGTTTTAGGTATTACAAGTAATTTAGAGATGAAGTAAAGTATATGGGAGGATGTGCATAGATTATATGCAAATACTGCATGATTTTATATCAGGGACTTGATCATCTATGTATTTTGATACATAGATGGGAGGGGTTGGGAGGGGTACTGGAACCAATATCTTCACAATACTGAGGGATGACTGTTTTGTTTACTTCTCAGACTACCCTAGAGACTCTGAATTCCTTGAGGATCAGAACATTGTCTTATTCACTTTGCTATTATGAGTACTTAACATAATACCTGGCATTTTGTAGTGCTCAGTGAACGTTTTTCTGAATGAATTTTTTCACTTTTGATATAGTTTGCTTGTTTTGGTCACATACGGCTTGCATACAGATCTTTGCAGGCTTACTGATTTTTTCATTTTCCATATTTGCTTCTTGCTTTAGCATTTCAGTTTTTTTTTTTTTTGAGTGGGGGAATGATAGATATATATAGGTGTATATAGCCATCCATCAGTATCTGTGGTTGACTACCCTCACAATACTTAAAGCTATGGTTAAATAAATTATTGAATAATTCTAACCTAGTGTTTTATTGCCAGAGTCAAATATTCCTTGCATATATAAAATAACAACATAATCTGTACCATCAAATAAATTGAAATTCAGCCCAGCAAATAGAAGAATAATGAGATAAATTACAATGGTAAAAAGCAATATTAAACAAAATGCTGTGGAGACATTAATGGATCTGTTAATACAAACTTTGCTTGGAGGAGTTTGGGCTTCATTGGGTAGGTGTGTTGTGAACTGGATCTTGAAGGACAAGTTAACTGTTCCAGGATAAAAAGAGTGGAAGAGCAGGAGTAGAACAGCTGTCCACAAACGGGACAACTTGCACAATGTACAGAATCATGAGGGAGTCTTTTCATGGTTTTTCATCCATGGATTTACGAACCACAGATTGGAAATATTCTAAAAAGAAATTGTGTTTGTACTGAACATGTACAGACTTTTTTTTTATCATTATCCCACAAACAACACAGTGTAACAACTATTTATATAACATTTACATTGTATTAGGTATAATAAGTAATCTAGAGATGATTTAAAGTATATGGGAGAATGTGTGTAGGTTATATGCAAATACTACTCCATTTTATGTAAGAGATTGGAGCATCTGTAGATTTGGGTATCCCAGGTAGATCCTGGAACCAGTCTCCTGTGGGTACCATAGGATGACTGTATTCATTGACTTCAATTTTATTTATTTAATTTTTAAATTTTAGTCCTTTCTAGCTTGCTCAGGGGAGGTAGTGAAATTTATTAGGATCTAATTCACTGAATGTTTTCAGGAGCTCTTTCTGTGTAGGTATTTCATTGGCATTCACCCAGACTTCTGACATAATGGCTGGAACCAGGAGGAGATTTTATATATATATATATAAAAATCAAGAGATTTACTGTAAGGAATTGGTTCATGCTATTATGGAGGCTGGGAAGTCCCAAGATCTGCAGTTGGCAAGCTGCAGAACCGATGGTGTGGTTCCAGTTTACATTCAAAGGCCTGAGAACCCGGAGAGCTGATCATGTAAATTTTAGTCTGAAAGCTGATAGGCTCAAGATCCAGGAAGAGCCATAGGCAGGAGGGTAATCATGTTGAAGCTCAAGTGGTTAGTTACCCCTACTTGTAGGAGGGTCAGCTTTTTGTTCTATTTATGCCTTCCACTAATTGAGTGAACACCGTCTACATTAGGAAGGGCAATATGCTTTACACAGTGTACTGATTCAAATGTTAATCTCATTCAAAAATACTCTTCAGGACACAGAGTAATATTTAATGAAATACTGGGCCCAGACAAATGAACACACACAATTATCCATCATGAGGGTGTGCATTTTTCCCATTAACTTTCCTTTTTTTTTGTTCTGCTGAGAGATAAATTATGTTATATCATTGCAGAAAAAATTATAGACCTGTGCACATAGTAGGTATTTAATAAATATTGGATGAATGAAGTATAAAAATAAAGGAATGACTGATAAAGAATAAAGGAGACTAATTTTGAGTATATCGTAATTCAGAAGAGAAGGTTAAGATGAATAGATTAAAGTTAGCAGATGGTATTTACTATTTCTAGTACTCTTAGAAATGAGTGATTACTGGCTTATAAAAGATATTGATGTTTTAGTCTTATAAAAAATGAAATTCATATACAAATAATCAATTTTTTATTAGAGCAAGATAATGTGACTGTGAAAGTCAGTAAAAGGTTTTTTGTTTTTGGTCATTACATTTATTTCCAAGTTGGCCTACCTTGTTCAATCTTGATACCTTTATTTTTTTTAATTGAGGTAAAATATACATAACAAAATTCATTATTTTAATCAGTTTTAAATTTTATTCTTAATTGACATACAGTTGTACATATTTATGAAGTACAGTGTGCTATTTTGATACATGTATACATTGTGTCACCTTGTACATTTATCATTTCTTTATGGTGAGAACATTCAAAATCTTCTAACAATTTTGAAATATAAAATACAATATTTTAATCATAATCACTCTACTGTGTATTTTAACAGTTTTTAAGTGTACAGTTCAGTGGCATTAACTACATTCGCCTTATTGTTCAACTGTCTTCACCATCCATTTCCAGAATTTTTTCATCTTCCCAAACTGAAGTCCTGTGCCCATTAAACAATAACTCTTCATTTTTCCTCTCCTAGCCCATGGGCAACCTGCCATATTCAACTTTCTGTCTCTGTGAATTTAACTACTCTGTCTCATATAAATGCAATCACACAATATTTTTCCTTTTGTAACTGGCTTGTTTGACTTAGGATAGTGTCTTCAAGGAGCAAGAGTTTTTTATTTAAATCAGTCTCTATTGGCAATACAGACGAGATACTCTGAGACTTTATTTGTACATGTTAAATTTATAAATTTATGACCCATCTGGACCAGTCTCAGTGTGCTTGTAGAACAAAAAACACACAGTTTAATAAGCAAAAGTAATTTCTATGTGTCTCAGGATCTTTACTGCTATTTCTTGACTATCACGTGGAATAGAGATATATGTACCATAGTAATATTTCTTTTAAAATTTTTTCTCTTGCATTTGTTTTGTTTCTATAGTACAAGCTCTTCTTGATTCTTTTATCTTGAAACTTCTCTGTAAAACTCTACAACCAACCCTAATTCTGTATTTTCCAAGTATTTCTCCTCCTTCATCTCTCTGTATTACAAAGCCTAAAATAATTAAACTGGCAACATAGTCTCAAAGGTTGGAGGAGGTGAAGAGACTCAGTGGGCTAAGCCAGAATTCTGGCATGGGGAAAGAAAGACCAGGAACACTTGCACATTAATAATTTTTGTTTTGTCACCTAAAAAACTATTTATGGATGACAGGAGCTAATTTGTTATATAAGATCATGCCTAATGATTTCACTTCCTTACTGAATATGCAGTAATGATTTTACCCCAACTTCTCCTTCATGTAAACTAACACACTTGAATTCATTTGTTACTTAAGAGATTGTTAATGTGCTTGCATTAAATAGTCAGAGTTTTAAAGTTAAAAAAAGGCAAATCTTTTATCTAGTTTATCCTTCATATTACCTGTCTAGTTACTAGCTTATAGAGAGCATGGCCCATATCTGTTTGAACTCATTTTATGTAACATACAGCTTCTGAAGATGTACATTTTGTTTTAAACTTTTTTTTTTAATTTTTAAGAAATAGCATAATTTATCATATTTTTATGCCATTGTAGTGTTAGAAGTTATTTCTAGTTAGGTCAGTCTCATAAGTTCAGAATTCCAAAAATTATAACAGTTTGTCAAAGTAGAGTTAAATGGTTTGCTAAAATCTAGAAGAAAATTAAAGTTGGTGTGATACAGTTCAGTATTCTAAGAGCATGATCACCATCAATAAATATTTTTCCTAGAATATTTTGTGAATAGTACTGTTTTGTCAAATTTTTTTTCTGTAAGGAAATCTTGTCTCCTTTCCACCTCCTAAAGGATTGAATTTTTTTTCCTGCATATCAAATTACAGCTTTTTGTTTATCTTCATTACAAAATTGAAAGTATGGTTATAGAAAAAGTTAAAAGCCAGGTCATAAAATACTGTATGTACTAATGCAGCAACTAATTATAAAGTAGTGTATTTACTTGTTATGGTCATTAAAAGTTGAGATTTAATGATTCATTTTTACCGAAGTGTGACTTTTCACATTGTAAGTTATTTGGGCATATATGTTTCTATGAATAAAATATGCTAAGGCATGAATTTGGTGTTTTTTCTAGGAGTTAATCTTTTCACATCCTTGTTTCGTTTATATTAGTGTCAAAGTCATCCACCCAGGAGACAGCAGGCCCTTATTGGGTGGGACTGAAGGTACAGTCTTTTCGCCATTGACTGAACTGGGTTTAGATTCAAATGGCTGTGTAACCCATTTTCTTGGTCTCATTAGTACTACACAAGGACTGAGTAAACTAATTGGTTACAGTTCAACATGATTCTTCGAATGATCATGAAATTGTTTTGAACCATTAAGAGTTTCTTATCCAGACTTTGGGGTTAAAAGTATTCATTTTTAGAATGACTGATTTACTTAAGTGTCTGTTGAGTGTGAAGAAGCATCTTTTTGAGTGAAAATATTTATATATGTGTATAGGGAGTATGTTGAACAAATAGATTTTAGTCATATTTGCTGGTTTGTTAATCAATATATATTATATATCATATAATATATATTTTATACACACATAATTATACACTGCATAATGATGTTTCAGGCAAGAATGGACTACCGTATACAGTGGTGGTACCATAAAATTACAATGGAGCTGGGAAAATTCTTATTGCCTGGTAATGTCATAGCCATCATAATGTCATAGCACAATGTAATACTCATGTGTTTGTGGTCATGCTGGTGTAAACAAACTTACTGTGCTGCCAGTTGTATAAAAGTATAGCACATACATAATACTTGACACTGATCATTAGAAACTATGTTACTGGTTTATGTATTTACTATTTATCATTATTTTAGAGTGGATTGCTACTATTTAAAAAAAAAGTTAATTGTAAAACAGCCTCAGACAGGTCCTTCAGGAGGTATTCCAGAAGACAGCATTGTTATCATAGGAGATGACAACTCCATGTGTTATTGCCCCTGACAACCTTCGAGTGTGACAAGGTAGATGTGGAATTGGAAAACAGTGATATTGATGACTCTGACCCTGTGTAGACCTAGGCATACATGTGTGTTTGTGTCTTGGTTTTTAACAAAAAACTTTAGAAAGTAAAAAAAAAAACCCATTAAAAATAGAAAAAGGTTATAGAATAGGATATTAAAAAATAGTTTTGTACCACTGTATATAATGTGTTTGTGTTTTAAGCTAAGTATTATTACAAAGCAATCAAAAGGTTAAAAAAAGTTTATGAAGTAAAAGCTTTACAGTAAACCAAGTCAAAAAAGTTACTGTAAGCTTAATTTATTTTTGAACGAATAAAAATTTTTACAAATAACTTTAGTGTAGCCCAACTGTACAGTATTTATAAAGTGCACAGTAGTGTACAGTAAATGTTCTAAACCTTCACATATATGTACCACTCACTGACTGATCCAGAGAAATTTCTAGTCTTGTAAGATTCATTTATGCTAAGTACCTTATATAGGTGTATCATTTTAAATCTTTTATTCTCTATTTTTACTGTACCTTTCTATGCTTAGATATGTTTAGATACACAAATACTTAACCATTGTGTTACAGTTGCCTACAGTACAGCAAGTAACATGCTTTATGATATGGATTTATAGCTTAGGAGCCATAGGCTGTACCATGTAGCCTAGGTGTATAGTAGGTTATAACATCTAGGTTTGTCTAAGTACACTCTGTGATGTTTGTACAACATCAAAATCACCTACTGACACATTTCTCAGTACGTATACCTGTTGTTAAGCGACAGATGACTATATTTTATTCTAGAAATAATGTGTAACCTGATTAGTGATGTGCATTCTGGAAGATAAACTAATATATTTTAGTTACTGCATGACAAACTGTCATTCAGAATGACAGCTGAACCCAATTACATTGAAAAATTATGCTGCCAAACTCTGAAATAAATTAAAGATGACATGCTTAGAAAATGTAGGATGTAGACATTTACAACAGATTTGAATTCTGGTAAAAGAATGGTTAGGGTTTTGGATCAATATGATAATGCATTTTATTTTTTAGAACTTTAATTATCTTTGTGAAAAGATTAAAGATATATTGATGGGGAGGTAGTTTATGGGAATAAAATTTGATAATTAGGTGCATTATACTTGTGGCATAAGTTGTTAGTTATTTAAGAGGGACTCTTTTAATGTAGTTTATTCCTGAAGAAAAGCTAGAAGTCTTACAAAAGTTTTACTTTATATTATTCTCAGTACATGGTCAAATATTAATGTTTAACATACACTAATATTTATTTTGCTGATTATGTAGTTTTTTTAAATTCCTGGCTACTTCTCTGTGTTTCCTCCCCTCCCCCCATTTAATTACCAGTCTGTTGGACCTGAATATGTATATTCATTTTCAGTCTAACTCTGTATCTAATCACATATTCATTTTATCCCACAAATGGTTTACTGAATACTTTCTCTGTGTAATGCTAGGCACTGAGGATACAATGATCAAGAGAATGTCCCTGCCCTGGAGTTTATAGTACTATAGTAGATGATAAATACTAGTAATGAAATTTGTAAACTCTATCATAGAAATCAATTAGAATATAGGGGGCCATACTGAAGGAAGAGATCTGCCACAAGAGTCAAAGGTAGTCTTCATAAAGGTGATGATGCTTGAGTTGAGTTTTGAAAGATGGCTGGATCTGTCTAGAGCTTTGTAGTCCAGAATGGCAGCCACTAGCTACATGTAGCTAGTGAGCCCTTAAAATGTCTTCTGACATATAAAATGCTTACTTGATTTTGAAGACTAGGTATTAAAAATGTAAAATATCTCAGTAATTTTTAAATATCAATTAAATATTGAAATGATGTTTTGGATATTTGTACTGAGTTAAAATAAGTTAATTTAATCTGTTTTCTTTTACCTTTTTCTTCTATTGTAGCTAATACAAAATTAAAAGTTATATATATGGCTTGCATCCATAACTTGCATTATATTTTTATTGGACAGCACTAGTCTGGTGGGAGATATTTCTGAAATTTTTAAGATTTCTGAAGTAGATGAATTATTAAAAGTGTAGAAAGATACTAATAGATATTCTAGCAGGCTTTTTTTTTCTCCGTATGAATGCATATATGTGTGTGTGTGTGTGTGCATACACACACACACACATAATCTGTATTGTTAAGGTCATTCACACTTTGGGTTTTACTGCTATATGTCAGTAAAACTCATCTTAACTAATGCAGTGACTTAATAGCAACAATTTAAAAACCACATATCATTGGGGAAAAGTTTGTTCTCCCTACGCTGGGAAAAATTGTCTGAATAATTCATGTAAATCAATAATTCATATAAATCAATAAAACAAATTAAAATGCATTTTATTGTCAGCAAATAGTTTGGAGGGAAAATTGTAAACATAGCTACAGAGTTGAAGAAACAGTTATTAGAATAAAATATAGGAGTTTGTTTTATAATTTGATGACAGTACTATTATTTCCAACATGTTTTTGTATTATTTCCTAGACTGTATTTCTTAATGAAATAAACAACTGTTCTTTGTGAGTTACTATGAAAAATATATGTAAATGAAAGTATATTTTTAATAGAAATCTATGTGTTCCCTGTTTACCAAAACCTAAAATTAATAAGTAACTCTACCTTACCTGGAAAGCAGGATGTATATTTTGTGAAGATTTACTTGACTTAGCAGAACAAGAGTCCCCTCACATATAAATTGCCACTTGGATATTAAGTATCAGGGGCTAATATTTTAAATAGGACTCTGAGTTGGTTTTTTTTTTTTTTTTTTTTGAGACAGAGTCTTGCTCTGTTGCCCCAGCTAGACTACCCTGGTGTCAGCCTAGCTCACAGCAACTTCAAACTCCTGGGTTCAAGCAATCTTCCTGTCTCAGCCTCCTGAGTAGCTGGGTCTACAGGTGCATGCCATGATGCCTGGCTAATTCTTCTATTTTTAGTAGAAATGGGGTCTCACTCTTGCTCAGGCTGGTTTCAAACTCCAGAGCTCAAGTGATCCTCCTGGTTCAGCCTCCCAGAGTGCTGGGATTACAGGCATGAGCCACCATGCAGGGCCAGGACTCTGAATTGAATACTAGAATTCTGGAAAATTAGTGCTAAGATTTTAAAGATCGGCTGATTTTCAAGAATCAAATTGCTTATAGGAGGAAATCTCATCAAACTACCAGCAGACTTCTCAACAGAAACTTTACAAGCCAGAAGAGACAAGGGGCTTATTTTCAAACTTCTTAAAGAAAAAAATAACTGTCAGCCATGAATTTTGTATCCTGCTAAACTAAGCTTCATAAACGAAGGTGAAACTAAGTCTTTCCTAGATGAGCAAATTCTAAGGGAATTAATCATCCCTGGACTGGCCCTATAAGACATGCTCAAGGAATTCTAAACATGGAAGCAAAAGGTCAATACTCACCATCATAAAAACACACAAAAGCATAAAACTTGCAGGACTTATTTAAAAACTACAGAATTGAGACTACAAAGCAACTAGGTAAGAATTAACATTATGACATTAACAGAACTTGTTCCTGCAGAGCTTCAAATGTCAGTATTAACATTGACTATAAAAGGACTAAATGCTGCACTTAAAAGTTATAGATTGATGGAATGGATTAAAAAACAAGATCCAAACATAGGCTACTTATAAGAAACTCACCTAATTACTAAAGATACTTATACTCTCAAGGTTAATGGGCAGAGAAAGATATTCTGTGCAAACAGAAATGAATAGTGAGCAGGAGTAGGTATACTTATATCAGATAAAACAGACTTTAAATCAACAACAATAAAGAAAGACGAAGAATATCATCGTATATAATGATAAAGGTATGGATTCAACAAGAAGATACAATATTCACAAACATACACCCAACACTGGAGCACCCAGATTCATAAAATACTAATAGACCTAAGAAGAGAGATAGACAAAAACACAATAATAGTGGGGGCCTTTCAGCACTCCACTCACAGAAGTAGACAGATGATCCAGACAGAAAATCAACAAAAAACACTGGATATAAATTGGACTCTAGAACACAGGGGCATTATAGATATTTGCAGAATATTCTACCCAACAACCACAGAATATACGTCTCATCAGCACATGAAATATTTTCTAAGATAGAACATACATTAGGCCACAAAATAAATCAGTTTAGAAATATCAAAATCATATCAAGTATTTTCTCACACCACAGTAAAATAGGACTACAAATCATTTCCAGTAAGAACTCTCAAAATACAAATACATGGAAATTAAACAACTTGCTCATGAATGATCTTTGGGTGAATGACAAAATCAAGATGGAAATTTTAAAAAAAGTTTTGAAAGAGAAAATAGAGATACAACATTCCAAAACCTGTTGGTTACAGGAAAAACATTACTAAGAGGGAAGTTTATAGGGTTAAATGCCTCCATCAAAAAGATGACAAATTAACTTAATGTGGCATCTCAAGGAACTAGAAAAACAAGAACAAATCCAAACTTGCAGAAGAAAAGAAGTAAAGATCAGAGCAGAACAAAATGAAATTGAGACCATAAAAATAATATGAAGTATCAACGAAATAAAAACTTGGATCTTTGGCCGGGCGTGGTGGCTCACGTCTGTAATCCTAGCACTTTGGGAGGCCGAGGCGGGCGGATTGCTCAAGGTCAGGAGTTCAAAACCAGCCTGAGCGAGACCCCGTCTCTACCAAAAATAGAAATAAATTAATTGACCAACTAAAAATATATATATATACAAAAAATTAGCCGGGCATGGTGGCGCATGCCTGTAGTCCCAGCTACTCGGGAGGCTGAGGCAGGAGGATCGCTGAGCCCTGGAGATTGAGGTTGCTGTGAGCCAGGCTGACGCCACGGCACTCACTCTAGCCTGGGCAACAAAGTGAGACTCTGTCTCAAAAAAAAAAAAAAAAAAAAAAAAACTTGGATCTTGGAAAACATAAACAAAGATGAGAGACTGCTAGTTAGATTAACCAAGACAAGAAGAGAGAAGATTCAAATAAACATAATCAGATGAGAAAGGAAACATGACAGCTGATACCATAGAGATATTCTACAAAAGATCATCAGAGACTGCTGTGAATATCTCTACACTCACAAACTTGAAAACCTAGAGGAAATGGATAAGTTTCAGAAACATACTACCTCCCAAGATTGAACCAGGAAGAAATGGAAATTCTGAACAAATCATAATGAGTAGATTTAATTGGCAAAAAATATCTTCCTCCAGGACCAGATGGAGTCACAGCCGAATTCTATCAGATGTACAAAAAACGGGTTCTGATACTACTGAAACTGTTCCAAAAATTGAGGAGGGAATCCTCTGTAACTCATGCTGTGAAGCTTATCATCCTGATACCAAAGCTAGACAGGGATGCAATTAAAAAACTACAGACTAATGTCCCTGATGAGCATACATATAAAAATCCTCAAAAAATACTAGCAAACTGAATCCAACAGCACATCACAAAGATAATACACTATGATCAAATGGATTTTATTCCAGGGATGCAAGGATGGTTCAACATATGCAAATCAATAAATGTGATTCATCACATCAACAGTTATAATAAAAATCACATGATCATCTCACTAGATGCAGAAAAAGCATTCAGTAAAATTCAGCATACCTTCATGATAAAAACCCTCAACAAACTAGCAACAGAAGGAACATAACTCAAAATAATAAAAGCCATGTATGACAAACCCACAGCCAACATGAAGCTGAAAGGGAAAAGTTGAAAGCATTCCTCCTAAGAACTGTAACAAGACACAGATGCTCGCTGTCACCAGTCCTATTCAATATGATACTAGAAGTCCTAGCCAGAGCAATCAGAGAAGAGAAATAAGTAGAGGCATTCAAATTGGAAAAGAGGATGTCAAATTATTTGTTTGCTGATGCTATTATCTTATACCTAGAAACCCCTAGAGACTCCACCAAAACAGTCCTAGATTTGATAAATGAATTTAGTAAAGTTTCAGGATACAAAATCAGTTGGACAAAAAAAAATCATTTCTGTATACCTCTAACCACCAAGCTGAGAACCAAATCAAGAACTCGATCCCATTTACAACAACTACAAAAAACCCCACCCAGCAATACATTTAACCAAGTAGGTGAAAGATCTCTACAAGGAAAACTACAACATACTGATGAATGAAATGGTAGATGAGACAAACAAATGGACAGGCTTACCAGGCTTGTGGATTAGAAGAATCAGTGTCATTGAAATGACCATATTTCCCCATGCAGTCTACAGATTCAATGCAATTCCTATCAAAATACCAACATCATTTTCCTCAGAATTAGAAAAAAAAAAACCCTAAAATTCATATGGAACCAAAAAAGAGCCTGAATAGACAAAGCAGTTCTAAGGAATAAGGATAAAACTAGAAGCATCACATTACCTGTCTTCAAATTATACTACAAGGCTATAGTAATCAAAATTTCATGTTACTGGTGTAATAATAGACACATAATCAGTGGAACAGAATAGAGAACCCAGAAATAAAGCCATATACCTACAACCCACTGATCTTTGACAGATTAGACAAGAACATACACTGGGAAAAGGACACCCTATTCAATAAATGGTGCTGGGAAAGTTGGATTGCCACCGTAGAAGAGTGAAACTGGATGTCTTTCTCTCACCATATACAAAAATTAAGTCAAGTTGGATTAAAGACTTGAATGTAAGACTTGAAACTATAAAAATTCTAGAAGAAAATGTAAGAAAAACTCTTCTGGACATTGGCTTAGACAAAGAATTTATATCTAATACCTCAAAAGCAAATGCAACAAAAACAAAAATAGACAAATTTGACTTAATAAACTAAAAAGCTGCACAGCAAAAGAAATAATCAAGAAAGCGACCAGACAACCTACAGAATGGAAGAAAATATTTGTAAAGTATATATCCCACAGGGGACTAATATCCAGAATTTATAATAGACTCAGAACAACTAAAGAACAACAACAAAAATTAGCCCTATTAAGAAGTGGACAAAATATTTACCAAGATGGCGGATAAGAAAAACCACCAGCCAGAGTGTCTTTACAAGAAAGATAGATTTTAGATGAAAGTGAAAAAAGCAAACAGGCAGACAAACATAGATTGGACAAACATAGCCTGCTTTGGCTACTGAGAGAGACAATTCAGCCACCACCCAGAGGCATCCGCAGGGAATGGGACCTTTCCTTTTGGGGCTCTGCAGTGGACTGAGGGGTACTCAGACTGTGAGCTCCCCACCTGTCAACCCTCCCAGGTGCTGCTTGCCTGCTGACTCCAGTAGAGCAGTGCAATTCCTGAGGCAGAGAGACATCGATCCAGCTTGGGCACCCCATGGGTGAATAGGGACCAGCACTCTTCTCCCTGGCAGGGTCAGGGATTGATCTCTGGGGCCCGAGGATAGGCCTGTAGGCCAGATCACGTACACTAAAGTCTCAATTGCATTGCTTGGTAGCACAGAAGGGATATTTGTGAACTAGTCTACTGAGGTGTATGTGCCTTCAGGGGCAGATCAGAGTGGGTCCTAGCTGCATCATGCTTGAGCATCAGCCCTCCCACAGGAGGGTCACACTTCAAGCTCAGGCTGTGATCCTGGGCAGGTAACCTCCCTACTTCCATTACGGTCAGGGAAGATCTACTAGCTTGAGGGCCAGCTTGCTGGCAGAGGCCAGAGAGAAACTGAGAAATAGGGGAAGATGGAAAGGAACAAGGCCTGTACTACATTGCAGGTCTCGGACAGCCCCATCTCCACATGCAGACTTTTTGGCTGAGTGGGGTCGTTCCAGCCCCTCCCTGGCAGCTTGGCCCAGAAGCAGAGAACAGACCTTTGACCCTGGCTAAAAGCATCTGTGGAGCTTGAGGGCGGGTGTACCCAACCCACTGCTGCACAGCCTCACTCCCCTGCCTGTCCCTGCTGAGGTGGAGAATAAGGACACACCTGGAAGTACCAGAGCCCCATCCACCACCTGAGGCACTAGAGTGCCTCTGCAGAGGAAAGAGAGAGCTGGTTATAGGACCCCAAAACAACACTGCAGCTTGCTCCTCCCAGCAAGCACCACCTACCGACAGGGAGGTCAATTTGCACACCCTTTTACTGCATTTACTGACTCATCACACAGCGTGTGGTCGAATCTCACCCACAAATACCACCTACTGGCTCAGAGACTAAACTGGGCGTGTCATTATCTAAATCGGAATCTAAAGGTAAGAAGCCGCAGCTGCTCCAGATGGGGAGGAATCAGCAAAAGAACTCTGGAAATACTAAGAATCAAACTGAAGCACACCCCCAAAGGGGAATACCAGCTCTCTAGCAATGGATATCAACCAAATTCAAAACACTAAAATGACAGAAGAATTTCTAACGTGGATTGTAAGAAAACTCAATGATATGCAAGAGAAAATGGATACCCAACACAAAGAAACCACACAAAAAATCCAGGACTTTGAAGAAAAATTCACTAAAGAAATCAAAATATTAAAGAAAAATCAGAACTTCTGGAAATGAATTTATTCAAGGAATTACAAACCACAGTGGAAAGCCTCAAGAATAGGGTAGATCAAACAGAAGAAAGAATCTCAGGGACTGAAGATAACATCTTTCAATTAAGTAAGTCAGTTGCCACACATAGAAGACTGAAACAGGATCTGCACCTTTTTCCTCTTACAAAAATCAACTCATGGTGGATAACAGACTTAAACCTAAGGCATGAAACTATAAGAATTCTAGAAGAAAATGTTGGAAAAACTCTTATAGACATGGGCCTAGGCAAAGAATATATGAAGAAGGCCTCAAAGGCAATCACAGCAACAACAAAGATAAAGAAATGGGACCTGATCAAGTTAAAAAGGTTCTGCACAGCCAAGGAAACTATCATGAGAAGAGACAACCTACAGAATGGGAGAGAATATTTGCATGCTATACATCTGATAAAGGGCTGATAACTAGACTCTATATAGAACTAAGGGAAATCAGCAAGAAAAAAATCAAACCTATGAAAAGTGGGCAGAGGACATGAACAGAAACTTTTCAAAAGAAGATAGACTAATGGCAGAAACATGAAAAAATGCTCAACATCTCTAATCATCAGGGAAGTGCACATCAAAACTACAGTGATTTATCACTTAACTCCAGTGAGAATGGCCTTTATCAAAAAGTCCCAAAACAATAAATCTTGGCGTGGATGTGGAGAGATAGGCACACTCATACACTGTGATGGGACTGCAAACTAGTATAACCTCTGTGGAAAGTAATATGGAGGTACCTCAAAGAGTTACAAGTAGAGATACCATTTGGTTGAGCATTTCCATTACTAGGCATCTACCTAAAGGAAAAAAAGATATTCTGTAAAAAAGACATCTGTACTAGAACGTTTACATCAGCACAATTCACAGTCGCAAAGATGTGGAAACAACTGAAGTGCCCATCAATACATGAGTGGATTAAGAAAATGTGGTATATGTATACCATGGAGTTCTACTCAGCCACAAAAAACATTGGTGATCTAGTAAAGCTGGAAATTCTTAATGTGACTTTTAAGTCACTGCATGATCTGATAATTGCATAGCTCACCAGTCTCATCTCCTGCTACTGTTCCATTCATTACTCATTCCTCTTCTCCCTTACTATCTGTACTCCAGTCACTTTTTATGCGTTATTCCCATTCTAAGGCTTTGGTAACCCTATCATCTCTGTTGGAAGTTCTCTTCCTCATTTCCCTTTTATCCTCCCCTGGTTTTTTACTCTTTATCCCATTGATCTCAGCTAAAATTTTAAGTTTTCAGTTATTTCATGGTCTCTTCAAATAAAGCTATATGTACCAATAGCATCCTCATCTTCTCTTTTGTAGAACTTCTCATGGTTGTAATCAAAGAGTTGTTTATTTATGAATATCTATCTAACTCTGATGGAATTTGAGCTCTATGATGCAATATTTGTTCACTGTTATATTTCCAGCACTAAATATAGACCCTTGCATATAGTAGATGCTTAATAAATATTGGAGTGAGTGATTGAATGAATCAACCTGGAAATGAATTGATTACTTGGAATTCTATTTAGTGGATTTTCAGTGATGAATAAAGCTGCCGAAGGTTAGTCTGGAGACTTTATCCCTACCAGTTCCTATCTGACTCAAAGTGAGGAGGTAAATCTCTAAAACTACATAACCAAGATAGATGATATCTGTTTTTCATTGTTTGAGTATGATCCCTGGTTATAACATAATGATGCTATAATTCTGATCACTGAACTGAACCGTAGTGAGTAACATTATGTCTGACCTGCACTTAGGCTGTTATAAAGATTTTAATATTTAAGAAATATTGCAATTTGTTTATACTCTACATTAGTTTTTTAGATATTTGAGCTCAATTTTGATTATGATTCTTTTGAAAGATTGTAGAAACCAGTAAAAGGTTACATAGTTAAAGGTTGGCAAAATAGATTCTAGGGTGAAATGAAGTTTGATGACTTATATGAAATAATTTATAGGGATTGCATATGTTAAATTTCAACTGAGTGAAAGGGGTTTATACTAATCAGCTATTTTTCACTTCAGTAAAGGAATGAGGAAAGAAAATTTCAGTCAGAGAGATATATTTCAAGTGAAAGGAAAAACATCTTGGCAGTTAAGAGTGAAACAGAAATAGGAATAGTCCAGGAATTGAAGGTATTGATGATCCATCTTTGCAGACATTTTAAAAATCAGGAAAATACTAGTTGTGAAAATTCTTTATTGAATGAAGATGACTGGCCTGGATGAGATGTCTCAGTTATTTCCAGTTGTGATTATGTGATTGCCTAGCTTTATTTATATATGTTTGCTATTTTCATTGTATCATATATTATTATTTTGCTCACTCATTTATTTCTTTACTTATTTTTGTCTTTAAATTTTCAAAGAGCATATGTGTGCCTGCATGTCCATGAATGTCACACTCTTATCTCTTCCTTTTTTTTTTTTTTTATAATACTTGTGTCTTAGTTCAATTAAGCTGTTATAAGAAAATACTATGAACTGGATAGCTTATAAACAACAAAAATTTATTTCTCACAGTTCTGGAGGATGAGAAGTCAAGGAGCTGGCAGATTTGGTATCCTCATTGACGATGCCTTCTTTCTGTGTCCTCACGTGGTAGAAGGGCTGACGGGGTCTCTCTGGGGCCCCTTTTATATGGGCACTGATCCCATTCATGAGGGTTCCACTCAAAGCTCCACCTCTTAATCCCATTACCTTGGGTGTTAGGATTTCAACATATTAATTTTGGAGGGACACAAACATTCAGACTATAGCAACTGGTATAAGAGGTTTACTTTCTAAAAGTGAGATTTAATTCTTTAAAATGAAATTTGATCCTATTTAGAATTTGAGATAAAACTTTCCCCTTTTGACCTGAAATCTTTAGAACTTTATCTTAATTTATATTCTCCATAGTCACAGCAGCAGAGAGGAATCTGTATCTTTGAGACTTCTGTCCCAAAGAAGGTACCTTAAGATAGTAGTAGTAATTGGAATGGATTAGGGTCAGAGACTGATGGAGACTCAAATTTTTTTCAAACTTTTTTTTTCTAATTTAAAAGATGTTTCCATAGAGAAAAATTAAGGATATTAGTAAATCATCCATAATGCTGTCATTCAGAGTCATTATTTAAAACTTGGTATATTTCTTTTCGTTTTGTTTTCTCCTTGGATATGCATTAAGATGAATAAAGGCAACCTCATCTGTATTTGTACATATTTGGGATGTTAAAACAATAGTGTTATGGGTTGAATTGACTCTTCCCTCCCTCCACCCCTCAAAGAAATATGTTGGAGCTGCCAGTACCTCAGAATGTAGCCATATTTGGAAATAGGGTCTTCACAGGGATAGTCAAGTTAAAATGAGGTCATTAAAATGGAACCTAATTCATTATGACTGGTGTCTATGAAAAGAGGAAGGCAGACATATAGAGGGAAGATGCAGTGTAAACACCAGGAGAAGATGACTGTCTACAGACCGATGAGAGAGGCCTGGAACAGATTCCTCACAGCCCTCAGAAGGAACCAACCCCGTTGATATCTTGATCTCAGACTTCTAGCTTCCAGAACTGTGAGACAATAAATTTCTGTTGTTTAATCCACCCAGTTTGTGACGCTTTATTGCAGCCCTAGCAAACTAATAGATATGGTATCAAATTGCTTTATAGCAATTTTATAATTATTTTATGTCTTAGTTTTCAAAGTTTTCTTATTTGTTTCATGCATATGTTGGTTATATGCAACTAGATGATCAATTTGTTGAAAGATGATTTATATGTTGATATATTTCCCTTTCCTATAGTAAATTGCATAAGATATAAAAAGTGTTTTCAGGATGCATAGAAATGCCTTTGATAAAAAAAATTCATGTTATGTGGAAACAACACTATGTAAAATATAGATTTGGGGATAAAGTATTCAATTTTAAGCATTTTTGTCTGAATGGTTATTTAACATTCTTTTAGTCTAATACTCAAGTATGTATAATATTTGTATATTTTGGTTATGCCATTAGAATTTTTATTTTAAAATTAATATAACCAGATTACAGGAAATATAGAATAAAAAGAAAACAAGATGACCCATTGTTGCACCGCTGAAACACTGTAACTGTTAATTGTTTTTGTTGTTTTTATTTCAAGCTTTCATCTAATACAGATAACTTGTTTGTTTGCATAATTAGAATCATGTGTGTGTGTTTGTGTACATACATTTAAATTTCTCTTTTAGCTAACATTACAAAAATTTGTTATTATAAAGCTTTTGCCAAATAATTTAGAATGGATGTGGAATATCCTATTTAACTTCATATATGATGCAGTTATATAAGTTTTCAATCTTTAGATATTTAGGTTGTTTCCAATGTTGACTATTAAAAACACGCTGCAGAGAATATTTTTGTGCATAAGCATTTCCTTAATTAGGAAAGCTTTTTGAAGCTCAATTTCAAAATGTAAGACTTCTGGGTTAAAATAGTGGAATATTTTTATGTCTCTTGATATTCAAATTTGTCTAACAAAAGGATTATACAATTTCTAAAGGAATTATTTCTTATATATCCCTATTTGGAACAAAATTACAGTAATTATTGACATTTACTTTGATATGTGTAATTACTTTTAGTGGTTATTTTTCAGATACAACTTAACCATATTTTTTTCTATCTTTTGAATTGGAGAAAATCCTACCTTTACCATTACATATGAGAAATAAGGTTGATTGACATTACTCCTGTAAGTCTTGACCACCAGATACTTCACTGAGGAGTTGGTGTAGGAAGGGACTTCATACAACAGAGAATTCAGCTGAAATATGTAAGTTGGTAATTTTTAGTCTTGACAGATGGCTGGAAGTTCAAATCATCATTTTTTTGGGATTCTGATGCATATGTGTTGGTTTTAGGCTGGTTTTGCTACATGAAGTGTCTGATGTGGCAGGTATTATGGGCAAATGATAATGTTTATATTTGTGTAGTTGATAATGATTTCAAAGAAGAATTAGTGCATGAAACACAAGTTCAATCAATTGCAGGAGATGAATGCACAGATCTGAAGTTAGAGGACTGCTGAGTGGTTGTTAGGTGGTTGGAACCTCAGCCTTAGGTTCTGAACTTCTGACAGGGGGAACCAAAGTTAGCTTAGGAAACAAAAGCAGAAGGCCATTTTCCAGAACTGGTAAACCAAGTAAGCAATAGGGGTGTTAAAAAGGAAAAACTTTAAACATCCTTAAATTTAT
Source organism: Microcebus murinus (assembly GCF_040939455.1). Taxonomy (NCBI): domain Eukaryota; kingdom Metazoa; phylum Chordata; class Mammalia; order Primates; family Cheirogaleidae; genus Microcebus; species Microcebus murinus. The sequence goes on along the minus strand of NC_134116.1, from coordinate 70,548,802 downwards.
CGGTTTACCTGAGTAAAAAAATCTACAATTTGTGATCAGCAGCTCTCAGACCAGAAAAGGTTTTAAGAACTCCTGCCTACTACATGGTCAAGCAGCATTTTGGGGCCAGAAATCCAAACTGGGGCAAAAGAACAACTTAATTGGTTAGAGCTAGGTGTTTTGTCTCAGTTGAATCAGCTGACTGCTGCAATTGACTCAGCTGCTGTTTAACTAAAGGGAAACTCGGCTATTTGTTTTGTGGGTATATTCTCAATTGGTTTCATTTAGTATGAGTGACTCCATGTTGGTTTGGTCTGTTGGCTCAGTATAGGAGGCTAGTCCAAATCAATGGCCCCTGCAAGTTTTATTTAAGAGGAGTTAAAAGTTTAACCCCAGAACATCTAAATTAAAGCATAATGCCAAAAGACTAATTTTCAGTCTTACCTGCAAATGAGTTCTAGGCCTTTAAGTACTCTGCAGGGCTTGACCAGAGTTAGCTCAGAGCCTGAGCCTTTCTTACTACAGCTGTTGCAGTTTGGAAAAGTCAAGGATTCAAATTTAGATAAGTTAAGTGACTTGCCCAAGATCCCATTACTATTTTGAAATGGTGTCAAAATTGGGATCTAGGCCTATGTCCATTTCTAATCCAGTGCTTTCAGCTGTATAATACTATCTTGAAATTGAAATTAAGTACAACCTGATAGTTACTTCACGAAATGTGATTTTTTTTCTGTAAAGCCTAAAAAATTGCTTGCTACTTGGAAAAATATCCCTGAATAACTAGATAAATCTTGAGATTATATAAGTATAAAATAGCATAAAATTAAAAAAATCTATTAATACGGTTCTTCATTATTTATTTTATATTCATATTAACCCCATGGTAAGTAATTAATTTGCCATCTTATATTGAATTTTTGCCAATATTAGGGTTCACTAAATGTTGATTGAATGTTAACTTCTGAAATGGTAGTCAGAGGAGTTGGGCCTTTCAAAAATACTGTGTATGTGTGTTTCTATAATCTTTACCATGATAGGATTTATACTATAATGAAAGTTAAGTTGGTTTTTAGAAGTGGTTTGTACTAGATTTACTTTTGCAGCTATCTTTTGAGTTGTCTTAGCAATAATTAGTGAAATATAACACTAAAACCCAACCATTATCCTTGTTCTATAAATGAAGAAACATCCTCGGAGATTATGTGAATGGAATAATAAGGGAAAATCATATTTCTGAATATGATTTGTATATTTAATAGATTTTGTTTTAGGAGGAATCACTGTTAAATGTGTGTGTTTCTATTGTGGTAGTATATATGCTCATTGCACATCATTTAAAAAATATATGTAAAGAGATGAAAAATTACCAGTAACCTCATTATTTCATCATAATTATTACAAACATTTTGGTATTTGTTAATGCCATTATTTATGTCCTGTATTCAAAGTGATGTGGAGTCAGGCAAGATCACTGGACTACAAATCAGGAAATTTGGATAACCTGTCTGTTACCTTAGTTTTTGACCTTTGTTTAGAGGTTTTATGATTACCAACTTTTAACTTTTTAATTATGGGGGACTCATCTTCCTTCCTTCCTTCCTTCCTTCCTTCCTTCCTTCCTTCCTTCCTTCCTTCCTTCCTTCCTTCCTTCCTTCCTTCCCTCCTTCCCTCCCTCCTTCCCTCCCTCCTTCCCTCCCTCCTTCCTTCCCTCCTTCCTTTCTTCCTTTTTACTTTTATTAAATAAACATGACTTTGATTTCCAATGAGGTAACTATTAACAGCGTGGTATTTATCTATATTTAGTGAAGAATAAAGGAAGATGATGTTTAACTTAGCTCATGTAGTTTTAATTCTCAAGAATATGGTATGTCACACTTTTGAAAAATAGAAGTAGTTTAAACAGTGCCAATTTGACACTATAAAAACCTAGGCTACCCATGAAGGGAGTAATTGGAATAGATGCTTTATAACATCTTTTCTGTTTTAAAATGCTGACACTCTTATCCCATTGCATGTTGGTATATGAACTTACTCTTCCTGATTATTATTCCCCAAATGATAATTATTTTGGTTCCTGAGCAGCAGGCTAATATATTAAAAACTCACATATAAATATAGTTGTTTTAAAATATTTATGCTGTGTAATATAAATAATTTATGGGTTACAGTCATGATATCTCTCAAATTTTCATATTTTTGCCTACTAATTCATTTTTAGGAAAAACTCAGAATAAAGCTATTTTTTTGTATTTTTACCAACCTTCTCCTAACCAAATGTTATGGAAGCTGTCATCCAAAAATCTTTTTTAGTTTTTAAGGTTCTCACTTTCGAGGCTGAGTACTGTGCAGCCAGTATTCTAATTTGCATTCGTTGTTGTAATTTCTGGCAGCATGTCCATCTACTTGTACTGTCAGATGCTTGTGTGTTTTACTTACTAAGTACTAACAGAAGGATTTTGTAGTATCCCATAAGTTACTGTATTTTTTGCTTAGTGCCAAATTTTGCAAGTGATAATATAATGAAGCCACTGAGATGCATCATGGTACCTTTCTCAGAGTGCCAGTTGGCACTCAAATCATCATACTTAAGAGATATTTTTTGGTATAAACTCAATAAAGTAATGTAACTAAAAAAGCATGCCTATTACTTTACCATAGAATTAGAGAAATATTATACATATTTATAATGAATAAAACTGGAGTAAGATTCAGTCCTTCACTTGTTCTTCAGGAAATCTTTTATAAGAATAATATTTAAAATGTTTATTGATAGAGAGTTATTTAATACATTATTTGTTATTGTTTCCTCACTGATTCATGATAACAAAGCTGTGTATAAAGTGGAAATGACAATTACTTTGTTAGATCAGTAATTTTAAATTTAATTAATGCTTTAGTAATAAAAACAATGAATACTTGATATTTTGTTAAATGCAGTATTTTAAAATGTGAGTATAGATTTGAAAATTAAAATACATTAAATAGTTAATGAGCTGTATTAAATTTCACTGAAATGATATTTTACTGGAAACACTAGACACCTTGAGGTTCTAAGCCACATTCTTACCTCTATACCAATTCTTTGTATCATTCTTCCATGAAGATTTACCAAGATACAAACCTCTGTGACCAACCTTCCTTTCCTGTAAGGTCTAGTCCAGTGATTCAGCATGTAGTTACCATGTATTGAGTGCTTATCTATGGATTGATTGAGTGCTTACTTATTTTTTGAGTGCTATTGTGGGTTAAAGCCATTAATACATAGTTTTTACTGAAGTCATATCAATGTAGAGACAGATAATGAAACAACAATTACAGAGTGATAAATGCTTTCATAAAGGTATGTGCAAGGTATAAGTGCTTACGGAAATGGCAGTAAATTGGGGCTGTGAGTTAGAGAATGCTTTCGTGGAGGAAAGAACTCCTGAGCTGAGTCCTGAAAGATGAGGAGTAGTCTTCTATAAAGGGGATTAAAAAGGATGCTTCAGCACATGCAGAAGCTTAGCAATGTGAGAAAAACTTGCCTTTTCTTTCTCTGCCTTGTTTCTCCATGTTTAGATCCTTTTTAATAAAAACTTTTTTTGTGTGTGTTTTCACACACCCTCCCCAATATTCTCTTTACCCTCTTACCTGAAATCTAAGTGCTCTTCCTTCATACAAGTCCTCTGTACTTCATGATGAGTGAAGAGCTTGGCATTCTCTAGATATTTTGCTTCCAGACCACTTTTTAAAAAATCACCTTCTTTCAACAGACTTCTTAATTTGAGGTGCTATACCTGCTTTACCACACTTGTTCTTACGATTATTGCCATTATCCATTAACTTCTAGAATATCCCTCAAGAACTTTTTGATGTTTGGCTTACAGTTTTCCTTTGTAGCCTATCTCTTCTCTATGCGCTATGGATAATTTCATCTCAAAGGTAAATGCTCCCGCCATAGCAGGCCTCTCATAGTTTTTTCCTGTTCAATATACAATGACTTGTATTTTCATGCCACTTTAGCAACCAGCATATATAGCTAAACATTGAACCTTGGAAACGCCAGACTTTTCAAAATCTGGAATGCTATTTAATTACCTATTCTGATAGCAACACATTTTCCCATGGTTCACTTCCAGTAACCTGACATTTGTCCTCATTGAGATATCTGGTTTCCTAAATCTCTTCAGTTTATTCTTTCTACCAAGTTCAGACTAATTAAATACCACTTGAGTTATGCACAAATATAAGATTATTTTGCTTATTTGACCATGGCATTCTTTTAAAAAATAATCCTATATAAACATACATATGTACGTATGTCTGCCTGGCAGTGATGGGGGAAAAATTAACATAATCGTCTTGACTGATTTATTAGAAACACATGTTCTCTGATCTTATGTGGATTCTTAGTGTCTCTCAGTAAATTCTTAATTTTTTTTATTACCTAAGTAGTTCATGTTTAGTATAGAACAATTAAAAAATACAAAGGAAATAGATTTCAAAATAGTATGAGTTACAGTTCTCTTAGAGTTGCTACCATGTTTTCCTGTTTTCCAGTGCATATGAAAACTTGTGATCAGGTGTGCTGTGATAAGATAAATTAAGATATTAAATATTTGGTGTTTATCTTCTGTTCTTCATTCAGACACCATTCTCAGTAGTAAAATATATATGAACCCACCCTCTGATGTATCACCTAGAAGATTACCAGTATTGTTAAAGCTCCCTTTGTATTACTTTCAAATCCTATTTGCCTCTCTCCCCAGAGTAACTAATTTCATGAATATTATGTTTATCATTTCCTTCCTTTTTACAAGTTTTCAAACACATGTGTATACCTTAGCATTTGTTGTTCAGTTATGATTTTTTAAAAATAAGCTTTCTAAAAATGAAAGCTTGTATGCGAATTTTTGTGTGATTTTTTTCTTTTTTGATTCAACATGAATTTGAATTCATTTATTTGAATATCTCCTTTAAACCTGAAAACAACTTTATGAGGCAGATATACTATTATTAGCCAAACCTAACAGATGTGGAAGCTGAATACAGATATGTATTAAGTAACTTGCCTGAGGTTATATATCCAGTAAGTGTCAGTGTCTGGATTTTAACCCAGGCAGTTGGTGTCAGCCCAGACTCTTAATCATTGTACAGTGATCACATTTACTATAATCAGGGCAATGCAAACTAAACTGTGATGCCTGCCATCTATGGGTATGTCTGAGTCTATCTTCCCTCTGTCTATCTATGTACATTTATTTGTGTTTAAAATGCCAACAGATATATGTAGCAACATTGGGTACAATAGTACCTTTTAAAGGACTAGGGGAAAATAACTTTGAATCTAGTAATGACATATCCAGACAAATTAACATTTTAGAATAAGATAGTAATAAGGACAATTTTAGGCATACAAGGATTCAGAAACTATCCTGTCCATAAATCATTGCTGAAAGAATTACTAATGGATGCACTCTAGCAAGAAGAGCAATGAACCGAGATAAAATAATGGGATACAGGATGTAATGATGCACAAAGAAAGCAGTAAAACATGCTGTTAAATTCAAATATAGTTGAAAAATGTACATGGGTGTTGGGAGAGGAAGTATAGAGGAGAACAAAATACTATGCTAAGGTCCTGATACTATTTGAAAGAAGATAGATATACTTGGTGACATTGGACTTGGCTAGGAAAAAGCAAATCTATGCATAAACTGCTAATAATAATATCACTTATAATTTACTAAGCATTTACTATGTGCCAGGTAGTTTGTAAACATTTTACATGGATTATAAGATATATATACACATACAGTATATGAATATTTATAAGTATAAATATATGTTTATATATATATATTTTAAAAACACAAACAAAAGTAAGTATACCTACGAAGCAAGCATTTAATAGATGGGTCCTTTAAGAAATAGAGGGGAAGAGTTTGAGATGAGGAATATGAAAGTCAAGAGGGAATTTTTGCTTTATCTTTATAGATGTTTTTAAAGCAAAAAGTTTCATATATTTCTTAGGGTGCTTTTGGTTAACAACCTAAAAAAGTCTAAGCAAATGTACCAGAAATACCAATAGTGATTAAAACAGTTAAATTTTATTTGCTGCTTTTTTGGGTGTAATTTTGAGTTTCAAAAAAGAAATCAAGTATTGAGAGACACTTGACTATATGGTAACAATGGCAGCATATGTTTTTTTTTTTTGTTGTTGTTGTTAAAGAGATAGGGTCTTGCTATTTTGCCCAGGTTGGACTCAAAATCCTGGATTCAAGCAATCTTTGTGCCTCAGCCTCCTTAGTAGCTGGAACTATAGGCCCACGCCACTATACCTAGCTTGTAGCATAGTTCTTAAATCTCTCAAAACTTCTCATAAAAACAGAACAACTAGGATAACTGAAGGAAGAGACAAATGCCAACAAGGATGTGGAGAAAAGGGAACAGGGAACTCTTATAAATGGTTGGTGGGAATGTAAATTAGTACAGTCATGGAGAACAGTGTGGAGGTTCCTCAAAAATCTAAAAATAGAAGTACTTTATGATCTAGCAGTCCCACTACTGGGTATATATTTAAAGGAAAGGAAATCAGCATATCAAAGAGATGTTTGCACCACCATGTTTACTATAGCACTATTCACAATAGCCAAGATACGGAATCAACCTAAGTGTCAATCAACAGATGAATGGATAAAGAAAATGTGGCTTATATACAAGGAATACTATTCAGCCATAAAAAGAATGAAATCCTATCATTTGTGGCAACATGGATAGAACTGGAGGTCATTATGTTAAGTGAAATAAGCCTGGCACAGATAAATACTACATGTTCTCACTCATATGTGGAAGCTAAAAAGTTGATCTCATAAAACCAAAGAGTAGAATAGTGGTTACTAGAGTCTGGGAAGGGTAGGGAGGTAGGGGATGGGGAGAAGTTGGTTAAAGGGTACGAAATAGCAGCTAGATAGGAGTAATAAGTTCTAGTAGTTCTATGGCACTGTAGGGTGACTATTATTAACAAAAATTCATTGTATACTTTCAAATAGCTAGAAGAGAGGATTTTGAATATTCCCAACACAAAGAAATGATATGTTTGAAGTGATAGGTATGCTAATTATCCTGATTTGACTACTACACATTGTGTTTATTGAATTGTCACTCTGATAATGAAAATGTGATATTATCTTAAAGTTTATATGATTATTTCAAGGTTCTACTCAGGTTTCAATCCTAATCCTTAAATGCTTCTATAATTACAGAGAATAAAATAAATATTTGTTCCCCTGCAAAAAAAAAAAAAAAAGAAATATCACTCTCTACCCTATAAATATGTACAAGTATGTGCCAATTAAAGTAGATGACAGTATATCCCATGTACCACTGAATATGACTGGGTTGGGTCAAATAATGGATGGCACAAGAATTATGGGAGAATAGCTAATAATAAAGAATGGTTAAAGGTTAAAGGGAAGATAGATTTTGGGTGTCCTAGTGTGTGAGGAACCCAGAAATCACCAGCAAGTATTTACCTGCAAAAGAGGGGTACCCTCAGTATGGAGGGCTCCTGAGAACAGTTGCATTGGGTGGGAGCTTTCAGGTTATAGTTTATGGATACAAGAAGACTGTGGAAAGTTCTGAGAGTACACTGAGCCTTTAGTGTTCTCTAAAATACTCAACAAGATTAAGTTCTACAATGAGGAGAAATTTGTGGGACTAAACATAATTTGATCAGGACAGGAACTCTCAGTAAAGGAAGGAGAGCATGCAAATACTAGTAGATGAATGACCAGGGAACATGCATCTCTGAAAGTACTGAAGATAAAGTTACACTTGAGAGGCTCTTATTTTTTTGATATTTCTTGGTAATAGTAGTGAAGCTAAGAACTCTATTCTGACCCTACTTCTCTTCTAATAGTTGAAGAGAAACCATCTCATTTAAACATGTGCATTTAAAAAGATTGTGTTACAACTTCACAAAATGATACTGTAAGATAAAAGAAGCTAGTGATCTGAATAACATACTGGAAGAAAATGAAGACAACAGAAATGAATGGCTACCATCAGAGGAAAACACCAACCAACAATTATAAGATGAGATAATGGGCATTAATAGAAGCACTGAAGAATGCTGTCAATAAGAAATAAAAAAGCTTATAAATGAGATGTCTAGGCAGGAGGAACACGAAAAGGTACCTGACAGAACTTTGGAAAGAATTAAAAATAAAAGAGAAAAATTAAGACTCAGCTAGATGGAACAATAGAATTAATTGACATCACAGAAAGTCCAGTAAGGAAAGCATAAGATGAAAAGGAGAAGAATGAAGAAAATCAAATCAAATTGGAAAGATATAAGTTCCAGAGAAAGTACAGAAGACAAGCAAAGAAGAAAATAAAGGTAATAGGAATTCCCATGGAAGAAAAATTAAAGGACTGGAACAGAATAAATTTTAAAACTACAAGAAAACATTACTGAACTAATAGATGATTTGAATCTATGTATTGAAAGAGTCAGAGTGGTCGAGACTCAGATATATTATAGTTCAACTATTAGAATTTAATGAAGAAAAGTGCATTGAACATCCAGACAAAGAGACAAAGTTTCTTCCAAGGGATAGAAAATCAGAATGATATTACAGTTTTTGACAACAATTTATACTCAAAGGCAATGAAGTCACATATTTAATATTTAAGATACAATAATAAAGATGATAATAGCCATAGATTTTATATCTACTGAAACAGACGTTCAGGTATAAAGACCACAGACAGATAGTTATGAACATGACTATCTGTTCTCTGACAGATAGTCAGAGAACATATTCCCCCTGAGCTCTTCGTGAGAAATCTACTAGAACAGGGCCTGGAAACCTGAGGCCTTAGGCCACATGTGGCCTTGTACGTCTTTAAGTGCGGCCTTTTGACAGAATTCAGATTTTACAGAACAAATCCTTTTATTTTTATTAATACATTTTTGCTTGTGTTTTATATTTTTATTTTTGAAATGAATGTATTTAAAATATGAAAGAATAAAATAAGTTTCAATGAAATAATCCTCCCAAATTGACTAGCACAATTGGAATATTAGTAAGCCATAAGGGCTAAATTGACGGCTGATATGCTCATGATTTAGTTCTAACTTGCCCTGCCTGACTGGTACCACTACCACATGAGGCTGGCTGGAAGGAGTTTAAGGGGGTCGAGTACACCAGTCTGTTGCCAGCTTTTGATAACTATGCACTGTGTTTCTGTTTGAAGAGCTCTCCAGTATTTTTTAATCCCATCTGCTTACCAGCCCATCATGACTAAGAGAATGCTGAAGACAACAGACTTTTTAGTGAGGATTGGGAATTGCAATATTATATTGTTTCTGTTAAAGATAAGATGATTTGCTTGCTTTGTGATACTGCAGTATCAATATTAAAGAAATTCAATGCTCATCAGTATTATAACACTCATAAGGAACACAGATATTCTAAATTAGAGGGAGAGGTGTGAATGGTTGTAGTGCAGAAGTTAAAAGATGAAAAGCAAAAGCAAAGGCAATTCTTTCAAGCAGCAGTAAAGCCTGGAAATAATGCCACTGAAGCAACTTATAAAGTAGGTTATATACTTGTGAAAAAAGCAAAGCCATTCAGTGATGTATAAATTGTGAAAAAATGCATTGTGAAAGTTGTAGAATGTTTAGACTGTGATAATATTTCAAAGTACAAACAACTGCCTCTTTCAAGGAAAACCATAATTGATCAGCAGCATGAATTAGCTTCCAACTTAACAGAAAAACTTCCTTCGGTACTTCAAAAGGAGAACAGACTTTATTTAGTTAATTTGGATGAATCAACTGATACTACTGACTCCATGCAGGTTTTATACTTCATTCGAATAATTACAGGTTTTCTGTGCTACAAAGAGTCACTCATTTTGGGCACTCTTGCCACCAGAACACAAGAACAGATATCTTCAACAACTTTCAAAATAAATGTTGTGAAGTTGGACTGAATTTGGTAAATTTGTTAGGTATATGTACAGACGGTACACCTTCTATGACAGGAAAACATGAAGGGTTTATTGCACAAATTAGAAAAATGTATTAACAGATCCAGATGCTCTCATTTCTTTTCATTGTATCTTGCATCAGCAAAATCTCTGTGCTAAAGCTACTATTTTAAGTGACACTTTGCCACAATTTATAAGTGTTGTTAACTATATTAATGCAAATGCCACATGGCATAGTCAGTTTCTTAACATACTAAAATTGAAAGATGAGGTATTCAATGTGTATTTGCCTTGTCATTCTAAACTGCATTGGCTATGGCAGGGACAGGTGTTAGCCAAAATTTTATCTCTGCGAGAACAGTTTAATTTTATGAAGAACAGAATCAGCAATGCGAATTATTGAAAGAAGATTTATAGAAAAATGCAGCATTTCTGTGTGATATCATGTCAAATCAAAATGACTTGAATATTTCTTTGCCAGGTAAAACTAAGCCAATTTATGATATGGGGCAAAAAATCCATCCAAGCATTTCAAAAAAAGCTATCCTTGTTAAAAACACTTCTCCTTCAAAAGGAAATTTCAGATAAACGTTTTCCCCAGTTAGCCAAAGATTGATGTCTGTGTAAATCATTTAAAGAATACACAGCTGTTACAGATCTGTTAATTGGAGAATACAATGAAAGGTTCACTGACTTTGAGAATCATGCCATCACACTCAAATTAGCATTTCAGCCTCACCTAGTTGATGTGACCAAGGCACTTAAAGAACTACAGATGGAATTGATTTAGCTTAGTAGATGACATTTTAAAGTCCTTGTTTGATGCTAAGAAAGATTCAATTGAAATATAGATTTATTGGTACAAAGTAAACATATATCTTATAAGAAAAGTTGACTTATGTGCTACATCTTGCTTTTAGTTTTTAATTTTCGGTGTGTTTTTTTTTTCTTTTTGTTTCAGGATCGTTTATATCATTTTTTCCTTCTATGAATTTATGAATCACTTTATTGATTTATTTACCAGTCATATAATTTTTTATTTTCTAATCCATGAAATTATGCCTTAACATGTATAATTTCTTTCCTTATAGTTTACTCAGGATGATTTGTTAAGGGATTTTTAAGTTTTATAGCAAAAAATGGAGTTTATTACAACATAAGTATTATATCTAATTTTGAATTATACTTTCTAGCAGTTTATTCATTAGCTAATTGGATTTCTTGGACCTTTGCCAATTCATTTGTTACATCTTAGAACAGTTGGAAATTGTTGTGTACCAGGGCACTGAGGCAGGTACTAGAGACTAGCTGGAATAGAGAGCAAAGCTAGGACTTGCCCTCCTGGAGCTTCTGTTTTTTGAGAGACAGATAATGTACATACAGATCAAGTTTTATGAGAGACAGATAATGTACATACAAATCAAGTACAGGTTGTATAGTGCTACAATAATGTGTTTTGATATAGAATGATGAACATACAGTACTTTAGGTAGTGTAGTCAGTGAATGCCTCTTTGAAGAGGTCTCGACTGAAACTGAGAACAGCAGTATGAGAGAGAGCCAGTGAAAGAGCATGACAGACAGAGGGAACCGTGAGCAAAAGACCATTCGGGGACTAGGCCTATTTAGGAACTGACCAAAGTCTCAGTGATTAGAGCCTGTAATGAGCATAGGGGAGAACAGTGTGATGAAATTGGTAAGGTAGACATGAGTAAGATTTATTCAGGTTTTGTAGACTGTGGGAAAGAGCTTGGATTCTGTTATATGAGCAGTGGGAGGCCATTGAAAGGCTTTAGGCTACGGTAGTGAAATCTCTTTTATTTTCTAAAAAGATCATCTGGCTACAGTGGAAAGGGGCAGAGGCAAAGGAAGAGGAGATTTTGTATAGTGCTTTTGTTCACAGTAGCTACACAGCAATATTTTTTATTAAATAAAGTGATAAAACTAGAATTAAGTTGGAATGTGATTTTTCTAGTTGTTTCCAGTAGGCTTTGTTTCCATTTGTATACTATTTTTAGTAAAAATGCATGAACCTATGTTTTTATTTCCATTGTTAGGGCAATATGTGAGAGTGGCATTGCTGGGATCTATGGGTAAACGTATCAATAAGTGTTATAAGAAACTTAGCATTATAAGAAACTTGCCAAATTGTTTTCCAAAATGGCTGTGTCATTTTGTATTTATATAAGAAATGTATGAGAATTTCTCTTGTTTCATATCTTCTCCAACACTTGATATTGTCAGTCTTTTTTATTTGAATCTGGTGGATGTATGATGATAGCTTCCTGTGGTCTTAATTTGTGTCTTCTTAATGACTAGGGATGTTGAGTATCTTTTCATGTGCTTATAGGACATTTTTTATCTGTTTTTTTGAAATATCTATTTAGCTCTTTTGCCCATTTGAAAAATTGGATTGTTTGTCTTTTTATTATCAGTATGTATGAGTTCTTCATATCAATATATTCAAGGTACAAGTCCTTTATTGGATTCTTGATTTGTAAATATTTCTTCTAAGATTATGGTTTTACCTTTTCATTTTCTTAATAATATATTAATTTTGCAGGAGTCTAATTTATCAGTTTTTGCACATGTGGTTTGTTCTTTTGTGGCCTGTTTTAAAAATATTTTCTTAACTCAAGGTGAAAAAGATTTTTTTCCTAAAAGTTTTATAGATTTTACCCTTGTATTTGCATATGATATAAAGTAAGGGTCAAGGTTCATTTGTTGTAAATACTGTTCTTTTCCTGGTATTTATCTTGACATGTTTGTCTAAAATCAGTTGATCATCTATTGATTTGTTTTTTGATTTGTGTGGGTTTATTTCTATGCCTATTATTTATTCACTTTTCTTGTTGTTTTGCATTTGATTGGACATCTGGCATATTGCTGAATAGAAGTAGTTGAAGAGGACATCCTTTGGCTCATTCCTGATCTTAGGGTGAAAGTATGCAGTCTTTCACCATTAAATATGATGTTAGCTGTAGGAAGTTCCTTTTTATTCCTAATTTGCTGTGACTTTTTGTAATGAATGGTTTTGAATTTTGTCAAATACTTTTTCTGTATCTTTTGAGATAATCATATGACTTTTCTTTTTTAGTCTGCTGATGTGGGGAATTATGTCTTTTGTTTTGTTTTGTTTTTGGTTGATGAGCTATCTCTACAATCCTGGGATAAAACCAACTTGATCACGATGTCTGAATTTTTTTTTAATATGTTGCTGAATTTTATTTGGTATATATTTTAAGTGCTTTGTGCTTGCGTTTATGAGGGTTATTTGGCTGTTATTTTCTTTTTTCTGATATGTTTTTCTGGTTTTGTTATATTATTGGCCCATAACATGAGTTTAGAAATATTCCCTCTGCTAAAATTTTGGGAAAAGATTGTGTAGGATTGTTAGTAATTCTTTTATAAGTGATTGATAGAATTTATCTGTGAAATCATCTGAGTCTGGGGTTTTGTTTGCAGGAGGGTTTGTAACTATAAATTTAATTTCTATAATGGTTATAGGACTGTTTAGGTTGTAAAGCTTTGGTAGTTTATGTCATTCAAAGATTCTATTTTTTATATAAATTGTCAAATTTATAGGCATAAAGTTGTTCAGAAAAATCACTTATTTTTTTATAGTGTCTGCAGATCTATAGTCATGACTATTTATTTGTATTAATGCTAATTTGTGTTTCCTCTCTTTTCCTCCCTCCATCTTCTCACATTCTCCTCTCCACTTTGATTTATCTAAATAGATAAATCAAAAAACTGTCATTTGGTCATTAGTTTTCTATATTGTTTTGCTGGGTTTTATATCATTGACTTTTTTCTGTTGTTTTAGTTATATTTTCCCCTTTGACTTATTTTGGGTATAGTTTGCTCTTCTTTACTAGTTTATTAATGTGGAAACTAAGGTCACTGATTTGAAATATTTCTTCTTTAGTAATATGAGCATTTAATGTTATAGATTTCCCTAAAGCACTGTTTTAGCTATATCCTGTAAATTTTGATACGTTGTACTTTCGTTTTCATTCAGTTGAAATTTTTTTCTAATTTTCTTGGTGACTTCTCTTTTGACCTACAGGTTATTTAGAGTAAGTTTCCAAGTACTTAGGTATTTTTCCCTGATATATTTGTTTTTCTTAATTTTTAATTCTTTTGTGATCAGGTGTCACAGTTTGTATGTTTTGTCTTTTTAAATTCATTTAGATTTCTTTTACAGTCCCAGATATTCTTATCTTAGTGAATGCTTCTTGTGTACTTGAGAAGAATGTGCTTTTGATGTTGTTGGGTGGCACATATGTCTAAATAACAATTTGGTCAAGTTGGTTGATAATCTTAATATCTTCTATATTGTTACTGGTGGGTTTTCCTTTGTGATGGCGAGGCTCTATTTAATCTACCGTTACAGAGACAAGAGTGTTAAAATCTGCAACTAAAATTACAGATTTTTCTATTTCTTTTTTTATTTGTGTAGGCTTTGCTTCTTGCGTTTTTGAGCTCTGTTACTAGATGCATTCACATTAGGATTGCTGTGCCTTCTTGATGATTGAACTCCTTATGAAAAGTCATCCCTTCATCTCTGGTTTTCTTTTTATGAAGTCTACTTCATCTGATATTAATATAGTTCTCATTTTTTTTCCAGTTTTGTTTGCATGGTTTTATTCTATCTGTATCTATAGTTTAAACTCAGGGGCTTGTGAACTATTGCCCATCTGCTGGCTGCCTGACTTTATAAAGTTTTATTGGAACACAGCTGCACTTTGTATTTACATATTGTCTGTGTTGGCTTTCAAGTTACAAATGCAGAATTGAGTAGTTATGATAGAAACCATATGACTTGGAAGTCTAAAATCTTCAATATCTGACCCTTTAAGGAAAAGTTTGCTGACTCCTACTTTTTTTTTGATAGACAGAATATAATTAAGTCTTGCTGTGTTTTATACATTCTTACAAACTCTGCTTTTTCAGTGGTGGTTTTAGATTACTTACAATTAATGTAGTTAGTAATATTGCCATAATTCAGGCTATTATCATTGTTATTTATTTTCTATTGTATGTGGTCTTTTATTGTTTGTTTTTCCTTTCCCTTTTTCATGTTTGGTTTTGGATTAATTGAATATTGGTTATGATTCCATTTTACATATACTGTTTGTTAACTACATCTATTTATTTCTTTTTTACATTTTTAGTGGTTTTTCTAGAATTTACTGTATGTATCGCTAACTTGCCAGTCTCTACCTTCAAATAATATACCATGTTAAGTATAGGATGCGAACCTTGTAAAAGTATCTTTCTCCTCTCCTGTCCTTCTAAATGTGTTATAAACCCCATAATACATTGCTGTTATTTTTGTTTTAGACAGTTACTTACCAGTTCTGGTGCTCTTCAAATTTTTGTGTGGAGTTAAATATCTATCATTTTCCTTCTACCTGACAAACTTATAGTTCTTATATTAAAAGTCTGTGAGCAATAAATTCTCTCAGCTTGTATTTGTCTGCAAAAGACTTTATTTTGCTTTTATTTGTGAAAAGGATTATGATTTTCAGTGTTAGACTAGGAGTTAGAATTTAAAAGCATGTAGTGGTTTGGTAGTTAACACTTTTCCCTCGGTTATCTTGTCAGTTGGCTGCTAGCAGTCAGGTATGCTTACTATATCTGTTCTTATACTCATAGAAAGCAGTTATAAAAGTGATTATACTAAGGCACTTATAGTAGGATAGTCACTCCCTTTGTTTTCCCTTCCATTCCCCAGAGTTTTTATGGACATTTGTAGCAGCATTTGTTATACTCTTGGGTATAGTTATTTCCATACCACAGAAAGATCACCAATAGGAATTAATTGCAGTGAGGACTAATTTAAAAAAAAATAGGAAACGAACACATAATTTTCTATTTTGCTTGCCTTTGTTTCTCAGTTGAGTTCAGAATCATTAACTTTTATTATGTCCACATTATTTTTTCTTATTATTTACTAAACACTTATCTAAAAGCCATTCATTTTACATGCTAATGGTTAACAGCAGATCTTGAAGGTTAGATGACTAGGAGGTACACATATTTGTCTTGGGCATGGTTTCTTTGATGTTGATATACTTAATTGTTTGTAGTATTGAGAAGACATAGATTTAAATTCAGATGCTGACACTAGCTTTGGGCTGGTTATTTAATTTGTGCCAAACTCATTTTCCTTGTTTGAGATACCCATTGTGCAGAGTTATAGAATTAAATGAGGCTGTATACATAAATTACTCAGCACATAATTATTAACAATATGGTGATTCTTAATTATTATGTTTCCACTTACATTTTTATCTTCTTGTGAAATTCCATATAAATGTAGCTTTATCTTGAAGAGGGTTCATTTTCAGAGATTAATAATTCAGTAACTTTATAATTTAAATTATACTGCTTTTAAAAATAATTTTAATTGGATTATAGTAAAAGATATCTGTATAAACTAAAAGAAAGGAACCAAAAATAAGCAGGAAAACGGAATAAAGGAAGGAGATAATCACGACAAACACAGTTATCAAAATTTGATTCTTAAGTTATTTTTTAACTTCCTGGCAGCTAAGGTAAAAAGAATGATAGTTTACACTACTCTTACTGAATAATAGAAAGCATACTAGTTTGTTAGGGTACTTAACATTTACCCCTAAATTTTATAAGAGAAGTGTATTTCTTGATAAAAGGGACACTGCCAATGTAATTGATAATGGAAATCACCTATAATTTAGATGTCTAAATTGCTTATATTTTAAAGGGCCTTCATATCTTTTTTCATTCATCTTTTTTTCTTGTATAATAAGTCATATTAAATATAATACATAGTATAGCTATAGTACATCCCACAAAAGTGTGGGAACAGAGAAGAGGATACTGTTAATTTTGAAAAGAAATGTTTCAGAAGGCCTTACCAAGGAGGTGAAAGTGAAGTTGAGAATTGCAGGATTTCTAAGGTTTTGACAGACACAGAAAAGTATGTAAATCTGTGTTTATTGTACATGTAAATGTATTCGCCTATGCAGAGGAAAAAGTGTGAGTAAAATCAAGGAAATATGAGACTTACATGGTGATCGTATAGAGGAACAAGACTGAAATGAGCTTAGGGAAGATTAAGTTAGGTCAGAGTTTGTAGGACCATGAATACTATTTAAAAATTTGATAATTTGATCTTTCTTTAAAAAATCAAAATTTTTTTTTTTTGTATATCTGGGACATCTATGTTTTAGAATGAGAGCTCTAGTGGGAGAGTAGTTAAAAGATTGGATAAAAGAGATATCTTAACTTCAGGTTTAAATTGTCTCTGACTAGTCTATCTTACTATCTCCTTAATTTTCTTCTCCATTCTCAGTTTTTAGAGACTCATGTTATTATAGTAGATTAGTGTAATAACCAGCTAGTGGTTCTTTTC